>NW_027362764.1:709576036-710176036 GCF_046119375.1 Phyllobates terribilis
GGACCATACCTGCCGTTACACCAGTAAAGGTACTGAAGCGAATCCCCTGTGTGCGTGTCCGTCATTCCCCCTGACCCGACCGGGTCATTTCTCACCTGCATCCCATCTATCAACTCTGCCCCGGGGGCCCGCTCCGCCTGTGGGGAGCAGAAACATCCCAGCTGCCATCCCATCACCCCCGGAGGTCTGCAGCAGCACTGGTAACTATTACCATAAACCACAGGTGGCGCCACGAGACAAACTGTTAACAAAAACTCTAAAACCCCTTTTAAAGAGTGACCCCAAGGTACGGGCCCGGGAGCCGACTGCCGTGACATCCCACAGAAGGTCAAGGCCTGGGTACCCAGTCTCCCCCAAATCCCCCTGGGCGAGTCATAAGCAAAGTCATTCCAAGAAGAATAATTTCAGAACTTTTTCCACCTTTAATGTCACCCAACCAATGTTAATTTTTATGCCACATAAAAGATGCAGTCCATGACAAACAAACAATTTGTCACTAGTTGTATAGTCATTGCCAGCACTGCCTACACTGAGAAATGATTTGGAACAAACATTTGTACGAGAAATCGTTCTGCTGATCATCACTGTTTTTCTATATGCTATTGTGAACTTATTGCGATTTCCCCTTACTACTTTCGCTAGTCTGAAGTTCGTCTGATGGCATGAACAACCCCATTAATAACAGCTGCCCACTGCTGAGGAGTGTTACGTTACTATGGAATATATATTATTTCCAAGAATAGAAACATTTGAAAAACAGAGACTAGTAATGGTAAGAATAAAGATTGAGGATGCAGAATTATTCTTTGTGTGGAGGCGTTTCAAGTTTTCTCACTTTTGAAAAAAAATCTTTGTTGAAAACTGTGCAGTAAAAAGTTTCTACCAGCACTTCTTCAGAAGGTATTCCCTTACGTCTACTAAAGTTCAATGTATATTTTAAGCATATGTTACATCATATGTAGATCTGACTCACTATCTCAAATATTTCATTTATGACTAAGGGTGCTGTCACATAGCACTTTTCTCCATGTTCGTGTGTTGCAGTCTACTACGTCTGGGTGTGGATGTATACGACTGAAAATGATGCACGTCAGAGCTCATGTTCACTGTGCTGGCACCATTATAGTCTATGGCCCCAGTGGCGCATAAGCCCGAATCCCGTTTTGGGGGAGTTCGGACACAAGCCCCAACGGGACCCACGAACATGAAGATAAGCGCTATGTGAAAGCACCCTATCAGCTTGCATCTGTCTGTATGTCATACTCTTCCTGTGTTTTATCCATTCCAGTGTTGCCATTTTTCATCCACAAAGCTAATGGGATTTAAGGTTTATGGATACTTGTGTCTGTTTAATTAGCGGTTCATACACTCTTCCTGCTTTTTTTGCCATTTTTGTTTTTTGCTAACTGCTTTAAAGTGATTTTCTTGAAATCCTAAGATATTCAGTTGTGCTTGAAAGTTTCTGAATCCTTCAGAATTTTTCATACTTCTGCATAAATTTCAGCTAAACCTACATCAGATTTTCACACAAGTTCTAAAAGTAATTAAAGAGAACCAAATCAAACACATGAGTACAAAAAAATATATTTAAATAAAGAAAATAATCCAATATAATATGTCTGTGAGTGGCAAAAATATGTGAACATTTGCTTCTAAACATTTCCTTGTTGATTATGCCTGCATATTGGCTTGGAGGAATTTTAGCCCATTCCTCCCTACAAAACAGCGTCAACTATATTATGTTGGTGGGTTTTTGCCCATGAACTGCTCACTTCAGGTCCTTCCACAACATTTCTACAGGATTAAGGTCAGGACTTTGACTTGGCCATTCCAAAACTTTAAAGGGTAACTTTCCATTAACTTTCCATAATAAGCAGTCCTGTGTGAGTACATGAGGAATAAAATTATTTCTGGACATTATATGATATGTATTCTGCTTTTTCACCAGTTTTACCCTCTTCAATCTATAGCTCTTAACCCCTTTACAACCCAAGGTGGTTTGCACGTTAATGACCAGGCCAATTTTTACAATTCTGACCACTGTCATTTTATGAGATAATTACTCTGGAACGCTTCACCGGATCCCCCTGATTCTGAGACTGTTTTTTCATGACATATTGTACTTCATGATAGTGGTAAAATTTCTTCAATATCACTTGCGTTTATTTGTGAAAAAAATGGAAATTTGGTGAAAATTTTGAAAATTTAGCAATTTTCAAAATTTGAATTTTTGCCCTTAAATCAGAGAGATATGTCACACAAAATAGTTAATAAATAACATTTCCCACATGTCTACTTTACATCAGCCCAATTTTGGAACCAATTTTTTTTTTATTGGGGAGCTATAAGGGTTAAAAGTTGACCAGCGATTTCTCATTTTTTCAACAAAATTTACAAAACCATTTTTTAGGGACCACATCATATTTGAAGTCACTTTGAGGGGTCTTTATGACAGAAAATACCCAAAAGTGACACCATTCTAAAAACTGCACTCCTCAATGTGCTCAAAACCACATTCAAGAACTTTATTAACCCTTCAGGTGCTTCACAGGAATTTTTGGAATGTGGAAGAAAAAAATTAACATTTAACTTTTTTCACAAAAATGTTACTTTAGATCCAATTTTTTTTATTTTCGCAGGGGTAACAGGAAAAAATGGACCCCAAAATTTGTTGTGCAATTTCTCCTGGGGACGCAGATACCCCATATGTGGGGAAAAACCACTGTCTGGGCGTACGGCAGGGTTCGGAAGGAAAGGAGCGCCATTTGACTTTTTGAATGTAAAATTTGCTTGAATAATTAGCGGACGTCATGTTGCCTTTGGGGAGCCCCTGATGTGCCTAAAAAGTAGAAGCCCCCCACAAGTGACACCATTTTGGAAACTAGACCCCTCAGGGAACTTATCTAGATGTGTGGTGAGCACCTTGAACCCCCAGGTGCTTCACAGAAGCTTATAACATTGAGCCGTAAAAATAAAATTTTCACATTTTTCCCACAAAAATGTTTTTCAGCCCCCACTTTTGCATTTTCATAAGGGTAACAGGAGAAATTTCACCATGCAGTTTGTTTTGCAATTTCTCCTGAGTAAGCAGATACCCAATATGTGGGGGAAAACCACTGTTTGGGTGCATGGCAGGGTTTGGAAGGGAAGGAGCGCCATTTGACTTTTTGATTGTAAAATTTGCTTGAATAATTAGCGGATGTGCTCCTGATGTGCCTAAACAGTGGAAACCCCCCACAAGTGACACCATTTTGGAAACTAGACCCCTCAGTGAACTTATCTAAATGTGTGGTGAGCACCTTGAACCCCCAAGTCCTTTACAGAAGTTTATAACATGGAGCCTTGAAAATCAAAAAATCAAAATTTTTCCACAAAAATGATGTTTTAGCCCCAATTTTTTTATTTTCACAAGGGTAAGAGGAGAAAATGGACCCCAAAAACTTTTGTGCAATTTCTCCTGAGTACGCCAATACCCCATATGTGGGGAAAATACAGTGTTTGGGCGCACGGCAGAGTTCAGAAGGGAAGGAGCACTGTGTGACTTTTTGAACGCAAAATTGTCATGAATCGAGAGCGGACGCCATGTCGCGTTTGGAGAGCTCCTGATGTGCCTAAATAGTGGAAACCCCCAATAAGTGACCCCATTTTGGAAACTACACCCCTCAAGGATTTTTATCAAGGGGTATAGTGAACATTTTGAACCAAGAGGTATGACACAGGATTTGATAACATTAGGTCATCATATTGAATAAGTTGTCATTAGTCTTGAGCGCAAGTGCTTGCTACTTGAGTTTGCATCGGGTACTCAGGTATGCATCATGTATCACAGGTGCTCGAGTGACATGCTCGAGACCCCGCCCACATGCTTCACGGTTATTAGACACCCAAAAAAAATATGCGGGGATCGCTCGTGCATGGCAGGCAATCCCCGCAAGTTTTTTTTGGCCGCGAAGCATATGGGGAGGAGACTCGAGCATGTCACTCGAGCACCCACGATACTCAATGCATACCCCAAGCACCCGATGCAAACTCAAATAATGAGCACTTGCGCTCAACACTAGTTGCCATATCGTCATGTTTTTTTTTTTTTTTTACTGTTGAAACAAAAAACCAACACTAACCCTAGCACAACCCTAACCCCAACCCCAGCCCTAGCGCTTATTTTTTACGCCGTTCTTAGTGTAAGTGATTAGACGACTTTATTCTTCAGGTCGGTGTGACTACAGAGATACCAGAATCATATCGGGTTTTTATGATTGACGGCTGTTGACTAGCCCAGGGGGATGGGGATAACTCGGTACCCGGGCCTTTAGGGATGTCGCGGTGGTCGGCTCCCGGGCCCGTACCCTGGGCCGCTCCTTTAAAAGGGTTGGTGATTTGTTAAGTTTATAAAAGAGTTCGTGACGCCACCTGTGGTTTCTGGTGAGGATCACCAGCGCTGCGCAGTCCACTGAGGCCGGTGATAAGGCAGCTTGATGGTATAGCTCCCCACAGGTGGAGCTAGGCCTCAGGGCAGTGTATGACGGGGGAAAGCAGGACGGAGAGACCCAGCTGGATCTGAGCAAGAACAGGGACAGACACGATAGTCACTTCAGTACCTTTTACTGATGGAAATTCAGGCACTCCCCGGAGCACAGTAGGGTGAAGGGTGTATGCCCGGATCCTCCCCAATGAGCGGGTTTTGGGCCTCCTGTTTCATGCCTCTGCGTAGTAAGTTTCTGACCTGCCTGGAGCTAGGCCTAACTTTGTCTCTGTTCTGCGCTGGCTGACCTTGTGGTAGGGCCTTTTCTTGGAGTACACGCACCTTAGCTGCGGGCCTCTGTGTCTCCTGGCTCTGTTACGTATCAGCACTTTAGCGATCCTGGGACTTGTAGTTCTCCAGGGATTCCGTTTATATCTTACTGGGTCGTGGAGATCCTGGTAAGCTTCGGACCCGGTCTCCGGTAACAGCTTCGGGGTGAGCCAGTTAAGCTCCTCTGCCCCTATGTACTAACTCTCCACTTGCCTTCGGCCTACTCAGGCCCTCATTAGGCTACTCACACTAAAGGCAGCTTGCCGCGCTTCACCGATCTTATGGCGCCGGCACACCTAAAGCTCACTACTCCGAACTACGACTCAACTGGGCTCAACTCTGTATTCAGATTTGCACTAACTGAACTCTCCAGAGGAATTGCTGAATCACCGAGCTCCACTGCAGACTGACTTGTTTCTGTGTCTCACTCTGCAGGAACTGAACTGCCTGGCTCCACCTTCCCTATTATCTATCCCTATCAGGCTCCCTCTGGTGGTCTGAGGTGGAAGGTGGAGATGTGTGAATGGTTATGGGGGCCTCTTGTGGAGGAAATCATCAATACACCCTTCTAGGATCTGTGATACCAAGCGCAGCTGGGCGTCACACTGTCACACACTAAAAGATGCATTTTTTTGTAAAATCTAGTTTTTGCATCGCCATATTTTGAGAGCTATAATTTTTCCATATTTTGGCTGACAGAGTCATGTGACGGCTTGTTTTTTGCGGGATGAGTTGACTTTTTTTTGGTGCCATTTTCAGGCACATGAAATTTTTTGATCACTTTCTATTCCGATTTTTGGGAGGCAGAATAAACAAAAAACATTTTTTTATTCTGCTCCGCGTGTGGTAAAATTGATAAGGTAGCTTTATTCTTCGGGTCAGTACGTTTACAGCGGTACCACATTTATATAGTTTTTCTATGTTTTGGCGCTTTTACACAATTGTTTGGCAGTATGATGATAAAGCATTGTTTTTTGCTTTGTTTTTTTTTTTTATCGTGTTCACTGAAGTGGGACAATTTTATAGGTCAGGTCGTTCCGGATGCGGCGATACCAAATATGTGTACTTTTATTGTTTGTTTTTTTTTTTTCATAATAATATTTATTGATGGGTACATTATATTTTTATTTTTGGTGGATTATTTTTTTTTTTATATTTTTACAATTTTTTTTTTTTTTTTCACTTACTGACAGTTTTTTTATTTCCACTATGGGACTTTCACTTTTTTTATTCTGATCGCCTGCATAGCACAGGAATTGAGCACCATCCCTGTGCTATGCAGGCTGTCAGCGCTGCACAGGGAGAAGATAGTTTGGTCATGCACTGCACATGACCAAAAAATCTTCCTGCTGTCTGGTGACCCAGATGTTGTCATGACGACATCAGGTCGTCATGGCAATGTGGCACCCCAGGGGTCTGGTTACCACAGTAATAGAAATATTATGTCTGAGAGCAAGGGGAGGTTTCCTGGTCAGGAGCCCTTAAGCATGCAACACCTCCTGCCCAGACCTGGGAGGGGAGGAATCTGCCCTATATAAACTGGGTCTGGGGCGGGGTTAGACAGTCAGAGCCTGGAGTGAAGTTCCAGACACAGGGCAAGAGACAGCTAGGAGCTCTGTAGGAGCAGGAGCTGAGTGCCAGGGACTGGAAGCAGATATTGCTCGTCCTGGCTGAAGAGAGTACGACCGGACAACAGAGTCCGAGGCTGTGGGAACCTCTAAGTCCAGCAGCAGAAACCAGCCGGCAGGGGATTCCAGGTCCTCTGGCCATAGAAGCCTGGAGGCTCAGTCACAAGGAAGGGACCAGCACCGCCATCGAGGAGCGGAGGCTATCAGAAGGCCCCAAGTCACCAGCCATACAGGTGAGCACCACACGGTATACTCAGGGATGTGGGCTACTTCCACTCGCTTACAGCAAGGTAGCCAGGAAGAGTGCAGATAGACGGGGAGGCCTACAACTCCACCTGGCCAGGGGAACTCCTGCTTGCTCGCAGACTGACCAGGCCTCTTATGCTAGCCAGTACTCCCGGGAGGGTCTGCCTTATTATCATCAGTAAAGACCCTGAACTGCACTGCAAAGACTCTGAGTCGTTCCTGCTTTCTCACCGCATACAGCACTACTAGTACTGGGACGCCCGCACACCATCAATCCCATCATCCACATTCCCTGCCCTGAGGCCATACTCTTCCCGTGGGGAGTTATCCCATCATTAGCTGCTCACACAACACCAGCCTCAGCAGACTGCCTCGCAGCGGCGGTACACCCTGACCGCAATCCACGGGTGGCGTAGTCGGACATTAAACCATAAAACCCTATAAAGACTGCCACTGGTTTGACCACCCTGAGCCACGGGACCGGGTCGCCGCCACGGAGACTACAACCCCCAGAAATCTGGCTCCGGGTAACCCACATGCGTGCACACTCGGCCCAGGGGGCGCGTCAGCAACATCCGGGAAGCCGCGGCAGACAGCGCTGGAGGCCGGAAGAGGAGGTGAGTAATGCGATCACCTCCCCTTAGCCACCGCAATGCTGCGATCGACTTCGATTGCAGCATTGTGGGGTTTAATGTGTCGGGAGCGGTGCGGGACCGCTCCCTGCACATAGTACCGGGTGTCAGCTGTGACAATCAGCTGATACCCGGCGGCGATCGTGCCCGCACAGCCTGTGTGCGCGTGCGATCGCCATGACGTATTAATACAGGTCAGGCTCTTAAAGCCCAAGGCACAGACGCGTATTAATACGTCATGGGCTTTAACCCCTTCCCGACCCGTGTCACACCGTTTGTGACATGGAAAACAGTTCGTTCCCGACCCATGTCACAGCGTCTGTGACATGGAGGGAAAGAGCCCCTGCAGCGCCTGCGAGCGGGGTCGCTCAGGTGTCACAGTTGCTACTGCAACTGGACGTCCTGAAGTCGACCCCCCGGGGGGTGGATTAACCCCCCCGTGCCTGGGACCCCTCCGATTGGCTGTTTCATTTTCACTTTTAGTGAAACTGCCAATCGGTATGAATTAAATATTTCACCAATGAAAATTGGTGTAATATTTAAATCTGGGCATTGCCTGATGCTTACAGCATCAGCCATTGGCTGGGGGGAGTGTCACCTCTGTTCCCCCCCTCCCCCCAGATCTGATTGGGGGGCTAGCGTCACATGGATACTAGCCCCAATCAGATATGGAGGGATGGCTGAAACCTCCCAGCACCTTCCCAACCCTAGATCGTCTGCTGTGGACCCCCTGCTGTGGACCCCCTGCTGCGGACCCCCTGCTGCGGACCCCCTGCTGTGGACCCTGTGGATCGCGTCTGCCGCCGCCACCGCTGATCAGTGGTAAGTATTGCCGCCACTCCCCCCGACCCCCCGCGACCACCCCGCCCCCCTCTCCACCCCCCCTCCACTTTCATACCTGCACCCCGACCTCCGCTCCCTCTCCCACGTCTTCATCCACCGGCTGCTGCTCTCCTTCTGACAGCCGGTGGACTGTGATCACAGCAGCAGCAGGCTCAGTGTAAATGCCCTGCTCCTGTGATCAAACCCACCATCCCCCAGTCCCAGTGATATCACCCCCCACCTCCCAATAATCACCCCCTCCCCCAGTGTTCACCCCCCCTGTCCCCAGTGTTCACCCCCCCAGTGTTCACCCCCCCTGTTCCCAGTGTTCACCCCCCCTGTTCCCAGTGATCACCCCCCCCGAAAACCCAGTAATCAGCCCCCTGCTCCTGCCAGCTCCTGCTCCCCTTTCTGCCCCAGTAATCACCCCCCGATGCTGCCGGCCTCCTACCCCCCCTTGCTGCTGCCGGCTCCTGCCCCAGTGATCACCCCCCTTGCTGCTGCTTCTGGCTCCTCCATCTCCTCAGCCCCCTCCTACGTCTGACCGCCCCATACGTCTGACCGCCCCCTACGTCTGACCGCCCCCTATGCCTGACCGCCCCCTACGCCTGACCGCCCCTACGCCTGACCCCCCCTACGCCTGACCGCCCCCTACGCCTGACCCCCCCCTACGCCTGACCGCCCCCTACGCCTGACCCCCCCTACGCCTGACCGCCCCCTACTCCTGACCGCCCCCTACGCCTGACCGCCCCCTACTCCTGACCGCCCCCTACGCCTGACCGCCCCCTACGCCTGACCGGCCCCTACGCCTGACCGCCCCCACACGTGACTGCAGAAGGTTACACCAAGCACACACACGTACACTCACACTATAATAAAGTTTTGATTTTTTTTTTTTTACACACGCACAAAGCACATAAAATGTCCCGCCCGTCCCGCTCATCCCAGTCTAGGGCGCACTCAGCTGAGGAGGCTATGTCAGGTTGGTGTGTGTGTGTTGTAGTGTATGAGATTGTGTGTGTGTGTGTTGTGTGTGTGTGTGTGTGTGTGGTGTATGCACTACAATATACCACACCGCACACCAACCTGACATGCACTACACAATGGTGTCCGCTAACAAATTGGAACCCTTTGCGTTTGGAGAGTCCCTGTGTGCCCAAACATTAGAGCTCACCAACAAGTGACCCCATTTTGGAAACTAGACCCCCCAAGGCACCTATATAGATGCATAGTGAGCACTTGGAACCCCCAGGTGCTTCACAAATTGATTGATAAAAATGAAAAAGTGAAAAAAAAAACACTTTTTTATTTTTACGGATTAATTTCCTAAGGACCTGGGGGTCCCAAGTGCTCACTATGCATCTAGATAGGTGCCTTGGGGGGTCTAGTTTCCAAAATGGGGTCACTTGTGGGGGAGCTCCAATGTTTGGGCACACAGCGGCTCTCCAAACGCAACATGGTGTCTTCTAACAATTTGAGCCGACAATTTGTTAGCGGACACCATGTTGCATTTGGAGAGCCGCTGTGTGCCCAAACATTGGAGCTCCCCCACAAGTGACCCCATTTTGGAAACTAGACCCCCCAAGGCACCTATCTAGATGCATAGTGAGCACTTGGAACCCCCAGGTGCTTCACAAATTGATTCATAAAAATGAAAAAGTGGAAAAAAAAAACACTTTTTTGATTTTTACGGATTAATTTGTGAAGGATCTGGGGGTTCCAAGTGCTCACTATGCATCTAGATAGGTGCCTTGGGGGGTATAGTTTCCAAAATGGGGTCACTTATAGGTGAGCTCCAATGTTTGGGCACACAGCGGCTCTCCAAACGGGACATGGTGTCCGCAAACAAATTGAATGGAAAATCGGCTCAAATTGTTAGCGGACACCATGTTGCGTTTGGAGAGCCCCTAATGTGCCTAAAAAGTGGAGCTCCCCCACAAGTGACCCCATTTTGGAAACTAGACCCCCCAAGGCACCTATCTAGATGCATAGTGAGCACTTGGAACCCCCAGGTGCTTCACAAAATGATCTGTGAAAACAAAAAAGTACTTTTTTTTCACAAAAATTTTCTTTTAGCCTAAATTTTTTAATTTTCACATGGGTAACAGGATAAAATGCATCCTAAAATGTGTTGGTCAATTTCTCCTGAGTATACTGATACCTCATATGTGGTCATAAACCACTGTTTGGGCGCATGGCAGGGCTCAGAAGAGAAGGAGCGCAATTTGACTTTTGGAGCTAATTTTCCATTCAAAAAGTAAAATGGCGCTCCTTCCCTTCTGAGCCCTGCCGTGTGCCCAAACAGTGGTTTATGACCACATATGAGGTATCAGTGTACTCAGGAGAAATTGACCAACAAATTTTAGGATGCATTTTATCCTGTTACCCATGTGAAAATTAAAAAATTTAGGCTAAAAGAAAATTTTTGTTAGAAAAATAAAAATGTTCATTTTTTTCTTCCATGTGGCTTTAGTTCCTGTGATGCACCTGAAGGGTTAATAATCTTCTTGAATGTAGTTTTGAGTAGCTTGAGGGGTGCAGTTTTTGGAATGGTGTCACTTTTGGGTGTTTTCTGTCATGTACACCCCTCAAAGGGACTTCAAATGTGATGTGGTCACTAAAAAAAATGGCTTTGCAAATTTTGCTGGAAAAAAGAAAATTTGCTGATGAACTTTGAACCCTTCTAACTTCCTACCAAAATTTTTTTTTTTTTCAAAAATTGTGCTGATGTAAAGTAGACATGTGGGAAATGTTATTTATTAACTATTTTGTGTCACATCACTCTCTAGTTTAGCAGAATAAAAATTCAAAATTTGAAAATTGCTAAATTTTCAAAATTTTTCCCATATTTTTGATTTTTTCACAAATAAACGCAAATATTATCGACCTAAATTTAATACTAACATGAAGCGCAATATGTCACGAAAAAACAATCTCAGAATCGTTAGGATCCGTTGAAGTGTTCCAGAGTTTTTACTTCGTAAAGGGACACTGGTCAGAATTGACAAAAATGCCAAGGTCTTTAGGGTCAAAATAGGCTGGGTCCTGAAGGGGTTAAAGGGGTTAATTTGCGATCTGAACTTATGGGAAGTAACTAGCAAATGTCATCTCTCCCATATACATCACAGCACACAGATATGGATTCCTTCTCTTCTAACCCTTTTTCTGTTTCAATAATTTTTATTAAGGGGTTTTTAACATTCTGGGGAGAGGAGAAACAACGATCCAAATCCTCAAGTAAACAACAATATATGGAATTTACATATATAATAAGGTTACAAACAATGAGACTTATTATTTGAAACAAAAACATAATAACTTAATTCAAAGTTAAGCCAAGCTATAATTATGAAAGAGAAAAAAGGAAGATAATATTAGGATGAGGACAATAAAGGACACAGAGAAGATAGGAAGGATATGGGAAGGGAGAAAACAAAACTTGGAGTAAAGGGAGGGGGAGAGGGATATAGGGAAGAATAAATAGGATAGGGAAGATAGCAGTAAGAAGGACAAGGAAATTAAAGGGGGAAACAGAAGAAGTTAGTCTTCTGAGATTATATTTCACACATAAAGAATCATAGTATAAAACCTACTATTGATAACAAGGATCGAAGATCAGATTATGTAATCATCTGATCATAGTGGAAGAATTTCAATGTAACGTTTGGGTAGCTAATTCCGCATGAAAAGAAAAGTGAGAATTCCATAGTGACCATTTAGATTGATATTTTAATATAGAGTTGGTTTTTAGGGCAAAAGCAAGTTCAAAGGTATGAGTGACCTTTTCCAAAATATCGGTTATGGTAGGTATGTCAACAGCTTTCCATTTAGCAGTGAGAAGAAGTTTAGCTACTGAAAAAATATGTATTGAAAGATGTTTAATTTTTTGGGGGAGAGTATCTATCTCTAAAGATAAAAGAGATAATTGTGGAGTCATATCTAGTTTTTAATTCCCCAAGATGTAGAGAAAGTCATAAATCTCTTTCCATAATATTTTTATTTTTGGACAGGTCCAAAAAATATGCAGTATGTTGCATTTGCTCCCGCATTTTCTCAAACATAGGTCGGAATAGTCTGGGTAGGCTTCTTTGAGTCTGACAGGAGTCAAATGCCATCGTGAAATTATTTTGAAAACATTTTCTTGAATATTTGCATTAATAAAAAATGTATATGTGTATTTTAGTGTATGTTGCCAGTCACTTTTGAAAAAATTCTTGTGACGGTCAGCTTCCCATTTTAAGATTTGTTTAGATTTGGAAAATTCAAGGTCCGAGTTGAATAGGGAATATATATTTTTCGCATTCCATATTTTATCTGAAGAAGGTTGGTCTAATAACGTAATGACGGTCTGGGGTAAGGCCAAAGGTAATGATATTTTATTTCTTATAAGTTTCCTTAGTTCTATCAAGTTGAAAATTTCCTCTTCTGGTAGACCGTAAACACTTTTTAAAGTATAAAAGTTTAGTATTCTGTCTTTATTTGGGCTTGAAAGAATATGAGAATAGTCTTTAATTCCTAATTTTGTCCATTTACTTCTAACCCTTTTTAGCACACAGAGACAACATCAAGGAAATGGAGGACATTATGCTGCAATAATGAACTGTCTGGATGTGAATCAAGCACTGATGTTATGTAAAAGAATTGTTAGAAAGCTCAGCACCATGGTTCTGTGCCTCCCTCTGCTTGTTTCCTTTCCTTGCTCCTCACCCCTCTCTTCTCCATAAAGTATAGTTGGTTGTGTCACATGACACCCCAGTGAGGTGTCAATCCATCTAGTCTGAGCAAGACAGATTTGAGTTGTTTTTTCCAGTGGATGACAAGTTCTGGAGGCAAGAGGGAAAAGTGGGCAAGGAAGTTGATTTGTCTGATAAGCAATATTACAGTTTCTTACATTTGCCTGCAAATTGAGATTTTTTGCATTAACTTTTATCCTAAGTCATGTGAAAAGGTTCTTTAGAGAGTTGATATTGACTTTTAGGATTGCTACTTCCTATAGATGGCACTAGAGTTCTAGTCCTCTTCCTCTCTGAAGAGACAATTTGCATATTTCCCAGAGGAGCATTGCAACTTAAGAGTCTTCTCACCTTGTCAGGTCAAGCTTGACATGTCACTCTCCGCAAGGAGAAACGTTACCCCTTGGTTCCTGGTCACACGCCTCTCACCCAGTCAAACTAGATCTCCCACTTTGCACTGACGAGGTGCAGTACCCCGAAACACTGTGTCTGCAAATTGAGAATTTGGTTTTGGCTTCTATCCTAAGTCATGTGAAAAGACTCGTTAGAGAGAGAATCGATATTGACTTTTAGGATTGCTACTTCCTATAGGTGGCGCTAGAGTTCTAGTCCTCTTTCTGACTGAAGAGACAATTTTTATATTTGTCTGTATTATTGATTTATGTAAAGTATGTTAAAAGTACAGTTCCATTTTTATTTATTCTTCTTTAATCATTCTTCTGTAGAATGACTTTTGTGCTTTTTGGTTCATTGTGTTGCTGCATGAACCTCATTCTCTTGAGATTCAGCTCATTTTCCTTCAGAAAAAATGAAGGTTTTACGAACTTTCAAGCTACATTGTATATTTCATTGGGGAAATTTAAGATTCTAGTCAAGAAATCAACAATGAGTGTTTTATGCTTAGTTTAGCAGTTTTATTTACTTGCAGGCTGCACATTATTCATTTTAATGCAGTGCAGTGTAATGGAAGTGGAGATTTGAATTAATGAAGCCCTTTACATCCTCCCTGCTATTCCGAAGAAGGGAGATGCTACCGACCGTGGAAACTATCGGACTATTGCGCTCATACCTCATACCAGCAAAATACTACTAAAGATTACAGATGAGCGTTGTTCGACTTGAACTGTTCGCCAATCTCAAATTCGAGCTGTTTTGGGCGGTGTTCGAGCCGTTCGGCGAAGACGAACGATTTGAAAAAAATTCGGCTGTTCGAGGTTATGTTCGATAACTGTTCGTGCACCAAAATCATAACTGGATTTTTTCTCAGTAATGATGAAAATTAATGTTAATACGCAGTTTGAGTGTACAGCGGGGCGGGGGAGGGGCAGGGGATGAATCTCTGCATAAATAATGAAGATCTCCATTTTTTTTTCTCTTTCCCGCATTTACAGTGGGGAGGTGCAATCTGTCAGCCTATCAGCAGCGCACACATGGAGCAAACTGCTTTTTTTCACACAAGCAAGGGCATGTGTCATTGGCAGTGTATGTCACATGTCCTTGCCCTATAAGACCCAGCCATTTTCCCCGTCGCCACCATTTTCTCACTGCAGCAGCTGCGTGTTAGACGGCACCGCTGTTGCTGTGTGCGCTATACCTTGTTAATTTCAAGCCAATTTTCGCACAAATCTACAGATAGCTTGGGAGTAGGGAATAGTTGTGATTGCAGTCCTTTTAAGGACTAGGTTACAGCATTTCCTACGACTTTTATCAGGCAGGTCTGTGCTCTTAAACAGATAGGTTGGGAGTAAAGACTAATTGTAATTGCAGTCCTTTTCAGGACTAAGTTACATCAGTTCCTATCACTTTTTGCCAGGCAGGTCTGTGCCAGTGCAGTGCAAGTTTTTTTCACAGCATTTGGCTAAATCTAGCAAAGCAAATCCTTTTTGGCCTATTGCAGAGTGTGTTAGTCAGTGGAGTAGCCTATCTGTGTTGCAAGCTACACCACCTGTGTATAGAATAACATTTTTTTTACTGCACCTAGTGAAGTAAAACCTTTTGGGCAAAGCATTATTCTATTAGTCCATCTATACTGACCTCCACCAGGTTGCAAATTGAATATAATTTTTTTCTGCATCTACCTCTGAAAAAATATTTGGGCTTCTAGCTGTGTGTGGGACTTGTTCTATTAGTCCATCTATACTGACCTCCATCAGGTTGCAAATTGAATATAATATTTTTCTGCATCTAGCTCTGAAAAAATATTTGGCCTTCTAGCAGTGTGTGGGACTTGTTCTATTAGTCCATCTATACTGACCTCCATCAGGTTGCAAATTGAATATAATATTTTTCTGCATCTAGCTCTGAAAAAATATTTGGGCTTCTAGCAGTGTGTGGGACTTGTTCTATTAGTCCATCTATACTGACCTCCATCAGGTTGCAAATTGAATATAATTTTTTTCTGCATCTAGCTCTGAAAAAATATTTGGCCTTCTAGCAGTGTGTGGGACTTGTTCTATTAGTCCATCTATACTGACCTCCATCAGGTTGCAAATTGAATATAATTTTTTTCTGCATCTAGCTCTGAAAAAATATTTGGCCTTCTAGCAGTGTGTGGGACTTGTTCTATTAGTCCATCTATACTGACCTACATCAGGTTGCAAATTGAATATAATTTTTTTCTGCATCTACCTCTGAAAAAATATTTGGGCTTCTAGCTGTGTGTGGGACTTGTTTTATTAGTCCATCTATACTGACCTCCATCAGGTTGCAAATTGAATATAATATTTTTCTGCATCTAGCTCTGAAAAAATATTTGGCCTTCTAGCAGTGTGTGGGACTTGTTCTATTAGTCCATCTATACTGAACTCCATCAGGTTGCAAATTGAATATAATATTTTTCTGCATCTAGCTCTGAAAAAATATTTGGCCTTCTAGCAGTGTGTGGGACTTGTTCTATTAGTCCATCTATACTGACCTCCATCACGTTGCAAATTGAATATAATTTTTTTCTGCATCTAGCTCTGAAAAAATATTTGGGCTTCTAGCTGTGTGTGGGACTTGTTCTATTAGTCCATCTATACTGACCTCCATCAGGTTGCAAATTGAATATAATATTTTTCTGCATCTAGCTCTGAAAAAATATTTGGCCTTCTAGCAGTGTGTGGGACTTGTTCTATTAGTCCATCTATACTGACCTCCATCAGGTTGCAAATTGAATATAATATTTTTTCTGCATCTAGCTCTGAAAAAATATTTGGCCTTCTAGCAGTGTGTGGGACTTGTTCTATTAGTCCATCTATACTGACCTCCATCAGGTTGCAAGTTGAATATCATTTTTTTCTGCATCTAGCTCTGAAAAAATATTTGGCCTTCTAGCAGTGTGTGGGACTTGTTCTATTAGTCCATCTATACTGACCTCCATCAGGTTGCAAATTGAATATCATTTTTTTCTGCATCTAGCTCTGAAAAAATATTTGGCCTTCTAGCAGTGTGTGGGACTTGTTCTATTAGTCCATCTATACTGACCTCCATCAGGTTGCAAATTGAATATAATTTTTTTCTGCATCTAGCTCTGAAAAAATATTTGGCCTTCTAGCAGTGTGTGGGACTTGTTCTATTAGTCCATCTATACTGACCTCCATCAGGTTGCAAATTGAATATAATTTTTTTTCTGCATCTAGCTCTGAAAAAATATTTGGCCTTCTAGCAGTGTGTGGGACTTGTTCTATTAGTCCATCTATACTGACCTCCATCAGGTTGCAAATTGAATATAATTTTTTTCTGCATCTACCTCTGAAAAAATATTTGGGCTTCTAGCTGTGTGTGGGACTTGTTCTATTAGTCCATGTATACTGACCTCCATCAGGTTGCAAATTAAAAATAATTTTTATCTGCATCTAGCTGTGAAAATATATTTGGCCTTCTAGCAGTGTGTGGGACTTGTTCTATTAGTCCATCTATACTGACCTCCATCAGGTTGCAAATTAAAAATAATTTTTATCTGCATCTAGCTGTGAAAATATATTTGGCCTTCTAGCAGTGTGTGGAACTTGTTCTATTAGTCCATCTATACTGACCTCCATCAGGTTGCAAATTGAATATAATTTTTTTCTGCATCTAGCTCTGAAAAAATATTTGGCCTTCTAGCAGTGTGTGGGACTTGTTCTATTAGTCCATCTATACTGACCTCCATCAGGTTGCAAATTAAAAATAATTTTTATCTGCATCTAGCTGTGAAAATATATTTGGCCTTCTAGCAGTGTGTGGGACTTGTTCTATTAGTCCATCTATACTGACCTCCATCAGGTTGCAAATTAAAAATAATTTTTATCTGCATCTAGCTGTGAAAATATATTTGGCCTTCTAGCAGTGTGTGGGACTTGTTCTATTAGTCCATCTATACTGACCTCCATCAGGTTGCAAATTAAAAATAATTTTTATCTGCATCTAGCTCTGAAAAAATATTTGGGCTTCTAGCAGTGTGTGGGACTTGGTCTATTAGTCCATCTATACTGACCTCCATCAGGTTGCAAATTAAAAATTATTTTTATCTGCATCTAGCTCTGAAAAAATATTTGGCCTTCTAGCAGTGTGTGGGACTTATTCTATTAGTCCATCTATACTGACCTCCATCAGGTTGCAAATTAAAAATAATTTTTAGCTGCATCTAGCTCTGAAAAAATATTTGGCCTTCTAGCAGTGTGTGGGACTTGTTCTATTAGTCCATCTATACTGTCCTTCATCAGGTTGCAAATTCAAAATAATTTTTATCTGCATCTAACTCTGAAAAAATATTTGGCCTTCTAGCAGTGTGTGGGACTCATTGTATTAGGCCATCTATACCAAGCTCCACCAGCTTTTAAATTAATAATAATTTTTAGCTGCATCTAGCCCTGAAAATAATTTTTCTTCCCAATAGTGGTAGCAATATAAATATGGGGCGCGCTCCTGGCTTACAAAAATATACGCTTCATAACAAAAAACACCAGCCTAGCGCACTGCATTAATAAGATGGCATCATCGTCTCTCCCAGTGCTAGGCCTACTACCCAGGCTAGCATTCCTGTGCCTAAAACACAATGTATGGGTTCGCGCTAGCCACTATGCTGAGGGGTCTAAAGCTGCTGCTAACGCTTTATAACAATTCAATTGGCAGATTTTCACAGAGCTCTTCCACAACTCCCACCCATCGGGCAACAGTTGCCCACCTTCCCTATGGGATCTAGTGGCGAATAGTTGATGCCATTAATCAGAGCGTCAGTTGCCCCGTCGCCGTGGCAAGCATACGGTAAGGCATGGGAAGAGTGGACACGACTAGTAGCAGGCAGACGGGTTGACCAATGTGAACAAGCCAGATCACAAGTCACCATAGAATTTCTCCACCAGCTAATGATGAGGAGCATATCAGGGGCGTCAGCGCAGCGGTGTCTGACCGGAGTAGCATTTCACTTCCAACTACTGAATTGGGGAGATGTGACAAAGATTCATCATCAGACAATCCATAAAAGGGTGGAAAAGGGGTCAGCCAAGTCAGGAGTGTAGACGTCCCGTCCCGTGTCACTAAAACTGATTTCTCGCATCATATCCCTAACACCATTAACATGACACTCACAATTTGAAGCAACACTACTGTCTACTGCATTTGTGATCGCCTTCTTCGGGGCGCTATGCATAAGCGAATTACTCCCTCAATCCAAAATTACCACCAGTGGAGGCTATTACACCAGGACGTAGTCATAGCCAATAATGCAATACGTCTACGCATACACAAATCGAAAACGGTTCCAGCGGGCAGGGGCACTTGGGTACTTCTACAACCCACAAACGGTACACTGAGTCGGGTAACAATAGTAAAAACATATTTAACCATCAGATCACAAAGTAATTTCTTCCTATCACACATTGATGGAACGCCATTATCAAGATACCAGTTCCAAGCTATATTTAATAAATGCATAACATCGGCAGGGAACCACCCCAAAAATTTCGGGACACACTCATTCCGCATAGGCGCGGCCACGGAAGCAGCAAGAGCAGGACTGTCAGAAACGGAAGTTCAGAGGATAGGGAGATGGCGATCCACGTGTTTGGCAAGATACATAAGACCGGACTTGTTATCCTAACGTGGTTTGTTTCTTTTACAGGTGACGCTAAGCCAACAGTGTGGGTGATAGGCCACTCGTATATATATTGGGCAGAAAAAAGGGCGAAAGTCCGCCCAGGCGGGAGCAAATTAGAGCTTCATAACACATATTTCAACTGGAGAGGTATTAGAGGCCTGCTATGGCCACAGGTACTAATGGAGGTAATCAAGTTAGGGAGAGAGGCAAGATGTCCGGTCATCTTAGTTATACAGGCCGGGGGAAACAACCTAGGTCATCACAAGAGCGCATAACTAATGGAAATAAAGAAACTAGACACTGAGAGCTTCAGAGAATATTTCACAAAACTAGCTATAGTATGGTCAGAGATTGTGCCGATAGCGGTATGGCAAGGTGCGCGAGACATCACGGCCATCGAACGGACAAGGCGGTTAATAAATATTCGGATGGCAAAATTTAGAAGAGACAGAGGCGATGTAGTGGTACGACACCGCCAACTGGAAGGAGATAAAGCAAGCCTCATACGGCCCGACGGTGTTCACTTAATGGATATTGGACTGGACATATTCCTGTCAGGACTCCAGGACGGAGTGGAACAAGCGTTAAGAGTGATGGGTGGGGGTCAGAGTCCTGCATATGAGTACGCAGGATCCTCCGTGGCCTGGAAATAGAAAGGACATGTTGGAGAGTTACACTTGTTGGCCAAGTTGCCGGAGTGGAGACCCAGGGCATGCTGCAACAAGCTGAATTATTTTAGAAATAAAATGCCTTTCTAATGGAATGAGTATAAAGAGTTCATAAAGCTGTGACCGATCCTCACCCATCCAGTTGTAAGAGTTACATTATTGTATTGTCAAGGAAAGGGGGGCGGTAGGGGGGCTGAGCGTCTGGGTTTGGTTGGGGGTCCCCACAGTCTGCCTAGGCTAGATGCATTTAAAAATTCTTATTAGATACACAGGCGGTGCAGCTTGCTTCGCAGCTGGGCTACTACGCCCAAAGTATTGCCTAGGCTAGATGCAGTTAAAAATTCTACGCTGACTAGCAGACACTGAAGCTTTGGAGCAGACCTCTGAGTAAACAGCTCTTCAGACTCAACCATCTGTGTTACCCCAAGCCATAGTGTATGTAGTTTCTTACAGTTAAAAGGGGTGGGGGTGGGGCGACCCAACCCACCTGGAATTGACGATGCCAACGTCATGTAAGACACAGCAAGGGGACTCCAAAAAGAGTCTCCATTTTTTCCCAAAATTGTGGCACAGACACCACTTAACCCTAGAACGCATACCTGGGGCCTCGCAGTCCCGCCCTGTTAATTGTTTTCTATTTTCTGCAAGATTACTTTAGTTAGAATTTTGAAACTCTAGGTATTCTTCATGTATATAGTTGTTTGTCATTTGAGTTTGAGTTATTCCATGTTATTTGCACACGGGCCTAAAAGGCCCCAGGTATATCATAGAATCATAGAATCATAGAATGGTAGAGTTGGAAGGGACCTCCTGGGTCATCTGGTCCAACCCCCTGCTCAAAGCAGGATTCACTAAATCATCTCAGACAGATGTCTGTCCAGCCTCTGTTTGAAGACGTCCATTGAAGGGGAACTCACCACCTCTCGTGGCAGCCTGTTCCACTCATTAATCACCCTAACTGTCAAAAAGTTTTTTCTAATATCTAACCTGTGTCTCCTCCCATTTAGTTTCATCCCATTGCTTCTAGTCTTTCCTTGTGAAAATGAGAATAAAGATGATCCTTCTACAATGTGACAGCCCTTGACATATTTGTAGACAGCTATTAAGTCTCCTCTCAGTCTTCTTTTTTGCAAGCTAAACATTCCCAAATCCTGCAACCGTTCCTCATAGGACATGGTTTGCAGACCAGTCACCATTCTGGTCGCTCTTCTCTGAACTTGCTCCAGTTTGTCTATGTCTTTTTTAAAATGTGGTGCCCAAAACTGTACACAGTATTCCAGATGAGGTCTGACCAAAGAGGAGTAAAGACCGATAATGACTTCACGTGATCTAGACTGTATGCTTCTGTTAATACATCCCAGAATTGTATTTGCCTTTTTTGCTGCTGCATCACACTGTTGACTCATGTTCAGTCTATGATCTATTAGTATACCTAAGTCTTTTTCACATGTACTGTTGCTTAGCTCTATTCCTCCTATTCTGTATATGCTTTTTTCATTTTTATTGCCCAGATGTAGTACTTTGCATTTTTCCCTGTTAAAAAACATTCTGTTGGTTGCTGCCCACTGCTCCAGTTTATTTAGGTCTTTTTGAATCCTCTCTCTCTCTTCTCTAGTATTAGCTATCCCTCCTAGCTTTGTGTCATCAGCAAATTTAATCAGTTTACCCTCAATTCCTTCATCTAAATCATTGATGAAGATGTTGAACAATACAGGTCCCAGGACAGAGCCCTGTGGTACCCCACTTGAGACATTCATCCAGCTGGATGTGAAGCCATTTACAACCACCCTTTGAGTCCGATCACTAAGCCAGTTATGAATCCACCTAACAGTTGCCTGGTCCATTGCATACTTGGTCATTTTTTCAATAAGGATGGTGTGAGATACTTTGTCAAATGCTTTGCTGAAGTCAAGATATACTATATCTACAGCATTTCCCTGATCCACCCAGTCAGTGATTCTGTCATAGAAGGAAATTAAGTTAGTCTGACATGACTTGTTAGTTACAAACCCATGCTGACTCTGGTTAATCACTTCATTCTTATCCAGGTACTTACATACATGTTGTTTAATAATTTGTTCAAAGATCTTTCCTGGTATAGAAGTCAGACTCACCGGCCTATAGTTCCCTGGGTCCACCTTCTTCCCCTTTTTGAAGATAGGAACAACATTTGCTCTTCTCCAGTCTTCTGGGACTTCTCCTGTTCTCCAAGAATTTTCAAAGATTATGGAGAGTGGTTCTAAAATTTCTTCTACGATCTCCTTCAGTACTCTGGGGTGTAATTCATCTGGACCTGGAGACTTGAACTCATTTATGTTAGCTAAATATTCCTTCACAATCTTTCTGTTTACAGATAACTTGGATTCTTCTATTCCTTTAAAAGGACAGTGAAGATCAGTTGATGTTACATTTTCTTTCTGAGAGAAAACAGATGCAAAATAGGAATTAAAAAGTTCGGCCTTCTCAACATCCTCTCTTACCATTTCTCCATTTTCATCCTGTAAAAATCCTATAGCATCTTTGACTTTTCTTTTACTTTTGACATACCCCCAAAATCCTTTTTTATTGCTTTTGACATCTCTTGCAAGCCTTAATTCATTGTCAGCTTTAGCTAACCTGATACGTGCCCTACAGGATCTGCAGACTGCATTATAATCTTCTTTAGATATGCCTCCCTCTTTCCATTTAATAAACATTTCTTTCTTTCTTTTTAGCATGTGTTTAAGTTCTGTGTTCATCCATCCTGGTTTCCTTAAATGCTTCCCATTCTTCCTACTTTTCGGGATTGTTAACGATTGTGCTTTGAGAATCTCATTTTTAAAAATTTCCCATCCTTCCTGGACATTTTTGTCCTTAAGGACATCCAGCCATTGGATCCCTCCTATTCTCTTTCTGAGTCTCTTAAAATCTGCCTTTCTAAAATCTAACCTTGAAGTTTGAGTCTTCACATGTCTTCCTCCTCTAGTTATCCAAAATTCTATAATAGCATGATCGCTGCCTCCTAGTGTCCCAGCCACCTTTACCTCCTCAACCATTTCCTCCCTGTTTATAAGGATTAGATCCAAAGTAGCTGATCCCCTTGTTTTCTCCCCTACCTTTTGGAAGATAAAGTTGTCAGCAATAGAGGATAAGAATTTGCTTGACCTGTTAGTTTTACTTGAGAGAGATTCCCAACAAATGTCTGGATAGTTGAAATCTCCCATGACCACTACGTCATATTTTTTGGAGAACTTGGTCATTTGATACTTAAAGAGTTCATCCATATCTTCAGCTTGCCCAGGTGGCCTGTAGTAAATGCCTACAATGGTGTCCTTTCCGTTGTTCTCTCCTTGTATTCTTACCCAAACAGTTTCCAAAGAACTCCCAGTCTCTGAAGCTTCAATCTCTGTGCAGATATACGCTTTTCTAACATACAATGCGACACCTCCTCCTCGTTTATCAATTCTGTTTCTTGCAAATAAGTTGTATCCTTTTAGCCTTTTATTCCAATCATGTGTATCGTCCCACCAAGTTTCAGTGATTCCAATGACATCATATTTCTTTTCCTGCATTAGTAGTTCCAATTCTCCTTGTTTGTTGCCCATGCTTTGTGCATTTGTATAAAAACATTTTAGTTTGTGATTGGTTTCTCTTCCTCCCATATTTTTATTATTTAAATTGTTTTGTCTTTGTTCTTCCTTTCCACTTCCAGTAGCAGAGATCTCAATAGTATTTGTCAGCTGTATGGCTTTTTCTGGCCTTTTGCTTCCCTTCCCACATTGTTCTAGTTTAAAGCTCTCCTGATGAGTGTAGCAAGGCAACTTCCAAATACATGTTTTCCAGTCTTCGTAAGGTGCACCCCATCTCTAGCAAGTAGTCCATCGTATAGGTAATTCATTCCGTGATCCAGAAATCCAAATCCTTGTTGACGGCACCATCAACGTAGCCAGTTGTTCACCTGTAGAATCTTATTCCACCTCATTGTTCCATGGCCATCCACTGGGAGGATGGATGAGAAGACCACCTGCGCTCCCAATTCTTTCACTTTCTTGCCTAAGTCTTCAAAGTCACTGCAGATGGTTTCCAGGTCCTTTCTTGCGGTGTCATTTGTCCCCACATGTATTAGCAGGAATGGGTAGTGATCTGTAGGTCTGAAGAGTCTTGATATCCTGTCAGACACATCTTTAATTTTTGCTCCAGGAAGACAGCACATTTCTCTTGAGGTTATGTCTGGTCTGCAGATAGCGGCCTCTGTTCCTCTTAACAGGGAATCCCGCATGACCACCACTCTCCGTTTTTTCTTCACAACATTCTTCTTTCTCCATCCAGGAGGATTCTGAGGGCTTACAAGGTTATTCATTGCTGGCAAAGTCTTATCTTGCTGTATTTCTTCATGGTTCTCCTGCGAGAGAGCCTGGTACTGGTTCCTGAGCAGTATGGGTGCTGACTGCCTCTCAATCCTCCTGCTTCTGTGGGTCACATGCTTCCATTCCTCTGTTTCGTCAGGTGCAGTTCGAATTTCTTCTCTTTCTGAATCATGAAGAGATAATCCTGCTCTGTCTAAGAACTCTTCACCTGCCTTAATGATTTTCAAGGTAGTTAACCTCTCTTCTAGATTTCGCAACTTTTCCTCCAAGAGGGACACAAGCTTGCATTTCTGGCATGTGAAGTTTGGCTTTTCCACTGGCAAGTCTGTGAACATGTAGCAGGATATGCAGCTCACCAAATGGCTCCTGGACTCTTCCATGTTCTTACTGTTAATGTTCTGAAAACAGTGAAAAAAGCTTCAATATGCGTGCGCCGGCAGGCGCGCGGTTTACTGATGTCCTCTTTCCAGCTCCAACAGCAAAAATCCAGTGTTCTTTGAGCTCGCGGAGACTCTTCACTTACCCCAAAATGCAGTGGGAATATGCAAATTATCTCCTCAGGACTCCTCCCCTGGTTTACCGATGTCCTCTTTTCAGCTCCAACAGCCAAAATCCAGTGTTCTTTGAGCTCGCAGAGACTCTTCACTTACCCCAAAATGCAGGGGGAATATGCAAATTATCTCCTCAGGACTCCTCTCCTGGTTTACCGATGTCCTCTTTTCAGCTCCAACAGCCAAAATCCAGTGTTCTTTGAGCTCGCGGAGACTCTTCACTTACCCCAAAATGCACTGGGAATATGCAAATTATCTCCTCAGGACTCCTCCCCTGAGTGTAGATTTTTATGGTCATGCGTTCTAGGGTTAAGTGGCATCAATTGCCCCACAGTTGCTTAAAAAGGTTGGTGAGGTGATATTACCAAATCCTCAAGCTTTTAGTCTCCCAAGGATAACACAGGGGTAGAAAAGTCCTTTGCGAATCCATGATTTGTTCATCTTTATGAACGTGAGTCTGTCTACATTCTCAGTGGACAGCCGCGTGCGCTTATCTGTCAGCACACCTTCAGCAGCGCTGAACACACGTTCACAGAGAACACTGGCTGCAGGGCATGACAAGATCTCCAAGGCGTGAGTGGCGAGCTCCGGCCATTTTTCCAGATTGGAATACCAAAATGAGCAAGGGTCCAGTGACACAGTCATGGCTTCGATGTTCACTGGGAGATACTCCTGCACCATCCTCTCTAGGCATTGACTATGTGTCAGACTTCTTGTCTCCTGTGGCCTTGCAAAGGATGGTCTAAAAAAGTGGTGAAACGATTCCACAAAATTGCTGTTACCAGCAGATACTGTGTTACTGTGTTACTGTTACGGTTTGAGTGATAAAGACTCGACAGTCCCACGGTTGGCAAGTTAGAACTGTGAGATTCACTTCGTGCACCACTGATGTTTTGTGGAAAAGCACATGTAAGATTCTGCAACAGCGTCTGCAGATACTCCTGCATGCGTCAATCCCTTTTTATGGCATGAATTATTTCGGCAAATTTACTTTTGTACCGGGGATCTAAGAGTGTGGCAACCCAGTAGTCGGGATTACTTCGAATTCTGCAATCTGAGGGTCATGTTGCAGGTAGTGCAGCAAGAAGGCACTCATGTGTCTTGCGCATCCAGGAGGACCAAGTCCTTGTTGTGTTGGTAGCGAGGTAAGAATCATGCTTCCTTCCTCTGCCCTCTCCCCCCAACCTCGCACAACAGAAATGTGATCAAGGTCTCCCTCATCTGATGAGTCTTCCATGCCCATCGCCAGTTCATCCTCCACTTCTTTCTCGGCTCCTGCACCTTCCTCAACAGTTTGGCTGCTACCATGCGCCCTGGTTAATCCCTCTCCCCCACCCTCCCATGCCTGCCGCCTTGGTGCTGCCAACTGTCTGGACCATGGAGATGTTATCCCTTCCGCATACGACTCCTCCTCTACTTCCTCCACCTCCTCTTGTCCCACCACCTGACTCTGAATTCTGTTTAATGTGTGCTCCAGCATGTAAATCACCGGAATAGTCATGCTGATAATGGCATCGTCGTCAGCACTAACCATCTTCGTCGCCATTTCAAAACTGTGCAGAAGGGTGTGTGGCGCCCCTGAGGGTTCAGTCGCCACAGAGTTACTGCATCTCACCCAGAGGTGTGGTATCTCACCCTCAGGTAAGGAAGGCGTATGGCTCGGGACCGTAACACCTGCATCCAACACATACCCGCAGTGGGGGTAGGGCGATATTGCTCCTAAGGGAGAGCACTGTCCCAGGTCCCTAGCTGGTGGGAGGGTCCTATGTAGTGGGTGCTTAGGGGCGCAGCTTAGGGGAGCACATGACAGGGAGAGTATAAATAGGAAGCCATCTTAGAAAGAGCAAGCCAGTCAGAGGAGGAAAAGTGACAGGAGCAGAGGCTCGGCATGAGCTCTGCTCCGGAGGCGGGCCTAGCCTGGGAGGCCCAGGACTGAAGGAGAGAAGAGAGGAGTGGGAGCAGGAAGGCTCCAGGAACTGAAGGGACCCTAGGGCTACGGGCCGTGCAGAAGGCCACCCGCACTCCCGCTGCTACCAGGAGGTAGAGGGGTCAGGCCAGATAAGGGGAACCGGTCCCTCAACTAGAGGAGAAACAGCAAGGCTCAACTAGAAACCGGAGGCTGCAGCATTTCATGTACTGCAGGCAAAAGTCCACACCAGTCTCACTAAGAAGGTAGCCACATAGGACCCAGGGGACGGAACACAAGTCGCCCGCCAAGGCCCGAGGATACCGGATAGAAGTGTCACTGGGTGTGAGGTGCAGGGAGAAGGCCAGAGAAAGGACACACAGAAGGGGGTCCTGCTAAGTACTCCGGAGCTATCTGGGGGTGGACTGAGCCCCTCACTGAAGTACGCACAGCACGACGGGTGAGATTGCTCTGGTACCTGTAATCTGGACTGCAACAACTGTGAGTAAAGATCTTGGGACTGCATCACACGGACTCTGTGTTCATTACTGACTCCCTGCACTACAACCACCATCATCCACCCACACTGCCCTGAAGCTACACTCTTCCTGTGGTGAGTAATAATACCATTGCTGCAAAACCACCAGCTTCAGAGGACTGTTCCGCAGCGGCGGCCCCTTTGGCCGCACTCCACAGGTGGCGTAGTCGGACATTATAAAATCCATATATACAAATTACCGTTGGATTGACCGCCCTGGGTCACGGACCGGGTCACCGCCACAGTGACTACAACCCCCAGCGTCTACCGGCCCGGCTCAGGGTACCCCATGGCCCAGCGGGCACGTCAACTTCATAGGTCCCTGATCTGAGACCACTCCTGCAGCGTGATTTTCCCCACCTCTGGATCTCGTTGGCCCAGGCTATACGTCAGAACATATTGCACCAGGGCTTGTCGGTGCTGCCACAGTCGCTGCAACATGTGCAGAGTTGAATTCCACCATGTCGGCACATCGCATTTCAGCCGGTGAACTGGCAGGCCCAACGACTTCTGTAGAGATGTAAGTCATTGAACTGTGGGATGCGAACGGCGGAAGTGAGCACACAGCGACCGTGCCCTCTGCAGAAGGCCATCTAGTCCGGGATAGTGGGCTAAAAATTTATGGACAACCAGGTTCAACACGTGAGCCATACAAGGCACGTGTGTGACATTGCCCCGGCGAAGGGCCGCACCCAGGTTTGCAGCATTGTCGCACACGGCCTTCCCTGGTTGCAGGTCCAGTGGAGACAACCATTCATGAAACTGGGTCTCCAGAGCTGACCACAAGTCCTCAGCTGTGTGACTCACATTTCCCAGACATTTCAAAGTAAACACTGATGCCGTTGAGCCCTGCTGCCAGCATAGTAAGGAGGTGTGCAGGATTCCTTCTGCGCAGTTAGAAAGCAGGTGGCATTACCAGATAGGCTTTGGGTGCAGGTGGAGGACCGAGAGGAGGTTGAGGAGGCAGAAGCAGTGCAGGAACTTCGAGATAAAGAGGATTGACGCAAAACTCGTGGGGACGGTAAGACTTGGACAGCAGCCCCTTGTCCTGCTGTCACCATAGTTACCCAGTGCCCAGTCAGCGACATGTAACGCCCCTGTCCATGCCTACTCGTCCAAGTGTCTGTGGTGAAATGCACCCTGTCACACACAGAGTTTCTCAAAGAAGCGGTGATGTTGTGTGCGACATGCTGGTGGAGTGCAGGCACACCGTTCTTTGAGAAGTAGTGCCGACTGGGCATCTGGTACTGGGGCACTGCGATGGACATAAGGTCTCGAAAATCCACTGTGTCCTCCAGGCGGAAAGGCAGCATTTCTGTAGCCAACAGCTTGCAGATGGTGAAATTCAACCTCTTTGCTTTCTCATGGCTAGGAGGAAATGGTCTTTTACTTTTCCACATCTGAGGGACCGAGGGCTGGCTGTTGTGCTTTGACGGGGTTGAGTAGGGTGTCCCCGGCAAACTGCCGGTCTGTGAGGAAGATGCAGGCGGACATGTTAGGTTGCCTTGATCCAAAGGTGGTGCTCTCGATGTCAGAGAGCGCTCAACACCAGCAGGTGTTTCCACTTCCCAATGAACTGACGACCTGCCAATCACACTGGCTGTTGCAGGTAAAGAGGTGGCAGGTCTGCGTCCAAAAACATGTGTGACTGCTGTCCCCCCAGTCACAGAGGATGAAGAGGCCGCGGATGCACAAGATGGGGCAGACGGTGGTTGGCCCAGCCTGCTAGGCCGCATTGTAGCACAGTGAGCTTCCCACTGCAACTTATGCTTCATATCCATGTGACGGTACATGCATGAAGTACTCAAACTATGGATTTTTTGGCCTCTACTTAGCTTTTGGTGACAAATATTACAGATAACACAAGTTGGGTCATCCTTATCGATCTGAATAAATGCCCAGGCTATGCAAGGCTTAGAGCCCATGCGACCTGAAGAGCCACTACTACTTGTGGTCAGAGGCAGAGTTGTGGTTGAGGATGCAGTTGTTGACATGCTTCCAGTACTCCGTATCTGTCCAGGAAGGCGCAACCTAACCTCGTCGTCAATAGCATCTGTGACGCCCCGCTGCGCTTGGTATTACAGATCCTAGAAGAGTGTATTGATGGAATCCTCCACAAGAGGCCCCCATAAACATTCACACATCTCCACCTTCCACCTCAGACCAGCAGAGGGAGCCCGTTAGGGATATAAATAGGGAAGGTGGAGCTAGGCAGTTCAGTTCCTCTGAAGAGTTCCTGCAGTAGAGAAGCCTAAGAGAGGTCAGTCTGCAGTGGAGCTCAGTCTAGTCTAGAGAACTCAGTTAATAGTTCAGCAGTGGAGCACGAGGCTCCTGCTAGCTAGATTCAGGGAGCCCAGATAGAGCTTAAGGTGTGCCGGCGCCATAAGATCGGTGAAGCGCGGCAAGCTGCCGTTAGTGTGTATAGCCTAGTGAGGGCCCGAGTAGGCCGAAGGCGAGTGGCGAGTTAGTACATAAGGGGCAGAGGAGCTTAACCAGCTCACCCCGAAGCATTTACCGGACACCGGATCTGAGCTTACCGGGATCTCTATGACCCAGTAAGGCATAACCGTAATCCCTGGAGAACTACAAGTCCCAGGATCGCTAAGGTGCTGATACGTAACAGAGCCAGGAGACGCTTAGGCCCCGCATACTGGGAGCGTGAACTCCAAGAGAAGGCCCTACCACAAGGTCAGCCAGCGCAGGACAGAGACAAAGTTAGGCCTAGCTCCAGGCAGGTCAGAAACTTACTACGCAGAGGCAAGAAACAGGAGGCCCTACACCCGCTCATTGAGGAGGATCCTGATATGCACCCTTCACCCTACAGTGCTCCGGGATGTGCCTGAATTTCCTCCAGTAAAAGGTACTGATGTGACTACTGTGTCCGTTCCCGTTCTTGCTCTGACCCAGCTGGGTCTCGCCTGTCCTGCATTCCCCCTGCATACGCTGCCCTGAGACCTAGCTCCACCTGTGGGGAGCTATACCATCGAGCAGCCTTATCACGGGCCTCAGTGGACTGCTGCAGCGCTGGTGCTTCTCACCAGATACCACAGGTGGCGTCACGAACTCTTATAAAATTAACAATTATCCACCCTTTTAAAGAGTGACCCCAGGGTACGGGCCAGGGAGCCGACCACCGCGATATCCCCAAGGCCAGGCAAAGGCCCGGGTGACCTCATTGACTGGCTGACTGTGGGTTGACAGTAAGTGGGATCTCCAACCTTGTCATCATCACCCTGTGTGTTATCACACCTGTCGTCCTCAAAGCCAACCTCTTCCTGCCCTGACCGAAAAGTCAAGTTGTCGCTCCAATCAGGCATTTGAGTCTCATCATCGTCTTCATCATTGTCTCCACCAACAGGAGTTACAGTTTGGGAACGAGGGTCTACATTATGCTCAGAACGTTCTTCATCTGGTCCTGGATCCGACTTATAAAGATTCTGGGCATCAGTGCAGATCATTTCCTCATCTGGATTAACAGAAGCTCTGGAGCAGACCTCCGTTTCCCAGGCTATAGTATGAGTAAACAGCTCTGCAGACTCAACCATCTGTGTTACCCCATACTCAGACGGGCAGCTGGAGACTTGGGAGCTGTGAGGAAGCAAGTGCGATTGGGGTGACACTTCTGAGGACTGGAGTATTTGTGATGTTGACGTTGAGGTGGAGGAGAGCCCACTTGAAGGAGCACTTGATATCCGCTGAAGCACCTGCTGTTTTTGTGCCTCATCTGGAATTTGTAGCGATGGGCGTGTCCGTAACAAAGGGATCGTATCACATTGTCCACGAAAAGAAGTCGACATGTTAATTTGGCTGGAAGATGGTCTTTCTTCTGCAGATGTTACTCCCCCCCCCACCGCGGGGGGGCTCGACCCACCAGCGGACAGGCACCAGTATTGGGAGAGGCGGGCTGGCCATCAGGGTCCACCGCGGCTCTGGCACAAACCCGGCGACACGGAGGTGGCACGGGCAGGAACTGACTGGCCGTGTCGGCTTCTCACTTTTTGGATTTTAGAAGGGCATGACATGCCTATATCTGTGTCTCCCCCTCCTTTTACTCCTCCACCTCTTTTCTTTTCGCATGACTATATGTACTTGTCACTTTTCCATGTGTTAGTTATGTCTTCTGAGCAGTTTGTCAGCTTTTGGACACCTTTGAAGGTGTTTTATATGTGTTTCTATGTGTTTTTGTTTGCCTGCCATTGGTTTTAACGGTGTTCGAAGGTGTTCGACGAACAGTTCGGCGAACACAAGGGTGTTCGACGAACCAAACCGAACTCGAACACTCAACTCAACACTACTAAAGATCCTACAAAGACGGTTACAGCCTTAGGCTGTGTGCCCACGATGCGTTTTTTAAGTGTTTCCGCAGCGTCAAAAACGCTGCAGAAACGCTTAAAAAATGCATGGTAGAAGGCCTGCCATGTCCCCCAATGATAATCCGCATGTGCTGTGCACATGCTGCGGAAATTTCCGCTGCGGATTATCATTGCGGAAAAAACGCAGCACTACCAATTATTTTACGGAAGCGCTGCGTTTTTGCCGCCATTGACTTGCATTAGAACGCATGTATTCCGCTTCACTAGATAAGGACATGCGGAATACATGTGGAGCAGAGGAGACTCTCCTCCGGACCCGGGTACCATAGAAAACTGTAAAAAAAAGAATAAAATAAAAAATAAATATTATATTTACCTTCTGATGGCCCACGGTGTGCTCGTCCTCCATTGCCGGCAGATCGCGATGGACTGGAGGACCTGCGCTGATGTCATAGTCATGTGATGGGTCACGCGATGCTGACGTAAGCAGGTCCTTCAGTGTACCGCGATCTGCCGACAAGGGAGAACGGAGCGAAGCAAGACTGCGGGGGTCATCGGAAGATAAGTATAGATTTATTTTTTATTTTTAAACATTCTTTCGGTCACAGTATATAAATCCATGCCAGTTGCATGGATTTATATAGTGTGACCAAGTTGTCAAGCACTTTCCAAGTGATGCTAAAATCGCTTGGAAATCGCTTGTCAACCCGCATGCGCAAATGCCAGTGAAGAACGTTTCACATCCGCATGTCCCTGGCAGGAAAAACGCATGTACAATAAGCATGTACAATCCGCATGCATTTTTTTCTGCCAGGGAGATGCAGAAACGCTCAGGAAAAATCCGGAGCATTTCTGCAGCGTGGGCACATAGCCTTACTTTGACAAAGCTGCCAGAGGATAAAGCAGGATTCAGAAAAGGCAGAGGAACAAGAGATGTGATTGCTAACATTAGATGGATAATGGAAAAGGCCAAAGAATACTACAAGGAGATCTATTTTTGCTTCATTGAAACGCTTTAGACTTGTTGATCATCAAAAACTTTGAAATACCATGAACATGGGTGTGCCGAACGATCTGGTCAGCCTCATTAGAAAGTTTTACATCAAACAAGAAGCAACTGTCGGAAAAGAAACACAGCGACACAAGATGATTCAACTTGGGGCCCCTGTGCAAGAAATGTGTTTGGGGCCCCCCTCCTTTTATGGTGACCAAGTTGACCAGGAGCCAGAGCCGCCAGCTGACTTCGGTGTCCCCACCATCGCGCATGACATCATTGTCCTCAGTCATGGGCATGCCGAGGTCAGCTGCTGGCCGCAAATTGGAGTGCAGTGCAGGGAGCGGGCAGATCTCCTGCGCTGCAATATATTTCAGCTGAATGTGCATCCAAGGATGCACATCTAGTTGAAATATTTGCCGGTGCCAGCGGGCCTCCCTCCACGTCAATGCAGCTGCACTGGCTATTTGTCCGGCCCCGGGAATCCCCACTTAAGCGATATTTACTTTTACACATACTGTCGACAGAGATATATACGGCTCTGGTAAAAATTAAGAGACCACTGCAAAATTTTCAGTTTCTCTGATTTTTCTCTTTATAGGTATATTTTTGAGTAAAATGTACATTGTTGTTTTAGGCTATAAATTACTGACAACACGTCTCCGAAATTCAAAGCTAAAAATTTTGTATTTATTTCCAGCAAATGATAAAGCGTTAAAATACTAAAAAAGAAACAGTGCTTTCAGACCTCAATTTACTCATGTTTTAACTGTGAAATCAATATTTGGCAATATTTGGTGGACAAACCATGATTTTTAATCACAGCTTTTATTCATCTTGGCATGCTTTCCACCAGTCTTTCCATGCTTTCCAATAGAAAACTGTTCAGTGGTCTCTTAATTTTTGCCAGAGCTGTATATATAATATATATATATATATAAACAGTAAAGACCAAAGGTTTGGACACACCTTCTCATTTAAAGATTTTTCTGTATTTTCATGACTATGAAAATAGTACATTCACACTGAAGGCATCAAAACTATGAATTAACACATGTGGAATTATATACTTAACAAAAAAGTGTGAAACAACTGAAAATATGTCTTATATTCTAGGTTCTTCAAAGTAGCCACCTTTTGCTTTGATGACTGCTTTGCACACTCTTGGCATTCTCTTGATGAGCTTCAAGAGGTAGTCACCGGAAATGGTTTTCACAGGTGTGCCCTGTCAGGTTTAATAAGTGGGATTTCTTGCCTTATAAATGGGGTTGGGGCCATCAGTTGTGTTGTGCAGAAGTCTGGTGGATACACAGCTAATAGTCCTACTGAATAGACTGTTAGAATTTGTATTATGGCAAGAAAAAAGCAGCTAAGTAAAGAAAAATGAGTGGCCATCATTACTTTAAGAGATGAAGGTCAGTCAGTCTGAAAAATTGGACAAACTTTGAAAGTGTCCCCAAGTGCAGCTGCAAAAACCATCAAGCGCTACAAAGAAACTGGCTCACATGAGGACCGCCCCAGGAAAGGAAGACCAAGAGTCACCTCTGCTTCTGAAGATTGGTTTATCCGAGTCACCATCCTCAGAAATCGCAGGTTAACAGCAGCTCAGATTAGAGACCAGGTCAATGCCACACAGAGTTCTAGCAGCAGACACATCTCTTCAACAACTGTTAAAGAGGAGACTTTGTGTAGTAGGCCTTCATGGTAAAATAGCTGCTAGGAAACCACTGCTAAGGACAGGCAACAAGCAGAAGAGACTTGTTTGGGCTAAAGAACACAAGGAATGGATATTAGACCAGTGGAAATGTGTGCTTTGGTCTGATGAGTCCAAATGAGTCTTTGTGCGAAGCAGAAAAGGTGAACGGATGGACTCTACATGCCTGGTTCCCACCGTGAAGCATGGAGGAGGAGGTGTGATGGTGTGGGGGTGCCTTGCTAGTGACACTGTTGGGGATTTATTCAAAATTGAAGGCATACTGAACCAGCATGGCTACCACAGCATCTTGCAGCGGCATGCTATTCCATCCGGTTTGCGTTTAGTTGGACCATCATTTATTTTTCAACAGGACAATGACCCCAAACACACCTACAGGCTGTGTAAGGGCTATTTGACCAAGAATGAGAGTGATGGGGTGCTACGCCAGATGACCTGGCCTCCACAGTCACCAGACCTGAACCCAATCGAGATGGTTTGGGGTGAGCTGGACCGCAGAGTGAAGGCAAAAGGGCCAACAAGTGCTAAGCATCTCTGGGAACTCCTTCAAGATTGTTGGAAGACCATTTCCGGTGACTACCTCTTGAAGCTCATCAAGAGAATGCAAAGAGTGTGCAAAGCAGTCATCAAAGCAAAAGGTGGCTACTTTGAAGAACCTAGAATATAAGACATATTTTCAGTTGTTTCACACTTTTTTATTAAGTATATAATTCCACACGTGTTAATTCATAGTTTTGATGCCTTCAGTGTGAATGTGCAATTTTCATAGTCATGAAAATACAGAAAAATCTTTAAATGAGAAGGTGTGTCCAAACTTTTGGTCTCTACTGTATATATACAGTATATATGAATACACACATACATACACAGATAACCACAGTACGCCAGTACACAGAGATACATATAAACACTGCACAGGTACATACAGTACACATACTTACATATGATGTCCCTCAGACAGGTGCATTCTTTCACCTTCAGCAGCTCCATCCCAGTGGTCTTCTATCCTCCATCAGCACTACTGGCCAGATCTGCAGCTGTCAGCCAGTCCTGTCTCTGTGTGGCGCCCCTGCGGGTCCAGTTGCCACAGAGGTACTGCATCTCAACCAGAGGTGTGGTACCCCACTCTCAGGTAAGGAGGGAGAACTACCCGGGACCCAACCACTCACATCCAACACTACACCACTCCATTAGGGAAGGTCCAGATTGCTCCTAAGGGAGAGCACAGACCCAGTCCCTGTTTGGAAGGTGGAACTAGGAAGAGGAGGTGGGTGGAGGAAGTAGTTTAGGGGAGCACTGAAGGGAGAGTAAAAAAAGAAGGGGAGAAACATCTAGAAGGGGTTCAGTTCAGTAAGTGAGGACCATGGAGGAGTAGGATCCAGATGGAGTGGGGGCCCAGTCAGAGGGTTCCAGTAGGAGAGTGAGGAGAGAACACCGGAGCAGTGAGAAAGGCTCCAGAGAGAGAAAGGATCCTAGGGGCATGGGAAGTGCGGAGTCCACCCTTGCACCCGAGTTCACGCTGACCGTGAAGTGATCAGTCCGCAGTAGGGGACCGGCCCCAGACTAGTGGAGGACTCAGCTAGCAAACCGGAGGTTGCGACATCTTCAAGTGCTGTAGCCAAAAACCACACACATTCGCTGAAAAGGTGGCCATATAGGACAAAGGGGACAGAAAGGACGTCGCTCAACAAGGCACGGGCCACTGGCTCGGGACACTGTGTGTGAGGCGCAGGGCAGGAGGGTGAGAGCCAGCGCAGAGAGACGACCCGGGAAGGTACACAAGAAAGAGGTTTTGTTCAAGTGCACCCAAGTTATCTGAGAGTTGGCTGGATCACTTCCCCGGAAGACACAGGACTCGGTGGGCTATTATAATCTGGCCGTTGTAACCTGGAACTCCATAAGAACTGTGAGTAAACATTTGAAGAATGCACCCCACTGTGTCTTTGACTTAATTCCTGTGTCACCTGCCTTGCACTACAACACCAACATCATAGTTTATCTCTTTAACTGCTCTGGGGCCTAGCTCTACCCGTGGAGAGCTGAACCATCTTTGCTGCGTGACCAACAGCCACAGTGGAATTGAATAGCAGCGGCGGCCACCTATAGTCGCATACCACGGGTGGCGTCATGAATCTTTATTTCCAATTGACTTTACTTAGTGACCGCCGTGGGCCACGGAGAGGGTCACTTCCACCGTGACTACCCCAATAGAACCAACTGGCCCGGCTACCGAGTACCCCACGGCCCCAGAGGGCGCTTCATCTGCCTCCTCACTACTTCTGATAGCTGCAGGGAGCAGCCTTCCACCAATCAGTGAATCTGACACTTCCCTCTTGCCTCCTGAGAAGTTCTGAGCTGCCTGACCCATGTTAACCCTTTCGCAACCCTGGGATTTTCCGTTTTTGCACTTTCGCTTTTTGCTCCCCTTGTTCCCAGAGCCATAGGGTTTTTATTTTTTTGTCAATATGGCCATATGAGGGCTTATTTTTTGCGGGATGAGTTGTACTTTTGAACGACATTACTGGTTTTACTATATTGTGTACGGGAAAACAGGAAAAAAATTCCAAGTGAAGTGAAATTGCAAAAAAAGTGCAATACCACAGATTTTTTTTTTTTTACCACGTTCACTGAATGCTAAAACTGACCTGCCATTCTTATTCTCCAGGTCATTGCGAGTTCATAGACATCAACCATGTACAGGTTGCTTTTTATTTAAGTGGTGAAAAAAAATTCCAAAATTTGCTTAAAAAAAAGAAAAAAAAGAAATGGCGCCACATTCCAAGACCCGTAGCGTCTCCATTTTTCGGGATCTGGGGCCGGGTGAGGGCTTATTTTTTGCGTGCCGAGCTGTAGTTTTTATTGAAACCATTTTAGGGTAGATTCGATGTTTTGATCGCCCGTTATTGTATTTTATTGCAATTTTGCGGCGACCAAAAAACGTAATTCTGGCGTTTAGAATTTTTTTTCTCATTACGCCGTTTACAGATCGGATTCATTCTTTTTTTATATTGATAGATCGAGCGATTCTGAAAGCGGCGATACCAAATATGTGTATGTTTTTTTTTGTTTTTTTTTTATTATTATATTTTGAATGTGGCGAAAGGGGGGTGATTTAAACTTTTATATTTTTTAAAATTTTTTAATATTTTTAAAACCATTTTTTTCACTTTTTGCTTGGTTCTATAGTCTCCATAGGAGACTAGAAGCAGCACTTGTCTGATCGCCTCTGCTACATAGAGGTGATCAGCAGATCACCTCTATGTAGCAGAAATGATCCAGTGCTATGAGCGCCGACCACTATGAGCGATCAGCTCATGACAACCACTGGAGTCTGCTGCAGATGCAGGGTTCTCATGCCCACCCATCAGTGACCCGCGACCCAGGGTCACCGATGGGCGGGGTAAGTGACGCGCTTCCGGTGCAACGATGTTAAATGCCGCTGTCAGAGATTGACAGCGGCATTTAACATGTTAACAGCTGTGGGTGGATCGCGATTCCACCCGTGGCTGTTGCGGGCACATGTCAGCTGTAATAATCAGCTGACATGTGCCCGGTTAAGTGTGGGCTCAGGGCCGGAGCCTGCGCTGAATCGGGGGTTACAGCCTGGTGCGTACTAATACGTCCAAGGCTGTAAAGGGGTTAATATCGGCCATCACATCAACCTCCCCTCCCCCCTGTAGCCACTTACCATCCTCTGTACTGAGGGAGCTTTATTGGGGAAAGGCTGCACTGGCCACTCAGGCAGAATTCACACTGTAGCTACTGCTTCTGAATAGTCTAGTGCGGCAGTTTTCCAATAAAGCCCCCTCAGTACAGGGGGTGGTGGTAGCTACAGAGGGGCAGGGGGATTGGTGTGACAGCTCATGAGAACATTGGTTAGGCAGTTCAGTTGTCAGAACTGCTCAGAAGGAAGGAGAGTTTTCAGATGCACTGACTGCTCGGAGGCTGATCCCAGCAGCAGTCAGAGGCTGTGAACGCTGAGAGGCCGGGGGCATGTCTAGGAATCCTGTGCTCCTGCATCATAGAGCCAGCATCAGCGTCAGCTAAGAGGAGATGAAGGGGCCCCTTCTAACATATTTTGCGGAGTGCAGGCCCTAGTCTGACGGCAAATGACTCAGGTACGGACCCTTTCCTCCCCTCTTAGAGGAGATGTTGCCGCTGGCTCTATGAGAAAACCAGACATTGCAGCAGCTGATCGGGCCCCCTCTCCTTCAGGGCCCCTGTGCAGCTGCACCGGCTACACCAGCAGTGTGTCCACCCCTAGTTCAAAGTAGAGCGAAGCGTCAGACAAGGCTGCATCCTGTCACCATTTATCTTCAATTTATATGCAGAAGCTATTTTGTGGAAGGTTGGACTTGCCGAAAAAGAAGAAGGAATCAAAATTGCTGCATGAATCATCAACAATCTTAAATACACAAATGATACAACATTGACAGCAACTGGAATGAAGGACTTATTACGGAGTGTCAAGATGGAAAGCTCGAACATGGGACTGCGACTGAATATGATGAAGACAAAGATACTGACTACTGCCAGGTATGACTTTGACACATTTGAGATGGACAGCAATGAAAAGGAAGCTGCAAAGCACTTCAACCTACTCAGATCGATGATCACTCTGTGGCGCCGTGCCACAGATCCCAGAGGGGTGCATGGATGGACTTCTCCAAAAGAGGCCCTCATAGCATTCCCACACCTCCACCCTACCACCTCAGACCACCAGAGGGAGCCTGGATAGGGATATATATACTGGAGGGTGGAGTTAGGCAGGCAGTCTGTTGAGAGGAGCTCCTGCAGAAGCTAGACTGCAGTGGAGCCCAGTCAGTTCAGTCCAGTCTCAGAGAGCTCGAGTTAGTGAGCCTAGGTCGTGCAGACGCCAAAAGAGCGGCGAAGAGCAGCATGCCTGCTGCAGTGTGAAGCCTAGTGAGGGCCCCGAGCGTGGCCGAAGGCGAGTGGAAGGAGAGTAAGATAGGGGGCAGAGGAGCTTAACCAGCTCACCCGAAAACCATTTACCGGACACCGGGTCTGCGTCTGCAGGGATTCCTTACACCCAGCAGAAACAACCGGAACCCCTGGTGAACTATAAGTCCCAGGAACACCAAAAGCTGATTACGTACCAGGGTCAGGAGTCACAGAGGCCCCAGAGACCAGGGAGTGTGAACTCCAACAGAAGGCCCTACCACCAGGTCAGCAGGTGCAAGACAGAGACCAAGTTAGGCCTAGCTCCAGGCAGGTCAGAAACTTATCAAGGAAAGGCAAGGAACAGGAGGCCCTACACCCGCTCACTGAGGAGAGTCCTGATATGCACCCTTCACCCTAAAGTGCCCTGGATCATGCCTGAAACACCACCAGTAAAGATACTGAAGTGAACTGTCATGTGTGTGCCTATTCTTCCTCTGACCCGGCTGGATCCCCTCTGTCCTGCATCCCCTCACTTACGCTGCCCTGAGGCCCTGCTCCACCTGTGGGGAGCCGCACCAACTAAGCTTCCTAAACACCGGGCTCAGAGGACTGTCGCAGCGCTGGTGATCCTCACCAGACACCACAGGTGGCGTCACGAACATTTCCTTATCCCAATAACCTTTCCCCCTTTTTTAAGAGTGACCCCAGGGTATGGGCCCGGGAGCCGACCACCGCAACATCCCCCAAGATCAGGCAGCAACAAGGCCCGGGCGCCGAGTCGTCCCCATCCCCTGGGCGCGTCAACTCAAGATGCATCAACAACACCAGAAATCAATAGGAGAATAGATATGGGCAAATCAACAATAAAGTCACTGGACAAGGTCTTCAAATCGAGGAACATTTCACTGGCAACGAAGACACGGGTCATGCATAGTTTGGTCTTTTCTATGGTAGCAAACGGATTAGAAACCTGGGCAACAATGAAACAATGCCTTCAGTATGTATTACCGGAGAGGGATGCTATTAATATCATGAATGGCAAGAAGAACAAACAAATCAATTTTGGAACAAAATCAAGCCAGACATGTCACTCGAAGCAAGGATCACTTCCATACTTTGGACACATCATATAAAGAGAGCAATCACTGGAGAAGGACATCATGGTAGGAAGAATAGAAGGAACAAGGCGAATGATAATAATAATTTTTATTTCTATAGCGCCAACATATTCTGCAGCACTTTACATTTTAGAGGGGACTTGTACAGACAATAAAAGACATTACAGAATAACAATAATCACATAAATCAACAGATACCAGGAGGAGTGAGTGAGTGGCATAGGGTGGAGGCATCAGTGTAGCGGTTGAGAAGGAATATGATCCTGGCTGCTGCATTTAGGACAGATTGGAGAGGGGAAAGTTTAGTAAGGGGGAGACTGATTAGTAGAGAGTTGCAGTAGTCCAGACGAGAATGAATCAGAGCGACATTAAGAGTTTTTGCAGAGTCAAAGGTAAGAAAAGGTTACATTTTAGAAATGTTTTTGAAGTGTAGATGACATGAGTGAGAGAGTGATTGGATTTGGTGAGAGAAGGAAAGAACTCAATCAAGTATAACCCTAAGACAGCGGGCTTGTTGCTGGGGAGTAATGGTGGAGCCACACACGGAGCTGGCAATATTGGGCTTAGGTAGATTAGAGGAGGGAGGAAACACAAGAAGTTCAGTTTTGACGGGTTCAGTTTCAGTTAGAGGGAGGACATAATGTTAGAGATGGCTGAAAGACAATCACTGGTGTTTTGAAATAATTCAGGGGTGAGGTTAGGAGACTATGTGTATAATTGGGTGTCATCAGCATAGAGATGGTACTGAAAACCGAATCTACTAATTGTTTGTCCAATAGGGATGGTGTATAAGGAGAAGAGGAGGGGGCCTAGGACCAATCCTTGAGGAACGCCGGCAGTAAGGGGAAAAGGGGAGGAAGAGGAGCCAGCAAAAGATACAGTGAAGGAGTGGTCAGATAGGTAGGAGGAGAACCAGAAGAGAATGGAATCCTTGAGCCCGATAGAGCGGAGCATCGTGAGGAGTAGCTGGTGATCCACAGCGTTGAATGCTGCAGAGAGATCCAGGAAAATCAGCAGGGAGTAGTGACCAATAGATTTAGCTGTTAGTAGATCATTAGAGACATTAGTGAGGGCAGTTTCAGTGGAGTGTAAAGAGTGGAAACCAGATTGTAAAGAGTCAAGAAGAGAGTTATCTGAGAGATAGTGGATCAGACGGGCGTAGACCAAGCGTTCCAGGGGTTTAGAGATGAAGGGAAGATTAGACACAGGTATGTAGTTAGCAGCACAGTTTTGGTCGAGGGATGGCATTTTAATTAATGGATGTACTGTATGCTGGACTGTTTAAATGAGGAGGGAAAGATGTTACGCTCACGCCCGGACTGTTTGGCGTGAGCGTGGTTAGTGGTCCCACTGGGCCACGAACCGAGGAGTGCCTGGAGGGGCATGACTAGGGATCTCGCCAGATCCGACCACGGACGCACGGCTGCTTAATCGACACCGGGGTCCAAGGAGGAACATGGGAGGTGGCCCAGGTGCTACTCCAGGTTAGACCCCGGTCACACAACTGCTGACCCACACCGGGGATTGCAGGAATGGGCAGGTTTGGCTGGTATGCAGACAGGCGGGTATTGGCAGGCATGGCTTGTATGCAGACAGGCGGTTACTGGCAGGCACGGCTGGTATACAGACAGGCGGGTACTGGCAGGCAAGGCTGGTATACAGACAGGCGGGTACTGGCAGGCAGGTAAACAGGGACCAGTACAGACTGGGATACAGGAACAGAGCCGCATGTGCGGAGGGGAAGCGGAGCAGGGCAGAGCAGTGCAGAGCCGCAAGTGCGAAGGGGAAGTGGAGCCGGGCAGAGCAGAGAAGAGCCGGAGGTGGGGAGGGGAAGCGGAGTAGGGCAGAGCAGAGCCGCAGGTGCGGAGGGGAAAAGGAGCAGGGCAGAGCAGAGCCGCAGGTGCAGAGGGGAAGAGGAGCAGGGCAGAGCCGCAGGTGCAGAGGGGAAGCGGAGTAGGGCAGAGCCGCAGGTGCAGAGGGGAAGCGGAGCAGGGTAGAGCCGCAGGTGCGGAGGGGAAGCGGAGCAGAGCAGAGCCGCAGGTGCAGAGGGGAAGCGGCGCAGGGCAGAGCCGCAGGTGCGGAAGAGAAGCAAAGCAGGGCTGAGCCACAGGTGTGGTGGGGAAGTGGAGCAGGGCAGAGCAGAGCCGCAGGTGAATATGGGAATACGGAGCAGAGCAGAGCCGCAGGTGCAGAGGGGAAGCGGAGCAGGGCAGAGCCGCAGGTGCGGAAGAGAAGCAAAGCAGGGCTGAGCCGCAGGTGTGGTGGGGAAGTGGAGCAGGGCAGAGCAGAGCCGCAGGTGAATACGGGAAGCGGAGCAGAGCGGATCGGAGCAGGAAAGAGCAGAGCAGCAGGTGCGGATGGAAGCGGAGCAGAGCAGTGTCGCAGGAGCGGACAGACTGGACAGGGCTCTGTTCACATTGAAAAGACAGAGACAGGGAAACACAGGAAGACAGCTCGAACACAGGAGGTATATACGGAGGCAGGGAAACGGGACAAGCAGAACCAGATACACACAAGTAGCGAGTGGACACAAAACTCAAAAGCAGAAGTACAGAGACAATGAGTAGGAGTTAGGTACTGGTTCAGACACTGCAGGAAAAGGGAAGGATCGGACATAGAGACAAACAGGTAACTGGCTAGGACACAGTTCAGACAGGAACTGACACAGGAACGAGATACAGGAACAAGCCTCGGCATTCAGCCCTCAGGGAGGCGGAAATAGACTAGAAGTCACAGATAAAGGTAATGGGCCTGGGTACTCAGCCCCCAGGGTGGCAGAAATAGACTAGAAGTCACAGATACAGGTAACAGGCCTGGGTACTCAGCCCCCAGGGTGGCGGAAACAGGCAAGATTCAGGACAGGACCAGGCAACTCACAGTTGCACAGAACACACTGTAAAAAAGTGTTGCTCAGGCCCTCCCACTGGGTGGAGGAGGTTTAAGTATCCAGTGACTCACAGTAATAGGCTGGGGACGCATTAGGACTGCACACACTGTAACTTTAAGAATCAGGAAGTTCCAGCGCCGCCGGCCTAAGCCAGCAGGCAAGAGACATGCACACAACAAGTAGAGGAGCATAGTGCGCAGCCTGGACTGGTAGGTAATTTGGCGGTCTTGCATGGTGGGAGATAGTAAGCCATGCCAGCACGCCGCCAGGGATGTTACAAAAGATACCGGATGAGAGAGATTAAATATTTTAGTTAGGTGAGTGGTGACAGCCGGGGAAAGTGACTGAAGGAGATGTGAGGGAATAGGGTCACTGGTGCAGTAGTAGGGTGAGAAGATGCAAGGAGCCTGAGCACTTCTTCTTCCATGACTGGTTCAAAGACAGAGAGTGAGCTAGATGTAATGGGAGAGGGAGGGCTGTGCATGGTATTAGGGGATTGGGAGAAAATTTCCTGTCTGATATGGTCAATTTTTTCTTTGAAATAATTAGCCAGATCGTCAGCGCTGAGGTCGGTAGTCGGGGCTTGGACTCTTGGTTGGAGGAGAGAATGAAAAGGAATGCAGAGGAAGACAAGCAACCCAATGGCTTGATACTATCAAGAGAATGGCGGAGATGACCCTGGTGGACCTATCTAGGCTTGCACAAGATGGATCTTCCTACAGAGAGTTCATCCATCAAGTCGTAATGGCTCGAGATTGAGCCGAAGGCAGTTAAATAATAATGATAAAACAGAGACAGAGATAAAACAACATGAATATCTAGTCTTGTAATCAGAGTACTTTGGCACTGATTCAGTTGAACAGTGTCTCTTTCTCTACAGTTTGAGAAGGGAAGGGTGAAAAGAGGTAAGTGTAATATTTGGCATTAGATTACTGAAACAGGGAAGATGGCTGCTTTTTCAAAATACATCTTCAACCTGGTAGATAATGAAAATTTTGCGGTAGTGAAATATGAAGAAGAATAAATCTGTTGCACAAATTGCTGAGCTTTAGGCTGCGTGCCCACTATGCGTTTTTCAAGCGTTTTTGCCGCGGAATTTCCGCAGCGAAAACGCTTAAAAAACGCTTGGTAATACGTGCCCCATGGTCCCCAATGATAATCCGCATGTGCTGTGCACATGCTGTGGAAATTTCCGCAGCGGATTATCATTGCGGTAAAATACGTAGCATGTCCATTAATTTTGCGGACACGCAGCGTAATAGCCGCCATTGACTTGCATTGGACCGCGTGACATCCGCATCACTGCATCTGCACATGCGGATATCACACGGTTCATTGTGCGGATGGTACCCAGGTCTGGAGAAGAGGAGACTCTCATCCAGACCTGGGTACCATAGAACCTGTTAAAAAAAGAATTTAAAATAAAAAATAAAGTTTATATTTACCTTTCGATGTCCTCCCGGTGTTTTCTCCCCTCCGTCTGGTCTGCTGTATGGGTCGCGGTGTTGTGAAGGACCTCGGAAGGTAAGTATAATCTTTATTTTTTATCTTTTACCATTCTTATTTTTTTTTTTTAACTAACTTGGTGACACTACTATAAATCCATGCCGGTTGCATGGATTTATATAGTGTGAACAAGTTGTCAAGCACTTTTCCAAGTGATGCTAAAATCGCTTGGAAAAGCGCTTGATAACCCACATGCAGAAATGCATGCAAAAACGTTTGACAAACGCTTCTACCTGGCAGGAAAAACACATTTTAAAACCACATGCATTTTTCCTGCCAGGGAGAAGTGGAAAAAATATGCAGCATTTCTGCATCGTGGGCACATAGCCTTAAAGGGAAAGGCTTCTCAAAGGTACTGTACAGTATAGGAGAGGCTATGAGTTTTTAAGCTATTATTTTGTACTGTCAATAAATGCTAAAAATGTTATAGATAGAAAAATAAAAACGATACTAGATTTTGAGTATTTGTGATATTTTGGTATGATCATAACATTTTTTCATAGGGTGTAATGATATTCAAAGTAAATGGGAGAATCCTACTAAGAAAAATGCATATTATATGCGCTGTAAGGATTCAGAAGTCTGCGATCACCTACGGTGAGTCCAGACTTTTCACCACAAGACCGGACAACCCTTTAAGAAACATTTTTGGTGGAATTTATTATGAGAAGAATTTCTGAAGTCAGCTTTGCTCCTGGTAGTGTTGCCATCATGTGCTCCAAATTTGTCAAAATGTTGCATGATGTTTGATAAATTAGTGCATCTTTATATGTAAGACTGTGTAGAACTGCTTTTCCGCTTTTTTTTATCCCCAATCCCACTTCTGGAGTGATTTTGTGATATTTTGTGTAACATTTAAAAAAGTGTCATAAATATGACTAAAACTATGAAAATGCTGGGCACCCGAACTTTTAAAGAGCTAAAAATAAAAAATTACAAACATGGCACAAATTATTTTAAAACTTGCGCGCAATGTTTATACATGTGTCTAAAAACTAAAAAATAGCACAAAATGCACAAAAATTATGGTGCAAAGGATATGATAAATTTCTTCCTCTTTTGAGACCAGCATCAGCTTGTATCAGAGTCATATAATCTTTTTTTAACATAGATTTGCAAAGTACCTGTAAGTGCAATATCTTTATCAGGTCTCAGAGATCTACAGTATGTATTAATATTTGCAGTTTGTATTGTGAAATTTGGCAACAGATACACCAAAAACAGAAGGAACACACGTCCATTCACACGTCCATATTTCATATACATGAAAAAAATGGTACCGGTATCATCAGTGTGTAATCAGTATTTTTCATGGATGGATAAATAACTAAATTACAAAGTTTCTCCTATACTTTGCAAATATGAACAGCACACGGGTGCCATCCGTGAGCAGTATATGTTTTTCACGGACCCATAGACTTGTATTGGTCCTTTACCTCCGTGCTGCAGGAAAAAAAACTGACATGTCTCCTTGTGTTTTACATGGACTTACACAGTATGTGAAAAAACACGGACATGTGAGCAGTACTGTAGATTATAATGGGTACGTGCCGTATCTGTGAAAAATATGGATAGGACATGAACGTGCAGCATGTACGTGTGAATGAGGCCTAAGGCTGTGATTCAAATTGTTAAAAGTTATTCTACCTCTTCTGAAAATCGAGACACCGAGTCCAATAAAAGATAAACACGTACGGTAAAATGCCCCCTAAAAAAAAACTATTTACAGTGTTGAGTAACATTACCTACCTGGACATTTCCAATTAAACAATATTAATTATTTTTTATTATATCCAAATAATATAAATATTAAAAGAATGTTAAAAAAATATGCTAAAAATCGATTTTGGTTGAATAATATTTTGGAAAATCGATTGACAACTTTAAGATTTTAAGATTGTAGGTCAACTAGCCTGACATCTGCAGAATTCAATCATCTGTCACGTTGATATTACTAAGGTATTTTGCGTTAAAGAGCTTAAAAATGGTTGGATACAGTCCTAGGAGACTTCAGAGTGTTATACACGTCTTATCTGGACAACTGGAGTACTGGCAGAGAATCAAATGTTTTTGGAAAAATTCTGCAAAGATGAAGAATTCAAATTTCAACAGATTTGCTCATCTCTTGTAAATATCACTCGTAGGGACCGTTACATATATAATACATATACTGTGGGCAATTATCGGAATGTTGCCCACCGGAGGAGTTCTAATTGAACAACAATTATTTTTTTAATTTGGTGGTTTGAAAAATTGTTCCTCTGCTCAGTTTTCAAGGTGTGAGGTTGGGAAGAAGAGAGAAGAGAAAGGCGAAGGCTATGCATCATCACTTTCTGAAAATTCACCGCAGTGTTGAAGTGACTCGTAATTGCCACCATGATCTCTGCATCATTATCTTCTCAAAAAAATTTTTGGAAGAAATATCAGGGTCAATTTATTGTCACAAATGATCAGGCTTGTTTCAGAACTGTCATAACAAAGACATTGCAATATAGTGAATAACACAAAACAGGGTTTTGTGTGGTTCACATATATAATGCATACACTGTACCTGAGGAGCAATTATCGGAATGTTGACCATCGGAGGAGTTCAAATGGAACAATAATCAATTTTTTAATTTGGTGGTTTGAAAAATTGTTCCTTTAATCAGTTTTTAAGGTGTGAGGTTGGGAAGAATTGAGAAGAGAAAGGCGAAGGCTATGCTGCTTCACTTTCTGAAAACTCATCGGAGTGTTGACTTGACTCCTAATTGCCACCATGATCTCTGCATCATTATCTTCTCAAAATTTTTTTGGAAGAAATATCAGGGTCAATTTATTGTCACAACTGATCAAGCTTGTTTCAGAACTGTCATAACAAAGACGTTGCAAGATAGTGAATAACACAAAACAGGGCTGTGTGTGGTTCACAGGTGTGCTGACAAACGTGAGAAGCTGAAAGCTAAATTTATATGGATCAAAATCTAACGTTCTCCAAGTGAGTCCTGAACTGTATGATTCTAACTGAAAATATTTATTTTTGGCAAATGTTGGAAAGTTTTTGTTATGTGCGTAAGATGTTTATTGGTGAACTTGACCTAGCCTGGGGGAAGAGAAAATACTGATCTGTCAGCTTTTGAATCAAATAGCTGATAGTGTAAAGAATATCAAATTCTATGTTTTTATATCATATATCCACAGAATATTTGACTCTCTAGGGTACACTTAAAAAGTTGTAGCTCTTGTAGGCAAGCAATCATGGTCAAGAGCAGGCTAAACAGATGTTCCTACACGAGTGTAGCATATCTGTCCGTGCACCTGAATTGTGACCTGTTGCTGTATCCGCACACATTTTTTTTTACCGAGTACATTCTGCCAGATGGGCCGATCCGTGCCAGAGCATATTACAACTTCAGGGACCACACCCAGCAGCTTTCCTCTAGTCTCCACATTTCATAAGGGATGTTTGCAGATGGCTTCAATATTTTGGAGCTGCTCGATGACACTGTGTGCTTTGTTCAGCTTTGATTAGTCAATCTCTATTTTGGGTTATTTCAAAATTATGTAACTTGAATTTAAGCCCTGGTTTACATAGGTACATTTATTACAAAATAAGCATGACTTGGCTTTACACATTTATAATCAATATTTTAGCTTTAAATCCGTAAAAATACGCTATTAGCAATATCATGGGAATAATTTATAATCCACAGGAAATGATGCATAGATATAAACCCGTAGTTCTGTCAGTCTGCACTATTTTACTGTTAGAACATCACACAACTCTTTGGAGACCAGGTTTAGACATTACGGTAATGAGGTTCTTAATTTTCTGAAATTATATAAACTGTTAAGGCGAATTAGTTTTTTTTTTATATGAGGGGATATCATATCCAGATATGTCTACCAGAGATGAGTGAATCTTTTGAAATTGAAGTGCACAAGCATTGCCAAATTTTTTCCAGAAATGAAATTCTCTGCAAATAGTCTACTCTAGAGATGAGCATATCCGTCAGTGGAGGGTTGATTTTGAGTTGAATTTCCTGAAATTCAAAGTTTCACAAAATAAATGTTCTTGAATATTTTTACATTCAAGTTGCAGTTTGCAAAAAAAATACTTGCTCAGCCACATTTCCCACACTGATGAAGCATCAGAGAGCGGGCTAACATCATTGTGTGTGACCGCATGGGCCTCTCCGTAATGCCCTGCAGCTGTGACATCTAGTGGATTATCATACCTTTTATGCTATGTGCCCACGATGCAGAAATGCTCCAGATTTTTCCTGAGCGTTTCTGCATCTCCCTGGCAGAAAAAACGCATGCGGATTGTACATGCGGATTGTACATGCGTTTTTCCTGCCAGGGACATGCAGATGTGAAGCGTTTTTCACATGCGATTTCGCATGCGGGTTGTCAAGCGCTTGGAAAGTGCTTGTCAACTTGGTCACACTATATAAATCCATGAAAACAGCATGGATTTATATACTGTGACTGAAAGAATGTTTAAAAATAAAAAATAAATCTATACTTATCTTCCGATGACCCCCACAGTCTTGCTTCGCTCCTTTCTCCCTTGTCGGCAGATCGCGGTACACTGAAGGACCTGCTGACATCAGCGTCGCATGACCCCGTCACATGACTATGATGTCAGCGCAGGTCCTCCAGTCCATCGCGATCTGCCGGCAAGTGAAGACGAGTGCACCGCGGGCCATCAGAAGGTAAGTATAATATTTAGTTTTTGTTTTATTTTATTTTTTACAGTTTTCTATGGTACCCGGGTCTGGAGGAGAGTCTCCTGTCCTCCAGACCTGGGTACCATCCGCACATTGAACGTATGTATTCCGCATGTGCTTATCTGGTGAATGGTGACTGGTCTGCAAACCATGTCCTATGAGGAACGGTTGCAGGATTTGGGAATGTTTAGCTTGCAAAAAAGAAGACTGAGAGGAGACTTAATAGCTGTCTACAAATATGTCAAGGGCTGTCACATTGTAGAAGGATCATTTTTATTCTCATTTGCACAAGGAAAGACTAGAAGCAATGGGATGAAACTGAATGGGAGGAGACACAGATTAGATATTAGAAAAAACTTTTTGACAGTTAGGGTGATTAATGAGTGGAACAGGCTGCCACGAGAGGTGGTGAGTTCCCCTTCAATGGACATCTTCAAACAGAGGCTGGACAGACATCTGTCTGAGATGATCTAGTGAATCCTGCTTTGAGCAGGGGGTTGGACCAGATGACCCAGGAGGTCCCTTCCAACTCTACCATTCTATGATTCTATGATTCTATGATTCTATGATCTAGTGAAGCGGAATCCATGCGTTCGAATGCAAGTCAATGGCGGCGAAAACGCAGGTCTTCCGCAAAATAATTGGTAGCGCTGCGTTTTTTTCCGCAATGATAATACGCAGCGGAAATTTCCACAGCATGTGCACAGCACATGCGGATTATCATTGGGGAACATGGCAGACCTACTACCATGCGTTCTTTAAGCGTTTCTGCAGTGTTTTTGCCGCTGCAGAAATGCTTAAAAAACGCATCGTGGGCATACAGCCTTACAGTGGTGGTCAGTACCGGTGTCATAACAGATTGGCAGTTCCCAGTGGAACACAGTTTGGAAGGCAGAGTTGTTTTCCATCTCTAAAGTCACTGAATAATTCCTGTAGAGTGTAAGCTCTTATGGTCAGTAGGGTCCTCTCTCTCTCCTGTAGAGTGTAAGCTCTTATGGTCAACAAGGTCCTCGCTTTCTCCTGTAGAGTGTAAGCTCTTATGGTCATCGGGGTCCTCTCTCCTGTAGAGTGTAAGCTCTTATGGGCAGTAGGGTCATCTCTCTCTCCTGTAGAGTGTAAGCTCTTATGGTCAGCAGGGTCCTCTCTCTCTCACCTGTAGAGTGTAAGCTCTTATGGTCAGCAAGGTCCTCTGTCTCTGCTGTAGAGTGCAAGCTCTTATGATCAGCAGGATCTTCACTCTCTCCTGTAGAGTGTAAGCTCTTATGATCAGCAGGATCTTCTCCCTCTCTCTCATGTAGAGTGTAATCTATTATCGTCTGTGGGGTCCTCTCTCTCTTGTAGAATGTAAATGCTTATGGCCAGCAAGGTCCTATCTCTCTCGTTTAAAGTGTAAGCTCTTATGTACAGCTGGGTTCTCACTGTCTCCCCTCTCCCCCATCCGTATTTTCTGAGCAATTCCAACCTTTCTTTTATTGAGATTCACTCAAATTTATTTGCCGCAAATACAGTTTTTGGGGAAATTTTGGCAAATGCGGTGAATTCAAATTTCAAAATATCTGCTCATCTCTAGTTTAGTTGTAAAAGACGTGTATAACAATATGTTCATGACTCGCCCCCTGGGCCGTGGGGCACTCGGAACCGAACTTCAGGGCAATGCTGGGAGTAGTAGTGGCGATACGGTCCTGTGGCTCAGGGTGGTCAGACCAGTGGCAGTCTTTTATATGTTTTAGGTAATGTCCGACTATGCCACCCATGGATTGCGGCTATTATGAACCGCCGCTGCAAGGCAGTCCACTGAGGCTGATGGTGTGTGCAGTTGAGGTAGTATAACTCCCCACGGGAAGAGTGTAGCCTCAGGGCAGTGAGCGCAAATGGTGGGGATTGAAGTGCAGGGCGTCCCAGCACTGGTAGTGCTGGCGCAGCAAGAAATGCAAAGACAACGTGTTGCAGTCCAGGGTCTTTTACTCACAGTTCGTATATTCCAAGTCACTTCCGCCGGTAATGACTGCCCGAGCCGTGCTGCGTCCACCAGGTGAGGGGGTCAGTCAACCCCCAGGCAATTCAGGAGTATGGCACAGGACTCCCTTCTATCCTTCCTCTGGCTCGTGCCCCACCAGTGACCAAGCTTTTGTCCAGCTGCCGTGGATCTATGCGGGTAAACGTGGGCCCCGTTTCCCGCCATCCTATATGGTGCCTTCCTAGCAAGGTTTAGCAGGGGGTCGCACCAAGTGATGATCACGACCTCCGGTTCTTGGCTGAGGGATAATTTACCTCCACCAATTTGGGATCCGGTACCCTTTCCTTGCCTGACCCGTCACCCGTAATTTCCTGGGTCCTTAGGGTCCCTTCAAACTTCTTGTTTCTGAGCCCTTCTGTTTCTCTGTCACTTCTCCTCCTTTCCTGTTCCTTCTTCTCCTCCTTCCCTCGGCCTCTTCTCCAGGCCTACTTCTCCTGCCAGGCTCCGGCCTTCACCCTAGGCCTGCCTTTGAGCAGAGCTCCTACAGAGCCTCCGCTCCCTGTCTTCTCCTCTCACTGTCTGACCTGACTCCTGTCCTAAGATGGTGCCCACCTTTTATACCTCCCCTCTGAGTGTGAGCTCAGGTGACCAGCACCCAATGAGCTCCTTCCTATGCTGCAGAAACCGTCCCCTTCTGCTCCTACATCACTGGGTTTTCCTCCCCCCTCCCCACTCCAGCCAGGGACATGGTCTGTCGTGCCTGCATTACTGTATAAATGGGAGCACCGTTGAGCTGTCCCCCGGAAATGGGGTGTGTGTGATGCATGCAGCTAATGGAGCCCTGGTCCATACTCCATCCTTACCCGGGAGTGGAATATCACACCTCAAGCAGAGGTGCAATACCCCTGTAGCGGCCGAACCCTCAGGGCGCTACATTCACTCCTAGGACTATATCCAAAACCTTTAACTTCGTTCCCAAATAAGAAGGCACTCAAACTCCAGAAGATGTATGGTAAAAACAAGAAAACTTTATCCATATAAAGCTAAAAAGATCCAAACAAGTTAAAAGAGGACATTCTGGCCAAAAACTAACACTGGCCTACGTTTTTCCAGCTGATGTGTCTGAACGGTTTTTAGTCATGGCATTCTCAGTAACCTACTGACCTGCTTTTTTGGAGGCCTTTAGTCAACTTTCAATGTCACATTTTAATGACATCACTGCGTTACTATGTAATACTGATGCAATAGAAATAGATTTTTAAATGGTCATTATGCCTGGGTACCCACTGGATTTCTTCCCTATGTGTAGTCTATACTCCAGGTAAGTGTAAGGGGGAAGACCGGGGTGTAAATACTTTCAGAACAAGGGATTCGGAACTGCTGGGACCGTGCCTCTGGTTGCAGGGGGAAGACAGACTGCGAGCACAGGAGTCAGGTGACCAGGAAGCTGGGGGTGTGTCCAGATCCAGAGCTCAGGGGTCAGGTGACCAGGGAGCTGGGGGCATGTCTAGGAAGAGGGAAAAAAAGGAGGTTTGTGCGGGAAAGCAGGAAGTTGTCAGCCCCACTAGAGGGAGAAGAGACGCAGGGTCCGTGGAGCCGAGCAAGTGAGGTGCAGTGTTATGGACTAGGGGCTCAGCGGGTCAAACCGGAGACCGCCCGCTGCCGCCAGAAGACGGAGCATTGTTTAGGCGGGGAAGCCAGAAGAAAACAACACTGGCATCAGCCTGCAACTGCCTTGTGAGGAACAAGAGTCAGCTAAGTGTAAAACTGCCGATTACAACCGTTTCGACTCTGCTACATCTTGGCAAACTGTGGATTGTCGGTTATAGTCTGTTACCTGCTACTCCCCTTGTTGTCCCCATATTTCCCCTGTTACCTGCGTGGAGATTGACCCTGTTACAATAAATCCCCCCTGTTTATTAACCCTGTACTGGCTGCTCTGTGTTTCTGTGTCACTGCATCTAAAGTACCTGTGTTAGATTTGGCGTAGTTGGTAGGATGCAGTCTTTAGACACAGACACTGCAGATCAGCCCATCCTGGGATCCCCTGGATCTAGCTTGCTGCTGGGGGCCATGCTCAGCAATCTCCCAAAGTTGACCGGGGACAATATGATGCTGTGGGACTGGGTTGAGAGAGTTAGGAGTATGTTACGTATGCATCTGATGACCCCAGATATGCAAGCCGAAATAGCCCTACTGGCCCTGGGCGGCGAGGCCCGGCACTCTGTGATGTACCGCCCTCCCCATGACAGGGATACTGTAGAAAAAGTGGTGCGGATATTGGAGGAGATGCATGGGGATCCCACCAATGTAGGAGAGCTGAGGATACGGCTGTTTCACCAAGTGCAGCAGGAGGGGGAGACTGTGACGCAGTATGTTAATGCAGTACAGAGGGTACATGCCTATATCACTAGAAAAGACGACATGGGGAATTTGGGAATGGGCCCCCCTGACGTGATCTTAAGGGACCAATTTGTGGCAGGCCTCAGGGATGTGCAGCTGAAGCAGGCTGAACTCTAACCCATGTATGACTTCTCTAGAAGTGGGGGCAGAGGCACGTGTGAGAGAGCAGGAGATGGGGATGACGGCCCTGGCCGGGATGGTCCGTAGTAACGAGGTACCCACCCCGCCTGCAGCTGAACCGGAATGGGCTCGAGAGATGCGAAAGGAGATACAGGAGATGCGGGGTGAATGTTCCAGTCTCAAGAAGACCCTTGCACCGACACCAGAGATACCCAGATCGATTGCCCCAGTTAGGGAAAGAATTTAATTCAGTCCCAGCCCTGCAGGATAGTTCCGTAGAGAAGTGAGGCAGCCCTACACAGACAGAGACACGACCTGCTGGAAGTGTGGAGGCGCAGGACATTACGCCAGTGGCTGTGCTAGCAGAGGGCAGCCCTTGTCGTGGCAGCCATTAAACTAACGGGCTCCGTGTTTGGGGGACACAGACCGGAGCCTAAGGAAGGGGAAAGAAAAAGAGGAAGTCCCAAGGACGTAGTTTCCACCAGCCCGACTGTCTGGGCCGAAATAAGCGGTCGGGCTGTTCACTGCCTGATTGACACAGGATCCCAGGTGACTATGATGACAGAAGCCTACTTTCAATAGCGATTTCCAGAGATAGCGCGGCCTGAATGGGGACCAGTAATTAGACTCACGGTAGCTAATCAATTACCTATCCAGGTCGCACAGTTGGTATGGATGAAGATCCAAGTGTGTGGAAAAGATGTGGGAAAAAAAGGGGTCGTCTTGGTCGCAGGGGGAACCAGAAGTGGACCCCCCAGTGACCCTCGGAATGAATGTGCTGAAAGAGATCGGGAAAATCCTGATTAGTGAGCCGAAGGATATTCCTCTAGACCGGTGGGACCCACGAACCCCCCAAAGGAGGGTTTTTCAACAATTAATCTGAGCTGCCCAGGCTCAGGAGAAGCTCGAGTGAAGGGAAGGTCCTGGGGAAAATAATAGTACCAGCAGCTACGGCGCTCACCTTACCGCCAGGACAAACTGTACTCACGTTACCCGCATGCGCCTGCACACCTCTTTAGGGGGTCGAAGTTCAGATAGAACCAACATTGATGGACAAAGTACCCCCCGGACTCCCTCACACTCCCTCCCAGGGAGGAAATAGCCCAGATTCTGGGAATGCTAGAGAAGTTGGTGCAACCTGATGTGGTACAGCTGTCGGCGGAGACCCCTGGACTCTGGCGGTCACTGTGCCGCCGGAATCCCACCGTGCTAGTGCGAAGGGGGGACGAAGAATCCTAGAACAAATGCGGGCTGAATTGATGGGACTTTCATCTCAACACGTGCAGCAGGTTGAGGAGGTACTGGAGCAGTACCAGGAAGTCTTTGCTCGCCATTACCCTCGAGATTCCAACGGGGAGAGCTGCCCCAGTGCGGGAAAGATACCGACAGATACTGTTATGTTCTACAACTTAGAACTAAGGAATAGGAGGGAAAAGCTGTCCCTGCACTGAGACTCAGCTTAACCCTACGGTGGGGTGGGTGCCCTATTCCTTATGAATAGCCCCACCGAAACTCCTGCCCTGAACTCAAACGAAGACCTGTAGGACAGGGAAAGGGTCCCTAAAAGATCTATGGACTGGGAGCAAAAGCAGGAGACCTCCTAACAGAAAAGGTAATTGCAGAAACGAAAATTAAAGGAAACTAAACTGGTGGAACAAGAAGTCCCAGGATAACAATAGTCCAAGCAAGAAGAACTAAACAAGGCTACTTAGCCAGAGCACGAGCGTTACAACTCTAATGTCCAGTGGAGAATGGGAGCCAGGTGCTGAGTAATAAAGAGTGCAGAGATCACGTGACCAAGAAACCCAGCACCAGAGGAAAAGACTAGAAGCCAGCAAACCACAACAAGATGGCCGATAGTAAAACAAAATAGATTCTAACAGTACCTCCCCTTTTATGAGGATCCTCCGGATCCTCTAGGCTGAGCCTTACCAGGAAATCTCCTGTGAAAAGCCTTAATTAGCCTTGAGGCCGAGACGTCATTGGCCTTCACCCAGGAATTATCCTCGGGGCCGAAACCTCTCCAGGACACAAGATACTGTAATCTTCCTCTATGCCACCTGGAATCCAAAATGCGAGAAATCTCAAATTCAACGTCCTCATCAACAGGAGGAACAGTAGGCTTCGCCTGCTTATCAGGCGTGTCTGCCTTCTTAAGTAACGACACATGAAACACAGAATTAATCCTCCAGGACGAGGGAATGCCCAACCTCACCGCTGCCAAGTTGACAATCTGAACCACTTTGAAAGGACCCACAAATTTAGGCCCCAGTTTTTTAGAAGGAATCTTCAAACGAAGATTCCTAGAGCACAACCAAACCATATCCCCAACAGCAAACAAGGACTCCTTTCTTTTTTTGTCAAAATACCTTTTTGATCTCCTGTTAGCCTCTGTAAGGTTCAGACGTACACTGGTCCAAACCCTTTCCAAATCACCAGAAAAATTGTCGTCCGGAACAGAAGCCCCAACTTTGGAAAATGGACCAAAAGATGGATACCTGCCAGTACAACAAAAAAAGGAGAACAACCAGCTGAGGAAGAAGTATGATTATTAAGGGCAAACTCCGCAAGTGGTAGAAATTCTGACCACGTTTCCTGATTGTCTGCCATAAAACATCTCAAAAACTGCTCGACATCCCTGTTCTGCCTTTCAGTCTGTCCACTGGACTCTGGATGATACCCCAACGAGAATGACAAATGAATTTTCAATCTGTCACAAAAAGCACGCCAAAAGAGAGCCACAAACTGTGGCTCTTTATCGGGAACAATGTCCGTGGGAACACCATGGAGCCTAACAATCTCCTTCACACAAGCCTTAGCAACAGTATTGGCGCAAGGTAACTTGTTGAACGGAACCAGATGACACATTTTACTAAAACGGTCCACAACAACCCATATGACAGAAAAACCCTCCGATAAAGGCAGATCGGTGATAAAATCCATGGCGAGGTACGTCCATGGCGAATTAGGAACTTCCAAGGGGCATAGCAACCCCGCAGCCGGAGCGTGAGAGGCCTTCGACCTAGCGCACACAGAACACTGACGCACCCATTTGATGACTTCCCTTTGCCACACTGGCCACCAGAAACTCCGACCGATAGACTTCCTAGCTTCCAAAATCCCTGGGTGACCTGCCAACTTGACATTTAACAAACAACGCTCTCCTCAAGGATCTAGGCACAAACAATTGACCACAGGGAGTGTTAGTTGGTGCCGCACTCTGAGCTCCTAGGATGCTATTCTCCAACTCAGAATCCAATGCGGCCACCACCACCCCTCTCTGCAAAATACACTCCTCCCTCTCAGCATTCACCACTGGAGAGAAACTACGAGACAAAGAGTCAGCCTTAACATTCTTTGTCCCCGGGAGAAAAGTTACGGAAAAATTGAACCGGGCAAAAAACAGTGCCCACCTAGCCTGACGGGCATTCAAACGTTTAGCTGCGTCCAGATAAATCAAATTCTTATGATCAGTGAAAACCTGTATAGGATGTCGAGCCCCCTTCAAAAAATGTTGCCAATGCTCGAACGCGAGTTTAATAGCCAACAACTCACGATTCCCAACATCATAGTTGAGCTCTGTCTCAGAAAAATTTTTTGAAAAGAAAGCACAGGGATGCACCCCATCCTCACCGTCCTGGGACAGAACTGCTCCTATGCCTATAGATAAGGCATTCACCTCAACCAAAAATGGCTTGGTCTCATCCATCTGGATAAGAACAGGAGCAGAGATGAACCTCTCCTTCAGAAACTCAAAAGCTTCAATAGTCTCAGTGGACCATTGGACTGTATTAGCACCCTTCTTGGTGAGATCAGTAATGGGTTTAGCGATGACAGAGAAATTTTTTATGAATTTCCTGTAATAATTGGCAAACCCCAAAAACCTCTGAACGGACTTCAAACCTTCAGGCCTTGGCCACTCCAGCACAGCCTGAACTTTCACCGAGTCCATCTCAAAGCCATCACAAGAGACAAAGCAACCCAAAAAAATAATTTTCTGGACAGCAACCTGACCCTTCTCCAATTTAGCAAAGAGTGTGTTATCTCTCAGAATCTGAAGAACTTTGCGGTCTCTCTGGCAATGAGACTCAAGATCCGATGAATAAATCAAAAAGTCATCCAGATAAGCAATAACACTGCCACCGATCAAGGGTCTCAGAATGTCATTGATGAAATTTTGAAAAAATGCAGGGGCGTTAGTAAGCTCAAAAGACATCACTAAACACTCAAAATGTTCTTCCGGGTGTTAAAAACTGTCTTCCATTCATCTCCGTCCTTCACCCACAGCAAATTATATGCCACATGAAGGTCAATCTTAGAAAACCATTTAGCTCCGGTCAATTGGTCAAACAAATCCGGAATAAGTGGTAACGGGTAAGGATTGCGCACAGTGATCTTATTAATCTCCTGAAAATCCAGACATGGCCTAAGACCCCCATCCTTCTTTTTGACAAAAAAGAACCCAACCGCCACTGGAGACTTAGAGGGTCTTATGTGACCTGCAGCTAAACTAGTCTGAAGGTACTCTTTCAAAGCCTCCCTCTAGGGAATTGTCAGATTAAACAACCGACTCTTAGGGAGTTTAGCATCAGGGACGAAGTCAATAGCGCAATCGTAATCTTTATGAGGTGGTAAAGCTTTCGACTCCACCTCCGAAAAAACCCTCCAAAAATCCTGAATGGGTTCAGGTAACTCCCCCTTCACAACAGCTGCAATGTGAACATTACAACACTTACCATAACATCCCTGACCCCGGGATCTTATGGAACCAGACGACCAGTCCAGCAAAGGATTATACATTTTTAACCAGGGCAACCCCAGGATGACCGGGGAAGGCAACTTAGCAAGTACAAATAAGTCAATCTACTCCTGATGTTCCATATTCAAAGTAAGCGGAAACCCAGCGACCTTTCGAAGAATGTTCCCATGCTCCAGGGGAGTATTATCAATCGCACCGCAGGAAAAGGAGACGACAAAGGTTCAGAATCAAACTTATACTTTTCAAGAAATTGTTGATCAACCAAATTAAGTGCAGAACCACAATCCACCATAACCTGAATCTCAATCGAACGACCCTGACAGGTGGTAATACCAGGAAAAAACACCCCAGCAGAACGTAAAAACGCAATGCAAAGGGGAGTGTTATTTCTACTGACCATTTTTTTTTCTTTCCTTAAGCGAACCTCACATTGCTTTAAAAAATGATCAGTGTAACGGGGCCGGGTGGTGGAACCTCTGTGCCTTGGAACAAGAAGGGACCCCGAGGGGCAGGTGTTATACTGGGGACGACCTTGTAATAGAGCAGGTGGCTTCCACGGGTCAGGTAGCTGGGACTGACTGGAGTAGCGGGTGGACACAACAGGTAGGTAGCAGTCTCTTGGCTGGCAGGCAGGTGGTCACGGCAAGTGACGGCTGAGCGGGTAAGAGTCTCTTGGCTGGCAGGCAGGCGGTCACGGCAAGTGACGGCTGAGCGGGTAAGAGTCTCTTGGCTGGCAGGCAGGTGGTCACGGCAAGTGACGGCGGAGCCTCCAGGTAGGCTAGCAGGCGGGTAGCAGGTGAGCGCTCCCAGGTGAGCGGGCTAGCAGGTACGACAGGTAGCAGGCAGGTAACTGGCAGGTGCTTCCTGGTCCGCAGGTGGACTTGCCCATAGACAGACTGGCGGAATCAGGAGACAGACTGTCGGGCTGAAGAGAAGACAAGCAGGCAGACAGGACTGGTAGTCAGGCTGGCAACGGGACCTGAGGGCTGAAGCAGAGGTGAGTATGCTTTGCAACAACTTTGCTCGGGCACCTCCATTTTGGAGGAGGTGCCTTATATATGGGAAGTCCTCCGGCTATTGGCCGGGGACTCCTTAGGACGGCGCGCGCGGTCCCTTTAACCCCTTAACCCCCGAGGATGGTTTGCACGTTAATGACCAGGCCAATTTTTACAATTCTGACCACTGTCACTTTATGAGGTAATTACTCTGGAACGCTTCAACGGATCCCCCTGATTCTGAGAATGTTTTTTCGTGACATATTGTACTTCATGATTGTGGTAAAATTTCTTCGATATCACTTGCGTTTATTTGTGAAAAAAGTGGAAATTTGGTGAAAATTTTGAAAATTTAGCAATTTTCAAAATTTTAATTTTTATGCCCTTAAATCAGAGAGATATGTGTAGCACCCCGAGGGTTCGGTTGCTACAGAGGTATTGCATCTCACCCAGATGTGCGATATCTTACTTCCAGGTAAGGATGGAGTGTGGCTCAGGACCCTAACACCCACATGCACTACACCACATTTCCGGGGGGACAGCTCGACGGTGCTCCCATTAGTTATGCAGGCACGAGTGAGCATGTCCCTGGCTGGAGTGGGGGGAGGGAACACCTAGAGAAGGGAACCTGGTAGTGTGTGCGTGGGGGGAGTAGATCCTGGGTGCACTCTGTACAGGAGTATAAAGGGAGGCACCATCTTGGAAAGGGAGTGAGTTGAGAGAGGAGAAGACAGGGAGCAGAGCTGCTTTATGGGCTCTGCTCCACAGGCAGGCCCTGTCAGGAGGCCTGAGCCTGGAGGAGGGAAGAAGGAGGAAGAGGAGCAGACTGGGCTCCAGGAAGGACAGAGGGGACCCCAGGGGTGTGGACTGGCTGGTAGCCACCACACGCCTGCCGCTACCTGAGTAGGGGGGTCAGGTCAAGAAGATGGGAACCGGATCTCAAATTAGTGGAGGAGAGAAACTACCCTCAACTAAGAACCAGAGGCTGCGACATTACATGTGGAGCAGCCCCTCGCCACACCCGCTAGAAAGGCACCACATAGGACCTGGGAAACGCAGGCCAACGTTTGCCCACCAAGAAGGTCCGAGGCAGCTGGACATAAGCGTGGTCACTAGTGGGGTTGAAGACCAGAAACAGGGGACATAAAGGGGGTCCTGCAAAGCACTCCAGAAAGACCTGGGAGTTAACCGAGCCCCTCACCTGGTGAGCACAGCGCGACGCAGGCGGCCACCTCTGCAGCGGTGGCCTGGAGCAGTAACCAAGTAACCGTGAGTAAAGACCCTGAACTGCACCACCAAGACTCCGAGTTGTCTTTGTTGCGCTCGTGTACCACCATCACCCCCATCATCTATCCCTGCTGCCCTGAGGCCATACCCCTCCCGTTGGGGGTTATACCACCACGCTGCACATCCTTATACACCTGGCCTCAGTGGACTGTTCTGCAGCGGCGGCTTCAAAGCCGCACTCAACGGGTGGCGTAGTCGATCAAGTTAACATCTACTGCCATAGACTGCCACTTTAGTCTGACACCCTGGGCATGGACCGGGTCACCGCCACAAGGACTACTACCCCTATCCAGATCCGGCTCCGGGTATCCCTTGCACACGGCCCAGGGGGCGCGTCATATGTCACACAAAAGAGTTAATAAATAACATTTCCCACATGTCTACTTTACATCAGCACAATTTTGGAACCAAAATTTTTTTTTGTTAGGGAGCTATAAGGGTTAAAAGTTGACCAGCGATTTCTAATTTTTCCAACAAAATTTACAAAACCATTTTTTTAGGGGCCACATCACATTTGAAGTCACTTTGAGAGGTCTTTATGACAGAAAATACCCAAAAGTGACACCATTCTAAAAACTGCACCCCTCAAGGTGCTCAAAACCACATTCAATACGTTTATTAACCCTTCAGGTGCTTCACAGGAATTTTTGGAATGTGGAAGAAAAAAATGAACATTTAACTTTTTTCACAAAAATGTTAATTTAGACCCAATTTTTTTTATTTTCACAGGGGTAACAAGAAAAAATGGACCCCAAAATTTGTTGTGCAATTTCCCCTGGGCACGCAGATACCCCATATGTGGGGAAAAACCACTGTTTGGGCGCACGGCAGGGCTCGGAAGGGAAGGAGTGCCATTTGACTTTTGATTGTAAAATTTGCTTGAATAATTAGCGGATGCCATGTTGCGTTTGGAGAGTCCTTGTGTGCCCAAACATTGGAGCTCCCCCACAAGTGACCCCATTTTGGAAACTAGACCCCCCAAGGCACCTATCTAGATGCATAGTGAGCACTTGGAACCCCCAGGTGCTTCACAAATTGATTCGTAAAAATGAAAAAGTGTTTTTTTTTCACTTTTTCATTTTTACGAATCAATTTGTGAAGCACCTAGGGGTTCCAAGTGCTCACTATGCATCTAGATAGGTGCCTTGGGGGGTCTAGTTTCCAAAATGGGGTCACTTGGGGGAGAGCTCCAATGTTTGGGCACACAGGGACTTTCCAAATGCAACATGGTGTCCGCTAACAAATTGAATGGAAAATCGGCTCAATTTGTTAGCGGACACCATGTTGCGTTTGGGGAGCCCCTGTGTGCCCAAACATTAGAGCTCCCCCACAAGTGACCCCATTTTGGAAACTAGACCCCCCAAGGCACCTATCTAGATGCATAGTGAGCAGTTGGAACCCCCAGGTGCTTCACAAATTGATTCGTAAAAATGAAAAAGTGAAAAAAAACCCACTTTTTTATTTTTATGAATCAATTTGTGAAGCACCTAGGGGTTCCAAGTGCTCACTATGCATATAGATAGGTGCCTTGGGGGGTCTAGTTTCCAAAATGGGGTCACTTGTGGGGGAGCTCCAATGTTTGGGCACACAGGGGCTCTCCAAACGCAACATGGTGTCCGCTAACAATTTGAGCCGACAATTTGTTAGCGGACACCATGTTGCATTTGGAGAGTCCCTGTGTGCCCAAACATTGGAGCTCCCCACAAGTGACCCCATTTTGGAAACTAGACCCCCAAAGGCACCTATCTAGATGCATAGTGAGCAGTTGGAACCCCCAGGTGCTTCACAAATTGATTCGTAAAAATGAAAAAGTGAAAAAAAAACACTTTTTCATTTTTATGAATCAATTTGTGAAGCACCTGGGGGTTGCAAGTGCTCACTATGCATCTAGATAGGTGCCTTGGGGGGTCTAGTTTCCAAAATGGGGTCACTTGTGGGGGAGCTCCAATGTTTGGGCACACAGGGGCTCTCCAAACGCAACATGGTGTCCGCTAACAATTTGAGCCGATAATTTGTTAGCGGACACCATGTTGCATTTGGAGAGTCCCTGTGTGCCCAAACATTTGAGCTCCCCCACAAGTGACCCCATTTTGGAAACTAGACCCCCCAAGGCACCTATCTAGATGCATAGTGAGCAGTTGGAACCCCCCGGTGCTTCACAAATTGATTTGTAAAAATGAAAAAGTGAAAAAAAAAACACTTTTTCATTTTTATGAATCAATTTGTGAAGCACCTGGGGGTTCCAAGTGCTCACTATGCATCTAGATAGGTGCCTTGGGGGGTCTAGTTTCCAAAATGGGGTCACTTGTGGTGGAGCTCCAATGTTTGGGCACGCAGGGGCTCTCCAAACGCAAGATGGCGTCCGCTAACAATTTGAGCCGATTTTCCATTCAATTTGTTAGCGGACACCATGTCGCGTTTGGAGAGCCCCTGATGTGCCTAAACAGTGGAGCTCCCCCACAAGTGACCTCATTTTGGAAACTATACCCCTCAAGGATTTTATTAAGGTGTATAGTGAACATTTTGAACCCAGAGGTACGGCACAGAATTTGATAACATTAGGTCATCATATTGAATAAGTTGTCATTAGTCTTGAGCGCAAGTGCTCGCTACTTGAGTTTGCATCGGGTACTAAGGTATGCACCATGTACTGCGTGTGCTCGAGTGACATGCTCGAGTCCCCGCCCGGATGTTTCACGGTTATTAGACACCCAAAAAAAACCATGCGGGGATCGCTCGTGCTAGGCAGGCAATCCCCGCAAAGTTTTTTGGCCGTGAAGCATATGGGGCGGAGACTCGAGCATGTCACTCAAATACCCACGATACTCAATGCATACCAGAACACCCGATGCAAACTCAAGTAGCGAGCACTTGCGCTCAACACTAGTCGCCATATCGTCATCTTTTTTTCTTACTTTTGAAAAAAATCCCAACCCCATCACAACCCCAACCCCAGCCCTAACCCTAACACAACCCTAACCGTAGCACAACCCTAACCGTAGCACAACCCTAACCCTAGCACAACCCTAACCCTAGCACAACCCTAACCCTAGCACAACCCTATTTTTTACGCCGTTCCTCATGCGGTATAAGTGATTAGACGACCTTATTCTTCGGGTCGGTGAGACTACAGCGATACCAGAATCATATGGGGTTTTTATGACTGACAGCTGTCACACACTAAAAGACGCATTTTTTGTAAAATCTAGTTTTTGCATCGCCATATTTTGAGAGCTATAATTTTTCCAGATTTTGGCAGACAGTCATTTGACGGCTTGTTTTTTGCGGGATGAGTTGACGTTGTTATTGGTGCCATTTTCAGGCACGTGACATTTTTTGATCGCTTTCTATTCCGATTTTTGGGAGGCAGAATAAACAAAAACCAACAATTCAGGAATTGTTTTTTTTTTTTTTATTCTGTTCCGCGTGTGGTAAAATTGATAAGGTAGCTTTATTCTTCGGGTCAGTACGTTTACAGCGGTACCACATTTATATCGTATTTCTATGTTTTGCACTTTTACATAATAAAAGCAATTTTATAGAAAAAAATATTTTTTAGCATAGCTTTATTCTGAGAGCTATAACTTTTTTATTTTTCGGCTGATGGAGCTGTATGGTGGTTTGTTTTTTGCGGGACGAGATGCCGTTTTCAGCGGTACCATTTTTATTTATATTTGTCATTTTGATCGCGTGTTATTCCATTTTTTGTTTGGCGGTATGGTGATAAAGCAGTGTTTTTTGCTTATTTTTTGTTTTTTTACCGTGTTCACTGAAGGGGTTAACTAGTGGGACAGTTTTATAGGTCAGGTTGTTCCGGACGCGGCGATACCAAATATGTGTACTTTTATTTTTTTTTTTGCTTTTTTTTATAATAATATTTATTGATGGGTACATTATATTTTTATTTTTGGTGGATTATTTTTTTTATTTTTTTTTAAATATTTTTACAATTTTTTTTTTATTTTTTTTTCACTTTCTGACAGTTTTTAAACTTTATTACTTTGTCCCACTATGGGACTTTCACTTTTTTTTCTCTGATCGCCTGCATGGCACAGGAATGCAGCACCATCCCTGTGCCATGCAGGCTGTCAGTGCTGGACAGGGAGAAGATTGTTTGGAGATGCACTGCGCATGTCCAAAAAATCTTCCTGCTGTCTGGTGACCCGGATGTTGTCATGACAACATCGGGTCATCATGGCAACATCCTGGAAGCCACGGCAGTCAGCGCTGGAAGCCGGAAGAGGAGGTGAGTATCTGCGATCACCTCCCCTTGCCACCGCAATGCTGCGATCGACTTCGATCGCAGCATCGCGGGGGTTAATGTGCTGGGAGCGGTGCAGGACCGCTCCCTGCACATAGTACCGGGTGTCAGCTGTGACAATCAGCTGACACCCGGCGGCGATCGCGCCCGCACAGCCTGTGTGCGCGCGCGATCGCCATGACGTACTAATACGGGTCTGGCTCTTAAGTCCCAGGGCACAGACGCGTATTAGTACGTCAAATGTTGTTAAGGGGTTAAGCCGGCAGCAGAGAGGGAAGGAGCGCTGGAGGACGCCGTGTGCTGAACAGGAAGGTGAGAGGGACGGCGTCTCTGCCTAGCAGGAGGCAGAGACACCGATGCTACAGTATCCCCCCTTTAGGCCCCCCCTTTTTTAGGCCAGAGAGAAATTTCTCAAGGAGAAGTTGATGTTCTCCCTGGGTTCCCAAGTTCTTTCCTCAGGACCAAACCCCTTCCAATCCACCAGAAAAAAGGTTCTCCCTCTTACCCTCTTGGTGGCCAGGATACTCTCCACTTCAAAGACGTCCTCAGCAGAAACCAGAGTAGGAGGAGTACCTGGATTGTCGGAAAAAGTGTTAAGGACAACGGGTTTGAGGAGGGATACGTGGAAGGAGTTGGGAATGCGTAGGGTGGCCGGGAGTTTTAATTTGTAGGCCACAGGGTTAATTTGCCTGAGGACTTCGAAGGGTCCGATGAATCGAGGGCCCAACTTGTAGGAGGGTACTTTGAGCCGCACATGTTTGGAAGAGAGCCAAACCTTGTCTCCCGGACGGAATTGAGGTGGATCCAGACGTCTCCTATCAGCATATCTCTTCATCCGCTCGGAGGACAGAAGAAGAGCGGACCTGGTACTCTCCCAAATAGTAGAAAATTCGCTGACAAGAGACTCCGCGGCAGGGTTGTCCACAGAAGCGGAGTCAGGAACTGGAATCCGGGGATGTTGGCCACCGACTATAAAGAACGGGGATTTGGAAGAGGATTCGCTCTCATGGTTATTATAAGAGAATTCGGCCCATGGTAGGAGATCCACCCAATCCGAATGGTGGGCATTAACAAAGTGCCGGAGGTAGCTGGTCAGGATCTGATTTATCCGCTCCACTTGACCATTGGACTGTGGGTGGTAAGCAGAGGAAAAATCCAGGGTGACGTCTAGCAGCTTACATGTGGCTCTCCAGAAGCGTGAGGTGAACTGAACCCCACGATCCGACATGATGTGGAGGGGTAGGCCATGGAGACGGAAGATGTGGCGGATAAAGTCTTTAGCCAGCTCGGGTGCAGATGGGAGACCAGGCAGGGGAATGAAGTGGGCCATTTTAGAAAAGCTGTCAGCGACCGCCCAAATGACTGTACAACCGGCAGAAACAGGAAGATCAGTGATAAAGTCCATAGCAATGTGCTGCCATGGAGCAGCAGGTACAGGAAGGGGCAGGAGATGGCCAGCTGGTAGATGTCTGGGAACTTTGTTACGGGCACAGGATGAACAGGCCACGACGAAGTCTACAATGTCCTTACGCAGGGTAGGCCACCAGTAATGCCGGGTAATGAGCTGGAAGGTCTTCTTTTGGCCAGCATGGCCAGCCAGTTTAGAAGAATGTCCCCAGCGAAGAACCCTCTCCCGATCTGGTACTGCTACAAATGTCTTACCGGGTGGAAGACGAGTCAGATCCAAGGGGGCCACATTCATCACCTTGGAGGGGTCAATGATGTGTGTAGGCTCCTCCTCTTGATCGGAGGACAGGAAGGACCGGGACAAGGCAACAGCTTTGACGTTCTTGTCCGCCGGGCGGAAATGAAGTATGAAGTCGAAGCGGGCAAAAAACATGACCACCGGGCCTGGCGAGGATTAAGTCTCTGTGCATTTTGGAGATATGCCAGGTTTTTGTGATCCGTGTAGATGATCACCGGGTAAAGAGCCCCTTCAAGCAGATAGCGCCACTCCCCCAGTGCCAATTTGACGGCTAGCAATTCACGGTCTCCTATGGAGTAGTTGCGCTCAGACGAGCAGAAGATTTTGGAGAAGAAGCCGCAGGTTACCATTCTCCCGGTAGAAGATATTTGGGTGAGTACCGCTCCGGCTCCGGAGGAGGAGGCATCAACCTCCAAGTAGAATTGTTTATTGCAGTCCAGACGGTGCAGGACGGGGGCAGAGGCGAAGGCTCTCTTTAAGGAGAGGAAGGCCTCCTCGGCTTCAGGCGACCATACCTTGGGATTTGCCCCCTTACAGGTAAGCGCAGATATGGGAGCAGTCCGGGATGAGAAGTGTGGGATGAAAAGACGATAGTAATTGGCGAAGCCCAGGAATCGCTTTATCGCCTTCAATCCCTCTGGACGGGGCCATTTTAGGACGGTAGAGAGCTTCTCGGGATCCATTTGCAGACCTGTCTGGGAGATAACATAGCCCAAGAATGGAAGGGAGGTCTGGTCGAAGAGGCACTTCTCGTATTTGGCATAGAGGTGGTTCTGCCGAAGCCTAAGCAGGACCTGATGAACATCCCACCGGTGTGTGGGAAGATCCGGAGAGAAGACCAAGATATCGTCCAGGTATACCACTATGCAGGAGTACAGGAGGTCACGGAAGATGTCGTTAACCAGCTCTTGAAAGACAGCGGGGGCATTACGGAGACCAAGGTACTCATAGTGACCGTCCCGGGTATTGAATGCTGTCTTCCACTCGTCTCCTTGACGGATACGGACCAGGTTATATGCTCCTCGTAGATTCAGCTTGGAGAAGATCCTGGCACCCTTGAGACGGTCAAACAATTCGGAGATGAGGGGCAGGGGGTATTTGTTTTTTACAGTGATTAGATTGAGTCCTCTGTAGTCAATACAGGGACGTAGCGAGCCGTCTTTCTTTTTGACAAAGAAGAATCCGGCTCCAGCCGGGGAGGTAGATTTTCGGATAAATCCCCTAGCCAGATTTTCTTCAATGTATTCAGACATGGCCCGGGTTTCGGCCGCAGACAACGGGTAGATACGCCCACGGGGAGGAGTGGCGCCAGGTACCAGGTCGATCGGGCAGTCATATGGCCTATGGGGTGGCAACGTCTCTGCTTCCTTTTTACCGAAGTATGGAGCCGGGAGACCGGGTAGATTAGCTGGAGTAGGCGGAGGGTGAGCTGGACGGACCGGAACCAGGCAGGTCTTATGGCAGTCTGGACCCCACCGGAGTACTTTACTGGATCGCCAGTTCAATACGGGTTCATGTGTCTGGAGCCAAGGTAGACCTAGCAACAGGGAGTGAGAGAGTCCGGATAGCACATGGAAGGAGATCTTCTCTGAGTGCAGCATTCCCACCTGCAGAGTTAAGGGTTCAGTGACGAGCAGGATGGGCACTGGAAGGAGTCTACCATCCACGGAGGCAACTGACAAAGGTTCAGTGAGAGGCTTGGTGGGAATACGGTGTCTCTCTACCAAGAACTGGGAGATGAGGTTCCCAGCAGCTCCAGAGTCCAGGTGGGCGATTTCAAAGTGCCGATCCTCTCCCCAGGAGAAAGAGACAGACAAAGTCAGGGAGGGAGAGGACTTACTTTTGTCTAGGACGACCTCTCCGAGCGATCCTAGACACCGGCGTTTCCAGGCCTCTCTGGGCAGGAACGGATCAGGTGATCCTTGCTGCCACAATAGAAACAGCTCCCCTCGGCCCGGCGTGACTCCTGGCGGGATTTGACGAACTTGGTCTGGTCGACCTACATGGGCTCGGGTGAATGCGCCCGGGGAGTGACTGAAGAAGAGACAGGTCTCTGGATGTTAGGAGCAAGGCGGGGAAACCTTCTCTCATGGGTGGTTTCCTGGAAACGGATGTCAATCCGGGTAGCAAGTGACACCAGGTAGTCCAGGGTGGTAGGGATGTCCCGACCGGCAAGTTCATCTTTAATCCGACCGGAAAGACCCTCCCAGAAGACAGACAGCAGGGCCTCGTTATCCCAGGCAAGCTCAGAAGCGAGGGTACGGAACCATATGGCATATTGGCCTACGGTGAGACTCCCTTGGCGGAGACGTAGCAGAGAGGAGGCTGACGAGGTCTTTGTCCCGGTTCATCGAAGACTTTCCGGAAAGCAGTGAGGAAAGCTGACAAGTTGGATACCAGGGGATCCCCTCTCTCCCACAGGGGATTTAGCCAAGCCAGTGCTTCCCCAGTGAGATGGGACATGATGAAGGCCACTTTGGCCCGGTCGGTGGTAAAGTGATGTGCCAAGAGTTCAAAGTGCAGGGTGCACTGGTTAATGAAGCCTCGAGCCAAGGCGGGATCTCCACCGAAACGAGGCGGTGCAGAGAGCCGGGGGCCCGGACCGGGTACCATGGCATTGATGAGCAGCGGCGCTGCCGGGGCGTGAGTCGTACGACTGGAGGCAGGTCCAGGTGGAGCAGTCAGTGTGTCCAGGCGGGTGGTGACATTACGCAGGTGGTTCAGGATGGATTCCTGTTGGGATCTCTGACAGGAGACTTCGTGGAACAGGTCAGAGAGCGAGGGAGTTTGGGTACCACCGGGTTCCATGGCCCGAGCAAATTGTAATGGGGCCGGGTGGTGGAACCTCTGTGCCTTGGAGCAAGGAGGGACCCCGAGGGGCAGGTGTTATACTGGGGACGACCTTGTAATAGAGCAGGTGGCTCCCACGGGTCAGGTAGCTGGGACTGACCGGAGTAGCGGGTGGACACAACAGGTAGGTAGCAGTCTCTTGGCTGGCAGGCAGGTGGTCACGGCAAGTGACGGCTGAGCGGGTAAGAGTCTCTTGGCTGGCAGGCAGGCGGTCACGGCAAGTGACGGCTGAGCGGGTAAGAGTCCCTTGGCTGGCAGGCAGGCGGTCACGGCAAGTGACGGCTGAGCGGGTAAGAGTCTCTTGGCTGGCAGGCAGGTGGTCATGGCAAGTGACGGTGGAGCCTCCAGGTAGGCTAGCAGGCGGGTAGCAGGTGAGCGCTCCCAGGTGAGCGGGCTAGCAGGTACGACAGGTAGCAGGCAGGTAACTGGCAGGTGCTTCCTGGTCCGCAGGTGGACTTGCCCATAGACTGACTGGCGGAAGCAGGAGACAGACTGTCGGGCTGAAGAGAAGACAAGCAGGCAGACAGGACTGGTAGTCAGGCTGGCAACGGGACCTGAGGGCTGAAGCAGAGGTGAGTATGCTTTGCAACAACTTTGCTCGGGCACCTCCATTTTGGAGGAGGTGCCTTATATATGGGAAGTCCTCCGGCTATTGGCCGGAGACTCCTTAGGACGGCGCGCGCGGTCCCTTTAAGAGAGGGGGAGCGCGCGCGCCCTAAGCACAGTGCCCAGGAAGGAGCACGCGCCGGCAGCAGCGAGGGAAGGAGCGCTGAAGGACGCCGTGTGCTGAACAGGAAGGTGAGAGGGACGGCGTCTCTGCCTAGCAGGAGGCAGAGATGCTGATGCTACAATCAGCCTTACCGCAATACAAGCAAAGTCCCTCAGAGAATCTCCTGTCTCTCTCCTTGGAACGGGATGACATTGCCCCGACCTGCATAGGTTCCCCAGTGTCGGCAGGAATATCGTGAGAAACAGAATCCAGCAATGAAGGAAACTTCTCCTCATTCTGTCTAGCCCTCAACCTTCTATCCACATGGATAGCTAACTGCATGGCAACTTGCAGAGTATCAGGTGCAGGGAATGCAATGAGCAAATCTTTAACCCTTTCACTCAAGCCTGCCAGAAACTGAAACTTGAGTGCAGGGTCGTTCCACCTGACCTCTGCAGGCTATTGTCTGAACAGGGTGCAATAACTCTCAGCATCAAGAGAACCCTGTTTGACACGTCTGAGCTCTGCCTCAGCTGATATAACCCGATCAGGATCATCATATAGCAAACCCATGGCATCAAAAAATGTCTCCACAGAACTCAAACAATGATCATCAGGAGACAAGGAAAACGCCCAGATTTGAGGTTCCTTACGCAATAGAGACATAATAATTCCTACACGCTGTAGTTCACAACCAGAAGACCTAGGTCTGAGCCGAAAATACAACAAGCAAGCATTTTTAAATGAAAAAAAATCCTTTCGTTTTCCCGAGAAACACTCAGGTAATCCTACCTTGGGTTCTTCATAGCGTTCTGCAGGGTATTTACTCACGTACTGCTGAAGATCAGCAACCTCCAGAGTCAACCCTTGCAAGCATTGAGCAAGCTCCCGGATGGTAACCATACTGAAGAAAATCCAAGTCCAAGAAGAGGAGAGAAGAAGAAAAAAAAAACAAAACTTTTTTTTTTAAACGTGGCTGGACATACTGTTATGTTCTGCAACTTAGAACTAAGGAATAGGAGGGAAAAGCTGTCCCTGCACTGAGACTCAGCTTAGCCCTACGCAGGGGTGGGTGCCCTATTCCTTATGAATAGCCCCACCGAAACTCCTGCACTGAACTCAAATGAAGACCTGTAGGATGGGGAAAGGGATCCCTAAAAGATCTAAGGACTGGGAGCAAAAGCAGGAGATCTCCTAACAGAAAAGTTAGTTCAAGAAACGAAAATTAAAGGAAACAAAACTGGTGGAACAAGAAGTCCCAGGATAACAATAGTCCAAAGCAAGAAGAACTAAACAAGGCTACTTAGCCAGAGCACGAGCGTTACAACTCTGATGTCCAGCGGAGAATGGGATCCAGGTGCTGAGTAATAAAGAGTGCAGAGATCACGTGACCAAGAAACCCAGCACCAGAGGAAAAGACTAGAAGCCAGCAAACCACAACAAGATGGCCGATAGTAAAACAAAATAGATTCTAACAGATACCTCCCCAGATGTATAAATAAGTTAAGGAGATGCTAGCCCATATGTTACAGAATCGTGTGATACGGGAGAGTCAGAGTCCGTAGGCATCCCCGATTGTCCTGGTCAGGAAGAAAGATGGGACCCTGCGGTTCTGTGTGGACTATAGACGACTGAATGCCTGTACAGTACGATACTCTTACCCACTACCCCGAATCGAAGAGTCCCTGTCGGCCTTAGGGAAGGCAAGATACTTCTCCTCCTTGGATCTGGCCAGCGGGTATTGGCAAGTGCCCATGGCCGAACATGACCGTACGAAGACTGCGTTCATATTATCCATGGGACTGTTCAAGTTTAATCGGATGCCCTTCGGCCTGACTAACACCCCCGGGACGTTCCAGCTTCTGATGGAGAAGTGACTGGGTTTTTTGAACTTCGAGGCGACACTGATTTATCTTGACGACATAACTGTCTATGCCTCCACCTTCGAGGAGCACCTCCAGTGACTGGAGCAAGTACGGAGCAAGTACTGAGCCATCCTACAGAGTCATGGCCTAAAGGTGAAGCCCCAGAAGTGTCACCTGTTCCGCAAACAGATCGTATATCTCGGTCATACTGTGTCCGGTGAAGGAGTTAGGCCCACCCGGGAAAAGGTGGCCGCTGTACAGGAGTGGTCTACCCCGAAGACAGTGAAGGACGTTCGGGCCTTCCTGGGACTTGCCGGGTACTACCGAAGATTCGTGAAGAACTTCACCTGCCGTGTTATCTCTAGTACAGGAGGAGAAAGAGCGCTTGATTCCTCTGAGAGGAAGCCAGATAATTATAGCTCTTTCAAATTAGAGTTGCTGGCTCTGGTTTGGGCAATGACCGGAAAGTTCGCAGAGTATTTGTCCGGGTCCGAAGTACTGGTGAGAACAGATAACAACCCGCTGGCTCACCTGAAGAATGCGAAATTGGGGGCCCTGGAGCAGCGATGGGTGACCCGCATGGCCAGGTACCGGTATAAGATCACCTAGCGGTCTAAGGCAGAGAATACTCACGCCGACGCCCTCTCCAGAGTGACATAAGAACGGCCTGATCATGACTGCGATGAAGATTTGGAGGCGGATGAGGTCCCTAGCTTCCGAAGTTTCGTGGATCGCGGTGCAGGGACAGATCTGAGAGACGTCGGAAGAACAAGTGCTAGGGCAGCCAAGAGATGACTGGGTCCGACTTCAACAGACTGACAAAGAAGTTGCCCAATTACGTCAATGGGTCGCTTTGAGACAGGTCCCCAGTCGAAACGAGAGGAGTACCCTGTCCCCGGGGGCCCTGAAAATGCTGGGACAATAGGAGAGACTTTGTTTGCGAGACGGGCTGCTGTACCGACGGGTACAGCTACTGCAAGAGTTCGGGATCACTTGGCAAGTGGTGATCCCAGAGAAGTTGGTCGGAGTAGTGGCTAAGGAGGCTCATGAACAAGGGCCTCACTTCGGACCAGAGAAGACATTTCGGTGGTTGCAAAGGCTGGTGTATCACCCCCGACTGCGAGCAACAATAGAAGACACTTGTCGAAGATGTCGGAGCAGTGAGCTGGTTAAGCCCCCGGAGCAGCGGGTCCCCATACAAACCATTGTGACTTCTGCCCCTTTGGAGGTGCTGATGATCGACTATTTGACTGTTGGACCTGCGCATCTCGGGTATGAACATTGCCTGGTGATGACAGACCACTTCAGAAAGTTTGCGGTGGTGACCACGACCAGAGACCAGACCACCAAATCAGCTGCGCAGGCCACCTGCTGAGACTTCATTCGGGTGTACGGCTGCCCAAAGAGGATCCATTCCGATCAAGGCGCCTGCTTCCAGGGCCGAGTGATGGAAGAGCTGCATCGGTTGTACAGGATTGAGAAGTCACGGACTACTCCTTACCACCCTCAAGGAAATGGGGCCTGTGAGCGGTTTAATCGGACACTGATCCAAATGCTCCGCACGTTGGAGGAAGATCAGAAGGTACGATGGCTTGAGTTTGTGGCCGAGCTGGTGTGGGTCTACAACAACCGAGTGAATAGTACGACGAGGTTCACGCCTTATATCTTACTGTTCGGGCGGAAGGGGCGAGAGATTACTGAGTTAGAGCAGGACCCCAAGGAGAACTACCCACGGACGGGGATGTCTTCCTGGGTCCGGGAACACCGGCATCGACTGCAGACCCTCCGATGGTTGGTACAACAAAAGTTTCGGGAGCTCAAACATCATGAAACATTGCCTCTTCGAGGGACAGCTCTGAGGCCTGGGGAGTGGGTGTTGGTTCGAGACAGGTGGCCCTGAGGCAAATTGAGTAGGCGGTGGGAATGGACCCTGCACCAAGTGAAGGGCAGGGTTGGCGCTGAAGGACCTGTGTATGAAGTTCAATCCGAGGGGGCTGAAGGAGCCCCTACCAGAGTGGTTCATCGTAGTATGCTACGGCCCTGTCTGTCTAAAGATGACGAAGATGAAGAAGGATCACCTGCTTTTAGAGAGGGTCCTGTCACAGTTGCCCCAAGCCACGATGTGAATGAAGAAGAATTGTTGATTCTACCTCCGAGCCCCAGCACTTGATTACCTGCAGTCCCCAGTGCAGGCGGCGAGGGAACACCATCGGTTGAAGCTTCCGGGCAGGCAGAGATTTGGAATCCAAGTGTCCCTGGACACCCCATCGGTCAAACTGAGTTACGCCGGTCAGAACGGACAACAGCAGGAGTGCCTCCTCACCGTTACAAACAAGATCAGTTTATATGGCAATGTATCGTCCAGGAAGTCCAAGAATGTGAACGTTTGGTGAAGGAACTCTCGCCCGTGGAATGGCGAGTTAAAGGAGAGCGGGAGTGTAAGGGGGAAGACCGGAGTGTAAGTTCTTTCAGAACAAGGGATCTGGAACTGCCGGGGCCGTGCCTCTGGTTGCAGGGGGAAGACAGACTGCGAGCACAGGAGTCAGGTGACCAGGAAGCTGGGGGCATGTCCAGAGCCAGAGCTCAGGGGTCAGGTGACCGGGGAGCTGGGGGCGTGTCTAGGAAGAAAGCAGGGAGTTGTTAGTTGGGGTCAAGCCCCACTAGAGGGAGAAGAGACGCAGGGTCCGTGGAGCCGAGCAAGTGAGGTGCAGTGTTATGGACTAGGGGCTCAGAGGGTCAAACCGGAGACCGCCCGCTGCCGCCAGAAGACGAAGCATTGTTTAGGTGGGGAAGCCAGAAGAAAACAACACCGGCATCAGCTGGCAACTGCCTTGTGGGGAACAAGTCAGCTAAGTGTAAAACTGTCGATTACAACCGTGTCAACTCTGCTACATCCAGCCAAACTGTGGATTGCCGGTTATAGTCTGTTACCTGCTACTCCCCTTGTTGTCCCCATGTTTCTCCTGCTACTCCCTGCATGGAGATTGACCCTATTACAATAAATCCACCCCTGTTTATTAACCCTGTACTGGCTGCTCTGTGTTTCTGTGTCACTGCATCTAAAGTACCTGTGTTACATAAGCAGGACATCACAGTTCCCAGCTTAAATGTAGGGAATGGAAGAGAAAGCCATAAAACACTGAAGAAACTGAACATATAGTGTGTTACAGCACAGCAGTGAAAACTGGTTATCATCCGTGGTTAGTCTGCCTCTGAAACTCCGGAAGGTATAGGGTAAAAACAATAATGCTTAATTCAATCCATGTAACTGTGGCACCCCAGGGGTCCGGTTGCCACAGTGGCTTTGCCTCCCTCAAAAGAGGTAATGCCATGCCTGGAAGCAAGCAGGGGTCCCCTAGTCAGGTATACTCAACATGCAACACTTTCCTGGCTCCAGACCAGCAAGGGGAGCCACTCCCCTTGGCAACTGGGATCTGGGGGTGGGGTTAGTTAGTCTTAGTGTGAGGAGTTGAAGAGAGGACGTCGAGGAGAGAGGAGCTGGGGACTGGAGCTGTGCGGCAGCTCACCCCAGAAGGAGCAAACACCGAATAACCGGACACCGGAGTCCGAGACTGTGGGGCACCAAAACACCCAGCACAACCTGCAATATCCACACTGCCCTGGAGCTAGCTCTTCATGTGGAGAGCCACACCATCCCTGCTGCAGTAACATCAGCTTCAGAGGACTGTTCCACAGCGGCGGCTCCCTTTAGCTGCATTCCACAGGTGGCGTCACGAACTCTATAAAAACACTATAAATCCCCTATCCATAACTCCTTTTATTGACCGTCCTGGGTCACGGACCGGGTCACCGCCACTGTGACATCCCCCAGCATCCACCGGCCCGGCACCCGGTACCCCACGGCCCAGGGGGCGCGTCATAACAACTTAGTGACCACCAATAAATTTTTTACTGACATGCGATATAAGAGACTAGCAACCCCCAACAGGTGACAATTCTGTATCTGTCAGCTGTACACTACAGCTGACAACTGGCTGCATCAGCCATGATCAGTGTTGGCACCGACCATGACAGATTAACAGCTTAGATGCTGCTGTCAATAGTGGCTGCAGAATCTAAATAGTTAACAGAGTGCAGGGGGCTCCCTCTTTAACCTCACCTTGACTGTGTGGTCCTGATGTCATGACCAAATAACGACCTTAAAGTCTTCCAGCTATAATGGCCTAATCAGAAGTTAGCCACATTTAGGTGGTAGAAATAAACTTTTTCATTCCTGTCATGCCACTTTACATTAATTCCTGAAAAGCACCTGAAGGGTTAATAAACTACCTGAAAGCAATTTTGAATATGTTGAGGGGTGCGGTTTTTAAAATGGTATCATTTTTGGGGTTTTTCCAATTTATAGGACCCCCAAAGTCACTTCCAAACTAAACAGGTCCCTATAAAAGTAAGTTTTGTCAATTTATTTGTAAAAAATAAAAATTACTGCTACATTTTTAACCCTTCTAAAATGCTAACAAAATAAAACAACATTTTACAAATGGTGCTAATAATCATTTGTGACACCCCAGGGGTCTGGTTGCCACAGTGATAGAGATATTACGTCTGAGAGCAGGTGGGAGGTCTCTTGGTCAGGGATCCTATGCATGCCACACCTCCTGCCCAGTCCTGGGAGGGGAAGAACTTCCCCTATATAAACCTAGGGCTGAGGCAGGGTTAGTGAGTAGAGAAGAAGTAGAGACAGAGAAGCAGATATAGGAAAAGAACATCAGGAGCTCTGTGGGAACAGTGCTACAAGGAGTCAGGGGCAGGCAGCTGCAGAGCTCGCCCTGACTGAGAAGTATCACCGGACCCGGAGTCCGAGGCTGTGGGGACTAATCTCTACCCAGCAGCAGAAACCGACCGGCAGGGGATTGCAGGTCCCCTGGCCCAGAAACCCGAAGGCACGGTCACACGCGTGGGACCAGCACCGCCATCGTGGAGCGGAAGCCATTAGAAGGCCCCGAGTCACCGGCCATACGGGTGAGCACCACACGGTACACTCAGGGACGTGGGCTACTTTTACCCGCCTCTAGCAAGGTAGCCAGAAGAGTACAGTTAGTTGGGAAGGCCTACAACTCCGCCTGGCCAGGGGAGATCCCATCTGCTCAAGGACTGACCAGGCCCCGATTGCTAGCAAGTACTCCGGGAGGGTCTATCTTTGCCACCAGTAAAGACCCTGAACTACACTGCATCGTCTCTGAGTGGTTCCTGTTACCCCCATCATCCACGTCGGCTGCCCTGAGGCCATACCCCTCCCGTTGGGGGTTATACCATCCATGCTGCACCATCCTTCCACCGGCCTCAGCGGTCTGCCCTGCAGCGGCAGCTCCATAGCTGCATTCAACGGGTGGCGTAGTCATCCACCATCCACTGCTAATAGACTGCCACTTAGTCTGACTCCCTGGGCACGGACCGGGTCACCGCCACGAGACTACTACCCCCCATCTGATCCGGCTCCGGGTAGGCTCCCGCGTGCGCAACGCTGCGCGACTCAGGCCCAGGGGCGCGTCAACTTTTGGCGTAGTCGGCAGGATTTCGTGCCCGCAACCACCGGGTACTGCGTGCCTGAAAAAGAGACTTTTAAAACTTACCATCCGTGAAGTTTTCCCGCCATCCGGCGCCATCTTCAGCCTTCTTCCCACCATCCGTGAAGATTCCCGCCATCCGGCGCCATCTTCAGCCTTCTTCCCGCCATCCGTGAGGTTTTCCCGCCATCCGGCGCCATCTTCAGCCTTCTTCCCGCCATCCGTGGAGTTTTCCCGCCGTTGGCCGCCATCTTGAAGACGCCGCGCGGGAAGAAGAGGGGCGTGGACTCCGAAAGTGCGCGAGAACTGAAGCCCCGCCTCACGTCCGGACGTTGCGTAAGGTCCTGGAAGGAGCCCAGCAGACGCCGAAGTCACAGGAGCGCGACGGGAGGTCCTCAACCCTGACGATCCACTGCGGAGCCGCGGCCTACGGAAGAGGATCATCGCAAGGTAGGCCACGGTCCACTAGGGGGGAGAAGGATGTCGGATACGGAGGAGAGCTTCACCGCTTCAACCCCCACCAGCGCCACCGCTGTTGCGGTCATGCCTTTCACCATGCCCTATATCCCGGGGGCAGCCTGGCTACCCCAGTACTCAGGGGAGTCCCATACCCTGCATGACTTTAGAGAAAAGCTGGATAGCCTCTTCCAGGTGTACCCCCTCACAGAGGAGCAAAAAGTGAGCATCCTGGTGGCCCAACTAACCGGGGCAGCCCAAAGGGAGGTAAAGTCCTGGCCACCTGGGGGGAGGACTGTCGCGGGGATACTAACCCGGCTGAGGGACACCTTTGATACCCGCACCTCAGCCGAGATCAAGCTTAGATTCTACGGGTGCAAACAGCGGGCACATGAGAGTATAAGGGACTATGCCCTGAACCTACAAGAGGCCCTGAGAGCCATTAAGCAGACCGACCCTGACGGCGTGGGAGACGAGGACAGGCTGTTGACTGAACAATTTATAGAGGGTTTATATTGCAATGCCCACCGAACCCAGTTGCGGGCAATGGCCTTACAGGACCCTCATCTGGGATTTGCACAGTTCAAGGACAGAGCCATCCGGGTGCTTCGAGAACCGGCACCCGGTGGCGTTGTGACCCACAGACGCCCCACTACCACTTACCACCAGGAGGCGGCGCCCTTGTCGGCAGGGCCTGTGGGAGCTGATGCGCAGGCTTTGAACAATGACCCAGCTCCAGACCTGCACCATCAGGTCCAAGAGCTAGCTAAAAGCGTTGCTGCGCTAACCCGAACTGTGCAGTCTTTACAGGTTTCCACTCCAGGGAAGATCCAGCTGGCATCCGGACCGGAGGACATCCCGTGGCGTCGACCAAGGAGGACCCCACCGGCCAGAGGAAGACCCAGCGACCGATACAACGAGGACGGACGACCCATCTGCCGCCGCTGCAATCAACCCGGACATATGGCAAGGTACTGTCCTTTAAACTGGCACAACCTGGGGTAGAGGGCCAACCCCCAGGAAAAAGATCACCAGGCCCATCGAACTGGCGCGACAAATATGTGGGAGGACGTCCAGTCTTACCCGTGGTACTGGATGGCATTCCTATGAGTGCCCTGTTGGACACCGGGTCACAGGTCACCACCATCCCGTACGTGCTCTTCAAGCAGTACTGGAATGACTCGGATATCACCCGCTACCCTGACGACGACTTGAGTATCATCGCCAGCAATGGTCAGCCCGTGCCACAGATTGGATTTAAAGAGGTGACCATTAAAATCGGTAGAGTCGAATTGGCGGCACAGGGACTGATCATTGTAGACATTGACAAACACGAGAGTCACCCAAAGATAACTCTAGGAACTAATGTAATTGAAAATTGTCTTGCAGAGGTGATTTTCCTTTTACAGCAGGTTGCCAAGAACGCCAGCTCCGGCCAGCAGCGAGTGCTCCAGAAAGAGATCCGGGCACTGATGCGACGGCAACAGCTAGAACTCTCCGGTGGTGAGATTGGTAGCGTGCGAATGTGTGACCCTTTCCCTATTGCCATGCCCCCAAAAAGTGAAATGATGATTTGGTGCCGGGCAGCTATTGGTCTGAGAGGTAGAGATTACCAGGCAATGGTAGAACCAGTTTACTCAGACAGTAGGCCCACCATTTTGACAGCACGGGGGGTGGTCAATGTACGCCATGGGAGGGTGCCCGTTCGCATAATAAATATCGGGAAGAGGGAAGTGTACCTGCCCCGGTATGCCACGCTAGCCAAATTGTATACCATCAATCAAGATTCCATACAGTCCGTAGAACCCTTGCCTCCATCTTCCCCGGAGGAAGGTAACGGCTCTAAGAAAACGATGGAGGACTGGTGTCAGCAACTACATTTGGGTACTGACTCCACTCCCTCACACCAGAAACAGGGAGTCTATCGGGTGGTTCAAGAGTACGAGAGAGTGTTTAGTAAACACCCGTTAGACTTCGGGCGAGTCAAGGGGGTAGAACACCACATCCCCACGGGAGACCATCCTCCCATAAAAGAGAGGTATCGACCCGTACCCCCTGCACACTACCAACACGCCAAGGGGATGCTTAGAGACATGAAGGAGGCTGGGGTGATCAGGGATAGCTGTAGCCCCTGGGCAGCTCCACTAGTCTTAGTCAATAAGAAAGACAACACCATGAGGATGTGTGTAGATTACCGGAAAATCAACCGTATCACACACAAGGATGCGTACCCCTTACCAAGGATAGAGGAGTCTTTGGCTGCTTTAAGATCTGCTAACTTCTTCTCTACCTTGGATCTCACTAGTGGGTACTGGCAGGTTCCTGTAGCAGAGGCGGACCGGGAGAAGACCGCATTCACCACCCCGATGGGACTTAGCGAGTTTACCTGCATGCCGTTCGGACTCTGCAACGCACCAGGAACCTTCCAACGATTAATGGAGTGCTGTCTGGGCCACAGAAACTTCGAGACGGTCTTGTTGTACCTGGACGATGTCATCGTATATTCCAAGACGTATGAGGACCACCTGAAACACCTGGCGGAAGTGTTCGAAGCTCTGGCAAGCTACGGCCTAAAGGTGAAACCCTCCAAGTGTCACCTCCTGAAACCAAAGGTGCAGTACCTGGGACACGTGGTGAGCGCTGACGGAGTGGCTCCCGACCCTGATAAGATCACCGCAATTAAGGAATGGCCAAGTCCCTCCAGTGTAAAAGAAGTGCGGCAGTTCCTCGGGTTGGTAGGCTATTACCGCAGATTCATCCCCGGTTTCACCAAAAAGGCAGCTCCTATGCAGGACCTCCTGATAGGCCAGTCCCGGAAGGCCAAGAAACAGAAGCCACCCTTCAGATGGGAGAAGTTAGAAGAAGAGTCCTTCCGCCAGCTGAAGATGGCCCTCACGGGGGATGAAATCCTGGCGTACCCTGATTACAGCCAGCCCTTTATCCTCTACACCGACGCAAGTAACATCGGGCTAGGAGCCGTGCTGTCCCAGATCCAGCAGGGGAAAGAACGAGTAATCGCTTACGCCAGCCGAAAACTGCGACCCACCGAGAGAAACCCTGAGAATTACAGCTCATTTAAGCTAGAGTTCCTGGCAGTGGTGTGGGCAGTCACCGAACGCTTTAAGCACTACCTCGCTTCTTCCCGGTTCATCGTGTACACGGATAACAACCCGTTGACACACCTGGACACGGCAAGACTCGGTGCCCTAGAGCAGAGATGGATGGCCCGTCTGTCCAACTACGAGTTCACAATCAAATACCGGGCAGGACGCTCCAAAACCAACGCGGACGCCCTGTCCAGGATGCCAAACCTACCGGACGTAGGAGAAGATCCAGAGGGACTGGAAGAAGTTGAACTCCCCGCGTTCCACCGTCATGGGACTATCCAGTATTCCCATTGGGTAAAGAGTAAGCAAGCCGCTACGTTTAACCCCTTGCCTCACTACAACTGGGAGGAAACGCAAGACAGTGACCCTGCCGTCCGACTGGTGAAGGAGATGCTGACTCGGCCAGAGGCTCGCCTTGACCCAGACGCTCCGGAGGAAGCCAAGCAACTATGGGCTGAGAAGAGTCGACTGTTCCTTTACAAGGGAAAGTTGTGCCGCAGAATGGTTAACTCCCGGACGCATGAACTAATCTGGCAAGTAGTGGTGCCACGAAGAGACGCAGCCATGGTGATGGAGGCATACCACGACGGGGCTGGACACTTCGGATGGAAGAAGCTGGAGTTCCTGCTGCGCGAGCGGTTTCACTGGGTAGGCATGAGGGGAACCATCGAGAGGTGGTGCAGAGACTGTGGCCCGTGCAACCTAAGAAGGAAGGACCGTGCCAGCCAGAAGACTCCCCTGCAGTCCATCGTCACCCGGCAGCCGTTGGAACTGGTAGCCTTGGATCATGTAAAACTGACCCCAAGCAGAAGTGGCTACGTCTACGCACTAACCATCGTGGATCACTACTCCCGGTTCTTGGTTGTCGTCCCCGTCAAGGACTTAACAGCTCGAACAGCAGCTAGAGCCTTCCAGCAGCATTTCTGCCGTCCACACGGGTACCCGGACCAAGTGTTGACAGACCAGGGACCTGCCTTTGAAGCGGAGGTCTTCCAAGAATTCTGCACTCTGTATGGCTGCCGGAAGATAAGGACAACACCCTATCATCCGCAAACTAATGGACTTTGTGAGAAAATGAACCAGGTGGTAATGGATCTTCTGAAAACGTTGCCCCTGGAAGAACGCAGTCTGTGGCCTGAGAAGCTGCCCGATCTGGTGGACCTATACAACCACATCCCGGTAGGTTCCACCAACTGTACCCCGGCTTACCTAATGAGGGCGAGACCTGGTAAGTTACCTGTTGACCTGGAAATGGGAGTCCTGACACCCGAGGACACTTCACCAGAAGCAGACTGGGACACAGAGAGGCAGCAGCAGTACCGGAGAGTACAGGAGAGTGTGGAGCGAAGTCTCTGTCAGGCTAGGGAAAGACAAGAGAAAACTTACAACCAGTATGCTCCCGCTGTTCCCCTGGTACCCGGAGAGCAGGTCTTGAAGAGAAAAAGACGGCTCCACAAGTTGGACGACCAGTGGGAGAAGGACCCGTACACCGTACTGCCCTCAAGCCACGACAACCCAAAGGTCTGTACCATCAGTAAAGACGGAGGGGAAACCACGACCATTGTATCCCGGGATCACCTGAAGAAGTGTCCCGAACAGCTACGGAACCCTGAAGAGGAACAAGAAGACCCTCGACCCGTAGAGGAAAGGGAAGACATGGTTAGTACTGTGCTCGGAGACTTCCCTCGGTCTTGGACTCAAGTCAATGGCGCGGTTGTGGTACCCGTACTCACCTTCCTCCAACCAGCATCCCAAGCACCTACGGAGCGGCAGGTAGAGCTGGAAGAGCAGCCGGTCCAGGAGGCAGAAGACTCCACACAAGCAGAACAGGAGGATCAACCCTCTGCTTATAGTGAGCCTGCCGTACCCCTAGTGAGCCAAGGAGCCGGTAGACAGCTGCCCAGTTTACCCTTGACAGCTCCTACACCCTGTAGTTCAGGGCTAGACAGTCAGCTCCGTAGGTCCACTAGGGCCACTAGAGGCCAGTTACCCGCACGTTGGAAGATTTGAAGTGTATAAATTGTTTTATTTGTGGTTACCTGTTTTTCTTGTTGCTTGTGTATAATTATGTGTTTCTAGTTGTTTATAGGAGTCTTTGGTGGATTTACCGGGAATCCTGTGTACATAGTTGGAGCGTAACCCAGGACGGACTAAAGACTGTTAAGGACTCGGGGTAGGACAGACCCCTACCTGGTTACGTCTCCCTGTTTTGGTGAAATGGACACCTTGCTTTTCTTCAAAAACTGCACCCGGTTGCGGACACGCCGTGACCATCTTTATATGTTTTTCTTATTGTACTATTATTGTTTATACCTTGTTATGTTTTTCCAAAAATATGTTTAGTCCCGGAGTACTAAATTTCACTAGGGGGGAATGTGACACCCCAGGGGTCTGGTTGCCACAGTGATAGAGATATTACGTCTGAGAGCAGGTGGGAGGTCTCTTGGTCAGGGATCCTATGCATGCCACACCTCCTGCCCAGTCCTGGGAGGGGAAGAACTTCCCCTATATAAACCTAGGGCTGAGGCAGGGTTAGTGAGTAGAGAAGAAGTAGAGACAGAGAAGCAGATATAGGAAAAGAACATCAGGAGCTCTGTGGGAACAGTGCTACAAGGAGTCAGGGGCTGGAAGCTGCAGAGCTCGCCCTGACTGAGAAGTATCACCGGACCCGGAGTACGAGGCTGTGGGGACTAATCTCTACCCAGCAGCAGAAACCGTCCGGCAGGGGATTGCAGGTCCCCTGGCCCAGAAACCCGAAGGCACGGTCACACGCGTGGGACCAGCACCGCCATCGTGGAGCGGAAGCCATTAGAAGGCCCCGAGTCACCGGCCATACGGGTGAGCACCACACGGTACACTCAGGGACGTGGGCTACTTTTACCCGCCTCTAGCAAGGTAGCCAGAAGAGTACAGTTAGTTGGGAAGGCCTACAACTCCGCCTGGCCAGGGGAGATCCCATCTGCTCAAGGACTGACCAGGCCCCGATTGCTAGCAAGTACTCCGGGAGGGTCTATCTTTGCCACCAGTAAAGACCCTGAACTACACCGCATCGTCTCTGAGTGGTTCCTGCTACCCCAATCATCCACGTCGGCTGCCCTGAGGCCATACCCCTCCCGTTGGGGGTTATACCATCCACGCTGCACCATCCTTCCACCGGCCTCAGCGGTCTGCCCTGCAGCGGCAGCTCCATAGCTGCATTCAACGGGTGGCGTAGTCATCCACCATCCACTGCTAATAGACTGCCACTTAGTCTGACTCCCTGGGCACGGACCGGGTCACCGCCACGAGACTACTACCCCCCATCTGATCCGGCTCCGGGTAGGCTCCCGCGTGCGCAACGCTGCGCGACTCAGGCCCAGGGGCGCGTCACATTCAAAGTGTGAAAATTACTATTTTTTTTAAATGTTTGTCAAATTTGTGATATTTTTATAAATAAACGCAAAACATATCAACCTAAATTCACCATTATTATAAAGTACAATGTGTCATGAAAAAACAATCGCAAAATCAATGGGATATGTTGAAGCATTCCAGAGTTATTACTACATAAAGTGAATTTAAAAAAATTGGTCTGGTCACTAAGGGGTTAAGCTAACAAGATCCAAAAGTTTATTATCAGAACATCCTAGCCTATGTGTTTCTATCTAAAACAGGACAGAAGTCAGAGAGGCCCATCAGAATACCAATCGACTGCCTTCACCTACCTCAGTTATGTAAAAATCTGTCTTCATGCAATACAGATTTTACCCGTGAAATGAGAATTTGGAAAATTAATGATAAGTCCAGGAAGGGAAAGAAGCAGAATTGTCTGATAAGATATTACAAAGTTTATTACTTTCATGTATACTATTGATTTATGAAGTAAAAATTAAAATAATTACAATTTAATTTTTTTGTGACATATTGCTATACATTAGCCTGCTAGAGGCCAAAAGATACAGTTTTAGCATATACAACGAGCCTTCGAACTTTCCTGGTCTACTCACTACACATAGGACAAAAATCCAATGGGAACCCAGTGTGACAGAATCACTGGTAGGATCTATGAGGGGAGGTATGTGTCACGCAGGTTGCTAGTCTGTGTGAACTGAAACCAATAAACTTTCTGCCAGCATGTATTTTGCTGGAGGGTTAACTTATTTAAAGGGTGTGGTTTTATGGGAATGACATAGAGATGGGAGGGAATTCATTCCCCCTACCTCTCCTGAGGATGAGGTTGAGCAAGGTTTAAATGCTCAGTCAGCTTTGTTTCTGTGGAGTGTGTGTGGTCTGGAGAGTGAAGTCTCCAGGCTGTGTTTGGGTGAAACCAGAGAGCAACACCGGAGGACTGGTGCTGCTGAAGACTTCACTGTGCTACCTGCAGCGGTCAGAGCCTCGCATAATATTGGACACTGTCATACCTTATCTTTTTGTTTTTGCCGTTAACCCCGAGAGGGACTGCTTATTTTTATGGGACACTGCTGGAGTTTATGCCACTGAATAAACCAGCAGGAAGTTACTACCTCCGGAGGGCCGAGCAAGTCGCTTTACCACACCAGGCATAAAGACAATTTAAGTATATGTCTATATTGCACCAGTATTACAGAGTAATGCAGTGATGTAATTAAAATGTGACTTTGAAAGTTGGCCAAACCTATTGATTAAAGGCCTCCATACACGTTCATTATTTGTCTATGGCCCAAAATATATCACACTATCGATCATTTCACCAAAACCAGCCGATAATCTTTTGTTATGGTCAAAACCACCTATTTCTTTCAAATTTTAAGAGTTTGCCTCATTTCAGAAAAGTTTTTCCTATAAGTTCCATTGGTAGTAAAAAAACAAACTGAGCTTTACGTACCCTGCCTGGGTCCAGCGCTGAGTCTTTGCAGCTGCCACCGTAGCCAATCAGTGAGCTCAGTGGCCATCTATATCGACAGTTCTGCGGAGCTTTGTAGTCTGTAGCGCTGTCGACGTGATGAACACCAAATAAACACCATGGGACACCAGAAGCAGCCATAGAGACTCGGCGTTGAACCCGGGCAGGGGAAATAAAGCATAATTTTATTTTTCACAACTAACAAATCTTATAGGAAAAACTTTTCTGAGATTGTCAACTCCTTTAATATAATGTGTGTGGGCTCCCTTAGGCACGGCCAGTCAATGATCTGTTATGTCTGAAGGATAGGTGTCTGTCATCAAGGAAAAAAAAGTTAAATATGTTATTTTTCAATATACTCAATCCCTTTATACCTGAGAGATGAACCATTGAGAGCAACTTAAGCAGGCAAACACATCAGATACTGGTCCTCCACACTCTCTGAGTTTGTTGGGATCAGCCAATTATCTCTGTGTATGGCGTGCTCTTATTTCTCCCTCAATTGCAAATGTAAGAGAAAAGAAGGGACGGGTATGGATTTGTTAGGTTGGGTTGGATTAGATGCCATGTATAATTCTTTGTTCACATTGGAGATAAGCTGGGCTCTTGCAAACTGTTACCATTTTTGCATGCCCGTTGAGTTGAGCATTATTGGTTATAGTGGAGTCGGCCGACAACTATTTCTAGCATTTGCCCAGTTTTATATCTATCTCCTTGTTGAAATAAACATACATACTGGGACTGTAAATAGGGGAATATGGAGAATTAGCTGAAATAGCTAACCAGAGTGAATGGCCAGTTCAGGATGGGCACCGCATCAAACCTAAATTCTCCATTGTGAGTGGTTCCAAGTAAACCAGATCATTTGGCTTTCTATTTTATCATAAGCTCTGAAGAATATCAACATATGCAAGCCTACACTATCTGATTTCACATCTGGGTTTATATTTCCTTATTGTCAAAATGACTAATGGTAAAAGTATGCAAAATACATAACTGTGGAGTGAATAACAGACCATGCGAAAGCACAAATGTGAGTGTAGAAGGTGGTGACAGTTGCAGGTGTTGGATATCAGTGCCTTGATGTAATTTTGGTGGCTCTTTTTAAAGTCTTCCAATACAAATTGGATTAATGATGTCTGAACTCACTGATTTTGGCAGAACATCGAATGTGTATGAGGGCCCACACCAAATGATGTCAATGATGTCAAGAGAAGGACAGGGCATGTTGAGCTGCCCCGACAGATGATTCAGGGGAGGAAAGGATTAGGCGTGTTGATCTGACCCCAAGAGGTGATGTCAATGGAGAGGAGGATTGGGCATGTCAAACTACAAACCCTTATGGTTTTGCTTCTGCTGGAGGTAAGACACCACCACAGGTGATGGTAAGCAAAGTACTGTGCTATCTACATTGAAAACACTTGCACTCTCAGGCGAGTTGTAGGTGTATATATTCAATTAGATAGCCATTGGCCGAGCTGGTCCTCCAAAGCATCGGCAGGATGATTGCAGAGGACAGTGAAGTCTGATATCTGAGGTTGCTGATATGTGGTCCATACTGACTCTGCTGATGTTTTGAAGTGTTGACCATGTCAATTGACAAGTAATGAGATATGCTTTTCAATGACAAACCGCACAGTGCAGAGCTGTATACAGTATGATGTCCAAACAGCTCCGTTCTATACAGTATGATGTCCCTATAGCTCCACTATAGACCGTATAATGCCTCGAAAACTATATGATGCCTCCACAGTAGTCCCCACACTGTATGATGGTCCCACAGTAGCCTCCACACTGTGTAATGGCCCTTTAGTAACCCTCCCATATTGAATGATGTCGCCACTGTATAATGGCACCCTCACTGTATGACTGTCCCCGCAGTAGTCCCTAACCTGTATGATGGCCTCCACAGTAGTCCACACAGTATATTGGCCCCTTTAGTAGCCACCACACTGTAAGATGGCCCCCTTAATAGACCTCACTCTGAAGGCCCCACTAGAAGCCCTAACTCTGTAGAAGGGCCCCCTTATTAGCCCCCACACTGTCGGAGGGCCACATTAGTAGCCCCCACTCTGTATCATGGCCCATTAGTAGCCTCCAAGCTGTATGATGGTCCCCCTTAGTAGCCCCCACACTATATCTTGGCCCCCTTAGTAGCCACAATTCCGTAGGACTCCTTAGTAACCCCAACACTATATCATGGCCCCTCTAGTAGTCCCCACACTGTATGATATTCCCCCTTAGTAGCTCACATACTGTATCATGGCACCACTTAGTAACCCACACTATGTGTGTGGGCCCCCTTGGTAACACCCACTATGTGTTAGGGACCGCTTAGTAGCCCCTATGTTATGAGATGGCCCCATTAGTAGCCCTACACTATTATGATGGCCCCTTTAGTAGCCTCACACTATTATGGCTTCCTTAGTAGTAGCCTTCAAACTATTATAGCCCTCTTAGTAGTAGCCCCCAGACTATTATGGCCCCCTTAGTAATAGCCCCACTGTATTATGGCCCCCTCAGTAGTAGCTCTAACACTATTATGACCCCTTTAGCAGCTCCCACTCTATTATGGCCCCTTAGTAGTAGCTCCCAATCTATTATGGCCCCCTTAGTAGTAGCCCCCACTCTATTAAGGCGCCCTTAGTAGTAGCCGCTGTCTATTATGGCCCTCTTAGTAGCTGCCCCAAGTCTATTATGGCCCCCTTAGTGATATTCCCCAGTCTATTAGGGCCCCCTTAGTAGTATCCCCCATACATAAGACACCAACGCACAATCTTAAAATAAAAAACAAATATCATATATTCGCCTAAACTTGGCGAATCCAGCTGAAAGTGGCAGGTCCCGGGCAGTCTGACACGATGATGTCATCGCGCTGGGACTCTGACGTCCGATATGTGAAGCGGTGTGATGACCTCATCATGTTGCTCCACCCTGGACCCACCGTTCTGTAGGCCTCAGGCCTAATTCGCCTTGTGGCCTACAGAGCGGCAGTGCAGTGAGACCATCTCTCCCTTTTCGGTCGCATAGTTTAACTGTATCGGCGGCTTGTGCACGTTGATTCAGTTAAGTGTAGTGTAGCTCTGGGTGGGCCACTCAGAGTGCGGGGCCTGGGGTGGCGGCACCCTCTGACCCCCCCCCCCCCCGGAAGCTACGCTACTGAACACAGGTAATAACAGTACATTGGAAAAGCAATTGTTAAAAAGAGTTGAGTTAGTACATACTGTATGAAAGGAGGTTTGAACCCACCCTTAAGAGAGAGCAAAGTCCTCTTATCAGAGTCAGAAGAAGGTCACACATGGGACAGTGTAGGCAGGCAGGATCAGAGTTCAGAATAGGTGATGGTCAGCAATAGCATGTATGACGCACCCCCTGGGCCATGGGGTACTGGATAGCCGGTCCGGTTAATGCTGGGGGATGTCACGGTGGCAGTGACCCGGTCCGTGGCCCAGGGCGGTCAATTAATGGGGAAAAGTAAAAGAGGAATAACGTTTTTAGAGATAATGTTCGTGACGCCACCTGTGATATGTGGCTATATGGAGCTGCCGCTGCGGTGCAGATCCACTGGAGCTGATGGTGATGCAGCAGAGTTGGTTCAGCTCTCCACAGGCAGAGCTAAGCTCCAGGGCAGTGTAGTGATGATTTGAGGTAGATGTTGCTGGTGCTGTGTAGTGCAGGGCTGGTGATGGCACAGCAATTATTCACAGACACAGTGGGGTGCAGTCTTCAGATTTTACTCACAGTTGTTAAATTCCTCAGGTTACACTTTCCGGATTATAGCTGCTCACGTCGTCCTGTGTTCACCAAGGAAGGGGTTCAGCAGCTCTCAAGTATTTCAGGAGTACTTAAGTGGGACCCCGTTCTATGTTCCTTTCTCGGTTGTCTTCCCTGCGCTGGCTCTCACCCTCCTGCCCTGCGCCTCACAATCAGTGTCCCAAACCGGTAGCCTTGGATCTTGTCGGGCGATGTGCAGTCCCCTGGACCCTACGCAGCCACCTTTTCAGCAATGTAATTGTGGTGGTTGGCAGCTGCACCTTGCAAGTACAGTAGCCTCCAGTTATCTAGATGAGCCTGGTTGTTCTCCACTAGTCCGTGTAGATTCGGGCGCACGGGTGGCTTCCTGAACTCCCTGGGGCCCTGGGATCCCCTGTGTCTCTGGAGCCTTCTCTCTGCTCCCGTCCTCTCTCACCCTCTCTCCTGGGCCTCTCAGACTAGGCCCGCTCTCCTCTCTCCTGAGTGGAGCTCCTTCTGAGCTCCCACTCCACACTGCTTCTCCTGTTTTCTCACACGACTGAACTCCATCTAGATGGTTCCCACTCTTCTTATACTCCTACTGACAGTGCTCCCCTGATCTACTTCCTCCACCCACACCCACTACATGGTTCCCCCTCTCTTGGTTCCTCCCCTTCCAACCAGGGACAGGGCTCAGCAGTGGCTTCATGCATCTCGCCCCTCCTGCTGGTCTGGAATAGTGTAGTGTTGGATGCAGGTGAATGGGTCCCAGGTAGTACTCTCTCCTTACCTGAGAGTGGGGTACCACACCTCTGGGTGAGATGCAGTACCTCTGTGGTGACTGAACCCGCAGGGGCGCCACACATGAACAAAGGAAAAAATTGCAGTGTACAAGCTTAAAGCTAATGTACAGCCTATATTTTTACTAATTAAAACTAGACACTGACAAATATTTGTTTCCAATCTGTTTTTTTTACATTTTCTGATTGTGGATATTTCTTTTTTTCTGTACATGAATATGGGGCTTCGATCTTTTCTGAGATCCTGCTGACAGCATTTAGAGATATGCAATGGACAATGGGGAGCAATGTGAAGATGTTCATTGACATTTGTAGGAGACTTCTTGGCATGCTCTGTGACCTGTACGGAGGACTAGAGATGAGCGGATCTTTTGAAATTCTAATTTGCAATGAATAAATTTGTGCGAATCTCAATACTGGAAAGCTTGTAATTGCTTGGAAAATACACGTAGGGGAGAGAAGAGAGAGGACCTCACTGACCATAACAGCTTACACTCTGTAGGTCAGAGAGAGGAGAGTCCACTGACCATAAGAGCTTACACTCTACAGTAGAGAGAGAGGACCCCACAGACCTTAAGAGCTTATACTCTACAGGAGAGAGAGAGCCCCGCTAATCATAATAGCTTACCCTCTAAAGGAGAAATGGATTCTGGAGGCACTCCCGTGGACGAAAGAGTAACAAAAAAATTGTTGAATCTTCCAAATATGGTGCAATTACATGGAGGATCTTTCACCAGGGATTAATGCTCGTAGGTTTATTAAAAAATCATAAAACTGTGAATACACATGAAGGACGTGGATATACAAAGGTCTTAAAAAAGATCACACAATGCGTTTCTGCTCAAAGACTCTTTCGTCCATGGGAGCGCCTCCAGAATCTATTTGTCTCAATTTGTTCACGTGGTTGCTGTCTGTCGGGTAGGACAAATATACCACCACCGTCTATGGAAGAGCTGCAAACCGTGGTTTGAGAACTTTAATAACGGACAAATTCCTCAAATAGAGTTGTGCCTATCAGCACAACTTGCTCATGTGAGCATAAAAGATTTTGTATTCTCTCAAAGTTTTTAGTCTCTACTTACTACGCTTAGGTAGCACTCTCTTTCCCTTTTTCCTCCACATCTTTTTACCCGGAAGAATCACTCTGCAGGAGAGAGAGAGCCCCGCTAATCATAAGAGCTTACGCTCTATAGGGGAGAGAGGATTCCACTAATCAAAAAAGCTTACAGTCTACAGGAGAGAAAACCCTGCTTCCCATAAGGCTGCGTGCCCACGTTGCGAATTACAAGCGTTTTTGCTGCGGATTTTCCGCAGCGGAAATGCTTGTAAAACGCTTGGTAATCCGCATCCCATGGTCCCCAATGAGAATCCGCAAGTTCTATGCCCATGCTGCGAATTTTTCCGCAGCGTTTATGCTGCGTTCAAAAATAAGCAGCATGTTCATTAACTTTGCGTTTCCGCAAGCGGAATTGCCTTATACAATGCAATTAAAAACGCAAGGCAATTCCGCATGTCGAAAACGCGTGAAAACCGCGCGATAAACGCGCAATAAACGCTTGCGGAATTCCGCATGCGTTTTTCTGGGAGAGGACATGCGGAAATGAAGCAGAAATTTTCTGCTTCATTTCCGCAACGTGGGCACATAGCCTAAGAGCTTACAGTCTAAAGAATAGAGAAACTTACCCACTGACTCTGGAGATGGAAAAATACTCTGCCGTACAATCTATGCTCTACTGGGAACCGCTGAGCTGTGATGGCCCAGGTACTGACGACTATTGTACAAGGCATGATAATCCACTAGATGTCATAGCTGCAGGATATTATGGAGAGTGTGGGAAATGGTTCTGGTTAAGGGTTTGTTTTTGTAAACTTTGATTAGAATCTCAAAGTGTTCAAATTTGCGTGAAACCATGAATTTCATGGTTTCAGGAAATTCAACTCTACTACTCCTGAATGTCCACCTACACTTAGACTTATACGCCCAAAAATGATGCACGGCAGAGCACACGCTCGCCCTGATGGCACCAATATATTCTATGGTCCCGTAGATGCATACGTCCGAATCCCATTTTGCGCCTGGTCTGGGCATAAGCCCTGACGTAAGCCACTGAACGGGTGCCTAAATGCAATGTCAAAGCACCCTTACAGTGAATTTTATGCAGAGAAATGTTCTAATATAAGGGTAATTCTTGATATAATGATTAACAAGTTTGTTATGATCTCTGTGGATCTAGCTCTTACCTATCTTGATCTGAGCTTTGCTGTTGAACATCCCTCTCTCATTGCCTTTATTTATCTGTGTTAGAGGTTGAAAGGTTTACTGTATTATTGCCTATTGTGAATGGTTGTAGATCCTGTGTTATCTATATCAGTATCAGTCTATTAAGAGACTCAGTGGTCAGTGAAAGCAATCGAAGAATATCACTCACCTTAATTAGATTAGAAAGAAAAACCCAAATAATTGTTGGGGAACAAATAAAACTTTAAATTTAAAGTTTCACAAACCTTTTCTCCACTTGTTCATTTGTCAGGTGGGCAGAAGAAACCTCCATGTTTATGGTATATGTTTGAAAGCTAGGTGTCCCACTTATTTTCAAGACTGCTCCTTCTGTAGGTAAAGTCCTGCTATGCTAACATCAGTTCTAAAATGTAACCTTAAAGGGTTTATCCAGGACTATTTCTTTTTTTACTATGGGCATAAGTACTAATAGGCATGTAGTTGCTGCCTACCTGCCTGCTGTGCCCAGAACCAATCTCAACCGACACAGAGTGGTTACACGCTCCTGGTGATTCAGCGGCTGCAGCTAACGTCACTTCGACAGAAGAGTGCAGGGGTGGACTGGGCCAGGGGGCAGGGTGGCACATGCCCAACAGGCTGGTCCCCAAGCAGTTGTTAAGGGTTGCCCGGCCATTTGCTGCTTCAGAGACTGCGACCGGCACTTTGCCTTTAAATGTGTACAGGTGTCAACGGCCGGCTGCATCACTGGACAGCAGATGCTATTCACCTCACACTAACCTTCCTCCTCCCGCCAAAGAGAAGCTTGTGAACAGCATCATGGGAGGTCAGAAATCTCTGGATCCTGGTAAGTCTGGGCTCCATGAAGTGATTGAGGCAGGAGATTTATGTGGCTGGACGCTGCTCAGCTCTTCAAGCGTCCAGGGCCGGATCCTGAACATATCTATATATACAGTATATGTATATATCTATATATACAGGATAATATTACACTGCTATATCCTATATGATGTGTACAGACATCAGGTGTATATTCAGGATAATATTACACTGCTATATCCTATATGATGTGTACAGACATCAGGTGTTATACAGGATAATATTACACTGGTATATCCTAAATGATGTGTACAGACATCAGGTGTATATTGTAACATGCAGAAGTAGAGCTGTTGCTTCAAAAGCATCCAGCAACTATAAGAGTTAAAACAATCACTGGAACAGGAAGTGTTGTGCTTCAGAAGCATCCAGCAACTAAAGGGGTTAACACAGTCACAGGAGACAGGGAGTGGTTAGCAGAGCCCCCAGGGGATTATGGGGAACTTGTTTATTAGTCTGGCTGCAGCCAAAGGGAAAGGTGGTGTGTGTGATCTGTATCACACAGGATCGCTGGCAATTGAACAGGATTCAAGTCAAGAGGGAACCTGAGTACAGGTCATATAGACTTCCGGAACTAGCAGTGCAGGGTATCATCGAGCAGAAAGATAAGAACTGGAAGGAATTGTATCACAGGGATCATCTCCCTCATCAAACCCTCTCCCCCTCCATCTCAATGCAGGCTAAAGAATGCTGTGCACTACTGTGCCTTTGTGAAGGAAAATCCTGTGGTTGTATATGCATAGAAGTGTGCTGCTAAAGAGACTTGATCTGTGCTGTACTATGCTACTAAGAAAGACTGTTTATTAATGAGCCTTTAAGAAGAAACTGTTTGTTACTGGAGCCTGTTGCTCAAGAGACTTACATTGCACTGGCAGTGCGGCTTCATATTAAATGCTATTGTTCAACTGTTCAGGAGGACTCTTTGTCAAATGTGTCTGGTCAGCAAGTGAATCCATCTACGTGTCTGTGCCTGAGGGTCGATACCCCTGTATGACTGAGAGAGCTGCAGTCTATGGTTGCCCTGATTAACGGTTCCCCCAGGATTCCAAAGAATTCCTGAAACCTGTCTCGCCCCTATCTAAACTTAGGCGGCGTGTGCATAACAATATACAGGATAATATTACACTGATATATCCTACTAGCTATTGAACCCGTTCTATGCCCAGGTAGCGAGCATTTTTATTGGTATATGCTGCCCCCATCCTGCGCCCCCATCCTCTTTTGTGCTGCCCCCATCCTGCTCCCCCATCCAGAGTCCGGGGGAGGAGTGTGGCACCGGAGTACACGCGTGCCCATAACACGCTGTCCGGCGCCATTTTGATGAAGACACACTGCAAATGCAAATGCGCGCTATGCGTATGTGCCGATTCAAGCTCCACACTCCTCCCCTGGCCTCCGGCCTGAACAGAGGCGCCGCGGCAGCACTCTTCCCAGTTAGGTATGTACTTATGATGCCGGAGAACGTGATATGCGTTCAGTATTTATGCATACCGCAATCTCTGGTGCTATACACTCCTCTTACCTGTAACGGCTGGATGTGTTCTTCTGTCTGGAGCTAGACTGCGCAGGAGCATCACGCATGCTCAGTTTCTAGAGGCTTCGAACAGAAGGACACATCCCTGATTATATTATAGATGTCCCCCAATTCTGTTAACATCCCCCATCCTGGTATATATGCCCCCCCTTCTTATTATACGCGGCCCCCATCCCATCCTGGTATGCATGGCACCCCTAATCTCCATACCGGTATGCATGGCACCTCTCCATCCTGGTATGCATGGCCCCCTCATCCCCAATCCTGGTATGCATGGCCCCCTCATCCCCAATCCTGTTATGCATGGCCCCCTCATCCCCAATTCTGGTATGCATGGCCCCCTCATCCCCAATCCTAGTATGCATGGCCCCCTCATCCCCAATCCTGGTATGCATGGCCCCTCATCCCCAATCCTGGTATGCATGGCCCCCTCATCCCCAATCCTGGTATGCACGGCACCCCTGTTCCCTAATGCTGGTATGCATGGCACCCCTGATCCCCATCCTGGTACGCATGGCACTCCTGATCCCCATCCTGGTACACATGGCACCCCTGATCCCCATCCTGGTATGCATGGTACTCCTCATCCCTCATCCCTTATATCCATGGCACCCCTCATCCCTATTCTGGTATGCATGGTACCCCCTCATCCCTATTCAGGTATGCATGGTACCCCTCATCCCTATCCTTTTATGCATGATACCCCTCATCCCTATCCTGGTATGCATGGTACCCCTCATCCCAATCCTGGTATGCATGGTACCCCCTCAACCCTATCCTGGTATGCATGGCACCCCCTCATCCCTATCCTGGTATGCATGGCACCCCATCCCTCATCCCTGGTATGCATGGTACCCCCTCATCCCTATTCTGGCATGCATGGTACCCCCTCATCCCTATTCTGGTATGCATGGTACCCCCTCATCTCTATCCTGGTATGCATGGCACCCCCTCATCCCTATCCTGGTATGCATGGTACCATTCATCCCTATCCTTGTATGTATGGTATCCCTCATCGCTATCAGGCTACACACACACAAAAAAATAAACACTTATACTCACCTTTCTTCCCTGTGCTCCAGCGCTGCCAGAGGCCGGGGAAGAGTTTGGCGCCGGAGTACGCGCATGCCCATACTGCGCTGTCCAGCGCCATTTTGTTGAAGACACACTGCAAATGTGTCTTCAGTAAAATGGCATTGGACAGCGCGCTATGCGCATGCGCCGATTCCGACGCCGCACTCCTGCCCCGGTCTCCAGCCAAGAGCAGAGGCGCCACGGCAACGCTCCTCCCGGTCAGGTAAGTATGTCCTTATGGCGCCGGAGATTGCGGTATGCGTTCAGTGACTACGCATACCGCATTCTCCGGCGCCATACACTCCTCTTACATGTAATGGCTAGATGCTGGATGGTTTTTTTTAGTGTGTAAGTGTAGAAAATCCATTGTACTATGCTTTACTACAGTTCAAAAAACGTATACCTTTCTTAAAGGATATCTGGCGCCCCCAGAACACAATTTAAGCTACTTATACAGTCCTATAGGGGAATTTGCTCCTATAAAACCTGCTGTATAGATTTCTCTTTTTCTCTTTTTAGTTTTTCCAGAAAAAAAAGGAGTTTTATTTTAGATGTAAATGAGTGCTCCTTGGTGCACCCTTGGCATGGCCAAGGGCTCAGTGCACTATTCCCCCATTAGCTGCTATGCCGCGCACCTCTTCTCAGCTCAGTTGACAAAGCTCACTTGCACAGAGTGAGAGCTGTCTGAATTTAATCCCTGGCCCTCTTCACGCAGTGTCAGTGCAGGTGCACTCTCATCACTTTTCTCCTGTCTCCATCAGATGCCCAATACTGTGCGATCTTTGTGTGAAGTGAGAGGCGTCTGCAGACAGGAGAGGCGTGTGCAGACAGGAGAGGCGTGTGCAGACAGGAGAGGCGTGTGCAGACAGGAGAGGCGTGTGCAGACAGGAGAGGTGTCTGCGGACAGGAGAGGTGTCTGCGGACAGGAGAGGTGTCTGCGGACAGGAGAGGCGTCTGCAGACAGGCAGACAGAAGAGGCGTCTGCGGACAGGAGAGGTGTCTGCGGACAGGAGAGGCATCTGTAGACAGGAGATGCGTCTGCAGACAGGCAGACAGGAGAGGCATCTATGGACAGGAGAGGCGTCTATGGACAGGAGCGGCATTTTCAGACAGGAGAGGCATCTGCAGACAGGAGAGGCGTCTGCGGACAGGCAGACAGGAGAGGTGTCTGCGGACAGGAGAGGCGCCTGAGGACAGGCAGACAGGAGAGGTGTCTGCGGACAGGAGAGGTGTCTGCGGACACGAGAGAGGCGTCTGCAGACAGGAGAGGCGTCTGCAGACAGGAGAGGCGTCTGCAGACAGGTGGACAGGAGAGGCGTCTGCAGACAGGAGAGGCGTCTGCAGACAGGAGAGGTGTCTGCGGACAGGAGAGGTGTCTGCGGACAGGAGAGGCGTCTGCAGACAGGCAGACAGAAGAGGCGTCTGCGGACAGGAGAGGTGTCTGCGGACAGGAGAGGCGTCTACGGACAGGAGAGGCGTCTATGGACAGGAGCGGCATTTTCAGACAGGAGAGGCATCTGCAGACAGGAGAGGCGTCTGCGGACAGGCAGACAGGAGAGGTGTCTGCGGACAGGAGAGGCGCCTGAGGACAGGCAGACAGGAGAGGTGTCTGCGGACAGGAGAGGTGTCTGCGGACACGAGAGAGGCGTCTGCAGACAGGAGAGGCGTCTGCAGACAGGAGAGGCGTCTGCAGACAGGTGGACAGGAGAGGCGTCTGCAGACAGGAGAGGCATCTGCAGACAGGAGAGGCGTCTGCAGACAGGAGAGGCGTCTGTGGACAGGAGAGGCGGCTGAAAACCCACCTGCACTGGCACTGGGCACTAGCTTTGCTCCTGCAGAGTCGACACAGACATGGAGGGGAAAAGATTCAACTCAGGCAGCGCTCGCTCTGGGTTGACGCGTGCGGTCAATCAAGCTAAGGGGAGGTACAAGACATGCTGATCGAGGGGGCTGAATGGTGTGTGAGCCCTTGACCATGCCATGACCTTGACTGTTTAATTAATTTAAATTGAGCTTTGAGGATGACAGAACTTTAACCCCGCCACCACCTTGTGATTTTCCGCTTTCATTTTTTGCTCCCCTTCATCCCTTTTTTGCATTTCACGTTGTACTTTTGAATGACACCATTAATTTTACCATATAGTGTACTGAAAAATGGGTAAAAAAAATTCCAAGTGTAGTGAAATTGCAAAAAAAAAGTGCAATTCCACAATTGCTTCTTGGGTTTCTTATTTACCATGTTAACTATATGCTAAAACAGACCTGGCAATATGATTTCCAGGTCAGTATGAGTATGCAGATCCAGCATTCATAGGAGATTTATAATGACAGGCACGGGGGTATTCTGCAGACCCCCGATTACCATGACAACCCATCGGCGCCCCGTGGTCGGGTAACAGAGGCACTAATGGGTAGGTCTTGTGAAGAGGTTCCACCCAGTGGGTGTTAAATGCCGCTGTCATATTGACAGCAATATTTAACTTGTTAACAGCCGTGAGTGGATCATCTGTTAGAGGCACATGACAGCTGATCAGATCAGCTGTTATGTGCAGGGAAAGATGAAGGTTCATCGCTGGAGCCCACATCAAAGGCAGGGACATGACCGATGACGTACCTATACGTCCAAACTTGTTAAGGGGTTAGTAATAGTCCAGTTACAGGAGCTGATTATCATCAATGAGGGTTCCTAGGTTCCTTTTGATGCTATCACCAGTTTTATACCTTATAAACCTTGCCCATCATCTATAAAAGCATGTAAACTGGGTTCCTACAGAGTCTTTATACCCTCATAGGTATCTGTAATTGCCTAGGTGTGTGCCATCCCAATAATACACCAATTTTCATCTTATTAAAGCCTTGATACTTCTAATTTATGAAGCAGCCAGAGGTAAATATGATACTGATGAGCTGCGACTCATGGGCCACTGTTGTGTGCTTTCCCCCCAGGCTAAAATTTGGCAGCCAGTCCCTGGAAGAGCGGCTTCTCTTCTGTTCTTCTCTGTTGACAGAGCATGATTGCGACATAATGAAGATTGATAGCTGGCTCCCCGCTGCCTACCTGCGGGGAGCCAGCTGTCAATAAGCATGACGTTGACAGTCATGCTCTGTTGACAGAGCAGAACAGAAGAAGAAGAGCTGCTCTGTTGACATGTAGCAGCTGAATTGCTGGCAGGTCAATGACCACTCTGTGCCGGCGCTGGGTAAAACAGCCAAGTAGTTAGTAACTACCTGCCAGTTAGTTTTTAGGCTCTGAGTTGCAAAAAAATAATAGTACTAGATAAAACCTTTAAAGATTTATTCCCCAAATCACAATGTGGTCTTGTAATTCAGCTATATGCATTTATAGTTATTCATTTGTTCCAGTATAACTTATTGATATAGTTTGGGTCATAAAACATTGCCAAATTTAAAAAAAAAAATTTAACACAAAAACCTGATTGACAGGTTTATCTCTCATCTCTATGTAGTTAAGCAGGCCTTAGATGAAGAGGGGAAAAGGAAGAATCCAGCTTAGCTCTAAGTAAAGAATGAGTTAACTGCATTAAAGTTTCTAAAGTTTATGTTATGCTATGCTAGTTCTCAAAATCATAGGTGCACCAACAAACCACTCTGATCTTTGGCCAGAATATTTAGATAATGGTCTAGGGCTAAGAGGGTACAGTCAGAGTTAGGCTGGCAGCACTTAAAAGGATTTTCACAAACAGGTTTTGTGCTAGATACTCCATCTAGCAGGTCTCAAGGCCACACGCTTTAACCTCTATATAGGAATATAGATTTACGCTGGGGCCCATGGGTTGAATTCCATGGAGTGGCTGCTGGCCGGTGGAGCATGATGGCAGAGGATGGTCAGAAAGACCAGTCAACACCATGAGGTCAAGCAATATATTAGTTAAAACATGAAATGAGGTCAGTAACTGAAATCAAACTAACTGAGCAGGAACAGAATGAACCAGGGTAAGCATAACTTATAAATGACAACAAAAAGCAGAAAGTTAGGGAGTTAAATAGGGAAGGACCCTGCACACAGCTCACAGCAGATTACAAAAGAATAATCAGTTTACTGCAGAAATAAAGGAAATGACTGCAGGGACACAAGTTCTAACAACATTAAAATTTAACTGGAACACGCTTGTGTCACCAAGTGGCATCTGTGGTTTTAGTGCTGTGATGGCCTAGTGACAGGGCTAGAAGGCTTGAAATGTTTTTTTTGTCCTGAAGAAGAAGTATGTTAACATTGAAATGCATCGACAAATAAAAAAACACATACCCTTCCTTTGTGTACCTGAATCTGTTATTCCACCCACCAGCAGCGAGGTTGCACAGTGACAGGGGCAGAAATGGTAGGAGCGTGTTCAGACTCGGATGTGACACTTGGGTAGAGATGTAAGATAAGACTTTAAGGCCTCAATTCCAAATCTGGAACAGAGCCACCACTTACCATTTGCATTTATAATACTGACATCTTATGTGGTAAAGTCATCTTTAGACCCTCTAAGACAGGGATGGGGAACCTAAGGCTTGCGGGCCATTTACGGCCCTCGATAACTTTTCTCCGGTCCCAGTGATAGCGTCAGGATGTACCTTGTGGGAGGAGTTATATGTACGGCCCCCGAAGGATGCTATACAAATCCAAAAGGCCCTTGGCAGAAAAAAGGTTCCCCACCCCTGTTCTAAGACATAATGGCCAAGTTGTGACTGCTACCTCAGAACATTCAATCCCAACACACATGGGCTAGGGAAGTGAACTGAATGATTGTCGTGGATGAAATAAATCATTGTGTTACCTGTAGTTTGTCAAAAATTAAGAGCAAAACAAGAAACCCATCCCTCTCCACTCCATATATAAACACCACTCACCACAAACATGTGATTTAAATCTTAGAAGAAGCATAACCCTATTTGCTCATAGCGCAATGTAATATGGGTTGCAACGTGATACTTTTTAAATTCAGTTTTTCAAAAAGGTTAATGGTGGAAAATGCAAGCTTCCTCCAAGCTTTCAATATCATTAATAGAGGCTGACATATTAGTAACCCTTCTCTAGGTAAAGATCAATCAACGTCCCTTTCAATTGTAAATTTGTGTCCCGCAGGCCTCCATAACTGGCTCTATCTAAATGTAGCCAGTGTGTGTGGTCTGCAGCTAAACAATGAAGCAAAGAGATCACTGACACAACCTGGTTTAGGAATCTGAACATAAAGCAGATATGACTAAGGAGACATAAACTATTTTTTTTCCTTCCTCTGCAAAGTACAAAGAAATATGTCCTGAGATTGTTGAAATGGAACATTTGAAATGAATTAAAGGAGAACTACACCCGTGAAAGTAGGTCAGAAAAATTACCTCAATAGCTCAGCTTCTATCATTGATCTCTAGTAACTTGTGAATCGGCCTAGGCCATAGTTTAACTGTAATATATAAAATGGTTTAATGTTAGATGCAATGTGAAGTAACGTTCTTCTCATCTGAAGTCAGGGGAATGCAAGAATTCACGACTGTCCATTCATATGTTTACTTGTATATCTGAAATAGGTTACAGTTGTTTCAATTGTGGAAGTATCTGTTTTCTATAATAGTTTTGTGCCCTAAAGGGTAAAAAGAGAGAAACAAAATGTGCAACCTTGTAAAATATTGTAAAAGAAATTTAGAGTCGGTTATGGATAAAATTCAACTACTCACATTATAAGCTATGATGACATACATTCCAAATGATATCACAGGTGTGCTGCCATCTCCTGATCCAGTGGCAGGGTTATTAGCAGAATCCCACTACTGCAAACAAAAGGAAGAGTTTCCAACTTCCAACAGTCTTAGACCCATATTACAAAATTCCAAAACTTAGATATTAACTCAGAATTCAGGTCATTTAAAAATAGTAAAAATACTAAAATGGTAATCAGCGACCACATTTTCATCTCTGACAGGGATCTTCATCAGAACATAACAGATGGGATTGATAGTTACTAAGAATTATTTAAAAAAAAAAAAATTAAATTAAATATTAAATTATTTTGTATAATTGGAAATAAGCTGGGGGTCAGTCCAAGATAAGTAGCCAAAATGGATGTAGAGGTAGCAGTAGTACCTACGTCATGGAACCTGAAGGGGCCCTATAAAGATAAAAGCTAAAGATGAGTGGATACATCCTCTGAGAATCAACTTCAAGTCAAATCTCATGAATTGTTACGGTCCTAGCGAATGTGAACAATTTTCAATTTGATCCATAAGGATTTAAAAAAAAAAAAAGTAAAGAAAGAAGATTGCATCAGCCAGAGAGCAGGCTCATGACATCAGATATGGCTGCAAAGGCTTCCCCCTAATGACTAGTAGCTGATCAGATGAGGACTAACACAGGAAATATAAGAGATCAGAGTTCACAGCTCATAGAAAAAGCCATAAATCTGATTGTGGTGAAATACTGCAGCGCTAAAGCACATGATAGGGAGGTGCTGGATCTGCAAAGTCAGTATGATTGTGAACTGATTGATCTGTGATATGCTGCAGTAACAGCACCTTAAAAGGAATCTCATAGATCATAGAAAGTTGAATAAAATGATAGCTTGATATCTGTGATCCAATGTTGTTTTTCAGAGAAATCCTTGTATTCTTGCCTTCTTAATATGTAAATGAGCATTAAGATATATGGGTGGGACATATATCTCCCTGAGAATCTTCCCACATTCAATACGAACACACATTGGCTAGGTTAGTGAACTTATTTTAACTGAAAGGGGGCGTTACCAGTGTGAGACAAGTAGATCAGGAGAGGGGACTGTCAGTCACTACATGTCTCACACTGGTAACTTCCTCTTTCATTTAAAATAAGCTCTGGAAGCAGATTCTCAGAGAGATCTACAGTATATCCAGCCCATAGATCTTAACAGCTCATTTACATGTTGAGAAAAATGCAGATTTCTCTGGAAAAAAATATTGGATCGCAGATATCAAAGCATCATTTTATTCAACTTTCTATGACCTGCACGCCCATATAGACGGCTTAGGTGGGATGACCTTATTGGCAGATTCCCTTTAATAACAGCATTTTTTTTTTATTCTTGACACAATGTAATCAAAGAGTGCAGTCTACTACTCTGGTGTCCTAATTTTGTTACTGAAAAAAAATCTTGAAACTAAGGCTTATCTATCTGAGAAAGTGTGCTTCCTAGCTTATAAGACGGATAAACTATAAGCCATATTTTTTTGCATTTTTCTGCCTTTTTTTTTGCATTTTTTTGAAGACAAAAGAAAACTCTGTACATTACAAACATTTGAATTCGACTATCTACCTCACTAAATGTGTGTGTGTTGTAAAAAAAAGTTATATATTTTGCACACTTCTGTGTTGAAATAGTCCAATATTAGACCCATACACACACCCCAAACACAGTAGCCTATGGGAGATGCTTGCTTTTGGAATGTGAACATACCTAGCACCAACCCTCGTGAAAAAGTTGCAGCTTCTTCCGTTTGTATTGCCTGCTTATAAACACCAGCAAGGCAGGCATCTGCTCCCAAAAAAGATAATTTTAAGTCCATTTTTATAATTTAAGTAGCCTAAAAAGTCTAGTGCAGTGTGGTGTTAAAAGGGGTGTTGGGTACCACCAGTTACCATCTGATTTTCTCTGGCCAGATGGGTTGCGATCACTTTGACATTAATAACCTTGTTTTTGCATTAAAGAGCTCAAGAGGGGGTCAATCCAGTCCTAGGAGACCTCTGAGGAGAAAACTAGCAAAGACAGACAAGAAGGGCACATTGTGCTGATGTTTGTGAATCATTTTTATCATTATTTTAAGGGCTGGATTCACAGCCACTCAGCTCAGTACTGATTTATGATATCATCCATGCCGCTGCTGCTTCTGAACATATGCTAAAATAGAGAGAGAAGGATTTTTGGTTCTTTATCTGTGTGATGTGTAAAGGAGACATCACAAAAGCTCGTTTCCTCCCACTAGTTGAGATAGATTTCAAAATTAGAGATAGAGACCACAGAGGGGAAAACTGGTGAAAAATTCAGGATATAAGTTATATAATGGCCAGAAGGTACACACAAAGGACAGTTTATTCTGAAAAGATATCTGAAATAAAATTTCTTATATATAAAAAGACAAAAAAAATTCAAAAACAATTTGTTTTAATTTCAATGGACAATTTCCCCCAAAATTTAGAACACTATTAAGATTAATTGAAAAGGTCAAATAAAGTAAATCATAGAGCGTCCTGGAACAAAATATTTGCAGATTAAATTTTGTTCACATTGTGTCTGAGCCTTTCTTCAGTCATGCTTCCCAATTCATTCCTCTAAGAGAATACTCTGATATTTACACGGTGTAGACATAAATACAGTTACATATGTACAGTACAGACCAAAAGTTTGGACACACCTTCTCATTTACAGATTTTTCTGTATTTTCATGACTTTGAAAATTGTACATTCACACTGAAGGCATCAAAACTATGAATTAACACATGTGGAACTATATACTTAACAAAAAAGTGTGAAACAACTGAAAATATGTCTTATATTCTAGGTTCTTCAAAGTAGCCACCTTTTGCTTTGATGACTGCTTTGCACACTCTTGGCATTCTCTTGATGAGCTTCAAGAGGTAGTCACCGGAAATGGTTTTCACTTCACAGGTGTGCCCTGTCAGGTTTAATAAGTGGGATTTCTTGCCTTATAAATAAAAGCAAAAGGTGGCTACTTTGAAGAACCTAGAATATAAGACATATTTTCAGTTGTTTCACACTTTTTTAAGTATATAATTCCACATGTGTTAATTCATAGTTTTGATGCCTTCAGTGTGAATGTACAATTTTCATAGTCATGAAAATACAGAAAAATCTTTAAATGAGAAGGTGGGTCCAAACTTTTGGTCTGTACTGTATATATAGGATACTATTGAAAGAAGAAGTAAAGAAAAGGTATGCAGAAATATACTGAAAGGTCAATAAGGCACTATGGACATGTTCTGCTCCAGAAACTTTTCTCAAACATACGCTGAACAATGGATGGATTCTGACCGTAAGGGCTCGATCACATGACTGTATTTTCGATTCAAGTGCTGTTTGTGGAAAAACGGACCGCATTCTGACCAATGTTATTCAATAAAACAGCTCAGATGAATGATTTTTTTTAACTGACCAAATCTGCGTGTGAAAAAAAGTTGCAGCATGCATTAGTTTCTTCTGTAAATTGGATGAAATTCGCCCATCCAAGTCTATGGGTGCAAAAAAAAAAAATCGTATGCCACAGTATAGGAGCCAATTTTTACAGATACATTGCAATTCTGTAACATAGGAAACTGTAAATGGTCTTGCAAATGATTTATAGCTGCTGCTGTAAAAAAAGACAGATTCTATACGGAATTCACACGGATGACAAGTGAGAAAAAAGTCATCCCACTTTTCTGGATCAAAGTCTAATCGATTTTTTTTATATGCTTGTGTGAACCTACCTTGAGGCTACGTTCACACATTACTTTTTTGCTGCGAATTTTTGCTGTGTCTTTTTATGCAAATTAAAAGCTGCTTTTTACAGTACCAGTAAAAGCTATGAGATTTCAGAAATCTCATGGAGACGCTTGTTTTTTCTTTTCTTGACTGAATTGGAAAACAGCAGCATGTCAATTCTTTCAGCATTTTTGCAGCTTTTTTTCACCCATAGAAAGCAATGAGTAAGTGCAAAAAAAGCAGCAAACAATGTTGCCATCAATTTTTGTAGCGTTTTTAGTGAAAAAAAAGCATGTACAGCAGGATGTGAGACACATTTATTTTTGTGATTTTCCAAGTTTATATCAAAATGTCTAGGCATCCTCACCTGAGCATGGTAATTAGGATTAGTAAAGTTTCATGAAATTAGTGATATGTGTGACAGTAAACAATGCCCGACCAACTCAATGCCCCACCAATGTGTGAAAATAAATAATGTCAACCAACTCAAGGCCCTGACAATGTGTTAGGTAAACTATGTCTGACCAATGCAACACTCCCCGCTTTTCATGAACTGATATGAACTTGAACTCAGACATAAAAAAAACTTTTCCACTAAATAATTTGGTCAAATTGCCCTTTTTTCAAAAAATGATTACAGTTTCACATACATCTTGCACTGTTGGCCTAACACCTTGTATTGTTCATGCTTGTATGGTGGAAGCAAAGCTGCACTTTGGGATCCTGAAAAATGCAGCAAAAAACGCAGCAAAAAAGTCAGCAAAACCTGTTTTTTGCCTGCAGCTTTTTTACTGCAAAGAGATCAGGTTTTGGCTGCAGAAAAAAGCAGCAAAAAAGCAATCTGTGAATATAAGCCTAATGGTGGTGCTCAGGGATATGGAACAGTCCAATAATACAGTGCAGAGAAAACCATGGTACTTTAACGCTTGCAACTCAGGTAAATGGCTGTTTCTTTTTTCTTTTTTTTTCTTTAGAAAATATTGCTAGCTATTCAACAAAGACAATTCAAAATGAAGTCAAGAAATAATATATGAAGGAAGCATATTGAGTCAGGTAAGCATTACTATTTTAAGTCCTTTACGACCTTGGACGTATGAGTACGTCCAAGGTCGTATCCCTGCACTCCATGCGGACTCCGGCACTGAGCCCGTATGTTTTCAGGCACATAACAGCTGATCTGATCAGCTGTCATGTGCCCCTAACAGCAGTGGGTGGAATCGCGATCCACCCGTGGCTGTTAACATGTTAAACGCCACTGTCAATCTCTGATAGCAGCATTTAACATTCACGCACCGGTAGTGCGTCACTAATCCCACCCATCGGTGCCCGTGTCACATGACCACAGGTCACCGATGGGTTGGCATGACAACCCGGGGTCTGCAGGAGACCCCTGCGGTTGTCATTGCCGGCATGCTATGAGCGCCACCCAGCGATCGGCGCTCATAGAAAGTGAGCATTTTTGTTACACATAGCATTGCTGAAGCCCTGCTGTGTGTAGCACAAGCGAGCGGATGATCGCAGCTTCTAGTCTCCCATGGAGACTATTGAAGCATATGAAAAGTAAAAGAAAAATGTTTTTAAAAATATTAAAAAAATATATAAAAGTTTAAATCATCCCCTTTCACCCCATTCAAAATAAAACAATAAAAAAAATGAAGTATACACATATTCGCCCGATCTATCAATATATAAAAAGAATTGATCCGATCAGTAAACGATGTAACGAGAAAAAGATCAGAACGCCAGAATTACGTTTTTTAGTTGGCGCAACATTGCAATAAAATGCAGTAACAGGCGATCAAAAGACTGTATCTATCCCAAAATGGTATAAATAAAAACGTCAGCTCAGCGAAGAAAAATTTTACCTGATCCACAATTGCATTTTTTAAGCTTTATAGGACTTGAAATTGACTCAAATATAACAGAAACTGAAGTTTAATACAGTTGAGTTATTCTATTTAAGGTTGAACTAGCTTTGTATGATCGCACCTGCCTATTAGGACACATAAGTCTGTGTATAATTGGACAAAGCTGACCAATAATAGATGATTCAGCATTTCAGTCTCAGAGCAATAATCCGCTATGGCCAGCCAAATCCAACTTGTGATTCACTAGTTGGAAAGATTTGCCTTAGGTTATAATTTTAATTTCTGGTCCATATTAAGAAAAAAAAAAATTGCATTGATATCATAGTGTTTTTTCCTACTCGTGTGATGATGTTTATTGTACTGCACGTTGCTAGAACTTCGATTGTGTAGAATGAGTAAACTAAACTCCATAGTAGATGCACAGATGGAGAGATCTCTGATTATTCTCCTCGACAGGGTTACCGGCTGTGAGAGCAGATATGGGACATCGCACCTTGATTTGGCCCTGATTGATATTCTAATCAATAGCACTTCATGCCAGATAGGGGTGTGTGATATCCCCTCGTGATGATTAGTGCATCTTCTTTAATTTGTGAAGAACATCCAGAACACATTTTGGCACCCAAAGCCGTAGATTCTACAGTTTCGTTTGAAAACAGAACATTCGGCTGAATATCTGAAATATACAATAATGTCCTCCCAGCTGTTCAATCCTCGGTGTTGTGTCTAAAAACGATAGACTTATTGCAGCCAAAAAAAGGGTCAAACTCACTCTGATAACACTAATATTCATTGCATATGTGCAGGTTCAGTGCTATGAAGAATGTTAAGTGAAGACGTACATTACAGTCTCAGAGTAGTAAGACAAGCATCCTGTGCAGACGCAGCGCACCGTAATCTGTGTAAGACTTTACTTTTCTCTGGAATTTAATTCTGAATTTATTTTAGGCGTTGTCTAATAGTATAGAAAATAAAGTATAAGAGTTAACCCCTTTACGACCTATGACGTATAGATACATCATATGTCGTGTATCTCACTGTGATGCGGGCTCCGGCGCTGAGACCGCATTTTTCTTTGCACATGACTGCTGATCTGATCTGCTGAAGCCCTGCTGCGTGTAGAACAAGCGATCAAAAGATCGGAGCTTCAACTCTCCTAAGGGGACTATTGACGTTAGTGAAAAGTAGAAAAAAAATGTTTTCAAAAATATTAATAAATTAAAAAAATATAAACGTTCAAATCACCCCCCCCTTTTGATCCATTCAAAATAAAACAATAATAATGAAAAAAAATTACACATCTACAAAATATAAAAACAATTAATCCAAAAGGTAAACGGCGTAACGAGAAAAAAAAATCCAAACGCCAGAATATCATTATTTTGGTTTCCGCAACATTGCAATAAAATGCAATAACAGGCGATCAAAACATCGTATCTACCCCAAAATGGTATAAATAAAACATCAGCTCGGCGCACAAAAAATAAGCATTCACCCGGCCCCAGAGCCGGAAAAATGGAGACGCAATGTTTTTTTTTTTCTCGTACAAGCTTTGAATTTTTTTGCACCACTTAAAAAAAAAAGAACCTATACATATTTGGTATCTGCAAACTCGTAATGACCTGGAGAATCATAATGGTAGGTTAGTTTTAGCATTTAGTGAGCATGGTAAATGAAAAAGAAACCCAAAACAATTGTAGAATTGCACTTTTTTTGCAATTTCACCGCACTTGGAATTTTTTTTATCATTTTCCAGTACACTATATGGTAAAATCAATGTTGTTGTTCAAAAGTACAACTTGTCCTAAAAAAAACAAGCCCTCACATGGCCATATTGATGGAAAAATAACGCAAAAACGGAATATCGCAAGGTCGTGAAGGGATGTTGCAAAAAAAAAAAAAGAATTATAAAACAAGAAACTTTCTGCATTGGTTAGATACCCAGCTTCTTCACTGGCAATGCTTAGATGGACCCAGTCACTGGCTTCAGCTTCTTTTTGGGGGTCTCAAAGATAGCAAGAAGTAGTGTGTGTAATATCATGAATTAGGCTGGATTGATGTGCAAATGAAAGCAATGAGATCAATCAATTTTTTTTATGAAGTAATAGCTTATATTTTCACACTACACCATATAACGTATAAAGCAATGCTTTCCTGGTGATTTGGCATATAGCTATATTTGGACCTGAAAGGAAGAAATCCAGCTGCACGGGCGTAAAATCTTCTTTTATTGATGCATAATTAAAATCGTGATAATATCCACAGTAGGCTTTAAGTATGAAACACAGACGGGTTTCTGGTACGTAAAGTACCTTTAATCATGCTTGATGCAACAGAAACGTGTTTCATACTTGAAGCCTACTGTGGATGTTATCATGATTTTAATTAGGCATCAATAAAAGAAGATTTTACATCGGTGCAGCTGGAGTTCTTCCTTTCAGTTTTATTTTGCTGGGGTCTTTGGCAGAAAACTTTCCGCGCCCTGGGCTGGATGAAGCGAAATATGTGGTAAACTAGATGCACACGTAGTACATATGAGCCCACTCATCATGCAGACCCCCTAAATAAATACAAACGGCATTCAAAAATATCATTCACTGTATATAATAAGAGTAGAGGGGAGCACTGTATGTGATAAGGGACATTGCTATACATAATAAGGGAGGACACTGCATCCAGAGGCATAGGTAGGAGTTCAGCACAATGGGCAAACAAAACACAGCTGACCTCAAACTTAGGTTTCGTGCAGACCTATAAATGTACCCGCCATATAAAATTATACCATGTGAAACTACACCTCCCAGTGTAACTTTACCAATTGTAGGAGTTATTTTTTCACAAAGAAAATGTTGCCACTCCTCATCACTCCATAATGTAACTACATTAGTAATCAGACAAAATCAGAAGCATAATTTACCTCCCATGATGTACAGATGACATTTCCTCTGATTAGAGTTATTCTCTTTCTTTAATTCTCCTCCTGGTCCAGACCATCACGATTATTTCTCCCAGCCATGACCTGCCTCTTCAGAGATAGAAACACAGAAATCTTCAGCTCTTGCGGCATATCTCCATATTCTGTCCCTGAAAATAAAAATGTCAATTATGTACACGCTTCCTGAATAAAAAAATTAGCCACAATGTGCCCTATATCTAATCAGTCTGTGCGCCGCCCACAGACATTTTAAAATTAGCCACTGTGCCCACTCCAATATATAATTAGCCATTGTGCCCCCAATTTATACTTAGCCACAGTAAAACAAAAAAACTGAGCTGTACTATAAGCTGATATACATGCAAACTGTAAGAGCACGTTCACACTGTGGACAGTTCACAGGCGCAACCCAAGAAAAAAACAAAAATGGCATATTCACTACAGCAAGTAAATAAGTAAATAGTAATAATTAGAGATGAGCGTTGTTCTACTCGAACTGTTCGCCAATCTCAAATTCGAGCTGTTTTGGGCGGTGTTCGAGCCGGTCGGCGAACACGAACAATTTGAGAAAAATTCGGCTGTTCGAGGTTATGTTCGATAACTGTTCGTGCACCAAAATCATAACTGGATTTTTTCTCAGTAATGATGAAAATTAATGTTAATACGCAGTTTGAGTGTACAGCGGGGCGGGGGGAGGGGCAGGGGATGGATCTCTGCAGGAACAATGAAGATCTCCATTTTTTTTTCTCTTTCCCGCATTTGCAGTGGGGAGGTGCAATCTGTCAGCCTATCAGCAGCGCACACACGGAGCGAAGTGCTTTTTTTCACACAAGCAAGGGCATGTGTGATTGGCAGTGTATGTCACATGTCCTTGCCCTATAAGACCAAGCCATTTTCCCCGTCGCCACCATTTTCTCACTGCTGCAGCTGCGTGTTAGACGGCACCGCTGTTGCTGTGTGCGCTATACCTTGTTAATTTCAAGCCAATTTTCGCACAAATCTACAGATAGCTTGGGAGTAGGGAATAGTTGTGATTGCAGTCCTTTTAAGGACTAGGTTACAGCATTTCCTACGACTTTTATCAGGCAGGTCTGTGCTCTTAAATAGATAGATTGTGGGAGTAAAGACTAATTGTAATTGGAGTCCTTTTCAGGACTAGGTTACATCAGTTCCTATCAGTTTTTGCCAGGCAGGTCTGTGCCAGTGCTGTGCAAGTTTTTTTCACAGCATTTGGCTGAATCTAGCAAAGCTAATCCTTTTTGGCCTATTGCAGAGTGTGTTAGTCAGTGGAGTAGCCTATCTGTGTTGCAAGATATACCACCTGTGTATAGAATACCAATTTTTTTACTGCACCTAGTGAAGTAAAATCTTTTGGGCATAGCATCATTCTATTAGTCCATCTATACTGACCTCCATCAGGTTGCAAACTGAATATAATTTTTTTCTGCATCTAGCTCTGAAAAAATATTTGGGCTTCTAGCAGTGTGTGGGACTTGGTCTATTAGTCCATCTATACTGACCTCCATCAGGTTGCAAATTAAAAATAATTTTTTTCTTCATTTAGCTCTGAAAAAATATTTGGGCTTCTAGCAGTGTGTGGGACTTGTTCTATTAGTCCTTCTATACTGACCTCCAGCAGGTTGCAAATTGAATATAATTTTTTTCTGCATCTAGCTCTGAAAAAATATTTGGGCTTCTAGCGGTGTGTGGGACTTGGTCTATTAGTCCATCTATACTGACCTCCATCAGGTTGCAAATTAAAAATAATTTTTTTCTGCATCTAGCTCTGAAAAAATATTTGGGCTTCTAGCAGTGTGTGGGACTTGGTCTATTAGTCCATCTATACTGACCTCCATCAGGTTGCAAATTAAAAATAATTTTTTTCTTCATTTATCTCTGAAAAAATATTTGGGCTTCTAGCAGCGTGTGGGACTTGTTCTATTAGTCCATCTATACTGACCTCCATCAGGTTGCAAATTAAAAATAATTTTTTTATGCATCTAGCTCTGAAAAAATATTTGGGCTTCTAGCAGTGTGTGGGACTTGGTCTATTAGTCCATCTATACTGACCTCCATCAGGTTGCAAATTAAAAATAATTTTTTTCTGCATCTAGCTCTGAAAAAATATTTGGGCTTCTAGCGGTGTGTGGGACTTGGTCTATTAGTCCATCTATACTGACCTCCATCAGGTTGCAAATTAAAAATAATTTTTTTCTGCATCTAGCTCTGAAAAAATATTTGGGCTTCTAGCGGTGTGTGGGACTTGGTCTATTAGTCCATCTATACTGACCTCCATCAGGTTGCAAATTAAAAATAATTTTTTTCTGCATCTAGCTCTGAAAAAATATTTGGGCTTCTAGCAGTGTGTGGGACTTGGTCTATTAGTCCATCTATACTGACCTCCATCAGGTTGCAAATTGAATAAAAAAATTTTCTGCATCTAGCTCTGAAAAAATATTTGGGCTTCTAGCGGTGTGTGGGACTTGGTCTATTAGTCCATCTATACTGACCTCCATCAGGTTGCAAATTAAAAATATTTTTTTTCTGCATCTAACCCAGCCAATAGTTTTGGCCTAATACCACAGTTTGGCCACTCAGCTCTGCTCGGTTACCATCCATTGTTTTTTTGTGCAAACAACTCCAGAGTTGTGAATTAGTTAACCACCAAAATGAGTGGAAAAAGGCCTGCTGCTGGTGGAAAGGGGAATAGGCGTGTTGGGAAGGGGAAAAAAGGTTGTGTCCGTGGGGTAGGTGCAGAAGAAAGACCATCTTCCAGCCAAACTAAAATGTCTACTTCTTTTAGCGGACAATGTGATAAGATCCCTTTCTTACGGCCACGCCAATCGCTACAAATTCCAGATGAGGCACAAAAACAGCAGGTGCTTCAACGGATATCAAGTGCTCCTTTAAGTGGGCTCTCCTCCACATCAACTTCAACATCACAAATACTCCAGTCCTCAAAGGTGTCACCCAAATCGCACTTGCTTCCTCACAGCTCCCAAATCTTCAGCTGCCCGTCTGAGTATGAGGTAGAACAGATGGTTGAGTCTGCAGAGCTGTTTACTCATACTATAGCCTGGGAATCAGAGGTCGACTCCAGCGCTTCTGTGAATCCAGACGAGGAAATGATCTGCACTGATGCCCAGAATCTTTATGAGTCGGATCCAGGACCAGACGCAGAAGGTTCTGACCATAATGTAGACCCTCATTCCCAAACTGTAACTCCTGTTGGTGGAGACAATGAGGAAGACGATGATAAGACTCAAATACCTGATTGGAGCGACAACTTTAGTTTTTTGTCAGGGCAGGAACAGGTTGGCTCTGAGGACGACGGGTGTGATAACGCACAGGGTGATGATGATGAGGTCGGAGATCCCACTTACTGTCAACCCACAGTCAGCCAAGAGATGAGGTCAGCAGAGGAGGTGGAGGAAGATGCTAGTGACGACGAGGTCAGGTTGCGCCTTCCTGGACAGAGACGTAGTACTGGAAGCACGTCAACAACTGCATCCTCAAACACAACTCTGCCTCTCACCACAAGTCGTGGTGGCTCTTCAGGTCGCATGGGTGCTAAGCCTTGCATAGCCTGGGCATTTTTTCAGATCGATAAAGATGACCCAACTCGTTTTATCTGTAACATTTGTCAGCAAAAGCTAAGTAGAGGCCAAAAAATACATAGTTTGAGTACTTCATGCATGAACCGGCACATGGACATGAAGCATAAGTTGCAGTGGGAAGCTCAGTGTGCTACAATGCGGTCTAGCCGGCCGGGCCAACCACCGTCTGCCATATCTTGTGCATCCGCGGCCTCTTCATCCTCTGTGACTGGGGGGACAGCAGTCACACCTGTTTTGGGGCGCAGACCTGCCACCTCTTTACCCGCAACAGCCAGCGTGATTGGCAGGTCATCATTTTCTTTGGAGGTGGTAACACCAGCTGGTGTTGAGCGCTGTCCGACATCGATAGCACCACCTTTGGATCAAGGCAACCTAACATGTCCGCCTGCATCTTCCTCACAGACCGGCAGTTTGCCGGGGACACCCTTATCAACCCCGTCTAAGCACAATAGCCAGCCCTCGGTCCCTCAGATGTGGACAAGTAAAAGACCATTTCCTCCTAGCCATGAGAAAGCTAAGAGGTTGAATTTCACCATCTGCAAGCTCTTGGCTACAGAAATGCTGCCTTTCCGCCTGGTGGACACAGAGGATTTTCGAGACCTTATGTCCGTCGCAGTGCCCCAGTACCAGATGCCCAGTCGGCACTACTTCTCAAAGAATGGTGTGCCTGCGCTCCACCAGCATGTCGCACACAACATCACCGCTTCTTTGAGAAACTCTGTGTGTGACAGGGTGCATTTCACCACAGACACTTGGACGAGTAGGCATGGACAGGGGCGTTACATGTCGCTGACTGGGCACTGGGTAACTATGGTGACAGCAGGACAAGGGGCTGCTGTCCAAGTCTTGCCGTCCCCACGAGTTGTGCGTCAATCCTCTTTATGTCATTTTTCCTCCACTGCTTCTGCCTCCTCAACCTCCTCTCGGTCTTCCACCTGCACCCAAAGCCTGTCTGGTCATGCCACAAGCTTTCTAACTGCGCAGAAGGGATCCTGCACACCTCCTTACTATGCTGGCAGTAGGGCTCAACGTCATCAGGCGGTTTTTACATTGAAATGTCTGGGAAATGTGAGTCACACAGCTGAGGAGTTGTGGTCAGCTCTGGAGAACCAATTTCATGAATGGTTGTCTCCACTGGACCTGAAACCAGGGAAGGCCGTGTGCGACAATGCTGCAAACCTGGGTGCGGCCCTTCGCCGGGGCAATGTCACACACGTGCCTTGTATGGCTCACGTGTTGAACCTGGTTGTCCAGCAATTTTTAGCCCACTATCCCAGACTAGATGGCCTTCTGCAGAGGGCACGGTCGCTGTGTGCTCACTTCCGCCGTTCGCATCCCGCAGCTCAGCGACTTACATCTCTACAGAAGTCGTTGGGCCTGCCACTTCACCGGCTAAAATGCGATGTGCCTACCCGGTGGAATTCAACTCTGCACATGTTGCAGCGACTGTGGCAGCACCGACAAGCCCTGGTGCAATACGTTCTGACGTATAGCCTGGGCCAACGAGATTCAAAGGTGGGGCAAATCACGCTGGAGGAGTGGTCTCAGATCAGGGACCTATGCACCCTTCTGCACAGTTTTGAAATGGCGACGAAGATGTTTAGTGCTGACGATGCCATTATCAGCATGACTATTCCGGTGATTTACATGCTGGAGCACATGTTAAACAGAATTCGGAGTCAGGTGGTGGCACAAGAGGAGGTGGAGGAAGTAGAGGAGGAGGAGTTGTATGCGGAAGGGCTAACATCTGCAAGGTCCAGACGGTCGGCAGCACCAGGGCGGCAGGCATGTGAGGGTGGGGGAGATGATTTTACCAGGGCGCATGGTAGCAGCCAAACTAGTGAGGAAGGTGCAGGAGCCCAGGAAGAAGTGGAGGACGAACTGATGGAAGACTCATCAGATGAGGGAGACCTTGATCACATTTCTGTTGTGCGAGGTTGGGGGGAGAGGACAGAGGATGGAAGCATGATTGTTACCTCGCCACCAACACAACAGGGACTTGGTGCTCCTGGATGCGCAACACACATGAGTGCCTTCTTGCTGCACTACCTGCAACATGACCCTCGAATTGTGAGAATTAGAAATAATCCTGACTACTGGGTTGCCACACTGTTAGATCCCCGGTACAAAAGTAAATTTGCAGAAATTATTCCTGCCATAGAAAGGGATGCACGCATGCAGGAGTATCAGCAGAGACTGTTGCAGAATCTTACATGTGCTTTTCCACAAAATAACAGTGGTGCACGTAGTGAATCTCACAGTTCCAACTTGCCAACCGTGGGACCGTCAAGTGTTCAGCACTCAAACCGTAACAGAACCACAGTATCTGCTGGTAACATCAATTTTGCGGAATCATTTCACCACTTTTTTAGCCCATCCTTTGCAAGGCCACAGGAGACAAGAAGTCTGACACATAGTCAACGCCTAGAGACGATGGTACAGGAGTATCTCCAAGTAAACATTGAAGCCACGACTGTGTCACTGGACCCTTGCTCTTTTTGGGCTTCCAATCTGGATAAATGGCCGGAGCTAGCCACTTACGCCTTGGAGATCTTGTCATGCCCCGCAGCCAGCGTTCTGTCTGAACGTGTGTTCAGCGCTGCTGGTGGTGTGCTGACAGATAAGCGCACGCGGCTCTCCACTGATAATGTAGACAGACTCACGTTCATAAAGATGAACAAATCATGGATCCGAAACGACTTTTCTACCCCTGTGTCATCCTGGGGAGAGTAAAAGCTTGATGATTGGTTAAAATCACCCTACCAACCGTTTTAAGCTTTCAAATTACTAATCATGTTTATCTGTATCTTGACTGGAAAATAATTTGGGCTTTGTAGCAGTGTGCAGCACTGATCCTATTAGGCCATCTATAATAAGCTTCACCAGATTTAAAATTAAAAATAATTTTTAGCTGCATCTAGCCCGGAAAATAATTTTGGGGCTCCGAGATGCGCAAGACACATAAGTGCCTTCTTGCTGCACTACCTGCAGCATGACCCTCATATTGTCAGAATTCGAAGTAATCATGACTACTGGGTTGCCACACTCTTAGATCCCCCAAACTTTTCGATCAACCTTTTCATTTTAATAAAGACCAAAAAAATGGTCATTTTTGAAATTATAAGCATTAGCAGGTTGCTAGAAACTGAAATCAAACAGTTTTCAACTCAAAACTTTATTCTAGGTGATGTTACATTTTCACATAGGACCCCTTGTTCGAAAGGAGCTTCTGAACTCTCTCGTCCATTGAATTTGTCAGGTTTTGGATGGTTTCTGCTTCAATTGTTTTGCATGAGGACAGAATACCCTCCCAGAGCTGTTGCTTAGATGTGAACTGCCTCCCGCCATCATAGACACTCCTTTTAATGATGCTCCAAAGGTTCTGAATGGGGTAGAGGTCAGGGGAGCATGGGGGTCACACCATAAGTTTGTCCCCTTTTATGCCCATATCAGCCAGAGATGCAGATGTTTTATGTGCAGCATGAGATGGTGCATTATCATGCAGAAAAATGATCTTGCTGTGAAATACACGGTTCTTCTTCTTGAACCATGGCAGGAAGTGCTGTTTGAGAAAATCCACATACATTATGGAGTTCATCTTTAGCGCCTTCAGGGATCCTAAAGGGGCCGACAATCTCTCTCCCCATGATTCCAGCCCAAAACATTACTCCACCTCCTCCTTGTTGGCGCTGTAGCCGTGTTTGCGTGGGGTGTCCATCAACCAGCCATCCTCCACTCCATTCATCTGGATCATCGAGCGCTGCACGGCACTCATCCGTGAACAAAACAGTTTTGAAATCAGTCTTCATGTAATGTTTGGCCCACTGGAGCCGTTTCTGCTTGTGTGAAGTGGATAGAGGAGGTCGACAGGATGGCGTATGCACAGCTGCAAACCTCTGAAGGACCCTGCATCTTGTTGTTCGGGGGACGTTGGAGGCACAAGCAGCTTCAAAAACTTGTCTGCTGCTATGACAAGGCTTTTTTGCCGCTGCTCTTTCAACCTGACGTAATTGCCTGTAGGAAAGAGTCCTCAATTTGCCCTTATCAGCACGCACACGTGTGTACTGTGAATCAGCTACATACTTCTTGATTGCCAAGACACTTCATCCTGATCATCGCACAATGTTGATTGTAGTCATGCCTTGACCTAAACACTCCACAATTTGTTGCTTCTCAGCAGCCGACACATCCTTTTTCTTTCCCATTTTGGCAGAAAATGTAGGCTGCTTAATAATGTGAGAGAGCCTTCTTAAGTAGTCTTGCCTTTCATTGGACACACCTGCCAAACTAATTAGCACAGGTGTCTGCAATTGCTTACAGTGATATAAAGAGCCCTGACACACATCACCATCAATGAGTTTAACTGACAAACAAACAAATTCTTCCCTTATCACTCCTAAACACTTTTTGCATAATAATTTGGAACGCGGTGTACATGTGCTTTTCCACAAAACACCAGTGGTTCACGTAGTGAATCTTACAGTTCTAACTTGCCAACCGTGGTCTGTATGGAATTGTTCAATAAAGGGCCCAAAATTAAGATAACATAGATGGGAGAGGTCTCTATGAATAGGAATTCCTAAGTATTTGATACCCTGTGAGGGCCAGGCAAAGGGAAAGTTGGACTGGATGGAATCCTATATGGATTTAGGGAGGGAGACATCGAGGGCCTCAGACTTCGCTGCATTGATTTTAAAATTTTACCATGTAACAAAGTGATCTATTTCAGCCATAACAGCAGGGATGGATATATGTGATTGAGTGATATATACTAGGACATCATCAGCAAATAGAGAGCACTTGTACTCGGTGCCTCCCACCTCAATCCACCTAATATTGGGGTTATGGCGAATTGATGAGAGCAGGTGCTCCGTCACTAGGATGTATAAGAGAGGGGACAGAGGACATCCCTGCCTTGTCCCATTGGTGATTGTGAAAGGTGATGAAAATGTTCTGACGCACCCCCTGGGCCTTGGGACACCCGGAGCCGGACCCTTTTTGGTGGATGCTGGTGGTTGTAGTCTTCGTGGCGGCGATCTGGTTCCGTGGCTCAGGGCGGTCAAACCAGTGGCGGAACTATTTATGTGGTTTTGATGTTTAAATGTCCGACTACGCCACCCGTGGATTGCGGTCAGAGTGAACCGCCGCTACAGGGCAGACCGCTAAGGCTGGTGTTGTGGGTGCAGCAGAGCGTAGCATAACTCCCCACGGGAGGAGTATAGCCTCAGGGCAGTGTATGCGGAGGATGGGGGTGATGGTGCAGGGCAGCAGCAGTAACGACACGGAGTCAGTGATGCAGTTCAGGGCCTTTACTCACAGTTCTTATTATCCAGACCACGTCTGCAGGTAACGGCTGCCCACGTCGTACTGTGCTCACCAGGTGAGGGGCTCAGACAACTCCCAGATAACTTTGGAGCGCTTCACAGGACCCCCTTTGTGTGTCCTTTGTCTGGCCTTTCTTACCAACACTTCTGTCCGGCTGCCTCGGGCCTCCTCTTGGTAAACTTGGCGCCAGTTTCCCTGACCCTATGTGGTGCCTTCCTAGCGGGTGGAGCAAGGGGCTGCGCCACATAAAATGTCAGAGCCTCCGGTTTCTAGCTGAGGGTCGTTTCCTGCCTCCACTAGTTCGGGGACCGGTCTCCCCTTTGGCCTGACCCCTCCACGCAGGTGGATTCGGGCGTGCGGTGGCGACTCGCCCGTCCGCACCCCTGGGATCCCTTCATTCCTCGTTCCTGGAGCCTTCTCCGCTCCTCTTCCTTCCTTCTCCCTCTTGCAGGCCTGGGCCTCTGTTACTAGGCCCGCCTCCGGAGCAGAGCTCATGCAGAGCCCCTGCTCCCTGCCACTTCTGCTCAGACTTCTCTGCACTGAACTAAGATGGTGCCCACCTTTTATACTCCCTTCTCAATGCACCCAGAAACTGCTTCCTCCCTGCTCCTGCACTGCAGGGTTCCCCTTCCTCAGTGTTCCCTCCCCCCACTCCAGCCAGGGACAGGGACTGTCGTGCCCATCTCAGGGGCATATTGGTCGCCCTGCCCCACGGCAATGTGGTGTAATGCATGCAGGTGTCGGGTCCTGATCCACACTCCATCCTTATCTGAGAGTGAGATATCACACCTCTGGGTGAGGTGCAATACGTCTGTAGCAACCGAGCCCTCGGTGCTACAGTTCCATTTATCTTCAGCCTAGGTGACGTATTGTGATACAGGGCCGTGATTTTGGCTATAAAAGGGTCCCTTAGACCCCTACCCCAAGCTTTGTAAGAGAATCATATATGGCGTGCCAGGAGACTCTATGGAATGCTTTCTCAGCATCCAACGAGAGTATCTACTTACAAATTTTTAACTGCATCTAGCCCAGGAAATACTTTGTGCCTAGTAGCAGTGTCTGCTAGTCAGTGGATTATCCCGGCTGTTAAGCAAGCTACACCACCTGTAGTTTGGACACTTAATTTTTTCAAAGGAAATGCTTCGGGACCACGGGATACTTAGTGAAGAGCATCAGGAGGCACCCCAAGGCATAGGGGCTGGGACTGGCACTAGGATGCCTTGCGGTGGACAGCCGAGCTCGATCCTTATAAAAGCTTTTTAACTGCAGCAGCTTTAGTGGACGCTACTGGAGCTGGAATTACGCGGCTGCTGGCATGAGACTTGCCCTCCAATAGATCCTTGTAAATGGATTTAAAGTGTATTCATTCAAATTAGAGGGACAATTTAAATTAAAAAGCTTAGAGCTGCCTCCACCACAGGGGGGCTCTCTCGACCCACCAGCGGACAGGCACCAGTATTGGGAGAGGGGGGCTGGCCGTCAGGGTTCACCGCAGCTCTGGCACAAACCCGGCGACACGGAGGTGGCACGGGCAGGAGCGGACTGGCCGTCTCGGCTTCTCACTTTTTGGATTTTAGAAGGGCATGACATGCCTATATCTGTGTCTCTCCCTCCTTTTACTCCTCCACCTCTTTTCTTTTCGCATGACTATATGTACTTGTCACTTTTCCATGTGTTAGTTGTGTCTTCTGAGCAGTTTGTCAGCTTTTGGACACCTTTGAAGGTGTTTTCTATGTGTTTCTATGTGTTTTTGTTTGCCTGCCATTGGTTTTAACGGTGTTCGAAGGTGTTCGACGAACAGTTCGACGAACAGTTCGGCGAACACACGGGTGTTCGACGAACCGAACCGAACTCGAACACTACGGGGGTGGCTCAACACTAGTAATAATACATGTAAATAACATAGGGTACTTAGTTAACGTTAATTTGTGAATAAGGGCAGAGCAGGGCAGGTGCCCGACTGAGACACACATCAATGGGAAGTTATACAGATGAAATACTTAGCTCAGAAAGGGAAGCCACGTCCCTATTTGTACAAAATATAAGAGATTACAGCAAAACCAAAAAACTGAGCTGGAAAATAAGCTGGTATACTCGCAAAAGTGTAAGAGCATGTTCACACTATGGCCATTTCACAGACAAAACCCAAGAAAAAAACAAAAAAAGTAAAAATAAGCATATACTTATATAGCCAATGTGTCCTCCAATTTATACTTAGCCACAGTGCCTGACCACTTCACTATATAATTAACCACTCTGACTGATCCCCCAATATAGACTCCTTAATATTGAGATTGCAACACCAAGAAGGAAATTATGTTGTGCAATTATGGAAATCACAGGATGGATAGACATGTTAATTATATGGAAATAATGAAAAAAAAGGAAACAAAATTTTCCAAACATCTCGATTTATTTAGTATCAAGTAGAGCGCCACAAGCAGAAATCCCCGCACTTACAGCCTTGGCTGCTATCACTGAGGTTATTAATGGTTATCTGAGGACTGTTCTGCCATGCTGAATGCATTTGGGCATATCATCAAGATCCGCTGCTGGCAGCTCCTTTCGCAATTGCACTGTATGCTGAACTGGCTCCATACAGACAGTGCACCCATCCGCTGTACATGTATGGCAGATGTAAAAAAAAATTAAAGGAGTTTCCAAGCATTTGACACTGATAATCTAATGTTGCCTGATATTTCTGTCATAATATGCACAGGACATATCATCAATGAGATCTAGTAGTTTTTTTGTGAATCATCCTGTAAGGAGATGGACATACTGCCCAATGTTTCCCCTCGAAGAACAAGTATATTGTGATATTGTGTAATGTGAATTGTGCTATACGTTAATAGTGTTAATGATGTGTGTTGTTTGATGTTAGGAAAAGTAAGAGTTAATGGTTGGGACTAGACCAGAGTGGGGGTGGGGGGATAAGCTGAAGGGACAGCAGTAGTTTCCTGTCAGGAGGTTAGAAAGGGCCCAGAGTGCGTAGAAAGAAGACCTAAGGTCTGATGTGAGGGGTGCCGCATGGCACTGGTGTCCCTAATGAGAGAGGAGACAGAGACAAAGGATAGCGAGATCCTATCGAAGAGCAAAAGAGAAGTGACCAAAAGAACAGAGTGATCAATCAGTCACGGGTCCTGGGTCTGGACCGCCCTGTGCCACTTTACAGTCCCATGACAAATATACTTTGATGGCTAGTAATTAGCTGCAGAGTCAGCTCCAAATGGAGGGTTTCATCTACTCAACCTTCAGAGACCATTATTGGATCAGAGTCTAGGCTTTTCAGAAGATCTCCTGGTTCAGGTGAGCCAATCTGACCCTGTCTCTATCATATAAGTAGATCTAAAAATACCAAAAGTGTTTATTTTTTGGTTGAACTCAAGTAATTAAAATATACTTAGTATTTATCTAATGCTTAGACAAACCGATATACATTTCCTCATGTTAAACATGTGGTCAGAACTGTGATTTACAATAGACATGTGTTCCATTTTATGCCTCTTAGCTGTAGCACATTGCTTTATTCTGCAGAGATATCTTAGAAAATATAACTTTCTATAAACATTTTGATATATGTATGCTGCAAAAGTCACATCTGAGGGACGGAGTGTTTTGTATAGTAAAATGTATGTCAAGAGCTCTGTAAAACAATAAGCACCCGTCAGCTGGTACGTAATGAGTGTTTATAGCCATTTGTCTCTCTATTTGGGTACAGTTTTGAAGATTTGAGGGCACGTAGTAACACAATGTAATATATCATCATTTTACAATTTTTTCAGTGTTTATATGTCTATAAACAATTTTCTTATACTTAGTAGAACATCCTTGTTCGACTTGCCTGAGTGGATTATCACCTTAAATCAACTCTAAAATTTATTTTTGTTGTTTTCTTACAATGCTAAAAAATTAGTGATGAGCGAGCATGTTTATCACTACTCGTTACTCGCCCGAGCATCACAGTGCTCGACATGCTCGGTACTCGGCGAGTATTTTTTTAATGTTCAGGCGGGAGCTCGAGTCCCCACCCCACATGTTTGGCGCTTTTTAGACAGCCAACTGACATGCGGGGATTGCCTGACAGTCACTGTAATGCCGTAGCATTGTTTGCAGTACCATTACACTGATTGGTTGGCCACATAGAGTCATCGGGTCTATATAAGACCCGGTAACCCTATGCTCGTCACAGTCTACCCCGGAAATAGACAAAGTAGGGGTAGCTGCAGCTGAGCGAGGGAGAGAATTTGTGCTTATTTTAGGCAGGGATTCCACACCAGTTGTATTTATTTCATATGCACCAACAGTCCTTGTAAGGGCTCATTCTGATGAATATTAATACTGCTGTTAGCAGTAGTTAGGCAGAGTTTGTGGAGCGATAGTATAGCACAAAATAGGGTTCATTACATGTTCTTTTTGCTGATGGAACTCATATCAATAGCTCTAAATATCAGGGCTAATAATATTCTTTTTGCTCTTAATCCTTATAATTTTTGTGAAAAGCAATATAATACACCAATTATACTGGTCCATTTGCTTGTTAACAGCATACAGCCACACGTGGTTGATTTGAATAGCATTGCTATATAGTGCAAGCAGTGAAACTTGTCCATCTGAGGTGGTCAAATATTACTGCGGTAATAATCCTGAAATTTTGTTGAAGCTGAAAAATATTATACTCCATTTAAAATGGGCAAGGTGCGTAGTAAGGGACGGGGAACTTGACGTGATGCTGATGATGCATGCAGAGGCCGAGGCCGTGGACAAAGTGAAACTGTGCCTGCTGCGAGAGCACAGCAAACACCCACATCATGTCGACCTAGCTTCCTGTACCACTTTATAGGGGACGCGGAACACCACTCTTGAAGCCAGACCAGTGTGAAAAGGTTGTTGGTTGGATAGCAGATAATGCTTCCACTCAGTTTGCCAGGACCACCCTGTATTCTACACGGTCTAGTCTCATGATAAAAAGGAGGAACAAGGAGCACAATGGTAATGAGCAATAGAAATTTTAATAATTAAGTTCAATAAATAAACATCATCACATAGGTAATATAGTCATAGCATGGAACGACAGAAAAGTGCATACTATCCGGAACACCCAGTACTCATAAGCTCATAACCTCCAGACCATTGCATTGGGTAAAGGCAAGGAAGATGGGGAAGAGCACGGCAGGCAAAAAAAGAAGAAATCAAATATAAACCAGGGGTACACACAATATCCATTTAAGGCAGGAGTCTGCCATAATAACATGTAGCCCTGGTCAGTAAGTAACAAATGCCTTTCCAAGGGATAGATGGAGAGCGCTGGAAAGGTGGTAAACCGTGGTAAGAAGGAGCCCCAGCGTACGTTTCGCCTAGCAGTTTGTTGGCTTTCTCAAGAGGCTTCTCGGTCTAGTCTCAGTAGCCATGAGTCTGGACCACATAATCCTCACCCTGATCCTCCTTCCTCCCACCATGCTGAGTGACCGGTGACAAGTGATCCCACACTTGGACACTCCGAAGAGCTGTTCACATTTCCATTTATAGATTCTGGCCTCTCGCCCTGCCTGCTTCAAGCGGGACATGAGGAGATCGCATGTAGCAATGGCCAAATATTTGAGCAGCCACGGTCATATGAAGGTGATGGTGGGAAAGTTCAATTACTGTCAGAAGAGGTGGATGATGATGAGACACAAGTGCCGGAAAGTCAAGAGGAGGACCAGGGTGCGGACATGGAAGATGAAGTGGTGGACGATGAAGTCACTGACCCAACCTGGGAAGGTGACATGGAGGGGAGCACTGTCAGAGGTCTGAGACAGTTTTCTCAGACCATCCCAGCGCCCAGGCCCTGATGCATGGGGTACTCTGACAAGGAGGGAAAAGTTTTGGAAGATGCTGAAGGAGTACCTTGGTGACCGTACCAGCGTCCTCCGTGATTCCTCTGTGCCTTACAGCTATTGGGTATCCAAGCTGGACACGTGGCATGAACTGTCTCTCTACGCCTTGAAGGTCCTGGCTTGCCCTGCCCTAGCGTTTTGTCAGAGCGGGTTTTTAGTGTTGCTGGGGGTATTATAACTGTTAGGCACAACTGAAAATGCTGACAAGCTGACTTATAAAAATGAACAAGGGCTGGATTGGCCCAGACTTCTCAACACCACCAGATGAGAGCATCAGAACATAAACTCAAATCCAGTGTTTGTTTGTTTTTCTGGTCTATTCCCATGCACCCTTTCACACCCAGACATGGGTATACGCTTCAGGATTTCGTCTTTTTTATGTCGTCCTCCTCCTTTTTCTTATCCTCATCCTCCACCACCGTATTAACAGGGTGACCATCATGCAACACCCCCATAAATTTTTTAAGGGTGTTTTTGATGCTCGTAGGAACAATCTTTAAAGGCCTACCTCTAACATTCTATAAAATATATATGTATACCCCCAGGGTTAAATGTTTTTCAGCCCATGCAATTAGTGAATGGGCATTACCAGTCTAGGAGACCCACTCCTTAATAATGGGAAAAATGTTTTTTACTGAGGCCCTCCACTACATCTCTTCAAAGTGGTATTGGAATGTGTCCTAATTTTTGGCAGTCCTTGCACTTACTGCATATGGAATAACAGTATAGAAGACCCATTCCTTAATAATGGTAAGGCCAATTCAAATCCATTCTATATTCTACAATATTTCCTCTCTTATCTGCCATTCGTATACGGGTGAGGTATCGCACTATGGATAGTGACGCGCCCCTGGGCCTGCTGTGTCGCGCAGCGTCTCGCGCACGGGGGCTTACCCGGAACCGGATCAGATGAGGGTTGTAGTCTCCGAGTGGCGGGGACCCGGTCCGTGCCCAGGGGGTCAGACTCAGTGTGTGGCAGTCTTGATAGATGTTATTTGAGTGTCGACTACGCCACCCGTTGATTTGCAGCTATGGAGCTGCCGCTGCAGGGCAGACCGCTGAGGCCGGTGTAGAATTGTGCAGCGTGATAGTATAACCCCCAACGGGAGGGGTATGGTCTCAGGGCAGCCGACGTGGAAGATGGGGGTAGCAGGAACCACTCAGAGACGGTGCGGTGTAATTCAGGGTCTTTACTGGTAACAACGATAGACCCTCCCGGAGTACTTGCTAGCGAACGGGGCCTGGTCAGTCCTTGAGCAGATGGGATCTCCCCTGGCCAGGCGGAGTTGTAGGCCTCCCAAACTGACTGTACTCTTCTGGCTACCTTGCTAGAAGCGGATATAAGTAGCCCACGTCCCTGAGTGTACCGTGTGGTGCTCACCCGTATGGCCGGTGACTCGGGGCCTTCTATTGGCTTCCGCTCCACGATGGCGGTGCTGGTCCCACACGTGTGACCGTGCCTTCGGGTTTCTGGGCCTGAGGACCTGAAATCCCCTGCCGGTCGGCTTCTGCTGCTGGGTAAGAGTTAGTCCCCACAGCCTCGGACGCCGGGTCCGGTAAGAAAGCTTCTCAGTCAGGGCGAGCTCTGCAGCTGCCAGCCCCTGACTCGTAGTAGTATTGCTCCCACTGAGCTCCAGCTGTTTCTTCCTATGACTGTCTCTTGTCTCTACTCTCCTTTACTCTTAACCCTGCTTCAGCCCCGGGTTTATATAGGGGAAGTTCTTCCCCTCCCAAGACTGGGCAGGAGGTGTGGCATGCACAGGATCCCTGACCAAGAGACCTTCCACCTGCTCTCAGACGTAATATCTCTATTACTGTGGCAACCAGACCCCTGGGGTGTCACATTCCCCCCTAGTGAAATTTAGTACTCCGGGACTAAACATATTTTAGAAAAAACATAACAAGGTATAAACAATAATAGTACAATAAGAAAAACATATAAAGATGGTCACGGCGTGTCCGCAACCGGGTGCAGTTTTGAAAAGCAAGGTGTCCATTTCACCAAAACAGGGAGACGTAACCAGGTAGGGGTCTGTCCTACCCCGAGTCCTTAACAGTCTTTAGTCCGTCCTGGGTTACGCTCCAACTATGTACAAGGATTCCCGGTAAATCCACCAAGGACTCCTACAAATAACTAGAAACACAAAATTATACACAAGCAACAATACACAGGTAAACATAAATAAAACAATTTATACACTTCAAATCCTCCACCGTGCGGGTAACTGGCCTCTAGTGGCCCTAGTGGACCTACGGAGCTGACTGCCTAGCCCTGAACTACAGGGTGTAGGAGCTGTCAAGGGTAAACTGGGCAGCTGTCTACCGGCTCTTTGGCTCACTAGGGATATGGCAGGCTCACTGCAAGCAGAGGGTTGATCCTCCTGGTCTGCGGGTGTGGGGTCTTCTGCCTCCTGGACCGGCTGTTCTTCCAGCTCTACCTGTTGCTCCGTAGGTGCTTGGGATGCTGGTTGGAGGAAGGTGAGTACGGGTACCACAACTGCACCATTGACTTGAGTCCAAGACCGAGGGAAGTCCCCGAGCACAGTACTAACCATATCTTCCCTTTCCTCTACGGGTCGATGGTCTTCTTGTTCCTCTTCAGGGTTCCTCAGTTGTTCGGGACACTTCTTCAGGTGGTCCCGGGATACAATAGCTGTGGTTTCCCCTCCGTCTTTACTGATGGTACAAACCTTCGGGTTCTCGTGGCTTGAGGGCAGTACGGTGTACGGGTCCTTTTCCCACTGGTCGTCCAACTTGTGGAGCCGTCTCTTCCTCTTCAAGACCTGCTCTCCGGGTACCAGGGAAACAGCGGGAGCATACTGGTTGTAAGTTTTCTCTTGTCTTTCCCTAGCCTGACAGAGACTTCGCTCCACGCTCTCCTGTACTCTCCGGTACTGCTGCTGCCTCTCCGTGTCCCAGTCTGTTTCTGGTGAAGTGTCCTCGGGTGTCAGGACTCCCATTTCCAGGTCAACAGGTAACTTACCAGGTCTTGCCCTCATTAGGTAAGCCGGGGTACAGTTGGTGGAACCTACCGGGATGTGGTTGTATAGGTCCACCAGATCGGGCAACTTCTCAGGCCACAGACTGCGTTCTTCCAGGGGCAACGTTTTTAAAAGATCCATTACCACCTGGTTCATTTTCTCACAAAGTCCATTAGTTTGCGGATGGTAGGGTGTCGTCCTTATCTTCCGCAGCCATACAGATTGCAGAATTCCTGGAAGACCTCCGCTTCAAAGGCAGGTCCCTGGTCCGTCAGCACTTGGTCCGGGTACCCGTGTGGACGGCAAAAGTGCTGCTGGAAGGCTCTAGCTGCTGTTTGAGCCGTTAAGTCCTTGACGGGGACGACAGCCAAAAACCGGGAGTAATGATCCACGATGGTTAACGCGTAGACGTAGCCACTTCTGTTTGGGGTCAGTTTTACATGATCCAAGGCTACCAGTTCCAACGGTTGCGGGTGACGATGGACTGCAGGGGAGTCTTCTGGCTGGCACGGTCCTTCCTTCTCAGGTTGCACGGGCCACAGTCTCTGCACCACTTCTCAATGGTTCCCCTCATGCCTACCCAGTGGAATCGCTCGCGCAGCAGGAACTCCAGCTTCTTCCACCCGAAGTGTCCAGCTCCGTCGTGGTATGCCTCCATCACCATGGCTGCGTCTCTTCGTGGCACCACTACTTGCCAGAGTAGTTCATGCGTCCGGGAGTTAACCATTCTGCGGCACAACTTCCCCTTGTAAAGGAACAGTCGACTCTTCTCTGCCCATAGTTGTTTGGCTTCCTCCGGAGCGTCTGGTTCAAGGCAAGCCTCCGGGCGAGTCAGCATCTCCTTCACCAGTCGGACGGCAGGGTCGCTGTCTTGCGTTTCCGCCCAGTTGTAGTGAGGTAAGGGGTTCAACGTAGCAGCCTGCTTACTCCTTACCCGGTGGGAATACTGGATAGTCCCATGACGGTGGAACGCAGGGAGTTCAACTTCTTCCAGTCCCTCCGGATCTTCTCCTTCGTCCGGCAGGTTGGGCATCCTGGACAGGGCATCCGCGTTGGTATTGGAGCGTCCGGCCCGGTATTTGATTGTGAACTCGTAGTTGGACAGACGGGCCATCCACCTCTGCTCCAGGGCACTGAGTCTTGCCGTGTCCAGGTGTGTCAACGGGTTGTTATCCGTGTACACGGTGAACCGGGAAGAAGCGAGGTAATGCTTAAAGCGCTCGGTGACTGCCCATACTACGGCCAGGAACTCTAGCTTAAATGAGCTGTAATTCTCGGGGTTCCTTTCGGTGGGTCGCAGTTTTCGGCTGGCATAGGCGATTACTCGTTCCTTCCCCTGCTGGATCTGGGACAGTACGGCTCCTAGCCCGATGTTACTGGCGTCGGTGTAGAGGATAAAGGGCCGGCTATAATCCGGGTACGCCAGGATTTCGTCCCCCGTGAGGGCCATCTTCAGCTGGCGGAAGGACTCTTCTTCCAGCTCCTCCCATTTGAAGGGCGGCTTCTGGTTCTTGGCCTTCCGGGACTGGCCTATCAGGAGGTCCTGCATAGGTGCTGCCTTTTTGGTGAAACCGGGAATAAACCTTCGGTAGTAGCCTACCAACCCGAGGAACTGCCGCACTTCTTTTACGCTGGAGGGGCTTGGCCATTCCTTAATTGCGGTGATCTTATCAGGGTCGGGAGCCACTCCGTCAGCGCTCACCACGTGTCCCAGGTACTGCACCTTTGGTTTCAGGAGGTGACACTTGGAGGGTTTCACCTTTAGGCCGTAACTCGCCAGAGCTTCGAACACTTCCGCCAGGTGTTTCAGGTGGTCCTCATACGTCTTGGAATATACGATGACATCGTCCAGGTACAACAAGACCGTCTCGAAGTTTTTGTGGCCCAGACAACACTCCATTAGTCGTTGGAAGGTTCCTGGTGCGTTGCAGAGTCCGAACGGCATGCAGGTGAACTCGCTAAGTCCCATCGGGGTGGTGAATGCGGTCTTCTCCCGGTCCGCCTCTGCTACAGGAACCTGCCAGTACCCGCTAGTGAGATCCAAGGTAGAGAAGAAGTTAGCAGATCTTAAAGCAGCCAATGACTCCTCTATCCTTGGTAAGGGGTACGCATCCTTGTGTGTGATACGGTTGATTTTCCGGTAATCTACACACATCCTCATGGTGTTGTCTTTTTTTCTGACTAAGACCAGTGGAGCTGCCCAGGGGCTACAGCTATCCCTGATCACCCCAGCCTCCTTCATGTCTCTAAGCATCCCCTTGGCGTGTTGGTAGTGGGCAGGGGGTACGGGTCGATACCTCTCTTTTATAGGAGGATGGTCTCCCGTGGGGATGTGGTGTTCTACCCCCTTGACTCGCCCGAAGTCTAACAGGTGTTTACTGAACACTCTCTCGTACTCTTGAACCACCCGATAGACTCCTTGTTTCTGGTGTGCGGGAGTGGAGTCAGTACCCAGATGTAGTTGCTGACACCAGTCCTCCATGTTTTTCTTAGAGCCGTTACCTTCCTCCGGGTGAGATGGAGGCAAGGGTTCCACAGATTGTATAGAATTTTGGTTAATGGTATATAATTTAGCTAGCGTGGCATACCGGGGCAGATACACTTCCCTCTCCCCGATATTTATTATGCGAACGGGCACCCTCCCATGGCGTACATCAACCACCCCCCGTGCTGTCAAAATGGTGGGCCTACTGTCCGAGTAAACTGGTTCTACCATTGCCTGGTAATCCCTACCTCTCAGACCAATAGCTGCCCGGCACCAAATCATCATTTCACTTTTTGGGGGCATGGCAATAGGAAAAGGGTCACATATTCTTACGCTACCAATCTCACCGCCGGAGAGTTCCACCTGTTGCCGTCGCATCAGTGCCCGGATCTCTTTCTGGAGCACCCGCTGCTCGCCGGAGCTGGCGTTCTTGGCAACCTGCTGTAAAAGGAAAATCACCTCTGCAAGACAATTTTCAATTACATTAGTTCCTAGAGTTATTTTTGGGTGACTCTCATGTTTTTCAATATCTACAATGATCAGTCCCTGTGCTGCCAGTTCGACTCTACCGATTTTGATGGTCACCTCTTTAAATCCGATCTGTGGCACGGGCTGGCCATTGCTGGCGATGATACTCAAGTCGTCGTCAGGGTAGCGGGTAATATCCGAGTCATTCCAGTACTGCTTAAAGAGCACGTACGGGATGGTGGTGACCTGTGACCCGGTGTCCAGTAGGGCACTCATGGGAATGCCATCCAGTACCACAGGCAAGACTGGACGTCCTCCCACATATCTGTCGCGCCAGTTCGATGGGCCTGGTGATCTTTTTCCTGGGGGTTGGCCCTCTACCCCAGGTTGTGCCCGTTTAAAGAACAGTACCTTGCCATATGTCCGGGTTGATTGCAGCGGCGGCAGATGGGTCGTCCGTCCTCGCTGTATCGGTCACTGGGTCTTCCTCTGGCCGGTGGGGTCCTCCTTGGTCGACGCCACGGGATGTCCTCCGGTCCGGATGCCAGCTGGATCTTCCCTGGGGTGGAAACCTGTAAAGACTGCACAGTTCGGGTTAGCGCAGCAACGCTCTTAGCTAGCTCTTGGACCTGATGGTGTAGGTCTGGAGCCGGGTCATTGTCCAAAGCCTGCGCATCAGCTCCCACAGGCCCTGCCGACAAGGGCGCCGCCTCCTGGTGGTAAGTAATAGCTGGGCGCCTGTGGGTCATAACGCCACCCGGTGCCGGTTCTCGGAGCACCCGGATGGCTCTGTCCTTGAACTGTGCAAAGCCCAGATGGGGATCCTGTAAGGCCATCGCCCGCAACTGAGTTCGGTGGGCATTACAATACAGTCCCTCTATAAATTGTTCGGTCAACAGCCTGTCCTCGTTTCCCACTCCATCAGGGTCGGTCTGCTTAATGGCCCTCAGGACCTCTTGTAGGTTTAGTGCATAGTCCCTTATACTCTCATGCGCTCGCTGCTTGCACCCGTAGAATCTAAGCTTAATCTCGGCTGAGGTGCGGGTATCAAAGGTGTCCCTCAGCCGGGTTAGTATCCCTGCGACAGTCTTCCTCCCAGGTGGCCAGGATTTTACTTCCCTTTTGGCTGCCCCTGTTAGTTGGGCCACCAGGATGCTCACTTTTTGCTCTTCTGTGAGGGGGTACACCTGGAAGAGGCTATCCAGCTTTTCTCTAAAGTCATGCAGGGTATGTGACTCCCCTGAGTACTGGGGTAGCCAAGCGGCTCCCGGGATATAGGGCATGGTGAAGGGCATAACTGCAGCAGCGGTGGCGCTGGCGGGGGTTGAGGCAGTGAAGCTCTCCTCCGCATCCGACATCTTCCTCCCCCCTAGTGGACCGTGGCCTACCTTGCGATGATCCTGTTCCGTAGGCCGCGGCTCCGCAGTAGATCGTCAGGGTTGAGGACCTTCCGTCGCGCTCCGGTGACGTCGGCGTCTGCTGGGCTCCTTCCAGGACCTTACGCAACGTCCGGACGTGAGGCGGGGCTTCAGTTCTCACGCGCTTTCGAAGTCCACGCCCCTCTTCTTCCCGCGCGGCGTCCTCAAGATGGCGTCCAATGGCGGGAAAACTCCACGGATGGCGGGAAGAAGGCCGAAGATGGCGCCGGATGGCGGGAAAACTTCGCGGATGGCGGGAAGAAGGCAGAAGATGGCGCCGGATGGCGGGAAACCTCACCACTGGTAAGTTTGAACAGTCTTTGCTTTTCAGACACGCAGTACCCGGTGGTTGCGGGCACGAAATCCTGCCGACTACGCCAAAGTTGACGCGCCCCTGGGCCTGCTGTGTCGCACAGCGTCTCGCGCACGGGGGCTTACCCGGAACCGGATCAGATGAGGGTTGTAGTCTCCGAGTGGCGGGGACCCGGTCCGTGCCCAGGGGGTCAGACTCAGTGTGTGGCAGTCTTGATAGATGTTATTTGAGTGTCGACTACGCCACCCGTTGATTTGCAGCTATGGAGCTGCCGCTGCAGGGCAGACCGCTGAGGCCGGTGTAGAATTGTGCAGCGTGATAGTATAACCCCCAACGGGAGGGGTATGGCCTCAGGGCAGCCGACGTGGAAGATGGGGGTAGCAGGAACCACTCAGAGACGGTGCGGTGTAATTCAGGGTCTTTACTGGTAACAACGATAGACCCTCCCGGAGTACTTGCTAGCGAACGGGGCCTGGTCAGTCCTTGAGCAGATGGGATCTCCCCTGGCCAGGCGGAGTTGTAGGCCTCCCAAACTGACTGTACTCTTCTGGCTACCTTGCTAGAAGCGGATATAAGTAGCCCACGTCCCTGAGTGTACCGTGTGGTGCTCACCCGTATGGCCGGTGACTCGGGGCCTTCTATTGGCTTCCGCTCCACGATGGCGGTGCTGGTCCCACACATGTGACCGTGCCTTCGGGTTTCTGGGCCTGAGGACCTGAAATCCCCTGCCGGTCGGCTTCTGCTGCTGGGTAAGAGTTAGTCCCCACAGCCTCGGACGCCGGGTCCGGTAAGAAAGCTTCTCAGTCAGGGCGAGCTCTGCAGCTGCCAGCCCCTGACTCGTAGTAGTATTGCTCCCACTGAGCTCCAGCTGTTTCTTCCTATGACTGTCTCTTGTCTCTACTCTCCTTTACTCTTAACCCTGCTTCAGCCCCGGGTTTATATAGGGGAAGTTCTTCCCCTCCCAAGACTGGGCAGGAGGTGTGGCATGCACAGGATCCCTGACCAAGAGACCTCCCACCTGCTCTCAGACGTAATATCTCTATTACTGTGGCAACCAGACCCCTGGGGTGTCACATTGGATAGCGTATTACATGCATCCAGACAGGGATTATTGCCTTATACTCCTTGCTGCTACAACCAAACAAAAAAACTATTTTATTCCCTATTGATACCTCTGTTAGATGCATTTAGAATAGGGACAGGTGCTAGGTATAATCTGCTGGAAATGAGTGTTCATTGTCATCGCTTACATTTCATACTGTACACTGTCTATAACTTGATTTCTTTTTTCAAAAAATCATTGACAGATTCATGTTTTTTAATATTATCTGCACTCAGAAAATCATCAAAGCAGGCAGGGTTGCTTGCATTTATTCACAATTTGGTGCTGCCACGTCCAAAATTAACCTCTCCAGGGCCGGTTAAAATCTATTTTATATTCTACAATATTACCTCCCTTATCTGCAACTCGTGTATGGGTGAGCTATCACACTAGGGATAGCGTATTACAGGCATCTAGTCAGGGATTATTGCCTTATAATCCGTGCTGCCGCAAAAAAAATCTATTCTATTCCCTATTAATACCCCTGTTAGCCCTGTACTCCATGTGCATGATTTGCGACTGTTTGATAACTTTAATACTTGTGAGGAATGCCTGTTTGTTAGGCATTCCTCACATGTATTTAAGCTGTCAAACAATCGCAAATCATGCACACACAGTGACTCAAACATAACTTTCTAGCATGTCGCAAATACTCGGAGAGCACCCAAGCATGCTCACCAAAAGGGTTAACAGAACACGCTCGCTCATCACTACCTATGACCTAGGATGCAAATCCAGATTTCTGACACTGGGCACTACATTGTGACCCAAAATCCTTTGGGAATCTTCAGATTTCATGATGCCTTGCACACAGTCAAGGTACCCAGTGCCAGAGGCAACAAAACAACCCCTAAATATCTTTGAACCCACACCATATTTGACTGTAAGTACAGTGTTCTTTTATTTGTAGGCCTTATTCCATTTACAGTAAAGAGTTGAATGATGTGCTTTACCAAAAAGCTCTATCTTGGTCTCATCTGTCCCCAAGATGCCTCCTGGCCCTTTAAAAATAGTGGAGGCCACCTGCTGGCACTCTATAAATTGTGAGGGCAGCCTGCTGGACCTCCAAGTTTCAAACTTTACAAAATATGTATGAAAAAGAAAATTTGACCACCTCCGATGGATAAGTTATATTGCAGTCGCAATATATGGCCACGCAAAGAATAGCTGTCTGCTGGTCATCCAAGTTTCAAACTTTACAGTATTTTTTTTTTCTGTTATTTATTTTGCCTGATATAAAAGTCCTTATCCTGGAAAGAATGTTTCTTAACATTTTTTCCAGGAAAATCCATTTTAGCTTCATTTTTGTGTTTTATTGTGAGTCCGTAAAAGTGACGTAATACTCTGACAACATTGTTTACAGCAGTGACCTGCGATTCAGTGATGCTTCCAGGGGTCTTCCCCATGCCATTTCAGCGATGCTTCCATCAATTTGACCAATTTTTAGACCCCCGGGAGGAGCCGCCAGAAAAATGCTCGACATCCCATTGACTTCAATTATACTCATTACTCGGGTCAAGCACCCGAGCATTACACTTTGCTCGACCTGAGTAATGAGTGCCTTAGCATTTTAGTGCTCATTCATCACTACTAAAAGTTGATAAAATTGAGCAAATTCAGAAAGGCAACCCCAGTCTTTTTGCTATTAGCATATATGAACATAATACAGAAGGGGTCCATTGCACAAACCCACCTAAATTCGGTAAACAAGGAATCTGCTCCCTCATTCTAGTGGACATGGGCTGTCCATGTATTATATTGTTGGCCATTTATCTAAATGGCCAACATGTAATACTATATTTCTCCTATAGTGGTCACTGCGGGAGAAAATATTGTACATAGCCAGATTCCCCCTCTTTCCCATTGATATCGAGCATTTGTGAAGTCAGACATGACTCAAAGAATACCTCTAAATTATTATGTCTTTATTTCTTTATGAAAACTAGCCAACTGGATATTTGGGTTCTTGCAAAGTTGAGTAAGGCATAAGAAAATGCAAGTATTTTCACAGTAGAACGTATCTTTTTCCTACAAGGGTATGTTCACATGGGACGAATATACACATTTGTCTCTATTGCAGTAACAGCAAAGAGAATGAGATTTGACCAAATCCCACTCACATGTTGGGGAAAAACCCCACTTGGAAGCTGACCTGCAGTTCAGAATATTACATTTATAGCATTTCAGTTTATTTTGGAGACTTTCACTATGGATTTCACCATTATCAAATTGCTTGGGTAAATCTGCAGCAAAATACGTGAAATAAATTGAATATATGAAGATTTTGGCCAATATTTCCCCATTCAAATATGCAATAAAAAAAAAAACTCACCATATACTCATTGCGGAAACTTAGCTTAATACATTTTAAATCTCATCTAAAACCGAACTCATCATCTTTCCTCCATCTCACTCAACCCGCCCACCCCCTGACCAGACCTGTCTAAAACAATAAATGACATCATGCTATCCTGTGTATCAAAAGTCTACTGCCTGAGATTAACCCTGGACTCATCCCTCATCCTTCAAAGTGCACATCCTAGCCCTTTACCACCTTCGGCCGCCTAGAACTCAAATTGCCAAAATCTATAATTTCTTCAATCTGGAATCAACTAAAATGATAGTATATGACCTCATCATTTCTCTCCTGAACAAGTGCAATATCCCCCTCTGTGACCTTCCAACTCACACTCTTCCAACCCTCTAGTCTAACCTTAACTCTGCTGGCTGATTAATCCACCTCTTTCCTCGTTGCTCCTCCACCTCTTCCCGTTGCTAATCACTGGCTTCCAATTTCCCAGCAAATCCAGTTTAAATTACTAACAACATACAAGGCTGTCCACAATCTGTCTCTGTGGCGCCCCTGAGGGTTCGGTCGCCACAGAGGTACTGCATCTCACCCAGAGGTGTGGTATCTCACTCTCAGCTAAGGAAGGAGTACAGCTCGGGACCCTAACACCTGCATCCAACACATACCAGCAGTGGGGGCAGGGCGAGATTGCTCCTAAGGGAGAGCATGTACGGGACTCAGGGTGGTAGTTATGGCCAGAGGCTGATGTGTTCCCATACCCTGGTCCCCTGACAAAGATAAAAGTACACATTTTCCCATGTTGTGTGTGTGGTGCAGAACACTCACATCTGGATCATAGATCTCTGCCGTCTTCAGTCTTCTCATCTCAGGAACGGCAGCACACACATTTAAGGAGTTCTGTTCCATTTTATAAAAAAGAACTTTATTAGAACATTGGTAAATATCTTCATACAGCACATTACATTGTATACCGACTCCACCAGGGTCACCATTCGACACACCGCACGTAGAGATGTTCAGTGTCCATTTGTCCCGAGTTGTCCCTTTCATAGTGAACACTCCTGGTCTATAAGACCCTTGCAGTAGTAAGAATCCCTGTACGGACTGTTTCCCGTCCGGCTTCCCCTTCTCTGAAGGCTTGTGGAGACACAACTCACTGTGAATCCTATGGACCGTAGGTCCCGAACGTACGGAAATGTCTATTCAGATTATCTGAGTACAGGTTCTTCTCTGCTGGACAACTTGTGCCAAAGGTGCCCCCTGGACCACCAACTGTACTTGTCTTACATCTTTCTCTCTCTCCCAGGAACTCACTGCAACCAGGAAACTGCTCTCTGATCCACTGTATCAGCTCCTCCCACACTCAGCAGCTCCCAAACTCCTTAACCCTTTCCTACACTACCCTCTACTAACATGTAGGGCAATTAATCATAAAACCTTTTCATATTGCAAACAGGATATGACATCATATGTACACATACAGACAAGATGCATGACCAGATCCTGGTCACCCTCTTACATTTCCTCCCTCCTTAAACATGGTCGTCCCAACCATGACAGCACCTATGAAAACACAATGCACATTTAAAACATTCGACACATATATTTATATTAAAACACACAATATATTAATTCACTTTTTCTTGTTTTCTTGGTGGCCAATCTTGACCTCGGTCCCACTCGGTTGGGACCCTGGAACACAGAGTTCAAGTTCTTTTGGATATGAGTCCATAGGACCCCGGTCCCCTTGCTCCTGGGACCAAAAACAAATAAACACAAAAAAAAATTTTATCCACCACAGGCCCGCTGGCCAACAAATCCTGCTCCGACAGTCCTGGAGCAGTGACCCGGCTCGATCCTCAGGTCGTCCTGACAGTTTCTCCCCCTCCCTCCTTTTACTGAGTACGGTCCCGTTGAAGACCATGAACCGCTCGACAGTACTTTACTAGGACACAGTCCATGAAGCAGTTGCGCACAGTCCTTTGTTAACCCTGTTAGGGTTCAGTCCCGTAATCCAGCAGGGGAATGCGCAAACGTGCGCAACAGAACTTGGAGGGGGAAAAACACACACATAATAAAATTATCTTCTGGCCGTCCGGCCAGCACCATTGCTCCATGGTGCTATAAGGGCTGGTTGCCCTTTAAGAGACGCGGAACAGTCTCTCTTTAGTGACCGCATCCTGGGCCACCTCCGGTCATCACCAGGCTGAACAGGGGCTCCTGCCCCTAGGAACGCAGAACAGTTCCTTATCTTCCTCCGTGCAACGAGCACAACCAGATGCTTTCCTTTTTTTTCTCTTTAAAGCAGCCGCTCACTCAGGGATTCCCCTGGGACCACCGTAGTGGGCCACTCCCTGACCCTGGATATAGATGATGGTGGTCCCAGAGGACGAATCACTGGAGACCGACCCTCCGCTGTTGCTCCGGCTCCTTGTCTCCGATGCTGACATGCTCGAGGCTCCCGACTGCACGCTTCCCTGTGAACCGGCCGTTGCCTCCACTGACTCCAGCGCAGGGGATCCCCCTCTGGAGTTTACTCTGTCACTCTGGCCCACAGCCAGCTGTACTGCGGCCACTACCGTCGGCTGTACAGGCCGATCCATCGCCTGTTCTTCCCTGTCAGACAGAACGGTGACGGTCACTGCATACGGGCCTCGGGGCCCACGTTCTTTAATGAACCCAACCCGGTTACCGATAAACAAGAGATCGGGGGTGTCAACAGACCCTTGGTTGACGTAGACCTTCTCGCCGGTCCCCACTTCCTGTAGGAACCCGTAGCCGCGGGACGAGTCGAAATGCCGCACGATGCCGCTAGTCATCCTGCCGACTACGCCAATTTTGTAAGGGACTCAGGGTGGTAGTTATGGCCAGAGGCTGATGTGTTCCCATGCCCTGGTCCCCTGACAAAGATAAAAGTACACATTTTCCCATGTTGTGTGTGTGGTGCAGAACACTCACATCTGGATCATAGATCTCTGCCGTCTTCAGTCTTCTCATCTCAGGAACGGCCGCACACACATTTAAGGAGTTCTGTTCCATTTTATAAAAAAGAACTTTACTAGAACATTGGTAAATATCTTCATACAGCACATTACATTGTATACCGACTCCACCAGGGTCACCGTTCGACACACCGCACGTAGAGATGTTCAGTGTCCATTTGTCCCGAGTTGTCCCTTTCATAGTGAACACTCCTGGTCTATAAGACCCTTGCAGTAGTAAGAATCCCTGTACGGACTGTTTCCCGTCCGTCTTCCCCTACTCTGAAGGCTTGTGGAGACACAACTCACTGTGAATCCTATGGACCGTAGGTCCCGAACGTACAGAAATGTCTATTCAGATTATCTGAGTACAGGTTCTTCTCTGCTGGACAACTTGTGCCAAAGGTGCCCCCTGGACCACCAACTGTACTTGTCTTACATCTTTCTCTCTCTCCCAGGAACTCACTGCAACCAGGAAACTGCTCTCTGATCCACTGTATCAGCTCCTCCCACACTCAGCAGCTCCCAAACTCCTTAACCCTTTCCTACACTACCCTCTACTAACATGTAGGGCAATTAATCATAAAACCTTTTCATATTGCAAACAGGATATGACATTATATGTACACATACAGACAAGGTGCATGACCAGATCCTGGTCACCCTCTTACAAGCACAGTCCCTGGTCCCTAGCTGATGGGAGGAGCTATGTAGTGGGTGTAGGTGGAGGAAGTAGCTTAGGGGAGCACATGGAGGAAAGTATAAATAGAGAAGCCATCTTGTAGGAGTAGTAGTAGTGAGAAGGAACAGTCTGAGGAGGAGAAGTGTCGGAGTAGGGGCTCTGTAGGATCTCTGCTTGGGTGAAGGGCCTGAAGAGAGGCCCAGGACAGAAGGAGAAGTAGAGGAGCAGGAAGGGCTCAACTTTAGGTCTTTAGGTCTCAACTAGAAACCGGAGGCTACAGTATTTCAAGTCCTGCAGCCAACAGTCCATATTAGTCTCATCAAGAAGGTAGCTATAGAGGACCCAGGGGACGGAATCGACGTCGCCCGACAAGACCCGCGGGTACCGGATTGGGACACTTGGTATGAGGTGCAGGGAAACGGCCAGAGAGAGAACACACAGAAGGGGGTCCCGCTAAGTACTCCAGAGATATCTGAGGTTGGACTGAACCCCTCTCTGAGTAAGCGCAGCACGACGAGGGAAGTTACACTGGTACCTGTAACTTGGACTGCAACAATCGTGAGTAAAGACCCTGAGAACTGCACCCCACTGTCTCTGTGATTATTATCTGTGCCATCATCCCTGCAATACAGCGCCCAGCATCACCTATAACATCTACCACATTCCGTGCCCTGGAGCTAAGCTCTACCTGTGGAGAGCTGAACCAAGCCGGCTGCACTAACACCAGCTCCAGAGGATCTGCACAGCAGCGGCGGCTCCACACAGCCGCATACCACAGGTGGCGTCACAAACACTATATATAAAAAAAACTTTAATTCCCCTCTAAATATCCCCTTTTGATTGACCGCCCTGGGTCACGGACCGGGTCACCGCCACTGTGACATCTCCCCTAGCAACGACCGGCCTGGCACCGAGTACCCCACGGCCCAGGGGGCGCGTCATCTCCCCCATACATCTCCAAACTAATCTTCAGATACCTCCCCACATGTAGGTCCTCACAAGATCTCCTTCTCTCTTCCGACCTCATAAGTTCCTCACTCAACCATCTCCAAGATTTTTCCCAAGCATCCTCCATCCTCTGGAATTCAGTGCCTCAGTATGTCTCCCACTATCGAAATCTTCAGGTGCAACCTGAAAACACATCTCTTCCGTAAAGCCTTCAACCCTGCTGCGAGTTTACTACTACCAGAGCTCCACCAATCCTCTGACCTACCGATGCAATACCGGATAGATTGTAAGCCCATGAAGGCAGGTTCCTCTCACCCCTCTGTATTTGTCTGTCAATGCAGCAGTGATTATTAAATACACACCCCCTTAGTCAGTACTCAGCATCTATTGGCTATTATTATAGAAAAGTGACAGAATTTCTGTCCACACAATCCACTGCCAGTATGTAGAATATTGGAGACATCTGTAATCTTCTACTTCCAATAGGAGGTCAAAGATTTCTGGATTTAACATTCAATTTAATATAAAAAATTATTTTTAGATTAACTAATTTTACATTAAATATATTTTAGGCCATAATGTTACTTTAACCCCTTAACAACATCTGACGTACTAATACGCGTCTGTGCCTTGGGACTTAAGAGCCAGACCCGTATTAGTACGTCATCGCGATCGCGCGCGCACACAGGCTGTGCGGGCGCGATCGCCGCCGGGTGTCAGCTGATTGTCACAGCTGACACCCGGTACTATGTGCAGGGAGCGGTCCTGCACCGCTCCCAGCACATTAACCCCTGCGATGCTGCGATTGAAGTCGATCGAAGTCAATCGCGGCATTGCGGGGGCAAGGGGAGGTGATCGCCGATACTCACCTCCTCTTCCGGCTTCCAGCGCAGTCTGCAAAGGCTTCCCGGGTGTTGCCATGACGACCCGATGTCATGACAACATCCGGGTCACCAGACAGCAGGAAGATTGTTTGGACATGCGCAGTGCATCTCCAAACAATCTTCACACTGCACCACTGACAGCCTGCATGGCATAGGGATGGTGCTCCATTCCTATGCCATGCAGGCGATCAGAGAAAAAAAAGTGAAAGTCCCAGAGTGGGACAAAGTAATAAAGTGTATAAACTGTCTGAAAGTGGAAAAAAAAAAAAAAAAAAAAATTGCAAAAATATAAAAAAAAAATAATCCACCAAAAATAAAAATATAATGTACCCATCAATAAATATTATTACAAAAAAAAACAAAAAAAACAATAAAAGTACACATATTTGGTATCGCCGCGTCCGGAACAACCTGACCTAAAAAACTGTCCCACTAGTTAACCCCTTCAGTGAACACGGTAAAAAAAAAAAAAAAAAAACGAAGCAAAAAACAATGCTTTATCACCATACCGCCAAACAAAAAGTGGAATAACACGCGATTAAAAAGACGCATATAAATAAAAATGGTACCGCTGAAAACATCATCTCGTCCCGCAAAAAACAAGCTGCCACACAGCTCCATCAGCCGAAAAATAAAAAAGTTATAGCTCTCAGAATAAAGCTATGCTAAAAAATATTTTTTTCTATAAAATAGCTTTTATTGTGTATAAGCGCCAAAACATAGAAAAATGATACAAATGTGGTACCGCTGTAAACGTACTGACCCGAAGAATAAAGCTACCTCATCAATTTTACCACATGCGGAACAGAATAAAAAAAAAAAAAACAATTCCTGAATTGTTGGTTTTTGTTTATTCTGCCTCCCAAAAATCGGAATAGAAAGCGATCAAAAAATGTCACGTGCCTGAAAATGGCACCAATAATAACGTCAAGTCATCCCGCAAAAAACGAGCCGTCACATGACTGTCTGCCAAAATCTGGAAAAATTATAGCTCTCAAAATATGGCGATGCAAAAACTAGATTTTACAAAAAATGCGTCTTTTAGTGTGTGACAGCTGTCAGTCATAAAAACCCCATATGATTCTGGCATTGCTGTAATCACACCGACCTGAAGAATAAAGTCGTCTAATCACTTATACCGCACAAGGAACGGCGTCAAAAATAAACTCTTGGGTTAGGATTGGGCTAGGGTTAGGGCTGGGTTTGGGGCTAGGGTTGTGCTGGGGCTAGGGTTGTGCTAGGGTTAGGGCTGGGGTTGGGATTTTTTTCAAAAGTAAGAAAAATGATGACGATATGGCGACTAGTGTTGAGCACAAGTGCTCGCTACTTGAGTTTGCATCGGGTGCTCTGGTATGCATTGAGTATCGTGGGTATTTGAGTGACATGCTCGAGTCTCTGCCCCATATGCTTCGCGGCCAAAAAAACTTTACGGGGATTGCCTGCCATGCACGAGCGATCCCCGCATGTTTTTTTTTGGGTGTCTAATAACTGTGAAACATGCGGAGCAGGGACTCGAGCATGTCACTCGAGCACACGCTGTACATGGTGCATACCTGAGTACCCGATGCAAACTCAAGTAGCGAGCACTTGCGCTCAAGAATAATGACAACTTATTCAATATGATGACCTAATGTAAACAAATTCTGTGCCGTACCTCTGGGTTCAAAATGTTCACTATACACCTTAATAAAATACTTGAGGGGTATAGTTTCCAAAATGGGGACACTTGTGGGGGAGCTCCACTGTTTAGGCACATCACGGGCTCTCCAAACGCGACATGGTGTCCGCTAACGAATTGAATGGAAAATCGGCTCAAATTGTTAGCGGACGCCATGTTGCGTTTGGAGAGCCCGTGTGCCCAAACATTGGAGCTCCCCCACAAGTGACTCCATTTTGGAAACTAGACCCCCCAAGGCACCTATCTAGATGCATAGTGAGCACTTGGAACCCCCAGGTGCTTCACAAATTGATTCGTAAAAATGAAAAAGTGAAAAAAAAAAACACTTTTTCATTTTTATGAATCAATTTGTGAAGCACTTGGGGTTCCAAGTGCTCACTATGAATCTAGATAGGTGCCTTGGGGGGTCTAGTTTCCAAAATGGGGTCACTTGTGGGGGAGCTCCAATGTTTGGGCACACAAGGACTCTCCAAATGCAACATGATATCCGCTAACAAATTGTCGGCTCAAATTGTTAGAGGACACCATGTTGCGTTTGGAGAGCCCCTGTGTGCCCAAACTTTGGAGCTCCCCCACAAGTGACCCCATTTTGGAAACTAGACCTCCCCAAGGCACCTATCTAGATTCATAGTGAGCACTTGGAACCCCAGGTGCTTCACAAATTGATTCATAAAAATGAAAAAGTGTTTTTTTTTTCACTTTTTCATTTTTACGAATCAATTTGTGAAGCACCTGGGGGTTCCAAGTGCTCACTATGCATCTAGATAGGTGCCTTGGGGGGTCTAGTTTCCAAAATGGGGTCACTTGTGGGGGAGCTCTAAAGTTTGGGCACACAGGGGCTCTCCAAACGCAACATGGTGTCCGCTAACAATTTGAGCCGATTTTCCATTCAATTTGTTAGCGGATACCATGTTGCATTTGGAGAGTCCCTGTGTGCCCAAACATTGGAGCTCCCCCACAAGTGACCCCATTTTGGAAACTAGACCCCCCAAGGCACCTATCTAGATGCATAGTGAGCACTTGGAACCCCCAGGTGCTTCACAAATTGATTCGTAAAAATGAAAAAGTGTTTCCAAAATGGGGTCACTTGTGGGGGAGCTCCAAAGTTTGGGCACACAGGGGCTCTCCAAACACAACATGGCGTCCGCTAATTATTCAAGCAAATTTTACAATCAAAAAGTCAAATGGTGCTCCTTCCCTTCCGAGCCCTGCCGTGCGCCCAAACAGTGTTTTTTCCCCAAATATTGGGTATCTGCGTGCCCAGGGGAAATTGCACAACAAATTTTGGGGTCCATTTTTTCTTGTTACCCCTGTGAAAATAAAAAAAATTGGGTCTAAAGTAACATTTTTGTGAAAAAAGTTAAATGTTCATTTTTTACTTCCACATTCAAAAAATTCCTGTGAAGCACCTGAAGGGTTAATAAAGTTCTTGAATGTGGTTTTGAGCACCTTGAGGAGTGCAGTTTTTAGAATGGTGTCACTTTTGGGTATTTTCTGTCATAAAGACCTCTCAAAGTGACTTCAAATGTGATGTGGTCCCTAAAAAAATGGTTTTGTAAATTTTGTTGGAAAAATGAGAAATCGCTCGTCAACTTTTAACCCTTATAGCTCCCTAACAAAAAAAAATTTTGGTTCCAAAATTGTGCTGATGTAAAGTAGACATGTGGGAAATGTTATTTATTAACTCTTTTGTGTGACATATCTCTCTGATTTCAGGGCTTAAAAATTCAAATTTTGAAAATTGCAAAATTTTCAAAATTTTCGCCAAATTTCCATTTTTTTCACAAATAAACGCAAGTGATATCGAAGAAATTTTTCCACAATCATGAAGTACAATATGTCACGAAAAAGCAATCTCAGAATCAGGGGGATCCATTGAAGCGTTCCAGAGTAATTACCTCATAAAGTGACAGTGGTCAGAATTGTAAAAATTGGCCTGGTCATTAACGTGCAAACCACCCTCGGGGCTTAAGGGGTTAAAAATGTTCAGATTGTTGCTAAACCAGATTTATCAAAGCAAGGTCCATTCTCCGCTCTGGACCCTGCAATATGAATCCATAATATATGAAAGGTGACTGAGCCATAAAGGTGAAACATACACAAGTACCATATATTTATAAGTTTCCCCATCTGTTGTTTAGTTTGTGCTGACATGCTTTCCATCTCATGTATCAACTATAAAATTGTGTTTACATTGGAAAGATTTGTTAAACAAATTGTTTATTTTGCATTGCATGCCAATGTGCGAGTTATTGTGCCTAGATATAATCAATTGTTTATTCCAAGCCCTGTTTCAATTCTGCAGCCTCTTTTTATGTTTAATTATTGTAGAATACACTAAGTTGGGTGACATTTTGATTTTTGTTGGTTTTCTTTATTTCATTTCCATTAGGCTACATTTCCACCATTAGCTTTTGGTGCGTTTTGGACGCTGCGTATTTTTGCTGCATCAAAAACGCAGCATCTTACAGTACCAGCAAAGTGGATGGGATTTATAGAAATTTCATGCCCACTGTGCTTTTTAACGAGGCGCAAACTGACGTGCGGTTACGTGGGTACGCTGAGTTTTCTGGACAGATTTTTCTCATAGACTTGCATTAGGTGTGTTAATTCCACAGGTAAAAAAACACATGCGGTTTAAGTGCATTTCCGTGGCGGAATCACATAAAAAAGCATGTAATCCACACCTAAATATGTCAATAAAGTTTTGTCAAAGCCAAATTTATTTATTTATTATTTTACTCACTTATATAGCTCCATTAATTCCACAGACATTATCATCACTGTCCCCATTGGGGCTCACAATCTAAATTCCCTATCAGTATGGTCTTTGGAGTGTTGGAGGAAACCAGAGAACCTGGAGGAAACCCACAGAAACACAGGGAGAACATACAAACTCCTTACAGATGTTGTCCTTGGTGGGATTTGAACCCAGGACCCCAGCACTACAAGGCTGCAGTGCTAACCACTGAACCACCGTGCTGCCCAAAACATCAGGACGTTTTAAAAACAAAGCAGCTTTATTTAACCTCGTATAGGTATGTCATAGGTTGTGTCCCTCCCATTGATGCAGGCTCTGGCGCTGAGCCAGCATCTTTTCAGGCACATTACAGCTGATTTGATCAGCTGTCATATGCCCCTAACAGCTGCGGATTGAATCATGATCCGCCCGCGGCTTTTAAAATGTTAAATGCCGCTGTCAATCTTGCCGGAAGTGCGTTACAAAGCCCTGCTATGTGTAGCACAAGCGATCAGAAGATCGCAGCTTCTAGTCTCCTAAGGAGACTATTGAAGCAGGTAAAAAAGTTTAAAAAAAAAGTTTTTAAAAATATTTAAAAAATTCAAAAAATATAAAAAGTTCAAATCACCCCCCTTTTGCCCCATTCAAAATAAAACAATAAAAATAATACAAATATTTGGCATCGCTGCATTCAGAAACACCTGATTTATCAAAATCTAAAAAGGATCCGATCGGTAAAAGGCGTAACGAGAAAAAAATCAAAACACCAGAATTTTGTTTTTTTGGTCGCCGCAACATTGCAATAAAATGCAATAACGGGCGATCAAAATATTGTATCTACCCCAAAATGGTATCAATAAAAACATCAGCATGGCGCTCAAAAAATAAGCCCTCACCCAGCCCCAGATCCTGAAAAATGGAGACGCTACAGGTCTCAGAAATTGGCAACATTTTTTTTTTATAAACTTTGGATTTTTTTTCCACCTCTTAAATAAAAAAGAACATATACATTTTTGGTATCTATGAACTCATAATGACCTGGAGAATCATAGTGGCAGGTCAGTTTTAGCATTTATGGATCATGGTAAAAAAAAAAATATATATATTGTGGAATTGCACTCTTTTTGCAATTTCACCGCACTTGGAATTTTGTTCCCATTTTCCAGTACACTATATGGTAAATTCAATAGTGTCGTTCAAAATTACAACTCATCCCTCAAAAAACAAGCCCTCACATGGCCATATTGACAGAAAAATAAAAAAGTTATGGCTCTGTGAAAAAGGGGAACAGAAAAGAAACTGCAAAAATGGTAAATCTCAAGGTCGTCAAGGGGTTAAAAGCATGACACACCAAAAAGAGATAAAAACCTGCAGCGTCAAAAGCGCAAGAAAAACGCATGTTAAAAAAACGCACACAAAAACACAAGTAACCTACTGTATTTTCAGACCATAAGACACACTTTTCCCCCCAAATTTGGGAGGAAAAGGGGGTGTGTCTTATGGTCCGAACTCAACTTACCGGTGGTGGTGGAGCGAGATCGCAGGGCAGCGGCGGAAGAAGAGGTGAGGCAGGCCGATATCTGGTTGGGGGCCGGGCCTGGCCGGGTACCGGGGCCGGTGTATTGCTGTGAGCGGAGTGGCAGAGCATAGTGAGCAGGTTCCGGTCGCCGCGGCCATGTTCCTGAAGCTGTGCTCTACAGGAAAATGGCCGCCGGAGCAGGCGCATGTGTGTCACCCTGGCCTGGATGCCACAAAATGTAATAAAGCTGTGTCTGAGAGCAAGGGGGAAGTTCTCTAGTCAGAGGAACATTAGCATGCAGTACCTCCTGTCTCAGGCCAGTAGGGGGAGCAGGCTGCCCCTATAAAAGCTGGTGCTGGGGGCAGGGTTAGAGAGAACTGGATGGCCTGTCTCAGCACTGAGACGTGTCCCAGAGTGGAGCAGGGACAGACAGTTGTATTGCACCTAAGAGGAAGTGTGGCAGTAGGAGAGCCACAAGCCAGAGACAAGAGGCGAAGTGAGCCTGTCTTGGCAAATCAGAGACTGACCTTACCAGACTTTGGTGTCTGAGGCTGGGAGGATTCTACATCCTCCAGCAGATAACCAGTTCGCAGGGGACTGTATATTCCTTGGCCTAAGAAGCCTGGAGGCCCTGCCACAACCGAAGGGACCAGTAAAGCCGTACAAGGCTGGGAGCAGAAAGGAACCCACGTCGCAGGCCATACAGGCGAGAATACACGGAAAGCTCGGAAACGTGGGCTGTTACCCTATAACGAGGAGATAGCCAGAAGGAGCGCAGAAATCACGGTAGGCCTACACCCTCACCCTGACCAGGGCCAATTTCCCCGTTGCTCTCAGACATCCAGGTCCCCTCCTAGCTGGGACTGTTTGTGGGTCAATTTACCTGTTCTAGTAAAGACCCTGGACTGCAACCTGTTGTCTGCGTGCTCCTTGCTCCTCCAACACTATCAGCACTGGGACTCTCATTACCATCACTCCCAACATCCATTATGCTGCCCTGGGGCCGCACTCTTCCCGTGGGGAGTCACACTACCTTAGCTGCACACCTCATCAGCCCCAGAGGTCTGCATGCAGCGGCGGTTCCTAATAACCGCAATCCACGGGTGGCGTAGTCGGACATAAACATCAGCACATAACGGACTACCACTGGCCTGACCACCCTGAGCCACGGAACCGGGTTGCCACTACTACTCCCATCGTTCCCCTACTGCCCGGATCCGAGTGCCCCACGGCCCAGGGGGCGAGTCACATGCGCCATGCCGAGCCGGTGCCCATTTTCCTGTGGATCACAGCTTCAGAAAGATGGCCGCGGCCACCGGAAGCCGCTCACTCTGCTCTGCCACTCCGTTCACAGCAATACTCCGGCTCTGGCACCAGGCCTCCAGCACCCCGACTCCCAGCACCCAGCACCCCAGGTACGAGGCCACCAGGACCAGGGCACCAGACCACCAACACCCCAGGTACCAGGCCCCCAGGTACCAGGCCATCAGCCCCCAGCACCCCAGGTACCAGGCCACCAGCACCCCGGTCCCCAACACCCCAGGTACCAGACCACCAGCACCAGGCCACCAGTACTCCAGGTACCAGGCCACCAGCACCCCAGGTACCAGCACCCCTGGTACCAGGCCCGCAGCACCGCAGGCCACCAGCACCCCTGGTACCAGGCTCCCAGCACCCTGGCCCCCAGCACCCCAGGCCACCAGCACCCCGGCCCCCAGGTACCAGGCCACCAGCACCAGGCCACCAGTACCCCAGGTACGAGGCCACCAGGACCAGGGCCCCAGACCACCAGCACCCCAGGTACCAGGCCCCCAGGTACCAGGCCATCGGCCCCCAGCACCCCAGGTACCAGGCCACCAGCACCCCAGCACCCCAGGTACCAGGCCACCAGCAGAAGGCCACCAGTACCCCAGGTACAAGGCCACCAGCACCAGGCCACCAGTACCCCAGGTACTAGGTCCCCAGCTACCAGGCACCAGCACCCCAGCCCCCAGGCACCAGCACCAGGCCACCAGCACCCCAGGCACCAGGCCACCAGCACCCCAGGTACCAGCACCCCTGCTACCAGGCACCAGCACCCCAGGCACCAGGCCCCCAGCACCCCAGGTACGAGGCCACCAGCACCCCAGCCCCCAGCACCCCAGGCCACCAGCACCCCAGGTACCAGGCCCCCCCGCACCCCAGGTACCAGGCCACCAGCGCCAGGCAACCAGCACCTCAGGTACCAGGCCCCCCCACACCCCATGTACCAGGCCACCAGCGCCAGACAACCAGCACCTCAGGTACCAGGGCACCAGGCCCCCAGCCACCAGCATGCCTCCACTTCCGCTGTCTTCCTGAAGGACCCTGCCTCTTGTGACCCCAGCTCCACCGCCCCCCCAGGTAAGATCCCTATTCAGACTATAAGACGGACCCCCATCTTATAAAAAATATATTTTTTTCTTTTTTCCACCCTAAAATTTGGGGTGCGTCTTATGGTCCGGTGCATCTTATAGTCCGAAAAATCTGGTAATTTAAATAATAAGTGCAGAAGTGGTGACGTGTTTCTATTATACTTTTCCTCTGATTGTTTCACTCCTGATTTTGGCTTACAAATACTGAGGTAAAATACTGACCGAATACTGAATTGTGACTGTGGCGTTATAGTAAAAGCATGGGTGTAGTTATTGAAAGTGGAAAGTCAGCAGTTGCACCTGATTCCTGATGCCAAAGAGTGTGCTCACACTAAGTTTTTGAGTAGAAACTGGAGGAAAAACTCAGTGTGAACATACTGGTATATGCACATGACATCTTTTAAACTCAGGTGAACCCGTCAAGTTTTTCAAGCCTGAAAAATCCGCCTGAAAAAGAGCTACAAAAGTGGCAAAAAAATGAACATAGCGCACAGCACTGAAAAAACGGCATTGCTGTGCACATGCTCAGTTTTTTATTACTCCTGTTAACTGACTCAGGGTTCGGGAACTGAAACAGTTAAAAGAAATTACATTTTCATTCTTCGGTTAGTTGCCAATAGGTAAGTACACAGAAAAGATGCCGGTGGTGGAGCCGCAATAAAAAAAGACTGCTGGTGTTTCCCTGAAGCAGCTGTACCTAGAAAAACTTGTCAAAGACATACCCTTAGGCCACAGCCCCACTATCAGTATTTGGTCAGTATTCGGTCAGTATTTTTTCTCAGGAGTGGAAGCCAAAACCAGGTGAGGAACAATCAGAGAAAAGGTATAATAGAAACAAGTCACCAATTCTGCATTTATCATCCACTCCTGGTTTTGTCTAGTGTTGAGCCACCCCCGTAGTGTTCGAGTTCGGTTCGGTTCGTCGAACACCCGTGTGTTCGCCGAACTGTTCGTCGAACTGTTCGTCGAACACCTTCGAACACCGTTAAAACCAATGGCAGGCAAACAAAAACACATAGAAACACATAGAAAACACCTTCAAAGGTGTCCAAAAGCTGACAAACTGCTCAGAAGACACAACTAACACATGGAAAAGTGACAAGTACATATAGTCATGCGAAAAGAAAAGAGGTGGAGGAGTAAAAGGAGGGGGAGACACAAATATAGGCATGTCATGCCCTTCTAAAATCCAAAAAGTGAGAAGCCGACACGTTCAGTCCGCTCCTGCCCGTGCCACCTCCGTGTCGCCGGGTTTGTGCCAGAGCCGCGGTGAACCCTGACGGCCAGCCCCCCTCTCCCAATACTGGTGCCTGTCCGCTGGTGGGTCGAGCGAGCCCCCCTGTGGTGGAGGCAGCTCTAAGCTTTTTAATTTAAATTGTCTCTCTAATTTGAATGAATACACTTTAAATCCATTTACAAGGATCTATTGGAGGGCAAGTCTTATGCCAGCAGCCGCGTAATTCCAGCTCCAGTAGCGTCCACTAAAGCTGCTGCAGTTAAAAAGCTTTTATAAGGATCGAGCTCGGCTGTCCACCGCAAGGCATCCTACTGCCAGTCCCAGCCCCTATGCCTTGGGGTGCCTCCTGATGCTCTTCACTGAGTATCCCGTGGTCCCGAAGCATTTCCTTTGAAAAAATTAAGTGTCCAAACTACAGGTGGTGTAGCTTGCTTAACAGCCGGGATAATCCGCTGACTAGCAGACACTGCTACTAGGCACAAAGTATTTCCTGGGCTAGATGCAGTTAAAAATTTGTAATTAGATACTCTCGTTGGATGCTGAGAAAGCATTCCATAGAGTCTCCTGGCACGCCATATATGATTCTCTTAAAAAGCTTGGGGTAGGGGTCTAGGGGACCCTTTTATAGCCAAAATCACGGCCCTGTATCACAATACGTCACCTAGGCTGAAGATAAATGGAACTGTAGCACCCTGAGGGCTCGGTTGCTACAGAGGTATTGCACCTCACCCAGAGGTGTGATATCTCACTCTCAGGTAAGGATGGAGTGTGGATCAGGACCCGACACCTGCATGCATTACACCACATTGCCGTGGGGCAGGGCGACCAATATGCCTCTGAGATGGGCACGACAGTCCCTGTCCCTGGCTGGAGTGGGGGGAGGGAACACTGAGGAAGGGGAACCCTGTAGTGCAGGAGCAGGGAGGAAGAAGTTCCTGGGTGCATTGAGAAGGGAGTATAAAAGGTGGGCACCATCTTAGTTCAGTGCAGAGAAGTCTGAGTAGAAGTGGCAGGGAGCAGGGGCTCTGCATGAGCTCTGCTCCGGAGGCGGGCCTAGTAACAGAGGCCCAGGCCTGGAAGAGGGAGAAGGAAGGAAGAGGAGCGGAGAAGGCTCCAGGAACGAGGAATGAAGGGATCCCAGGGGTGCGGACGGGCGAGTCGCCACCACACGCCCGAATCCACCTGCATGGAGGGGTCAGGCCAAAGGGGGAGACCGGTCCCCGAAACTAGTGGAGGCAGGAAACGACCCTCAGCTAGAAACCGGAGGCTCTGACATTTTATGTGGCGCAGCCCCTCGCTACACCCGCTAGGAAGGCACCACATAGGGTCAGGGAAACTGGCGCCAAGTTTACCAAGAGGAGGCCCGAGGCAGCCGGACAGAAGGGTTGGTAAGAAAGGCCAGACAAAGGACACACAAAGGGGGTCCTGTGAAGTGCTCCAAAGTTATCTGGGAGTTGTCTGAGCCCATCACCTGGTGAGCACAGTACGACGTGAGCAGCCATTACCTGCAGATGTGGTCTGGATAATAAGAACTGTGAGTAAAGGCCCTTGACTGCATCACTGACTCCGTGTCGTTACTGCTGCTGCCCTGCACCATCACCCCCATCCTCCGCATACACTGCCCTGAGGCTATACTCCTCCCGTGGGGAGTTATGCTACGGTCTGCTGCACCCACAACACCAGCCTCAGCGGTCTGCCCTGCAGCGGCGGTTCACTCTGACCGCAATCCACGGGTGGCGTAGTCGGACATTTAAACATCAAAACCACATAAATAGTTCCGCCACTGGTTTGACCACCCTGAGCCACGGAACCGGGTCGCCGCCACGAAGACTACAACCACCAGCATCCACCAAAAAGGGTCCGGCTCCGGGTGTCCCAAGGCCCAGGGGGTGCATCAGAACATTTTCATCACCTTTCACAATCACCAATGGGACAAGGCAGGGATGTCCTCTGTCCCCTCTCTTATACATCCTAGTGACGGAGCACCTGCTCTCATCAATTCGCCATAACCCCAATATTAGGTGGATTGAGGTGGGAGGCACCGAGTACAAGTGCTCTCTATTTGCTGATGATGTCCTAGTATATATCACTCAATCACATATATCCATCCATGCTGTTATGGCTGAAATAGATCACTTTGTTACATGGTCAAATTTTAAAATCAATGCAGCGAAGTCTGAGGCCCTCGATGTCTCCCTCCCCAAATCCATATAGGATTCCATCCAGTCCAACTTTCCCTTTGCCTGGCCCTCACAGGGTATCAAATACTTAGGAATTCCTATTCATAGAGACCTCTCCCATCTATGTTATCTTAATTTTGGGCCCTTTATTGAACAACTCCATACAGACCACGGTTGGCAAGTTAGAACTGTAAGATTCACTACGTGAACCACTGGTGTTTTGTGGAAAAGCACATGTACACTGTGTTCCAAATTATTATGCAAAAAGTGTTTAGGAGTGATAAGGGAAGAATTTGTTTGTTTGTCAGTTAAACTCATTGATGGTGATGTGTGTCAGGGCTCTTTATATCACTGTAAGCAATTGCAGATGTGACACCCCAGGGGTCTGGTTGCCACAGTGATAGAGATATTACGTCTGAGAGCAGGTGGGAGGTCTCTTGGTCAGGGATCCTATGCATGCCACACCTCCTGCCCAGTCCTGGGAGGGGAAGAACTTCCCCTATATAAACCTAGGGCTGAGGCAGGGTTAGTGAGTAGAGAAGAGGTAGAGAAGAGAAGCAGCATAGGAAGAAACTACAGGAGCTCTGTAGGAGCAGTGCAACAAGGAGTCAGGGGCTGGCAGCTGCAGAGCTCGCCCTGACTGAGAAGATTTCTCACCGGACCCGGAGTCCCAGGCTGTGGGGACTAACTCCTATCCAGCAGCAGAAACCGACCGGCAGGGGATTGCAGGTCCTCTGGCCCAGAAACCCGAAGGCACGGTCACACGCGTGGGACCAGCACCGCCATCATGGAGCGGAAGCTACTAGAAGGCCCCGAGTCACCGGCCATACGGGTGAGCACCACACGGTACACTCAGGGACGTGGGCTACTTATACCCGCCTCTAGCAAGGTAGCCAGAAGAGTACAGTCAGTTTGGGAGGCCTACAACTCCGCCTGGCCAGGGGAGATCCCATCTGTTCAAGGACTGACCAGGCCCCAATCGCTAGCCAGTACTCCGGGAGGGTCTATCTTTGTCACCAGTAAAGACCCTGAACTAAACCGTACCGTCTCCGAGTGGTTCCTGCTACCCCCATCGTCCACGTCGGCTGCCCTGAGGCCATACCCCTCCCGTTGGGGGTTATGCTATCACGCTGCACAATCCTACCACCAGCCTCAGCGGTCTGCCCTGCAGCAGCAGCTCCTTAGCTGTACTCAACGGGTGGCGTAGTCGTCCAACATCTACCGCTGATACAGCGCCACTTAGTCTGACTCCCTGGGCACGGACCGGATCACCGCCACGAGACTACAACCCTCAAGAGATCCGGCTCCGGGTAAGCTCCCGCGTGCGCAACGCAGCGCGACACAGGCCCAGGGGCGCGTCAACTTTTGGCGTAGTCGGCAGGATCTCGTGCCCGCAACCACCGGGTACTGCGTGCCTGAAAAAGACTGTTCAAACTTACCTGTGGTGAAGATTCCCGCCATCCGGCGCCATCTCCCGCTTCCTTCCCGCCATCGGTGGAGTTTTCCCGCCATCCGGCGCCATCTTCAGCCTTCTTCCCGCCATACGTGGAGTTTTCCCGCCATTGGACGCCATCTTGAGGACGCCGCGTGGGAAGAAGAGGGGCGTGGACTCCGAAAGCGCGCGAGAACTGAAGCCCCGCCTCACGTCCGGACGTTGCGTAAGGTCCTGGAAGGAGCCCAGCAGACGCCGACGTCACAGGAGCGCGACGGAAGGTCCTCAACCCTGACGATCCACTGCGGAGCCGCGGCCTACGGAAGAGGATCATCGCAAGGTAGGCCACGGTCCACTAGGGGGGAGAAGGATGTCGGATACGGAGGAGAGCTTCACCGCTTCAACCCCCGCCAGCGCCACCGCTGTGGCGGTCATGCCTTTCACCATGCCCTATATCCCGGGGGCAGCCTGGCTACCCCAGTACTCGGGGGAGTCACATACCCTGCATGACTTTAGAGAAAAGCTGGATAGCCTCTTCCAGGTGTACCCCCTCACAGAGGAGCAAAAAGTGAGCATCCTGGTGGCCCAATTAACTGGGGCAGCCCAAAGGGAGGTAAAGTCCTGGCCACCTGGGGGGAGGACTGTCGCAGGGATACTAACCCGGCTGAGGGACACCTTTGATACCCGCACCTCAGCCGAGATTAAGCTTAGATTCTACGGGTGCAAACAGCGGGCACATGAGAGTATAAGGGGCTATGCCCTAAACCTACAAGAGGCCCTGAGAGCCATTAAGCAGACCGACCCTGACGGCGTGGGAGACGAGGACAGGCTGTTGACTGAACAATTTATAGAGGGTTTATATTGCAATGCCCACCGAACCCAGTTGCGGGCAATGGCCTTACAGGACCCTCATCTGGGATTTGCACAGTTCAAGGACAGAGCCATCCGGGTGCTTCGAGAACCGGCACCAGGTTGCGTTGTGACCCACAGACGCCCCACTACCACTTACCACCAGGAGGCGGCGCCCTTGTCGGCAGGGCCTGTGGGAGCTGATGCGCAGGCTTTGAGCGATGACCCGGCTCCAGATCTGCACCATCAGGTCCAAGAGCTAGCTAAAAGCGTTGCTGCGCTAACCCGAACTGTGCAGTCTTTACAGGTTTCCACTCCAGGGAAGATCCAGCTGGCATCCGGACCGGAGGACATCCCGTGGCGTCGACCAAGGAGGACCCCACCGGCCAGAGGAAGACCCAGCGACCGATACAACGAGGACGGATGACCCATCTGCCGCCGCTGCAATCAACCCGGACATATGGCAAGGTACTGTCCTTTAAACTGGCACAACCTGGGGTAGAGGGCCAACCCCCAGGAAAAAGATCACCAGGCCCATCGAACTGGCGCGACAAATATGTGGGAGGACGTCCAGTCTTACCCGTGGTACTGGATGGCATTCCTATGAGTGCCCTGCTGGACACCGGGTCACAGGTCACCACCATCCCGTACGTGCTCTTCAAGCAGTACTGGAATGACTCGGATATCACCCGCTACCCTGACGACGACTTGAGTATCATCGCCAGCAATGGTCAGCCCGTGCCACAGATTGGATTTAAAGAGGTGACCATTAAAATCGGTAGAGTCGAATTGGCAGCACAGGGACTGATCATTGTAGACATTGACAAACACGAGAGTCACCCAAAGATAACTCTAGGAACTAATGTAATTGAAAATTGTCTTGCAGAGGTGATTTTCCTTTTACAGCAGGTTGCCAAGAACGCCAGCTCCGGCCAGCAGCGAGTGCTCCAGAAAGAGATCCGGGCACTGATGCGACGGCAACAGCTAGAACTCTCCGGTGGTGAGATTGGTAGCGTGCGAATGTGTGACCCTTTCCCTATTGCCATGCCCCCAAAAAGTGAAATGATTTGGTGCCGGGCAGCTATTGGTCTGAGAGGTAGAGATTACCAGGCAATGGTAGAACCAGTTTACTCAGACAGTAGGCCCACCATTTTGACAGCACGGGGGGTGGTCAATGTACGCCATGGGAGGGTGCCCGTTCGCATAATAAATATCGGGAAGAGGGAAGTGTACCTGCCCCGGTATGCCACGCTAGCCAAATTGTATACCATCAATCAAGATTCCATACAGTCCGTAGAACCCTTGCCTCCATCTTCCCCGGAGGAAGGTAACGGCTCTAAGAAAACGATGGAGGACTGGTGTCAGCAACTACATTTGGGTACTGACTCCACTCCCTCACACCAGAAACAGGGAGTCTATCGGGTGGTTCAAGAATACGAGAGAGTGTTTAGTAAACACCCGTTAGACTTCGGGCGAGTCAAGGGGATAGAACACCACATCCCCACGGGAGACCATCCTCCCATAAAAGAGAGGTATCGACCCGTACCCCCTGCACACTACCAACACGCCAAGGGGATGCTTAGGGACATGAAGGAGGCTGGGGTGATCAGGGATAGCTGTAGCCCCTGGGCAGCTCCACTAGTCTTAGTCAAAAAGAAAGACAACATCATGAGGATGTGTGTAGATTACCGGAAAATCAACCGTATCACACACAAGGATGCGTACCCCTTACCAAGGATAGAGGAGTCTTTGGCTGCTTTAAGATCTGCTAACTTCTTCTCTACCTTGGATCTCACTAGTGGGTACTGGCAGGTTCCTGTAGCAGAGGCGGACCGGGAGAAGACCGCATTCACCACCCCGATGGGACTTAGCGAGTTTACCTGCATGCCGTTCGGACTCTGCAACGCACCAGGAACCTTCCAACGATTAATGGAGTGCTGTCTGGGCCACAGAAACTTCGAGACGGTCTTGTTGTACCTGGACGATGTCATCGTATATTCCAAGACGTATGAGGACCACCTGAAACACCTGGCGGAAGTGTTTGAAGCTCTGGCAAGCTACGGCCTAAAGGTGAAACCCTCCAAGTGTCACCTCCTGAAACCAAAGGTGCAGTACCTGGGACAGGTGGTGAGTGCTGACGGAGTGGCTCCCGACCCTGATAAGATCACCGCAATTAAGGAATGGCCAAGTCCCTCCAGTGTAAAAGAAGTGCGGCAGTTCCTCGGGTTGGTAGGCTATTACCGCAGATTCATCCCCGGTTTCACCAAAAAGGCAGCTCCTATGCAGGACCTCCTGATAGGCCAGTCCCGGAAGGCCAAGAACCAGAAGCTACCCTTCAGATGGGAGAAGTTAGAAGAAGAGTCCTTCCGCCAGCTGAAGATGGCCCTCACGGGGGATGAAATCCTGGCGTACCCTGATTACAGCCAGCCCTTTATCCTCTACACCGACGCAAGTAACATCGGGCTAGGAGCCGTGCTGTCCCAGATCCAGCAGGGGAAAGAACGAGTAATCGCTTACGCCAGCCGAAAACTGCGACCCACCGAGAGAAACCCTGAGAATTACAGCTCATTTAGCTAGAGTTCCTGGCAGTGGTGTGGGCAGTCACCGAACGCTTTAAGCACTACCTCGCTTCTTCCCGGTTCATCGTGTACACGGATAACAACCCGTTGACACACCTGGACACGGCAAGACTCGGTGCCCTAGAGCAGAGATGGATGGCCCGTCTGTCCAACTACGAGTTCACAATCAAATACCGGGCAGGACGCTCCAATACCAACGCGGACGCCTTGTCCAGGATGCCAAACCTACCGGACGTAGGAGAAGATCCAGAGGGACTGGAAGAAGTTGAACTCCCCGCGTTCCACCGTCATGGGACTATCCAGTATTCCCATCGGGTAAAGAGTAAGCAAGCCGCTACGTTTAACCCCTTGCCTCACTACAACTGGGAGGAGACGCAAGACAGTGACCCTGCCGTCTGACTGGTGAAGGAGATGCTGACTCGGCCAGAGGCTCGCCTTGACCCAGACGCTCCGGAGGAAGCCAAGCAACTATGGGCTGAGAAGAGTCGACTGTTCCTTTACAAGGGGAAGTTGTGCCGCAGAATGGTTAACTCCCGGACGCATGAACTAATCTGGCAAGTAGTGGTGCCACGAAGAGACGCAGCCATGGTGATGGAGGCATACCACGACGGGGCTGGACACTTCGGATGGAAGAAGCTGGAGTTCCTGCTGCGCGAGCGGTTCCTCTGGGTAGGCATGAGGGGAACCATCGAGAGGTGGTGCAGAGACTGTGGCCCGTGCAACCTAAGAAGGAAGGACCGTGCCAGCCAGAAGACTCCCCTGCAGTCCATCGTCACCCGGCAGCCGTTGGAACTGGTAGCCTTGGATCATGTAAAACTGACCCCAAGCAGAAGTGGCTACGTCTACGCATTAACCATCGTGGATCACTACTCTCGGTTCTTGGTTGTCATCCCCGTCAAGGACTTAACAGCTCGAACAGCAGCTAGAGCCTTCCAGCAGCATTTCTGCCGTCCACACGGGTACCCGGACCAAGTGTTGACAGACCAGGGACCTGCCTTTGAAGCGGAGGTCTTCCAAGAATTCTGCACTCTGTATGGCTGCCGGAAGATAAGGACAACACCCTATCATCCGCAAACTAATGGACTTTGTGAGAAAATGAACCAGGTGGTAATGGATCTTCTGAAAACGTTGCCCCTGGAAGAACGCAGTCTGTGGCCTGAGAAGCTGCCCGATCTGGTGGACCTATACAACCACATCCCGGTAGGTTCCACCAACTGTACCCCGGCTTACCTAATGAGGGCGAGACCTGGTAAGTTACCTGTTGACCTGGAAATGGGAGTCCTGACACCTGAGGACACTTCACCAGAAGCAGACTGGGACACAGAGAGGCAGCAGCAGTACCGGAGAGTACAGGAGAGTGTGGAGCGAAGTCTCTGTCAGGCTAGGGAAAGACAAGAGAAAACTTACAACCAGTATGCTCCCGCTGTTCCCCTGGTACCCGGAGAGCAGGTCTTGAAGAGAAAAAGACGGCTCCATAAGTTGGACGACCAGTGGGAGAAGGACCCGTACACCATACTGCCCTCAAGCCACGACAACCCAAAGGTCTGTACCATCAGTAAAGACGGAGGGGAAACCACGACCATTGTATCCCGGGATCACCTGAAGAAGTGTCCCGAACAGCTACGGAACCCTGAAGAGGAACAAGAAGACCCTCGACCCATAGAGGAAAGGGAAGACATGGTTAGTACTGTGCTCGGAGACTTCCCTCGGTCTTGGACTCAAGTCAATGGCGCAGTTGTGGTACCCGTACTCACCTTCCTCCAACCAGCATCCCAAGCACCTACGGAGCGACAGGTAGAGCTGGAAGAGCAGCCGGTCCAGGAGGCAGAAGACTCCACACAAGCAGAACAGGAGGATCAACCCTCTGCTTATAGTGAGCCTGCCGTACCCCTAGTGAGCCAAGGAGCCGGTAGACAGCTGCCCAGTTTACCCTTGACAGCTCCTACACCCTGTAGTTCAGGGCTAGACAGTCAGCTCCGTAGGTCCACTAGGGCCACTAGAGGCCAGTTACCCGCACGTTGGAGGATTTGAAGTGTATAAATTGTTTTATTTGTGGTTACCTGTTTTTCTTGTTGCTTGTGTATAATTATGTGTTTCTAGTTGTTTATAGGAGTCTTTGGTGGATTTACTGGGAATCCTGTGTACATAGTTGGAGCGTAACCCAGGACGGACTAAAGACTGTTAAGGACTCGGGGCAGGACAGACCACTACCTGGTTACGTCTCCCTGTTTTGGTGAAATGGACACCTTGCTTTTCTTCAAAGACTGCACCCGGTTACGGACATGCCGTGACCACCTTTATGTGTTTTTCTTATTGTATCATTATTGTTATACCTTGTTATGTTTTTCCAAAAATATGTTTAGTCCCGGAGTACTAAATTTCACTAGGGGGGAATGTGACACCCCAGGGGTCTGGTTGCCACAGTGATAGAGATATTACGTCTCAGAGCAGGTGGGAGGTCTCTTGGTCAGGGATCCTATGCATGCCACACCTCCTGCCCAGTCCTGGGAGGGGAAGAACTTCCCCTATATAAACCTAGGGCTGAGGCAGGGTTAGTGAGTAGAGAAGAGGTAAAGAAGAGAAGCAGCATAGGAAGAAACTACAGGAGCTCTGTAGGAGCAGTGCAACAAGGAGTCAGGGGCTGGCAGCTGCAGAGCTCGCCCTGACTGAGAAGATTTCTCACCGGACCCGGAGTCCGAGGCTGTGGGGACTAACTCCTATCCAGCAGCAGAAACCGACCGGCAGGGTATTGCAGGTCCTCTGGCCCAGAAACCCGAAGGCACGGTCACACGAGTGGGACCAGCACCGCCGTCGTGGAGCGGAAGCTACTAGAAGGCCCCGAGTCACCGGCCATACGGGTGAGCACCACACGGTACACTCAGGGACGTGGGCTACTTATACCCGCCTCTAGCAAGGTAGCCAGAAGAGTACAGTCAGTTTGGGAGGCCTACAACTCCGCCTGGCCAGGGGAGATCCCATCTGCTCAAGGACTGACCAGGCCCCAATCGCTAGCCAGTACTCCGGGAGGGTCTATCTTTGTCACCAGTAAAGACCCTGAACTACACCGTACCGTCTCCGAGTGGTTCCTGCTACCCCCATCGTCCACGTCGGCTGCCCTGAGGCCATACCCCTCCCGTTGGGGGTTATGCTATCACGCTGCACAATCCTACCACCGGCCTCAGCGGTCTGCCCTGCAGCAGCAGCTCCTTAGCTGTACTCAACGGGTGGCGTAGTCGTCCAACATCTACCGCTGATACAGCGCCACTTAGTCTGACTCCCTGAGCACGGACCGGATCACCGCCACGAGACTACAACCCTCAAGAGATCCGGCTCCGGGTAAGCTCCCGCGTGCGCAACGCAGCGCGACACAGGCCCAGGGGCGCGTCACAGACACCTGTGCTAATTAGTTTGGCAGGTGTGTCCAATGAAAGGCAAGACTACTTAAGAAGGCTGTCTCACATTATTAAGCAGCCTACATTTTCTGCCAAAATGGGAAAGAAAAAGGATGTGTCGGCTGCTGAGAAGCAACAAATTGTGGAGTGTTTAGGTCAAGGCATGACTACAATCAACATTGTGCGATGATCAGGATGAAGTGTCTTGGCAATCAAGAAGTATGTAGCTGATTCACAGTACACACGTGTGCGTGCTGATAAGGGCAAATTGAGGACTCTTTCCTACAGGTAATTACGTCAGGTTAAAAGAGCAGCGGCAAAAAAGCCTTATCATAGCAGCAGACAAGTTTTTGAAGCTGCTGGTGCCTCCAACGTCCCCCGAACAACAAGATGCAGGGTCCTTCAGAGGTTTGCAGCTGTGCATACGCCATCCTGTCGACCTCCTCTATCCACTTCACACAAGCAGAAACGGCTCCAGTGGGCTAAACATTACATGAAGACTGATTTCAAAACTGTTTTGTTCACGGATGAGTGCCGTGCAGTGCTCGATGGTCCAGATGGATGGAGTGGAGGATGGCTGGTTGATGGACACCCCACGCAAACACGGCTACAGCGCCAACAAGGAGGAGGTGGAGTAATGTTTTGGGCTGGAATCATGGGGAGAGAGATTGTCGGCCCCTTTAGGATCCCTGAAGGCGCTAAAGATGAACTCCATAATGTATGTGGATTTTCTCAAACAGCACTTCCTGCCATGGTTCAAGAAGAAGAACCGTGTATTTCACAGCAAGATCATTTTTTTGCACGATAATGCACCATCTCATGCTGCACATAAAACATCTGCATCTCTGGCTGATATGGGCATAAAAGGGGACAAACTTATGGTGTGACCCCCATGCTCCCCTGACCTCTACCCCATTCAGAACCTCTGGAGCATCATCAAAAGGAGTGTCTATGATGGCGGGAGGCAGTTCACATCTAAGCAACACCTCTGGGAGGGTATTCTGTCCTCATGCAAAACAATTGAAGCAGAAACCATCCAAAACCTGACAAATTCAATGGACGAGAGAGTTCAGAAGCTCCTTTCGAACAAGGGGTCCTATGTGAAAATGTAACATCACCTAGAATAAAGTTTTGAGTTGAAAACTGATTTCAGTTTCTAATAACCTGCTAATGCTTATAATTTCAAAAATGACCATTTTTTTGGTCTTTATTAAAATGAAAAGGTTGATCGAAAAGTTTGGGGGATCTAAGAGTGTGGCAACCCAGTAGTCATGATTACTTCGAATTCTGACAATATGAGGGTCATGTTGCAGGTAGTGCAGCAAGAAGGCACTTATGTGTCTTGCGCATCTCGGAGCCCCAAAATTATTTTCCGGGCTAGATGCAGCTAAAAATTATTATTAATTTTAAATCTGGTGGAGCTTAGTATAGATGGCCTAATAGGATCAGTGCTGCACACTGCTACAAAGCCCAAATTATTTTCCAGCCAAGATACAGATAAACATGATTAGTAATTTTAAATCTGGTGGAGCTTATTATAGATGGCCTAATAGAATCAGTGCTGCACACTGCTACAAAGCCCAAATTATTTTCCAGCCAAGATACAGATAAACATGATTAGTAATTTGAAAGCTTAAAACGGTTGGTAGGGTGATTTTAACCAATCATCAAGCTTTTACTCTCCCCAGGATGACACAGGGGTAGAAAAGTCGTTTCGGATCCATGATTTGTTCATCTTTATGAACGTGAGTCTGTCTACATTATCAGTGGAAAGCCGCGTGCGCTTATCTGTCAGCACACCACCAGCAGCGCTGAACACACGTTCAGACAGAACGCTGGCTGCGGGGCATGACAAGATCTCCAAGGAGTAAGTGGCTAGCTCCGGCCATTTCTCCAGATTGGAAGCCCAAAAAGAGCAAGGGTCCAGTGACACAGTCATGGCTTCAATGTTTACTTGGAGATACTCCTGTACCATCGTCTCTAGGCGTTGACTATGTGTCAGACTTCTTGTCTCCTGTGGCCTTGCAAAGGATGGGCTAAAAAAGTGGTGAAATGATTCCGCAAAATTGATGTTACCAGCAGATACTGTGGTTCTGTTACGGTTTGAGTGCTGAACACTTGACGGTCCCACGGTTGGCAAGTTGGAACTGTGAGATTCACTACGTGCACCACTGGTGTTTTGTAGAAAAGCACATGTAAGATTCTGCAACAGTCTCTGCTGATACTACTGCATGCGTGCATCCCTTTCTATGGCAGGAATAATTTCTGCAAATTTACTTTTGTACCGGGGATCTAACAGTGTGGCAACCCAGTAGTCAGGATTATTTCTAATTCTCACAATTCGAGGGTCATGTTGCAGGTAGTGCAGCAAGAAGGCACTCATGTGTGTTGCGCATCCAGGAGCACCAAGTCCCTGTTGTGTTGGTGGCGAGGTAACAATCATGCTTCCTTCCTCTGTCCTCTCCCCCCAACCTCGCACAACAGAAATGTGATCAAGGTCTCCCTCATCTGATGAGTCTTCCATCAGTTCGTCCTCCACTTCTTCCTGGGCTCCTGCACCTTCCTCACTAGTTTGGCTGCTACCATGCGCCCTGGTAAAACCATCTCCCCCACCCTCACATGCCTGCCGCCTTGGTGCTGCCAACCGTCTGGACCTTGCAGATGTTAGCCCTTCCGCATACAACTCCTCCTCCTCTACTTCCTCCACCTCCTCTTGTGCCACCACCTGACTCCGAATTCTGTTTAACATGTGCTCCAGCATGTAAATCACCGGAACAGTCATGCTGATAATGGCATCATCAGCACTAAACATCTTCGTCGCCATTTCAAAACTGTGCAGAAGGGTGCATAGGTCCCTGATCTGAGACCAGTCCTCCAGCGTGATTTGCCCCACCTCTGGATCTCGTTGGCCCAGGCTATACGTCAGAACGTATTGCACCAGGGCTTGTCTGTGCTGCCACAGTCGCTGCAACATGTGCAGAGTTGAATTCCACCGGGTAGGCACATCGCATTTTAGCCGGTGAAGTGGCAGGCCCAACGACTTCTGTAGAGATGTAAGTCGCTGAGCTGCGGGATGCGAACGGCGAAAGTGAGCACACAGCGACCGTGCCCTCTGCAGAAGGCCATCTAGTCTGGGATAGTGGGCTAAAAATTGCTGGACAACCAGGTTCAACACGTGAGCCATACAAGGCACGTGTGTGACATTGCCCCGGCGAAGGGCCGCACCCAGGTTTGCAGCATTGTCGCACACGGCCTTCCCTGGTTTCAGGTCCAGTGGAGACAACCATTCATGAAATTGGTTCTCCAGAGCTGACCACAACTCCTCAGCTGTGTGACTCACATTTCCCAGACATTTCAAAGTAAAAACCGCCTGATGACGTTGAGCCCTACTGCCAGCATAGTAAGGAGGTGTGCAGGATCACTTCTGCGCAGTTAGAAAGCTTGTGGCATGACCAGACAGGCTTTGGGTGCAGGTGGAAGACCGAGAGGAGGTTGAGGAGGCAGAAGCAGTGGAGGAACTTTGACATAAAGAGGATTGACGCACAACTCGTGGGGACGGCAAGACTTGGACAGCAGCCCCTTGTCCTGCTGTCACCATAGTTACCCAGTGCCCAGTCAGCGACATGTAACGCCCCTGTCCATGCCTACTCGTCCAAGTGTCTGTGGTGAAATGCACCCTGTCACACACAGAGTTTCTCAAAGAAGAGGTGATGTTGTGTGCGACATGCTGGTGGAGCGCAGGCACACCTTTCTTTGAGAAGTAGTGCCGACTGGGCATCTGGTACTGGGGCACTGCGACGGACATAAGGTCTCGAAAATCCTCTGTGTCCACCAGGCGGAAAGGCAGCATTTCTGTAGCCAAGAGCTTGCAGATGGTGAAATTCAACCTCTTAGCTTTCTCATGGCTAGGAGGAAATGGTCTTTTACTTGTCCACATCTGAGGGACCGAGGGCTGGCTATTGTGCTTAGACGGGGTTGATAAGGGTGTCCCCGGCAAACTTCCAGTCTGTGAGGAAGATGCAGGCGGACATGTTAGGTTGCCTTGATCCAAAGGTGGTGCTATCGATGTCGGACAGCGCTCAACACCAGCTGGTGTTACCACCTCCAAAGAAAATGATGACCTGCCAATGACGCTGGCTGTTGCGGGTAAAGAGGTGGCAGGTCTGCGCCCCAAAACAGGTGTGACTGCTGTCCCCCCAGTCACAGAGGATGAAGAGGCCGCGGATGCACAAGATATGGCAGACGGTGGTTGGCCCGGCCGGCTAGGCCGCATTGTAGCACACTGAGCTTCCCACTGCAACTTATGCTTCATGTCCATGTGCCGGTTCATGCATGAAGTACTCAAACTATGTATTTTTTGGCCTCTACTTAGCTTTTGCTGACAAATGTTACAGATAACACGAGTTGGGTCATCTTTATCGATCTGAAAAAATGCCCAGGCTATGCAAGGCTTAGCACCCATGCGACCTGAAGAGCCACCACGACTTGTGGTGAGAGGCAGAGTTGTGTTTGAGGATGCAGTTGTTGACGTGCTTCCAGTACTACGTCTCTGTCCAGGAAGGCGCAACCTGACCTCGTCGTCACTAGCATCTTCCTCCACCTCCTCTGCTGACCTCATCTCTTGGCTGACTGTGGGTTGACAGTAAGTGGGATCTCCAACCTCATCATCATCACCCTGTGCGTTATTACACCCGTCGTCCTCAGAGCCAACCTGTTCCTGCCCTGACAAAAAACTAAAGTTGTCGCTCCAATCAGGTATTTGAGTCTCATCATCGTCTTCCTCATTGTCTCCACCAACAGGAGTTACAGTTTGGGAATGAGGGTCTACATTATGGTCAGAACCTTCTGCGTCTGGTCCTGGATCCGACTCATAAAGATTCTGGGCATCAGTGCAGATCATTTCCTCGTCTGGATTCACAGAAGCGCTGGAGTCGACCTCTGATTCCCAGGCTATAGTATGAGTAAACAGCTCTGCAGACTCAACCATCTGTTCTACCTCATACTCAGACGGGCAGCTGGAGATTTGGGAGCTGTGAGGAAGCAAGTGCGATTGGGGTGACACCTTTGAGGACTGGAGTATTTGTGATGTTGAAGTTGATGTGGAGGAGAGCCCACTTAAAGGAGCACTTGATATCCGTTGAAGCACCTGCTGTTTTTGTGCCTCATCTGGAATTTGTAGCGATTGGCGTGGCCGTAAGAAAGGGATCTTATCACATTGTCCGCTAAAAGAAGTAGACATTTTAGTTTGGCTGGAAGATGGTCTTTCTTCTGCAGATGTTACTGTTGCTTTAACACCTACCCCACGGACACAACCTTTTTTCCCCTTCCCAACACGCCTATTCCCCTTTTCACCAGCAGCAGGCCTTTTTCCACTCATTTTGGTGGTTAACTAATTCACAACTCTGGAGTTGTTTGCACAAAAAAACAATGGATGGGAACCGAGCAGAGCTGAGTGGCCAAACTGTGGTATTAGGCCAAAACTATTGGCTGGGTTAGATGGAGAAAAAAATTATATTCGATTTGCAACCTGATGGAGGTCAGTATAGATGGACTAATAGAACAAGTCCCACACACAGCTAGAAGCCCAAATATTTTTTCAGAGGTAGATGCAGAAAAAAAATATATTCAGTTTGCAACCTGATGGAGGTCAGTATAGATGGACTAATAGAGAAAGTCCCACACACTGCTAGAAGGCCAAATATTTTTTCAGAGCTAGATGCAGACAAAAAATTATTTTGAATTTGCAACCTGATGGAGGTCAGTATAGGTGGACTAATAGAACAAGTCCCACACACTGCTAGAAGGCCAAATATTTTTTCAGAGCTAGATGCAGAAAAAAATTATATTCAGTTTGCAACCTGATGGAGGTCTGTATAGATGGATTAATAGAACAAGTCCCACACACAGCTAGAAGCCCAATATTTTTTCAGAGGTAGATGCAGAAAAAAAATTATTTTTAATTTGCAACCTGATGGATGTCAGTATAGATGGGCTAATAGAGAAAGTCCCACACACTGCTAGAAGGCCAAATATTTTTTCAGAGCTAGATGCAGAAAAAAATTATATTCAGTTTGCAACCTGATGGAGGTCAGTATAGATGGACTAATAGAACAAGTCCCACACACAGCTAGAAGCCCAAATATTTTTTCAGAGGTAGATGCAGATAAAAATTATTTTTAATTTGCAACCTGATGGAGGTCAGTATAGATGGACTAATAGAGAAAGTCCCACACACTGCTAGAAGGCCAAATATTTTTTCAGAGCTAGATGCAGATAAAAATTATTTTTAATTTGCAATCTGATGGAGGTCAGTATAGATGGACTAATAGAGAAAGTCCCACACACTGCTAGAAGGCCAAATATTTTTTCAGAGCTAGATGCAGATAAAAATTATTTTTAATTTGCAACCTGATGGAGGACAGTATAGATGGACTAATAGAGAAAGTCCCACACACTGCTAGAAGGCCAAATATTTTTTCAGATCTAGATGCAGATAAAAATTATTTTTAATTTGCAACCTGATGGAGGTCAGTATAAATGGACTAATAGAGAAAGTCCCACACACTGCTAGAAGGCCAACTATTTTTTCAGAGCTAGATGCAGAAAAAAATTATATTCAGTTTGCAACCTGATGGAGGTCTGTATAGATGGATTAATAGAACAAGTCCCACACACAGCTAGAAGCCCAATATTTTTTCAGAGGTAGATGCAGAAAAAAAATATATTCAGTTTGCAACCTGATGGAGGTCTGTATAGATGGATTAATAGAACAAGTCCCACACACAGCTAGAAGCCAAATATTTTTTCAGAGGTAGATGCAGAAAAAAAATATATTCAGTTTGCAACCTGATGGAGGTCAGTATAGATGGACTAATAGAGAAAGTCCCACACACTGCTATAAGGCCAAATATTTTTTCAGAGGTAGATGCAGATAAAAATTATTTTTAATTTGCAACCTGATGGAGGTCAGTATAGATGGACTAATAGAGAAAGTCCCACACACTGCTAGAAGGCCAAATATTTTTTCAGATCTAGATGCAGATAAAAATTATTTTTAATTTGCAACCTGATGGAGGTCAGTATAGATGGACTAATAGAGAAAGTCCCACACACTGCTAGAAGGCCAAATATTTTTTCAGAGCTAGATGCAGAAAAAAATTATATTCAGTTTGCAACCTGATGGAGGTCAGTATAGATGGACTAATAGAACAAGTCCCACACACTGCTAGAAGCCCAAATATTTTTTCAGAGCTAGATGCAGAAAAAAATTATATTCAATTTGCAACCTGATGGAGGTCAGTATAGATGGACTAATAGAATGATGCTATGCCCAAAAGATTTTACTTCACTAGGTGCAGTAAAAAAATTGATATTGTATACACAGGTGGTATATCTTGCAACACAGATAGGCTACTCCACTGACTAACACACTCTGCAATAGGCCAAAAAGGATTAGCTTTGCTAGATTCAGCCAAATGCTGTGAAAAAAACTTGCACAGCACTGGCACAGACCTGCCTGGCAAAAACTGATAGGAACTGATGTAACCTAGTCCTGAAAAGGACTGCAATTACAATTAGTCTTTACTCCCACAATCTATCTATTTAAGAGCACAGACCTGCCTGATAAAAGTGTAGGAAATGCTGTAACCTAGTCCTTAAAAGGACTGCAATCACAACTATTCCCTACTCCCAAGCTATCTGTAGATTTGTGCGAAAATTGGCTTGAAATTAACAAGGTATAGCGCACACAGCAACAGCGGTGCCGCATAACACGCAGCTGCAGCAGTGAGAAAATGGTGGCGACGGGGAAAATGGCTTGGTCTTATAGGGCAAGGACATGTGACATACACTGCCAATGACACATGCCCTTGCTTGTGTGAAAAAAAGCACTTCGCTCCGTGTGTGCGCTGCTGATAGGCTGACAGATTGCACCTCCCCACTGCAAATGCGGGAAAGAGAAAAAAAAATGGAGATCTTCATTGTTCCTGCAGAGATCCATCCCCTGCCCCTCCCCCCACCCCGCTGTACACTCAAACTGCGTATTAACATTAATTTTCATCATTACTGAGAAAAAATCCAGTTATGATTTTGGTGCACGAACAGTTATCGAACATAACCTCGAACAGCCGAATTTTTCTCAAATCGTTCGTGTTCGCCGAACGGCTCGAACACCGCCCAAAACAGCTCGAATTTGAGATTGGCGAACAGTTCGAGTAGAACAACGCTCATCTCTAGTTTTGTCTTCCATTCCTGAGAAAAAATACTTACCGAAGACTGACCAAATACTCATAGTGGGGCTGTGGTCTTAGGCTATGTTGACACTAAGATTTTTAAGAGTATTTTTTTTACTGGATCCTCACAAAATCCACCTTAAAAACTGCTTCATAAACTCTTCGAAAACTTTTCCAATTCATTTTTGTGGAAAATTCACTTTTCTGTTTATATGAGATCGGATTGGAATCCACCTGAAAAAGTGCTGCAATAAAGGCCCACAAAAAATTAGCATAGTGGCAGCCTGTTGCACACATTGATCACCCTCACTGTCAAAAAGTTTTTTCTAAGATCTAATCTGTATCTTCTCTCTTTCAGTTTCATTCCATTGCTTCTCGTGTTTCCATGTGCAAATGAGAATAAGGATGATCCCTCTACAGTGTGATATCCCTTCAGATATTTGTAGACTGCTATTAAGTCTCATCTTAGCCTTCTTTTTTACAAGCTAAACATTCCATGATTCTTTAACCGTTCCTCATAGGACATAGTTTGCAGTCCGCTCACTACCCTGATAGCTCCAGTTTTTCAATGTCTTTTTTTAAAATGTGGAGCCCAGAACTGGACAGAGTATTCCAGATGAGGTCTGACCAAAGAGGAGTAGAAGGGGATAATTACTTCACGTGATCTAGACTCTAGACTTCTCTTAATACAGGCCAGAACTGTGTTTGTCTTTTTTGCTGCTGCATCACACAGTTGACTCATGTGATATAAATAATTAAAAATATTTACGACAATACTTTCTCCTTGACTTACACTGTAGTGGCACTGCAGGAAACTTTAACACTTGTTTCAGTATTGCCCCATAGATTTCTAGCAAATAGAGAGTATCCATATAGGAAAATCTCTTTATATAAAAATTATGTAAACATTTATTTTATTTATTAACATATAAGATATAGCTTGTTTAGTGCCAGAAAGGTAGACTAAAGTCATCTTCAGTTTAGTTCATCTAGAAAGCCATTTTTGAGTAGTGGCATAAGTTTGGAGAGCGGCCAAGCCACAGTCATCTAGTATGTCACAAAGCTTAGATTAATTATATAGGTATGCAGAAGACTTTTCAGAGCAGCTGTTTTATATAACTGGACTGCAATTTGACTTTTCAATGTCTTGGATTTTAATAGATTCTCTCATCTGACAGTTTTACATTATCACTTGGATTCCATTCAGATATTTAAAGATCGACTGATATCCAAGTTTCTAATTTTTGGAATTACTGGGAATTTTATCACAAGTTTTTGGTGCAAAACATGTGCAGGTTTCTTTTATTTAACAAGGGCTGTGCAAGTCTGATTAATTAAAAAGAAAATGATCTGGACTGACTCACACCCTCCGAGAATAAGTCTAAAGGGTTCAACTGGTTCCAGCAGAAGGTGTTTGTAATAATATTCCTCTGATAAATTATATGGTTCATTTTATGTATATAGTCTCAAAGACAAGCCATGTATCTTGAGTGTTTATATAAACTATATGGACAAAAATATAAGGGCACACCTCTCAATCATTATGTTGTCTTTACTGATATTTGTGAAAGAATGTCTTATTCTACAGAGCTAACTGAATTCGTGCACAGTACTGTAACAGGCTGCCCCCTATACTAGTTTGTGAAACTTTCTCTCTCCTAAATATTCCACGATCACCTATGAGTGATATTACTGAAAACTGGAAGTGTTAAGGAACCAGAGCCACAAAGTTGAGACCATATGAAGTTTCAGAGCTGAGTTGTTAAATGCAGAGGCCATAGTGCATAAAAGTCACCAACGCTCTGCTTGCTCATTATCTGCAGAGTTGCAAGCCTAGGAGCTACATGGATTTCCATGGCCAAGATGTTGCATGCAAGCCTTACATCACCAAGCACAATGTCAAGCCTCAGATAAAGTGGTGTAAAGTTGTCATCACTGGACCCTGGAGCACAGTTGATGAACAAGTGAGTATTTGGTGAATGCCAGGAGAACGTTACCCGCCTGACTGCATTGTGCCGGCTGTAAAGTTTGGCGAAAGAGGGATAAAGCTACAGTATTGTTTTTCAGAGTTTGGCCTAGGAACCTTAGTTGAAGTTAAGGGAAATCTTTGGACAATAGTAAATTTCAACTTTTTGTGGAAACAGTTTGTGGAAAGCCCTTTTCTGTTCCAGTATGGCTGAGCCCAGCACACAAAACAAGGTCCATAAAGGCATGGTTGGGGAAGTTTTTTTCTTTACCAATTTAATGATGTTATGATCTGCTACAGGGACTAAGGAAAGACAGGAGAACTGTCCCTACAATAGAACTAAACTAGATCCCTACGATGTAACGGGGAACCTGATCCTGCGATCAGACCCACTAAAGTCCTCGGCTAGTCTGAACGAAGACCTATAGATGTGAGGGAGGGATCCCTACAAGAACTAGGGACTGGGATAAGTTGGACACCTCCTAGCAGAAATAGTAGCAGTCAAAGACAAACACGCAACAAAAAGCATAGAGGTCAGAAGACCTAGCAAAACTAACAGAGAACGGCAACAGAGCACCAAGCTAGCTCAAGAGTAGTAAATACAATGAAGTCCAGCAAGACCAGGAGGGCGGAGCCGGATTAAATAGGCAAAAATGGTCATGTGACCAGCAAACTAAAAAAAAACTAACAGGAGAGTTCTAACAAATGACCCACAAAGAGCCATGATCTTAACATCACTGACCACTTTTGTAATAAACGAAACCGGAGATTGAAAGCCAAGCCCCCTTGTCCAATCTCTGTGTCTCACCTTTCAAATGCTCTTCTGCATGAACGAATGTGCAAAAAGTCGTCCCATAGACACCCTCCAAATTCTTGTAGAAAGACTTCCCAGAAGAGTAGAAGCTGTCATAGTTGCAAAGTGGGTATCAACTCCATTATAATGCCTATGGGTTTACACTTGGATGTCATGAAAGCTTCTGTAGGTAGAATTTGTAGGTGTCCCAATAGCTTTTTACATATAGTGCTTTGATTTTAATGTATTCTAAAACAAGTATTTAAAGTAGCATCCACGTGATTGTCAGGACCCAAGTTTCCCAGTAAACCTTAGCACAGAGCATCACACCCCATCCACTGGCTTGCCTTCTTCCAATTCTGAGTGCACTCTTGAGCTATATCTTCCACCTGTAGAGGATGCACATGCAGCCAAACATCCAAATCATTTAAGAAAAACAAGCAAAAAGAACAGCCATTCATCAGGCAATGTCACTGTTTTTTGTCCTTCCATGGTTCAATTCTGTTCCTCATTTGACAATTGCAGCAGTTGAAAAAAGTATTGAACACATGTCACCAATTTTCTAAGTAAATCTATTTCTAAAGGTGCTACAGTGGCATGTAAAAGTTTTGGCACTCCTGGTCAAAATTACTGTTATTGTGAACAGTTAAGAAAGTTGAAGATGAAATGATCTCTAAAAGGCCTAAAGCTAAAGATGACACATTTCCTTTGTATTTTAGGCAAAAAAAAATATTATCATTTTTTACATTTTAAAAATTACAAAAAGTAAAACGGTCCGATGCACAAGTTTAGGCACCCTTGGAGATTTGTGTGCAGGCACCCTTGGAGATTTGTGTGCTCAGATAACTTTGACCAAGGTTTCTGACCTTAATTAGCCTGTTAGGGTTATGGCTTGTACGCTATCATCTTTTGGAAAGACCAGGTGATGCAAATTTCCCAGCTTTATAAAAACCCAGCCTCCTCTAACCTTGTGCAAAAAACAGCATCCATGGGTTCTTCTAACCAGCTGCCTAACGCTCTGAAAATGAAAATGGTGGAGGCCCACAAAGGAGGAGAAGGCTAAAAGAAGATAACAAAGAGTTTTCAAGTTGCCCTTTCCTCAGTTTGAAATGTAATTAAGAAATGGTAGTAAACAGGAACAGTGGAGGTCAAGATAAGGTCTGGAAGACCAAGCAAAATTTCATTGAGAGCTGCTCGTAGGTTTGCTAGACAAGCCTGATACATTTTGGAAACAAGTCCTGTGGACTGATCAGGTTAAAATAGAACTCTTTGCCCACAATGATCAAAAGTATGTGTGGAGAAAAAAGGGCACATAATTTCAGGAATAGAACATCTCACCAACCATTAAGCATGGGGGTGGATCAATCATGCTTTGGGGTTGTGTTGGCATGGGGAATATTTCACGGGTAGAGGGAAGAGTGGATTCAATGGAATGTGAACAAATTCTTGATGCAAACATAACACTATCTGTAAAAAAGCCAAAGTTGAAAAGAGGATGGCTTCTACAAATAGATAATGATCCTACACACATGTGAAAATCTACAATAGACTACCTCAAAAGGCGCAATCTGAAGGTTTTACAATGGCCCTCACAACCCACTGATCTGACCATCACTGAAAATCTGTGTCTAGACCTAAATATAGCAGTGCATGCAAGACGACTGAGGAATCTCACAGAACTGGAAGAATTTTCCAAGGAAGAATGGAAGAAAATCCCTCAAACAAGAATTTAAAGCATTTACAAGCTGTGATACTTGCAAAAGGGGATGCTACTGGGGACTAATCGTTATTTAACCAAAAATAAAGAAGGAATACAGTCCCAAAAGAATCACATCATCTAATTAACTGCCATCAAGGCATCGTTCAAGCAAGGGCAATATACCAAACAACCAAAAAAGAACCGCTCGAAAAAACAAATACATTTATTATAATAGATTTTTATTAAGGACACCAAAAAGACATTGTTAAAAAACATATAATAAAACAAGGACATGAGATAGACAACATGAATTGTTAAAAAGAGGGGCAGAACAGTACGCACAGCATGATAATATCTAAGAATAAACTAAGCACATTCATGATAAAATATATAATATATAAAGTGCAGTGCACAAAAGTAATGAAATATAAAGTGATGAAGTGCAATGCATGAAAAGGTAATATTTTACCCATATATTACAAGATGAGTAATAGGCAGATCAAAAGATAAAGAGAAATGAACTAAGTAAATAAATAGAAATCTATTATAATCCATGAAACTCCCCAAATAGAGCAAGAAAGAGTTACTGCGCCAAATTCATGCTGTGAATGCTGTCTGCAAAGACCTCACACTCCAACGCGCGTTTCACACGTCGCTTTGATCACTCTCTGAGGATTTTGTGACTTTTTTGTCGAGATTTTGCCTGCGTTTTTTCAGTGCATTCAATGGGTGAAAAACCCAGGCAAAAATGCACAAAGAATTGACATGCTGAAGATTATTTTCTATACTCCCTTTTGGTGCATTTTGCCTGCGTTTTTCACCCATTGAATGCACTGAAAAAACGCAGGCAAAAAACACGGCAAAAATGCACAGAGAATTGACATACTGATGATTATTTTCTGCACCAAATCTGCAAGTCAAAAAATACTCAACATGTGCATGACACTTCATGTTTCTCATTCACTTTGCTGCAGAAAAAAGTTTTTGGTGCGTTTTTGCATGCATTTTTTGCATGGGTTTTTTGATGAGTGCAATGAATGCTTTTTGGAGCTAAATAAAGATATTTGAAAAAAGAAACATGGTACATCACTTTAACCCTTGGATTACTGTCAGACCTGGAGTAAGTATTTTCTCTGGGTCCAATACACTGCATTCTAATGCCGCACTTGTTTTTTCAGTACATGTGGATCCACCGCATGTAATGACATTTAAATCGGTCAAAATCTGCAGCGGAGACTTGCATCTCCGCTACAGAAATTTACATGCAGCGTGTGAGTTTATGCAGCGTCAAAAACAAGCACAGTGGGCATGGGATTTCTTATAAATGAAATAAAATGAAGAATTAAGTAAAAAAAATGGTGTGGGCTCCCGCATCATTTTCATAACCAGCAAAGGGAAAACCGACTACTGGGGGCTGATATTACTAGCCGGGGAAGGAGCCATTAGCCAAAGATGTTCCATAGCTATTAATAACAGCTCACAGCTGTTTGCTTAGCCTTTACTGGCTAGATTACAGGGGGACCCCCCAAAAAATTTACTTGGGGTCCCCCTATAAAATCTAACAAGCAAAGGCTAAACAGACAGCTGTGAGCTGATATTAATAGCCAGGGAAGTGGCCATGGATTCTGGCACCCTGCCGAGGCTAATAATATCAGCCCTCAGCGGCCCCAGAGATGGCGCATCCATGCATCCATAACATGCACCAATTTAGCACTTAGTCTCTGCTCTTCCCACTACCCTGGTGCGGTGGCAAGTGGGGTAATAGGGTTGGGGTTCATGTCAGCCTTGTATTAGCGGCTGACATGAAGCCCAGGTTAGTAATGGAGCCCCCATTACTAACCCCATTGTCAAGGTTTTGAAATAAAGACAAGGCCAGAATAAAGTATTTTATTTTAAATAAAATTCCCTATGGTTTTAATAATTTATTTAAAAATAAAAAAACACTGTTGGCAGGTGAGGGGAGTGACGGTATAGGGGTAGCACTACTGCAGCAAGGCATGTCCCCTGAAAGCCGGAGGAGTGTCAGCTCCAGTAAAGAGGAAAATAGGAGGGTAGGGCAGGCCAGGCAGGTGCTGGTAGTGGGGGACTCAATTATTAGGGGAACAGATAGGGCAATCAGTCACAAAGACAGGGATCGTCGAACAGTGTGCTGCCTACCTGTCGCTCGAGTCCGGCACATCGCTGATCGGGTTGACAGATTACTGGGAGGGGCTGGTGAGGACCCAGCGGTCATGGTGCACATTGGCACAAAGACAAAGTTAGAGGTAGGTGGAAGGTCTTTAAAGATGATTTCAGGGAATTAGGCTGCAAGCTGAAAGCAAGGACCTCAAAGGTGGTATTCTCTGAAATACTACCGGTACTACGTGCCACGCCAGAGAGGCAACGGGAGATTAGGGAGATAAATAAGTGTCTCAAGAACTGGTGTAGGAAGGAGGGATTTGGGTTCCTGGAGAACTGGGTCGACTTCTCAGTTGGCTACAGACTCTACACTAGGGACTGGCTGCACCTTAATGGGAAGGGTGCAGCTGTGCTGGGGGAGAAAATGGCTAGAAGGTTGGAGGAGTGTTTAAACTAGGGATTGGGGGGGGAGGGTATTCATTTTATAGGTGGGGAAGATAGTGCAGATAGTGACCTGGGCACAAATAAAGAAATTGGGGGTGGGGTTAGAACAGTCAATAAAGTAAGAAGGAATAGAGGTACAGAGAGATACATAAAATGCATGTACACTAATGCCAGAAGTCTCACCAACAAAATGGAGGAATTAGAATTAATTTTGTTGGAAAATAATTATGACATGGTAATGATATCTGAGACGTGGCTGGACGAGACCCATGACTGGGCAGTTAATTTACAGGGCTATAGTCTGTTTAGAAATGACCGTACAAACAAGCGAGGGGGGGGTGTGTTTATATGTAAAATCATCCTTAAAACCTGTCTTGCGGGAGGATATATGTGAATCTAATGAAAATGTAGAGTCCCTGTGGGTGGAGATAAGGGGAGGGGGAAAAAATAATTAATTACTGATAGGGGTTTGTTATAAGTCTCCAAAAATAATGGAAGTAGCGGAGAATATCCTCGTAAAGCAAATAGATGAAGCAACGACTCAAGGAGAAGTCATTATTATGGGAGAGTTCAACTACCCTGAAATACATTGGGGGACAGAAACATGTAGTTCAAGCAAAGGTAATAGGTTTTTGACAACTATGAGAGACAATTACCTTTCACAACTGGTTCAGGACCCAACAAGAAGGGGGGCACTGCTAGACCTAATATTAACCAATAGGCCAGACCGCATATCAAATATACGAGTTGGGGGTCACTTGGGTAATAGTGATCACAAAATAATATGTTTTCATGTAACCTTTAATAAGATGTGTAGTAGAGGGGTTACAAGGACACTAAACTTCAGGAAGGCACATTTCCAACGGTTAAGAGATGATCTTAGTGCAATAAACTGGGACGATATCCTGAGACATAAAGCTACACAAAGCAAATGGGAGACATTTATTAACATCCTGAATAGGACCTGTGCACAATATATATCTTTTGGGAATAAACATGCTAGAAATAGGAGGAAACCACTATGGCTAAATAGAGCTGTAAGGGGCGCAATAAGTGACATAAAGCATTTAGAGAACTAAAGCCAGTAGGTAGTGATGAGGCATTAAATAAATATAGAAAATTAAATAAATTATGTAAAAAACAAATCAAGGCAGCAAAGATTGAGGCAGAGAGAATCATTGCCAGAGAAAGTAAAAATAACCCCAAAATATTCTTTAACTACATAAATAGTAAAAAACTAAAAAATGATAGTGTTGGCCCCCTTAACCGCTTCCTGACCGCCCACTGTAGATAAACGTCCGCGCTGCCTGGGCTCTGTGCAGCGCGGACGTTTAAAAACGGTGGGTGGTCTCGCAGTGAACCCCTGGGTCCTGCAAGCACTGTGAGAGCGGTGCAGAGCATTAGCTCTGACAGGGAACATCATCGGGACCTGATTAGATAAGGTCCCAGTGATGTTAACCCTTTGCTGTCTTCTATATGCTGCGATCTATAGTGATCGCGGCATATAGGAGACAGCAAGAGGAGAGGGGGTCGTCCACTTACCTCTCTGATGACCCCTTGATTGCTTTCAGGACCTGGCGTTGCTATGGCAGCTGGAGGTCACATGACCGCCTCCAGCTCTGCCATATATGGTGTCCTTCCTGTCTGGCTTCAGCCTGTAGCTGATGCCAGACAAGAGACTGTGAAACAGTCAGTGAAGATCTCATATAATGTAATATATGTCTATTACATTACATGAGATCAGGGATCAGAAAAATAAAAATTAATGTCCCATACAGGGACTAAGTAAAAATGTAAAAAAAAGTAAAAAAAAATGTTTTGAAACTGTTAAAAAAAAAATACAAAATAAATAAAAATAAATAAATAAAATATTAAACCGATAAATCCATATAGTTATGCAAAAATAAAAAAAGTACACATATTTGGCATTGCCGCGTCCGAAACAACCCGAGCTATAAAACTGTCACACTAATTAACTCCTTATGTGTACACCGTAATAAAAATAAATAAAAAACGGAGCAAAAAACTATGCTTTTTCCTCATATCGCCAAACAAAAAGTGGAACAAAATGCGATCAAAAAGCAAAATGGAAATAGAAATGGTACCGCTGAAAACGTCATCTTGTTCCGCAAAAATCAAGCCGCTATACAGCTCCATCAGCCAAAAATAAAAAAGTTATACCTCTCAGAATAAAGCAATGCAAAAAAAATATTTTTTCTATAAAATTGTTTTATTGTGTAAAAGCGCCAAAACATAAAAAAATATACAGTAAGTGTAGTATCGCTGTAAATGTACTGACCCGAAGAATAACGCTGCCTGATCACTTTTACCACACGCAGAATGGCATAAAAAAACCCCTCAAAAATCAATTCCTGAATTGTTGGTTTTTGTTAATTTTACCTCCCAAAAAAACGGAATAGAAAGCGATCAAAAAATGTCACGTACCCACAAATGGTACCAATAAAAATGTCAACTCGTCCCGCAAAAAACAAGCTATCACATGACTCTGTCGGCCGAAATATGGAAAAATTATAGCTCTCAAAATATGGTGATGCAAAAACTAGATTTTGCAAAAAAAAAGCGTCTCTTAGTGTGTGACAGCTGTCAGTCATAAAAACCCGATATAAATCTGGTATCTCTGTAATCGCACCGACCCGAAGAATAAAGTAATCTAATCAGTTATATCACACTAGGAACGGCGTAAAAAAATAAATAAAACCAATTCTTCACCTGCTACTGATTTGTTTATTATGTCTCCCAAAGATCGCAGTATGGCTCGGCACACATTTATCCTGCGCTCTGCGCTGAGCACTTACGCCAGAGTTTCCATGTAAATCTCTGAAATATGTGATTCAGCCGGAACCCATGACGGAAGATTCCCTGTAATGAGGCAGATATAGGCCACTGTGGATGCCGTCTGGCCTGTGATCCCACGGTGTCATTTGTTTTAGGCGTGCATAAAAGTGCGGTTGGCCACAGTTTTGTGCATTTCTGAAAAAAAGGACACCGCTAAACAGAGGCCAGACGGAGTCCAGAGTAACTCTGCTGCCTCATTACAGTGAATGGATCCCGCAGGGGTTTCATCTGAATTACATCACTTGGAAATTTAGATGGAAACCCCGATGTAAGTGCTCAGCCTAGAGCACCGGATAAATGTTACGTAAAATGTTCCCAATAAAAGCTTCAACTCAGTCCTCAAAAAAAGCTAGTCCCCACTCAGGTCCGTCATCTGTTAAAAATATAAGGGACTTCCAAGTTACTGGTAGCAGAAAGGCTCTGGAAAAGCGAAATGGCCCTTGCCCCCCAAAAGAAATTCAAAAAATTTTGTGCTCCCAAATCCAAATGCCTATTCTACAATAATTTGTTCTCCAATTGTCAAATAGCACTCCGTCCCCCCCAGATCTCGCCATATGGCTGAGCGGTACGATACAGCCACATATGGGGTATTGGCACTTTTAGAAGAAATTGTGTGACACATTTCGGCACCATTTTTACATATTGTCCTGTGTGAAAATGTAAAATCTGAGGGTAAAACATTTTTTTGTGGTAAAAATATAATTATGCTTTTTTCACTGCCCAATGGTATAAATTTAAAAATTAAAAAATACTCACTACTTCCCTAGATGATTTCCTTGAGAGGTGTAGTTTACAAAATGGGGTCACTTGTGGGGGTTTCTGCTGTTTCTGCATGTCAGCGACTCTTCAAATGTGACACGGTGTCTGCTGCCTATCCCAGCCAACATAGCGCTCCTTTCTCTTCCGAACCCTGCCGTACACCAAAGCAGTGGTTTTCCCCCACATATGGGGTATCGGCGTGTTCAGGAGAAATTGCACAACAAATTTCATGGTGCAATTTATCCTGTTACCCTTATGATAGTACAAAATTAGGGAAAGGAAAACATTTTTTGTGGGAAAAATGTGAAAATTTTATTTTTATGGCTCAATATTATAAACTTCTGTGAAGCAGCTGGGGGTGCAAGGTGCTCACTACATATCTAGATAAGTTCCCTAAGGGGTCTAGTTTCCAAAATGGTGTCACTTGTGGGGGGTTTCCACTGTTTAGGCACATCAGGGGCTCCCCAAATGCAACATGGCGTCCGCTAATTATTCAAACAAATTTTGCATTCAAAAAGTCAAATGGCGCTCCTTCCCTTCCGAGCCCTGCCGTGCACCCAAACAGTGGTTTGCCTCCACATATGGGGTATCGGCGTGTTCAGGAGAAATTGCACAACAAATTTCATGGTGCAATTTATCCTATTACCCTTATGATAATGCAAAATTAAGGGATGAAAAACGTTTTTGCGGGAAAAATGTGAAAATTTTATTTTTACAGCTGATTATTATAAACTTCTGTGAAGCACGTTGGGGTTCAAGGTGCTCACCACACATCTAGATAAGTTCCCTAAGGGGTCTAGTTTCCAAAATGGTGTCACTTGTGGGGGGTTTCCACTGTTTAGGAACATCAGGGGCTCTCCAAACGCAACATGGCGTCTGCTAATTATTCAGACAAATTTTACATTCAAAAAGTCAAATGGCGCTCCTTCCCTTGCAAACCCTGCCGTGCGCCCAAACAGTGGTTTTCCCCCACATATGGGGTATCGGCGTGTTCAGGAGAAATTGCACAATAAATTTCATGGTGCAATTTATCCTATTACCATTATGATAATGGAAAATTAAGGGATGAAAAACGTTTTTGTGGGAAAAATGTGAAAATTTTATTTTTACAGCTCAATATTATAAACTTCTGTGAAGCACCTTGGGGTTCAAGGTGCTCACCACACATCTAGATATGTTCCCTAAGGGGTCTAGTTTCCAAAATGGTGTCACTTGTGGGGGGTTTCCACTGTTTAGTCACATCAGGAGCTCTCCAAACGCAACATGGTGTCTGCTAATTATTCAGACAAATTTTACATTCAAAAAGTCTAATGGCGCTCCTTCCTTTCCGAGCCCTGCCGTGCGCCCAAACAGTGGTTTTCCTTCACATATGGGGTATCAGCACGCTCAAGAGAAATTGCACAAAAAATTTTGAGGTCCGTTTTTTCCTGTTACCCCAGTGAAAATAAAAAAAATTGGGTCTAAAGTAACATTTTTGTGAAAAAAGTTAAATGTTAATTTTTTTCTTCCACATTCCAAAAATTCCTGTGAAGCACCTGAAGGGTTAATAAAGTTCTTCAATGTGGTTTTGAACACCTTGAGGGGTGCAGTTTTTAGAACGGTGTCACTTTTGGGTATTTTCTGTCATAAAGACCCCTCAAAGTGACTTCAAATATGATGTGGTCCCTATAAAAATGTTTTTGTAAATTTTGTTGGAAAAATGAGAAATCGCTGGTCAACTTTTAACCCTTATAGCTCCCTAACAAAAAAAAATTTTGGTTCCAAAATTGTGCTGATGTAAAGTAGACATGTGGGAAATGTTATTTATTAAGTATTTTGTGTGACATATCTCTCTGATTTAAGGGCATGAAAATTCAGTTTGAAAATTGCAAAATTTTCAAAATTTTCGCCAAATTTCCAATTTTTTCACAAATAAACGCATGTGATATCAAAGAAATTTTACCACTATCATGAAGTACAATATGTCTCAAAAAAACATTCTCAGAATCAGGGGGATCCGTTGAAGCGTTCCAGAGTAATTGCTTCATAAAGTGACAGTGGTCAGAATTGAAAAAATTGGCCCGGTCACGAAGGCAAAAACAGGCTCTGGTGCGAAGTGGTTAAAAATAGTTTGGGTGAAATGGTGGATGAGGATGAGGAAAAAGCTAAATAATTTTTTTTTAACCATATTTACACAAGAAAATCGCATGACAGAAAACATGATTAGTGATAACAAAAATTCTCCATTAAATGTCACTTGCTTAACCCAGCAGGAAGTACGGCGGTGTCTAAAAATCACTAAAGTTGACAAATCCCCGGGCCCGGATGGGATATGACGCGCCCCCTGGGCCTGTGTTGTGCAGGGGAACCCGGAACCGGGCCTGTTGTAGAATGCTGGGGGTTGTAGTCTCCGTGTGGCGGTGACCCGGTCCGTGCCCAGGGTGGTCAAACCAGTGGCAGTCTTAATGTATAGCAAATGTCCGACTACGCCACCCGTGGATTGCGGTCAGTGGGGACCGCCGCTGCGCTGCCGACCGCTGAGGCTGTTGTTGTTTGCGCAGCCGAGTATGGGATAACTCCCCACGGGAGAAGTATTGCCTCAGGGCAGCTAATGTGAGAGATGATGGGAGTGATGGTGTGAGGGTCCCAGTGCTAATGGTGCTGGTGCGGCAAGGAATCACAGAGACGTGAGGTGCAGTTCAGGGTCTTTACTGATGGTACAAGGCAGACCCTCCCGGGAGTACTGGCTAGTATAAGGGGCCTGGTCAGTCTGCGAGCAAGCAGGAGTTCCCCTGGCCAGGTGGAGTTGTAGGCCTCCCCGTTTATCTGCACTCTTCCTGGCTACCTTGCTGTCAGCGGTTACAAGTAGCCCACGTCCCTGAGTATACCGTGTGGTGCTCACCTGTATGGCTGGTGACTTGGGGCCTTCTGTTAGCCTCCGCTCCTGGATGGCGGCGCTGGTCCCTTCTTTGTGACTGAGCCTCCGGGCTTCTATGGCCAGAGGACCTGGAGTCCCCTGCCGGCTGGTTTCTGCTGCTGGGTATATATCAGTCCCCACAGCCTCGGACTCCTGTGTCCGGTTTTAGTAACTTCAGCCAGGGCGAGCTATATCTCTGCTCACAGCCCCTGGCCTTCAGTTGCTGCTCCTACAGAGCTCCTGTTCTCACTTTCCCTCTCCAGGCTCTGACTGCTCTGCTTGTTCTGCAGGCTCTGACTCCAGCTTCACTCACTAATCCCGCCCCAGACCCAGTTTATAAGGGCAGATTCCTCCCCTCCCAGGTCTGGGTGGGAAGTGTTGCATGCTTAGGGCTCCTGACCAGAGAAACCTCCCACTTGCTCTCAGACATAATATCTCTATTACTGTGGCAACCAGACCCCTGGGGTGTCACAGATACACCCGCGAGTACTGCAGGAATTAAGTAATGTCATAGATAGACCATTATTTTTAATCTTTAAAGATTTCATAATAACAGGGTCTGTACCACAGGACTGGCGTATAGCAAATGTGGTGCCAATATTCTAAAAGGGGACCAAAACTGAACTTGGAAATTATAGGCCGGTAAGCTTAACCTCTACTGTGGGTAAAATCCTGGAGGGTTTCCTAAGAGATGCTATACTAGAGTATCTGAAGAAGAATAACCTCATGACTCAATATCAACATGGGTTTACGAGGGACCGTTCCTGTCAACCTAATCTGATCAGTTTTTATGAGGAGGCAAGTTCTAGACTGGACCAAGGAAATGCAGTGGATGTTGTGTATATGGACTTTTCAAAAGCTTTTGATACGGTTCCACACAAAAGGTTGATACATAAAATGAGAACAATGAAGATAGGGGAAAATATATGTATGTGGGTTAAGAATTGGCTCAGTGATAGGAAACAAAGGGTGGTTATTAATGGAAAACACTCAGACTGGGTCTCAGTTAACAGTGGGGTACCACAGGGGTCAGTATTGGGCCCCCTTCTTTTTAACATATTTATTAATGACCTTGTATTGGGCATACAGAGTAATATTTCAATATTTGCAGATGACACTAAACTCTGCAGGGTAATCAATACAGAGGAGGACAATTTTATATTACAGGAGGATCTATGTAAACTAGAAGCTTGGGCTGATAAATGGCAAATGAGCTTAAATGGGGATAAATGTAAGGTAATGCACTTGGGCAGAGGAAATAAAATGTATAATTATATGCTTAATTGTAAAACACTGGGCAAAACTGTAACTGAAAAAGACCTAGGTGTATTGGTGGACGACAAGCTCACGTTTAGTGGCCAGTGTCAGGCTGCTGCTACAAAGGCAAATAAAATAATGGGATGCATTAAAAGAGGCATAGATGCTCCTGAAGAGAACATAATTTTACCTCTATACAATACCACACTTAGAATACTGTGTACAGTTCTGGTCTCCGGTGTATAAGAAAGACATAGCTGAACTAGAGCGGGTGCAGAGAAGAGCGACCAAGGTTATTAGAGGACTGGGGGGTCTGCAATACCAAAACAGGTTATTACACTTGGGGTTATTTACTGTGGAAAAAAGAAGGCTTAGGGGTGATCTTATTACTATGTACAAGTATATGAGGGGACAGTACAAAGACCTTTCTACTGATCTTTTTACTCTGAGGCCTGAGACGGGGACAAGGGGGCATCTTTTACGTCTGGAGGAAAGAAGGTTTAATCATAATCACAGACGGGGATTCTTTACTGTAAGAGCAGTGAGACTATGGAACTCTCTGCCGCATGATGTTGTAATGAGTGATTCACTGTTAAAATTTAAGAAGGGCATGGATGCCTTTCTTGAAAAGTATAATATTACAGGTTATAAATACTAGATTCCTTGATAGGGCGTTGATCCAGGGAACTAGTCTGATTGTCGTATGGAGTCGGGAAGGAATTTTTTTCCCCAATGTGGAGCTTAGTGTTTGCCACATGGGTTTTTTTTGCCTTCCTCTGGATCAACATGTTAGGCTATGGGTTGAACTAGATGGACTTAGTCTTCCTTCAACCTTAACAACTATGTTACTGTATACTCACCTAATGTCCAATATTCGAAGCTCTCGTCTCCTGTAAGAAACCAAAAATAAAACACAACAATATCCCTCATCTATCCGCCGTCATGACGTAATCCACAGTGTTCCACGACGATCCGGGTCACTTCTACAGCAGTCACATCAGCAATCACTGATGTGACTGTTGTAGAAGACAGTACTATATACACTTTCAGGAGTGTAATCACTCCTGTCAGTGTATAGTGCTGTGCTGTGAGTGAGGTCACTTGAGTTCAAACAGCTGAAGATCAGCTGAGAGCTCTGGTGACCTCAGCTGTTTGAACTCCAGTGACCTCAGCTGGCAGCTCAGCGCGATACACTGCGGGAGCGATCGTGCTCCTGTCAGTGAATCACCGGCTACCGGATAGCACAGTCACATCTCCAGATGTGGCTGTGCTATCAGTGAGATCGTCGTGGGATACTCAATATTATATGGACTACGATGGACAGGTGAGGATTATGGTGGTTTCTTCTTTTTTCTTTATTACAGGTGACATGGGTAAGCGGGGATTAGGTGTAAGGTGAGTATATGGTGTTTTTTATTTTTTATTTTTTTACAGGGGATGAGAACATTGGCGATTAGGTGTAGGTGAGTATAATGTGTTTATTATTTTTATTTAAATAATTATTTATTCATTTTAACTTTTTTTTACTACCACTTTCACTGCACAAGCGCCGGCTGATGAGAGATTACTCTTCACATCAGTGGCACTTGCGCTGCTTGTTTATAGTGACAGAAGGCACTGAATAATGGGGTTAGTAGTCCCATCAGCCGGCGCCTATGACTCGCAGTAAGCGTTTTACCGCGGGTCACTGTCACAGCTGCGGGAAAACCCTGACACCTGACAGCATGATCCCACAGCGCTGTGATCGGCGGTAGCAATGTTACAGCCCCTGTTTCCCATGCTGTCACGCAGATGATGACAACATGGGAAACCAGGGATATTCGTGTTCGGGCCGACTTTTGCCGATTTTTGCGTTTTTGGAAAGTTTCTACTTCTATATCTTTGCTGGATGACAGAATAGCCTTCCAGAGCTGCTGTTTTGATGTAAACTGCCTTCCACCCTCATAGATCTTTTACTTGAGGATACTCCAAAGGTTCTCATTAGGGTTGAGGTTAGGGGAAGATGGTGGTCACGCCATGAGTTTCTCTCCTTTTATATTTATTACAGCCAATGATTCAGAGGTATTCTTTTCAGAATGAGATGGTGCATTGTCATGCATAAAGATGATTTTACTATGGATGGCACGGTTCTTCTATTTTTACCATGGAAGAACGTGGTCAGTCAGAAACTCTATATACTTTTCCAGCTCATTTTCACGCCTTCAGAGCTTTCGATCAGGCCAAAAAAATGACGTCGCAGTCTTGTTGGGCCATGATGGCCATCCATCAACCATCCACTACTCTATTCAACTGGACCACTCAGAGTTGCTCGGCACTCATCAGTAAACAAGACTTTTTAAACTTAGTCTTCATGTATGTCTGAGTCCACTGTAACTGTTTCTGCTTGTGAGCACTATTTAGAGGTGGCTGAATAGTAGGTTTATGCAGAATTGCAAGCCTTTGGAGGAACCTACACCTTTAGGTTCGCAGGACTCCAGAGGCACCAGCAACTTCAAATACCTGTTTGCTGCTTTGTAATGGTATTTTAGCAGCTGCTCTCTTAATCTGATGAATTTGTATAGCAGAAACCTTCCTTATTATGCCTTTATCTGCACAAATCCATCTGTGCTCTATATCTGCTACAAGTCTCTTCACAATACAATGATCACGCTTACGTTTTCATGAAATAGCTAATGTTTTCATACCTAGTCCAAAGCATTGCACTATTTGACACTTTTTAGCTGCAAAGAGATCCTTTTTCTTTTCCACATTGCTTGAAACCTGTGGACTGCTAGTAATGAGGAACGTCATTCTTAAGTAATTTTCCTTTTAATTGGGCCTCTCCTGGCAAACTAATTATCACAGGTGTTTGAGATGTGGATTTCAGTGATCTATAGATGCTGAGACACAATACTATCCATGAGATTATTTGAAAAACAAAAATGTAAATCTTTCTGACCCTTAAATCTAATTACAATAATAGCACAACAAGATAACAATGAAAAACAAGACCTCATAAACAATGAGGGGCATACCACTAAACATTAGATAAGCAAATGAAGGACCATAAGTGTTTCAAAAACCCCAAAATAAGACGTGGTTAGAACGCAATGTGATGACTAAAAAGGTACAATACTTTATTTAAATATTTTAAAAAGACACACATAGTATAAATGTCATGTATTAAGAGACATAACATGGGCAGATGAGGCAGCAGAGGGTAGATAGAGACACAGTTGGTATCAGATATACACTGGACCTATAATAGGTCACATAGTCCAACCCATACAATCCATTGATCACAGCAAAAGTGTGCAGGAGAAGTTATAGTAACATAGGTCATGTGACCTGTATCAGGTCAAATATAGACAGTCATCAAAATCCTGCAACACACAGAAAATACAAGTATCACATGGATAAGTGGATAAGGTTAAATAAGACATACTTAGTAGAGGTAAAAGGATAACCAACAGTGCCAGGGGAAGCCCCAACACGTGTTTCCATACTTCCTCAGGGGGCAGTGGTGGGGTGTGTGTGTGCATAGCGCCGCACAGCAGCAGACATTGGTGACAGTGCCGTGGTCTCAGGCGGCGTCCAGGAAGGGGGGGGAACTCCCCCATTAACGTCACATGTTCCGGGACGCCGCCCATCCAAGACCGCGTCACAGTCACATGACCGCGTCACAGTCACATGACCGCGGCATCCGGCGCATGTGCACAAGGTCAGCCCACAGATGTCAGTCATAGACATGCAAAGGATAGACATGGAGCAAAACAAGAACTATTCCACACAAAAGGATGAACAAACATCATTTATAATCGCAATATGACCGTGTCACCCCGCTCGCAATATATATTTTAAACAACACATATGATGCACAGCAAATCTCATGAATTCGAATGGGTGTTTCACCTTCTGCAGGCAAGAATTCAATCACAGAACGTTGTCTAATACGAATATCGATGTCAGCCGTTTTGAAAACGGATTCAGTCCTGCCACCTATTGGTGCAGGAAGTTGCAATTGCTGTGGATTGGAGAAGAAAGTTTGAGGAATTGTGCAAAATTCGAATATTTAACATAACTACCTTATTTAAGTAGAAAAAAAATAGGAGGCATTACTTATTGACTGACCCTCGTAATAGTGTGTGTTTGTTATCTTTTATTCTTGTTTTAGCTCACTTTTTCCCCCGGCCTCTTTTTATATTCGGAGCTCTGTTAATAATGGAAAGACAACCCGACTGCTTTTTGATTAACAACCTATTTGGATGTGAATGGAACTCTTCTCCTTTAAGGAAAACAAGTGGACATGGACATTTACTCATATCATGGATATTCACTGGAATGTGATTTGCTGTGCATCATATGTGTTGTTTAAAATATATATTGCGAGAGGGGTGACACGGTCACATTGCGATTATAAATGATGTTTGTTCATCCTTTTGTGTGGAGTAGTTCTTGCTTTGCTCCATGTCTATCCTTTGCATGTCTATGACTGACATCTGTGGGCTGACCTTGTGCACATGCGCCGGATGCCGCAGTCATGTGACTGTGATGCGGTCTCGGATGGGCGAAGTCCCGGAACATGTGACATCAATGGGGGAGTTCCCCCCTTTCCTGGACGCCGCCTGAGACCGCAACGCGTCACCAATGTCCGCTGCTGTGCGGCGCTATGCGCCGCCATTGGTCAGTATCCACCTGCTCTCTATTAGGCTCACATATATGAGGCCCTGTATCCACACACACCCCACCACTGCCCCCTGAGGAAGTACGGAAACACGTGTCGGGGCTTCCCCTGGCACTGTTGGTTATCCTTTTACCTCTACTAAGTATGTCTTATTTAACCTTATCCATGTGATACTTGTATTTTCTGTGTGCTGCAGGATTTTGATGACTGTCTATATTTGACCTGATACAGGTCACATGACCTATGTTACTCTAACTTCTCCTGCACACTTTTGCTGTGATCAATGGATTGTATGGGTTGGACTATGTGACCTATTATAGGTCCAGTGTATATCTGATACCTGTTATGTTCTGCTACCAAAGCTAAGGAAAGAGAGGAGATCTGTCCCTACTATAGGACTCAGCTGAATCCCTACGATGTAACAGGGAACCTGATCCTGCGATCAGACCTGCTAAAGTCCTAATCTAGTCTGTACGGAGACCTATAGATGTGGGGAGGGAATCCCTACAAGTACTAAGGACTGGGAGGAATATGGGACACCTCCTAACAGAAATAGTAGCAGACAGACGAACAAACAAAATAGATAGAACATAGAGGTCCGTAGACCAAGCAAACTAACAGAGTTAGATACAGAGCACAGGCTAGCTAGAAAGTAGATATACAATGAAGTCCAGCAAAGCCAGAAGGGCGGAGCAGGATTAAATAGGCCAACAAGGTCATGTGACCAGCAAAGGAAAAAAAAACCTAACAGCAAGGTTCTAACAGTACCCCCCCTTCTAAGAGGATCCTCCGGATCCCCTAGGACCAGGCTTATCAGGAAATCTCCTGTGAAACGCTCTGATAAGTCTGGACGCGGAAACATCATCTGACCTCACCCAAGAGTTATCCTCGGGTCCGAAACCTTTCCAGGCCACAAGATACTGCAAATTACCTCTATACCGTCTAGAGTCAAGGATGCGAGAAATTTCATATTCCCCGTCCTCCACCACCGGAGGAACAGAGGCAGAGGCGTCACCATCCGACACAACAGCTTTTTTTAACAGAGAGACATGAAAGACCGGATTAATTCTCCAGGAGGTAGGAACCTTCAACCTAACAGCAGATTGGTTGACAACCTGAAGCACCTTAAAGGGCCCTACAAACTTGGGACCCAATTTCTTAGAAGGAATCCTCAACCGCAGATTCCTAGAGGACAACCAAACCATGTCACCAACAGCGAACAAAACCTCCTGTCATTTCCTATCAAAGTAGTCTTTAGATTTTCTGTTGGCCTCCTGAAGATTACCACGCACATCCGTCCAAACTCTTTCCAAATCACCGGAAAAATTCTCCTCCTCAGGCACGGCAGATCCCAACTTGGAGAACGACCCAAACGACGGATGTCTCCCAGAACAACAAAAAAAAGGCGAACAACCAGCAGAAGAAGATGTATGATTGTTCAGAGCAAATTCGGCAAGTGGCAGAAACTCAGACCACCCCTCTTGATTGTCTGCCACAAAACAACGCAAGAACTGCTCAACATCCTGGTTTTTCCTTTCTGTCTGGCCATTAGATTCAGGATGATATCCGGACGAAAACGACAAATGAATTCCCAACCTGTCACAAAAGGCACGCCAAAAACGAGCCACGAACTGAGGACCCCTATCAGAAACAATGTCAGTAGGAACGCCATGAAGTCTGACAATTTCCTTGACAAAGGCCTTAGCGAGAGTTTTAGCGCAGGGCAGTTTGACGAAGGGAACCAAGTGACACATCTTGCTAAAACGGTCCACGACCACCCAGATGACAGTAAAACCCTCAGAGGGGGGAAGGTCAGTTATAAAGTCCATAGCCAAATGTGTCCAAGGAGCACTGGGGACCTCCAAAGGACAAAGCAACCCCGCAGCAGGAGTATGTGAGGACTTAGATCTAGCACATATAGTACATTGGCGCACCCACTTAATGACTTCCTTCTGCCATCCAGGCCACCAAAAACTGCGACCCACCAGTCTCTTGGTCTCAGAGATTCCGGGATGACCTGCCAACCGAGATTCGTGACACTCCTCAAACAAATCTCTCCTAAAGGTCCCAGGCACAAACAACCTCCCATGAGGAGTGTTAGATGGGGCATTCTCTTGAGCTTTAAGAATCTCATCTTCCAAAACGGAGTCTAAAGCAGCTATCACAACACCTTCTTGTAAAATGTTTTCCTCTTTCTCAGCACCGACTATGGGAGAAAAACTGCGAGACAAGGCATCCGCCTTAACATTCTTAGTACCAGGGATGTAAGTAACGGAGAAATTAAACCGCGAGAAAAACAGTGCCCACCTAGCCTGACGGGCATTCAGGCGCTTGGCAGCATCAAGATATATCAGATTTTTATGATCCGTAAGAACCTGAACGGGAAATTCCGCACCTTCCAAGAAGTGGCGCCAGTGTTCAAATGCGAGTTTAATAGCCAATAATTCCCGATTACCAATATCGTAATTCAGTTCAGTCTCCGAAAATTTTTTTGAAAAAAAGGCACAGGGATGTAATCCATCCCCGTTATCCTGAGACAATACTGCGCCAACCCCCACAGAGGAAGCATCAACCTCAACCAAAAACGGCCTAGTAACATCAGGCTGCATAAGGATGGGAGCAGAGGTGAACCTCTCCTTGAGATACACAAAAGCTTCAATGGCCTCAGAAGACCACTGAACCGTATCAGCACCTTTCCTGGTGAGATCAGTCAGAGGTTTGACAATACTAGAAAAATTTTTTATGAATTTTCTGTAGTAATTGGCGAAACCCAAAAACCTCTGTATCGATTTCAAACCAATAGGCCTAGGCCATTCCTGCACAGCCTGAACCTTAACCGGATCCATCTCAAAACCTTTGCTGGAGATAATGTAGCCCAAAAAACTAATTCTCTGTACAGCGAACTCACATTTCTCCAGCTTAGCAAAAAGCGAATTGTCCATTAATAACTGTAATACCTCACGCACGCTCCGCCAATGAGACTCCAGATCTGGCGAATAAATCAAAATGTCATCCAAATACACAACCACATTTTTACCGATCAAAGGTCTAAGGATGTCATTAATCAGATTCTGAAAAAATGCAGGAGCATTAGTAAGACCAAAAGGCATAACCAGATTCTCAAAATGACCCACAGGAGAGTTAAAAGCAGTCTTCCATTCATCACCCTCCTTCATGCGCAACAGATTGTATGCCCCCTTAAGGTCAATTTTAGAGAACCACTTGGCCCCCAATAACTGGTTAAACAGATCAGGAATCAATGGCAGTGGGTAAGGATTGCGTACCGTAATTTTGTTAATCTCACGAAAATCCAGACAAGGACGTAAACCGCCGTCCTTTTTTTTTACAAAAAAAAATCCAACCGCCACAGGAGACTTAGAGGGCCTAATGTGACCGGCGGCCAAACTTGTCTGTATGTATTCCTCCAAAGCCTTCCTCTCAGGAATAGTAAGGTTAAATAAACGACTTTTAGGAAGAGTCGCTCCAGGGACAAATTCAATAGAACAATCATAGTCTCTATGGGGAGGCAAAACCTGCGATTCCTTCTCAGAAAAAACTCTCCAAAAATCCTGAATAGGAACAGGCAATTCTCCCCTATCCAAAGCTGCAATACGCCCGTTACAACACTTGTCATAACATTTATGGCTCCAGGATTTAATTTCACTGGTAGACCAATCCAGTACAGGATTGTGAAATTTTAACCAGGGCAAACCCAATATTACTGGAGAAGGCAAGTTATTCAACACTACCAAATCCAATTTCTCATGGTGAACACCATTAATAGTGAGAGGAAATTCACTGACCTTGAGAGTAATATTCTTCAAAGGGGAGCCATCCACAGAAACCACAGCAATGGGGGATGATAAAGGTTCAGGTTTTAAATTGAGTTTTTCCACGAATCCCCCATCAATTACATTCAGTGTAGACCCGCAATCAACAAACACCCGAAATTCCATTAATTTTTCCTGAGCAATCGTGGAAGCAGCTAAAAATATACCCTTGGAATTTAAACAGGCAATACGGGCGTGACTGACCATTTTTTTTTCTTTCTTCATACGAAGCTCACAGCCTTTAATCAAATGACCAGATTTTCCGCAATAGAAACACAAGCCTTCCGAAAAACGACGGTCTTTTTCTTGAGAGCGAGGTGCCACCGATCCAATCTCCATCGGTTCACCACTGTTAGTACACACATTCTCATAACGAGAAACTGACATAGCAGAGGATTTGCTCTCATTAACCCTAGCACGCAGTCTTCTATCCACCCGTATAGCTAATTGCATAGCCTGTTGCAAATCCTCAGGTGTAGGATAAGCAATTAGCAGGTCTTTAACCCTTTCACTGAGCCCAGCAAGAAATAGACTTTTCAGAGCAGAATCGTTCCACCCTGTTTGAGTGGACCAACGACGAAAATGAGTACAATATTTTTCGACATTACCTGATCCTTGTTTTAAACGTCTCAACTCAGTCTCAGCTGATGCCACACGGTCAGTATCATCATATAATAGTCCTAAAGCAGAAAAAAAACTATCCACTGATCTGAAGCATGTATCACTAGGTTGCAAAGAAAAGGCCCACTCCTGAGGCTCTTTGCGCAAAAGTGACATTATGAACCCTACGCGCTGGGATTCATCCCCAGAGGACTTGGGTCTCAAACGAAAATACAATAAGCAAGCATTTTTAAATGAAAAAAATTCTCGATGTTCACCAAAAAATAAATCCGGCAAACATACCTTAGGCTCCAAGAAATATGCTCCAGGACAGTTACTCACGTGCTGACGGAGCTCGGCCACTTCCAGAGAGAGTCCCTGCAGGTGTTTAGCCAAATCCTGAACAGACACCATGATGGAACAAAAAAAAAAAAATATCTTTCCTTAGAGAATTTGCAGGCTGGACTTACTGTTATGTTCTGCTACCAAAGCTAAGGAAAGAGAGGAGATCTGTCCCTACTATAGGACTCAGCTGAATCCCTACGATGTAACAGGGAACCTGATCCTGCGATCAGACCTGCTAAAGTCCTAATCTAGTCTGTACGGAGACCTATAGATGTGGGGAGGGAATCCCTACAAGTACTAAGGACTGGGAGGAATATGGGACACCTCCTAACAGAAATAGTAGCAGACAGACGAACAAACAAAATAGATAGAACATAGAGGTCCGTAGACCAAGCAAACTAACAGAGTTAGATACAGAGCACAGGCTAGCTAGAAAGTAGATATACAATGAAGTCCAGCAAAGCCAGAAGGGCGGAGCAGGATTAAATAGGCCAACAAGGTCATGTGACCAGCAAAGGAAAAAAAAACCTAACAGCAAGGTTCTAACAATACCAACTGTGTCTCTATCTACCCTCTGTTGCCTCATCTGCCCATGTTATGTCTGTTAATACATGAAATTTATACTATGTGTGTCTTTTTTTAAATATTTAAATAAGGTATTGTACCTTTTTAGTCATCACATTGCGTTCTAACCACGTCTTATTTTGGGGTTTTTGAAACACTTATGGTCCTTCGTTTGCTTATCTAATTACAATAATGTGGAAGGCGGTGTATATGCCTGATGCATTGAAGAGGCTGATAGGTTTGTGAGCTGACCATGATCTGTGTTTCACAAACATGTGAATTTGCCCTGAATATAAGAAGATTCTTTATTCATGAACCTAATTTATTAGCCAAAATGTAAAGGGGCTAAGAAAACCAGCTTTTATCCTGGAGGACCCTGCACATTCCTGAACTGCATGGACAGTTTATTGATTTCAGTTTGAACTGTGTAATACTTAATTTCCCCTGAGCTGGTGCTACATAGATATTGAATAGTTGCTGACTGGTTCCTCAGCAGATTACAACTGATTGCTGGTGGTCCTAGCAGGCAGACACCCTGAGATCAGACTGTAATCAGGAAACCCTATCAACAAACAATTTTTTTTCCCAAAGTGGATAACCTCTTTAATATAGTTTTACTTATTTAGCATTTGTTTTTCATCCCATAAAAGTCTACTGAGCATAAGTTTACCAACCATCTTGTAAATGTTTCAATATTCCATCCAAATAAAATCAATTATGTAAAAAAATATCCTTGCTAGTTCACACTGGCAGACATGTGTGCTGCATAATACCAGCATCCCAGGCAATGTATAACGTACACTTGTGTTTCTCCATAAATAAATATTTACATGGAAGTGATATTTACTAAAGCTGTTCAGCCATTCACAAACCAATTCATCATTTTGGCATTTTCCTACAGCTTTGTAGCACTGTGCTAGAATATTCTCTCAGTAGTAACAGATGTGGTGGTATTGGTTGGAGATGAAATATCACAGACCTTCAAGTCACTATATTTATTCTAGTAATTCCAGTTTTTGCACTTGACCTATAACTAATATCCTTAGCATTTTCGTTTAGCATAATCAATGTGAATTAATTGCAAAATTAGTTTGATAATTTAAAGGATTAGATTATCTGGGTTCCAACTTAACCTTGCCAAAGAGCCTGACACAGGTGTCTCTTTTTGGGGATGGTGTTATACTTGCGAGAAGTCTCCAAGACTTCTCGAGTGCTGCACCAAATCTTTGGAATGCTCTACCCAGGACAATTCGATAAATCCCCAATACCCACAGTTTTAAGAGTGTCCTAAAAACACATTGCTTTAAACTGGTTTATCACTTCACCTTACTTATCTAACTATACCTGTTTTGCCCATACAAAATTTTCTTAAAAATCAGGACCCTTGTAGCATCTGTTCACACACCATCCTTGCACTTAATACCAGAGCTCCACCTTCCTCCTCAATCTCCCATCTACATAGAATCTTATCTGTAGTAACTGTAATCTCCCATCTCAGTAATGTAAAAATCTGTCTTCACTAAATCCAGATTTTATCCAAGAATTTAAAATTTTGAGAGTGAAAGGTCAGTCGTGGAGGAGAAAGAAGCAGATTTCTCTGATAAGACATATTACAAAGTTTCTTATTTTCATGTATACTATTGTTTCATGATATAAAAATTTTAAATTTTTCAGTGATTTTTATTTTTTTAATGTTCCATATCACTACCTGTTAGAGTTGAGCGAATCAATTTGAGGAGAATTAATTTCACCTCGAATTTGACAAAAGATTCAGATTAGCCCAAATCCAATTTTTCTTTCAGCTTTGCTCTAGGCTAGCCCAAATCTAATTTCTTTTTCAGCTTTGCTCCAGGCAAAACCAGCAAAATGGCAACCGGACAGATACCATTTTGGTGTATTATAAAGGGCCAAAAAGTGGTTAAAAATGGAAAAAATTATACTGATCTGGCCCTTACCTCTCCCTTTGTGCAGACCCGCTACTTTCTGGTCGTCCTTTTTAGTACAGTCTACTTAAACGTTTTCTGGTGCCTTTGTATTTTCAACGTCTATCCACTATCTTTGGCATCTCCTTTGCTGAGTAGGCCCTGAGACGTCATGACGTTACATGAGGCCTCACTTCATATTTTTGACATTTCATGCCATAAAATTGCATGTGTGATACTTTATTCCCCTTGGAGGGTATTGAAGATTTGTCTGCTAGTTCCTCAGCAGATTACAACTGATTGCTGATGGTCCTAGCATCGAAAACCTGAGATCAGACCTTTATCAGAGGACACTATTGGCAAAAAAACTTTTTCAAATTGGTTTACCTCTTTAAAAGGGTTGTCCACTAATTGGACAACCCCTTCTCATTCCTCATGTTTGGCCTCATTAAAATAAAAACATTTAAACTCATCTCCCTTGGCGGCGGCGTTCCAGCGGTGTCGACATTCGCGTCCCCGGGGCTCATGTGAGATTGTTACGTCGTGACATGAGCCCTGCACCCAATCAGTCTCCAAACTGGAGCTTCAAGTAGATCTGTCACCAGATTCCACATTATAAACTGCATATGCTATTAGGTGTCTTTGATTTGTTAAGCCTGGTGTTCCTAGCTAGAGCTGAACTCATAAAATGCTCATATTTAAAAAGGATTATACATTCACTCTAGCATGGATTTTTAAAGTAAGTACATCTGACGCGCCCCTTGGGGTGCCACATTCCCCCCTAGTTAAATTTAGTACTCCCGGACTGAGGACACCTTTAGAATTAAACAATCAACAACAATAACGATTCATATTACAAACAATTTACAAAGTCTCAAAAAGGCAAAAACCAAACTAGAATTGAGAGTAGTCATTGCGGCTCTTAGTCTTTACGCCACTATCCGGGAATTGTCTTTTTCCGGGCACTTGAAGGTTGGTTGGTGGGAACCGCCTCAACCCACTTCGTGTATCGTCCCTGGGCGTGGCTTCAGGGCACTCTGTTGGTGGGCCTGGTTTTCGGCCACGCCTGCGGTTTATTTTCAAGGCCAACAATTAACTTTATTCAACATTGTCCTGACCACACCTAGTCCTGTGGTCCATTTGTCCATAAATTTAATAACTATATATACTCAGGATTACTTAACGGTTACAACTATATAACATATACTATTATTTTACTTCTTTTTAGTCCCTATAACAGGCAGGGAGCTGACCTATGGTACTACGGGTTGATCTATGCAGTACATTTGTTGAAAATGACCTACCCGGGTCGCTAGTGTCTACCGCTGGTGTGGTGGGCTCAGTGTGGACTACACTACGGTTAGTCTGAGGTAATCCCGGTAGGCTTGGTAGTCTTCTACGACTTCTTTGACTCACCATGGGTACGACAGATTCGTGGTGGGGTTCACCGGGATGTGGTTATATGGGTCCACCAAATCTGGTAACTTCTCTGGACACAGGCTACGTACTTCAAGGGGCAACGTCTTCAACAGGTCTATTACCACCTGGCTCATTTTCTCGCACAACCCGTTGGTCTGGGGATGATACAGCGTCGTCCTTATTTTCTTGCAGCCGTACAAGTTACAGAATTCCTGAAACACTTCTGCTTCAAAGGCTGGGCCTTAATCAGTAAGTATTCGTTCAGGGTAAACGGGCGGGCAACAAAAGTGTTGTTGAAACGCTTTGGCTGCCATCTTAGCCGTCTGATCCTTCACTGGCACTACTACCAGGAACCGGGAGTAGTGGTCTACTATGGTGAGAGCGTAGACATAGCCTGACCGGCTTGGGGCTAGCTTCACGTGGTCCAAGGCTACCAGTTCAAGTGGTTGTTTGGTGATTATTGTGATTATGGGCTGCAGGGGAGCCCTCTGGCTGTCACGGTCTTTCTGTCTCAGGTTGCATGGACCACATTCTTGACACCATCTCTCGATTGCTTTCCTCATGCCAGCCCAGTACAATCGCTCACGTAGCAGGACTTCCAACTTCTTCCACCCAAAGTGTCCTGCTCCATCGTGGTATGCTTCTAAGACCATTGGTGCATCCCGCTTCGGGACTACCACCTGCCAGACCAGTTCGTGTGTCCGGGAGTTGATGCTTCTCCGACACAGCTTTCCCTCGTAGATGAACAGCTTGCCCTTCTCCTTCAACAACTGTTGGGTCTCCTGTAGAGCATCTGGATCAGGATGCGAGTCAGCTTGTGTCAGCAACTCCTTTACTAGGTGGACAGCCGGGTCGCTATCCTGCATTTCTGCCCATCCATGGTGGGGTAATGGGTTAAACGTGGCCTCCCTGTTGGCAGAGCGCTTGTTCCTCACACAGTGGGTATCTCTATCTCCTCCAGCTCTTCCGGGTCTTCTCCCCCATCTGGCAAGTTGGGTATCCTGGACAGCGCATCAGCATTAGTGTTTTTATGCCCCACCCGATACTTGATGGCAAACTCGTAGTTGGACAGTCGAGCCATCCATCGTTGTTCTAGGGTACCAAGATTCGCAGTCTCCAGGTGAATCAGCGGGTTGTTATCCGTGAAGACTGTAAATCTGGAGGAGGCGAGGTAGTGTTTGAAGCGCTCTGTTACAGCCCAGACTATGGCTAAAAACTCCAATTTAAAGGAACTATAGTTGTCGGGGTTCCTTTCCGTAGGTCGGAGCTGCCTGCTGGCATAGGCAATCACTCTCTCTCTGCCCTGCTGTTCCTGGGACAGCACCACTCCCAATCCCACATTGCTGGCATCCGTATGGAGTATAAAGGGTTGGCCATAGTCGGGGTAGGCCAGGACTTCGTCTCCCGTAAGAGCCACTTTCAGTCGAGTGAAGGATTCTTCTTCTGTTTTGCTCCACTTGAACGGAGGATTCGGGTTCTTGGCCTTCTTGGACTGGCCCACTAAGAGGTCCTGCATGGGTGCCGCTATCTTGGTGAAACCCTTGATGAATCTCCTGTAGTAGCCTACCAGCCCTAGGAACTGTCGCACTTCTTTGATAGTGGAGGGTCTTGGCCAGTCCTTGATCACGGTGACTTTTTCAGGGTCTGGTGCTACACCTTCAGCGCTTACCACATGACCTAGGTACTGCATCTTGGGCTTCAACAGGTGGCACTTGGACGGCTTTACTTTCAGGCCATAACCAGATAGGGCTTCAAACACCTTGGCCAGGTGCTCGAGGTGGTCTTCGTAGGTACAGCAGAATGGTTTCGAAGTTTTTGTGTCCCAGGCAACACTCCATTAACCGCTGGAAAGTTCCCGGGGCATTGCAGAGCCCGAATGGCATGCAGTTGAACTCGCAGAGGCCCATTGGTGTCGTAAACGCGGTCTTTTCTCTGTCCGCCTCTGCCACGGGAACCTGCCAATACCCACTGGTGAGATCCAAAGTGGAGAAATAGTTAGCGGATCTTAGTGCAGCCAATGATTCCTCAATTCTGGGTAATGGGTAGGCGTCCTTATGTGTAATGCGGTTTATGTGCCTATAATCAACACACATCCTCATTGTACCGTCTTTCTTTCTAACGAGGACTAATGGAGCTGCCGAGGGGCTACAACTATCTCTGATCACCCCAGCCTCCTTCATCTCCCGTAACATTCCTTTGGCACATTGATTGTGAGCTGGGGGTACAGGCCGGTACCTCTCTTTAATGGGCGGATGATCTACTGTGGAGATATGATGTTGGACCCCTTTTACCTGCCCAAAGTCTAGTGGGTGTTTGCTAAAGACTCGCTCATATTCTTGGACCACCTGGTACACCCCATGCTTTTGGTGCAAATGGGTGGAGTTGGTGCCTACTTGTAGTTTCTGGCACCAATCCTCCACCTGCCCCTTGGAGCCATTGGCCTCCACCTGTTCGGACGGAGGTAAGGGTTCCACTGCCTTTATTGCGTTGTTACTGACAGTGAACAGCTTAGCAAGGGTGGCATACCAGGGTAAATGGACTCTCCCCTTGCGGACATCGACCACCCCCCTGGCCATCAAAATGGTGGGCCTACTATCTGAGTACACGGGTTCTACCAGGGCCTGATAATCTTGACCCCTGAGACCTATTGCTGCCCGACACCATATTAACATTTCACTCCTAGGGGGCATTGCAATGGGGAATGGATCACTCATTCTGATACTGCCGACTTCTCCACCAGACAGCTCTACCTGTTGTCTTTGCATTAGGGCTTTGATCTCCTTCTGCAGAACTCACTGCTGACTGGAACTGGCAGTCTCTGCGACCTGTTGCAACAAAACAATAATTTCCCCAAGACAATTCTCTATCACATTGGTGCCTATAGTTATCATAGGATGACTTTCTCGGTGATCAATATCAACAATAATCATCCCTTGTGATAGCAATTCTACTCGGCCAACCTTTATGGTCACCTCTTTATACCCCACCTGAGGCAAGGGCTGACCATTGCTGGCAAAGATGTTAATATGGTGCCCCGCCTTTTGATAGCGGTGGCAGATGGGTTGTCCGTTCTGGTCGTAGCGATCGCTGTTTCTCCCTCTGGTCGGTGGAATTCTTCTCTGTCGTCGCCACAGGACGTCATCTGGACTGGAAGCCAGCTGGATCCTTTCCTTTGGAGACACTTGCATGGCCTGCACGGTTTTGGTTAGTGTAGCCATACTTTTGGTCAGCTTCTGGACCTGAAGGCGTAGGTCTGCAGAGGGGTCATTATCTAGGGTCTGCGCGTCAGCCTCCACAGGTGCCGCGGAAAAGGACGCCACCTCCTGGTGGCATGTGATAGCTGGGCGCCGGAGGGGTGCAGTGCCACTTGGGGTTGATTCTCTCAGCACCCGGATGGCCCGGTCTTTAAATTGCACAAAGTCCAGATCAGGGTTTTGCATAGCCATAATGCGCAGCTGTATCCGGTGAGCGTTAGACAGGAGCCCCTAGATAAACTGCTCAGTTAGCAATCTGTCCTCGTCTCGCACACTGTCGGGGTCTACCTGTTTAATGGCCTCCTGCAGGTTTAGAGCATAGTCCCGTACACTGTCCTGTACCCTTTGTTTGCACCCGTAGAACTTCATTTTAATCTCTGCTGATGTGCGGGTGTCAAAGGTATCCTTCAACCGGGCCAGTATTTCCTTAACAGTGCTTTTGTCCCTGCTCGGCCAGGACTTCACCTCCCTCTGGGCTGCACCGATTAGCTGGCCTATAAGGATGCTGACTTTCTGCTCCTCAGACAGGGGGTACACTTGGAACAAACTGCGTAGTCTCTCCTCAAAATCGCTCAGGGTGTGCGACTCCCCTGAGTACTGGGGCAACCACGCCGCCCCTGGTATATATGGCATTGATAACAGCATTATAGTGGCGGCGGCTGCACCTGCGGCCGATTCCTCTCCCAGGTTGGGCATCTTCCTCCCCCCTAGTGAACCTCAGCCAGGTCCTGGATTTCTGCTGATGGACCAGTATGCTGCTCTCTTGGTGAGAGGGATCGCTTACCCGCTGGTTCCGGATCGGGGCCTCCTGCTTCCCCTCCGCTGACTGCAAATGACGTGATGACACAGTTCAGCAAAGTCTATGGCACACAGTACCTGGTTATACCGGGCCTCGAATCCTGTTCGTGACGCCAAGTTGACGCGCTCCCTGGGCCATGGGGTACTCAGTAGCCGGGCCGGTCGGTGCTGCGGATGTCACGGTGGCAGTGACCTGGTCCATGATCCAGGGCGGTCAATAAAAGGGGAATAGTAAAAGGGAAATAAAGTTTTTATAGAGATAATGTTCGTGATGCCACCTGTGGTATGCGACTATATGGGGCCGCCGCTGCGGTGCAGATACTCTGGAGCTGATGGTGACGCAGCAGAGTTGGTTCAGCTCTCCACAGGTAGAGCTTAGCTCCAGGGCAGTAGATGGTGATTTTATGAGGTAGATGCTGTTGGTGCAGTGCAATGCAGGTGATGGCGCAGATAATGACCAGTCCACAGCTTAATGGCGGGTTCCTCTTATCTTTACTTGCGGTTTGTTAAGCAGACCGGGGCACAGGTACTAGCTGGTAGCAGAGGTCCGTGCGGCCTGGGAGCAAGTTGGGGATCCACCTCGCCAGGTGAAGTTGTAGGCTTTCCCTCTGCGCTAATCTCTTTGGCCCTGCTGCTTGAAGCTATGCTGCTGCCCTCGTCCCTGAGTAAAACATCTTTTTCCTTACCCGTATGGCACACAGCTCGGGCCTTCCTTAAGTGTCGCTACCACGTGGCGGTGCTAGGCCCTATGGTGCTGCTGTGTCGCCGGGCGTCTGATGGGTCCAGGAGACCTGCAGTCTCCTGCCTTTCGGATTCTGCTGCTGGGCCTTCAGTGCCCCACAACCACAGACTCCGGTGTCCAGTTCACTCACGCTTCTCTCCTCTGGGGCGAGCTTATACACAGCTCCCTTCCCCAGGTCCTTCCTCGTCGTCCTCCTGTCTCCAACTCCTCTCAACTCAGTCTTACTAACCCACCCTCCAGGTTCCAGTGTGAAGGGGAGGAGCTCCCCTTTCTGGTCTGGAGCCATGAAAGTGTTGTATGCTGGTAAACCTGCTTGCTTCCAGGCATGGCATCACCCCTTGTGAGGGAGGCAATGCCACTGTGGCAACCGGACCCCTGGGGTGCCACACATCAGCTTCATCAGGTCTAAGAGATCTATTTAATCTAGTATGAAGTTTGTATTGTGAAATCTGATGACAGATCCATTTTCAGTTTTCATTCTGTACAATATAAAATATTGTACATATCTAAAAGACGAGGTACATTTGTACTGTGCTTTAATAAAGTAAGCACCATCAATTCATAATTAATTACATGACCGTTTGATGGAATTTTAGTTACTGGATGCCAAATTTCTTACTACTCCATAATTATCTATAAATTCACAAGTTTCCTAGCTGCTGGAAGGCAGTGGTGGCATCATTAATCTTCTTCTTTCGTCCTGAAGTCACAGAATAAGCACACACTGTGCACAGGTTGGAGAGAGGAACTGTAATACCAAGTTAGCAAACTATAAATTACCATGCTGTTTGCACTGAGAAATAGCTCATATTCTAATTTTATACCCTGTCGTAATGCTTCATCACGAATGGACATAAACAGCGATTGTCACCTGATTCTCCAAAATTTGGGTTGTACTCAAGAATCACAAACCTTGGAGATAACATACCGTATACTGTAGGCTCCTTGTGTGACTCCAAAAATCTGTGAAGGTCTACACTGAATGAGGGGTTGTCCACTACATGTTTATAGGTTCTCCTCTTGTGACACTGGCGGACACTGTTAGAAAAGGGCCCCTGGCAAGGACAATATATGGGCCCTTTGCAGTCCAATAGTTCAATATAATGCACAATTCCTTCTGCTTTGGAGTTGTAAATGAGTCCCCTTACCTCTTGGGCCCCTGTGCTTCTGCACAGGTTACACCAATGGTCTGTCTGCCCCTGTCTTGTGTGTTTCTTAGTGCAACCTTCCTTACAAACTGAACAACTCTCCTCATGCTGATGGATGAACATTTGAGTAGACTTGTCCATCAACCTCCTACAATTGGAAAACACACACACATGGGAAAGCCATATTTCATTTGGAGGAGAACGATGGAAAGGTCTAGTCACATGCTTGTCCATCCTCTCCCATTTTTTTTAGAATAAGAGACTTTTGTAGTTTTTGAAGAAGGCTGCACTTACAAGAAGGTGGAGCTTCACAAAGGAAGAGAACCTGCAATACTTATATATCAGTAATCACCATAAAACACTCACACTAAGCTCTGTATAACCCCGCCCACGCCACTGATTGGTAGTTTTCTTTGTATACTGTGCATAGACAGAAAGCTACCAACCAGTGAAGGGGGCGGGGTTATATAAAGCTCATGAATATGGAGGATTATATAGCAGCAGGTTTACCAGTTCCTCTAGTGATAATCTCCTGCTGAAACAGTGATTTTATCAAACCTACAATGATCAACTTAGTAAGTGACACATCGATCGCATCAGGGTCTCTGTCTGTACATCATGCTGCTCACAGATTATATAGCAAAAACCTGGTGACAGATTCACTTTAAAATATTAGCAGAACAATGAGAGATGCATAAAAGTAATGTTAAGAAATATCTCATCTTCTGATTGTTGAGTTGCAGCAGGGTATGTCCTTATACAGAGATGTGTTTTCATGGTAACCCTAAAAGAAAATATAGCTGCACTCTGAAATGTATTGGAACTCCATTACTGCCATAGAAAATAGGTAAATGCTACATTATGTACTCATGGAATATTGGAAAAATGGAGCTGCAATGTTGCTATAGAAAAATTACAGATAAAAGAAGGTACTAAGCACATAGATTGGCCAATATATGTGAGCCCAATAGCCATCAACAAGGCGTACCTTATTGTTGGGTCCCTAACCTGATAAAACACCTCTCCTGGACTAAAAAGCCTACAATTAATAGGGCTGGAAGGAACTAGCTACAGTGGTGTGAAAAAGTTTTTGCCCCCTTTCCTGACTCTTTTGTATGTTTGTCACACTTAAATGTTACAGATCAAAAAATTTTTTAAATATTAGACAAAGATAACACAAGTAAAAACAAAATGCAGTTTTTAAATGTAGGTCTTTTATTAAGTGAAAAAGAAATCCAAACCTGCAGGGTCCTGTGTAAAAGTGATTGTCCCCTAAACCTAATAACTGGTTGGGCCACCGTTAGCAGCAACAGCTGCAGTCAAGCATATGCGATAAATGGCAATGAGTCTTTTACAACGCTCTGGAGGAATTTTGGCTATTCAGGGGTGGACTTGCTGGTGTCTTTTGGATCATTGTCCTGCTGCATAATCCATGTGCACTTCAGCTTGAGGTTACAAACAGATGGCACGACATTCTCCTTCAGGATTTTTGGTAGACAGCAGAATTCATGGTTCCATTTGCCACAGCAAGTCTTCCAGGTCCTGAAGCAGCAAAACAGCCCCAGACCATCACACTACCACCACCATATTTTACTGGTGGTATGATGTTCCTTTTCTGAAATAATGTGTTACTTTTACGCCAGATGTAATGGGACATACACCTTCAAAAAAGTTAAACTTTTGTCTCATCAGTCCACAGAGTATTCTCCCAAAAGTCTTGGCGATCATCAAGATGTTTTCTGGCAAAACAGAAACGAGCCTTTATGTGCTTTTTGCTCAGCAGTGGTTTTCGTCTTGGAACTCTGCCATGTATGCCATTTTTGCCCAGTCTCTTTCTTATGGTGAAGTCATGAACACTGCCCTTAACTGAAGCAAGTGAGGCCTGCAGTACTTTAAATGTTGTTGTGGGGTCTTTTATGACCTCTTAAATGAGTCATCACTGCGCTCTTGGGGTAATTTTGGTCAGCCATTACTGGGAAGGTTCACCACAGTTTCATATTTTCACCATTTGTAATTAATGACTCTCTTTGCTGGAGTCCCAAAGCTTTAGACATGGCTTTATAACCTTTTCCAGACAAATAGATCTGAATTACTTTGTTTCTCATTTGTTCCTGAATTTCTTTGGATTGCAGCATGATGTTTAGCTTTTCAGGATCTTTTGGTCTACTTCGCTTGGTCAGGCAGGTGCCATTTATATCATTTCTTGATTGAGAACAGGTGTGGCAGCAATCAGGCCTGGGTGTGGCTGGGGAAATTGAACTCAGCTTCCCTAACATGTGATAAATCACAGTTAATTTATGTTTTAAGGGGACGGGGGATCATTTTTTCCCCCAGGGCCCTTTAGGTTTGGATTTCTTTTTCCCTTAATAATAAAAACCTTCATTTAAAAACTGCATTTTGCGTTTACTTGTTTTATCCTTGTCTAATATTTAAATTTGTTTTCTGATCTGAAACATAGACGTGTGACAAACATGCAAAAGAATAAGAAATCAGGAAGGGGGCAAACACTTTTTCACACCACTGTAATTAAAACCACCTTAGGCTAATGGGAGTAGGAGTGCACATGTCATAGGAATTTGTTACAAACAGAAAAATTGAACAGCACATCCAAACTAGTGTGTACAGGTGCCAGCTAAGACAGTATTTGTAAGAGAAAATATAGCTGCATTCTGAAATGCTAAGAATAATACATTTGGAAAATTGGAGCTACTTTACTGCCATGGAAAATAGATAAATGCTACATTATGTACATATGGGATATTGAAAAAATGGCATTGCAATATTGCTATATCAAAATTACATAAAAAGAAGGTACTTATTATTAGCATTTCAGAGTGCAGCTACATTTTCTCTTAGAATTATTGTCTTAGCTGGCACCTGTACACACTAGTTTGGATGTGGTGGTCAGTTTTTCTGTTTTCATGGTAAGCGGCAGTAAACAAACCTTGTGTAGTTTCATCTTGCAGTAAAAATCCTTTCCATCTGAGATTTTGCAGATGGAAAAGAGTGTTGCTGCATCATCAGACTACACACAGTTGATATGTAGTCTGTTACTATGGAGACATGTGGCTCAATAAAAAAAACTTTAGACAGAAAATAGTTAGACATTTTTAGACTGTTTACCAAGTTGCTTCATTTTCTTTTTTTATGCATTGAAGCATTTAAATACCTGGTTGCATAACTGGACATTGCCCTCTAAGGGTGGCATTTTATTTGATTTACAATAAAGTTATGTTCTGTTTTCATCTACTTCCTATCTGCTATCTGAAATTAATATATTTACAATAAAATTTCGAACAACACTTTTTCTACTAAACTGACTTACGTTTTCTACTTTAGCGCTCTGTTAACCAAAAGTGACACGTGACAAAACAATTAATCACCAAATTGTTCTCTGCTGTAGAAGTAACTGACTTCACATCACAATGGATTAGCTACTTCAGATCAGATTTACTGTAAACTTCATACATTGCAAAACTACATCCACATCAACTTCTATATTCGTACAAGTGCAGAATGTTGTTGCCATCTTACATTATTTGAGTTTGCAAAACTTTTTGTTAGAAGTTTTTTCTCATTCTAGAAGAATCAGAACATATGAATAGTTGTTCTAAAGTTTTAATAATGTGAACAAATATTTTTAAATATCTCCTTCCTGTTTTAAGCTATCACAGGATACATTTCTAAGCTGCCCGATAGCGCAACTGACTTTCAAAGATATTTATGAAATACATCTGTCAATTGTAAAGAAACCCTGACACCATGTTCCCCATTTTTTCCCGCTGCATTTAACAACTTAAAGGGGTTATCCACTACATGGACAACCCCTTCTCAATCCCTATGTTTGCCCCCTGTAAAATAATAACACCTATACTCACCACCGATGCCGGCGGTAACAGCACTGGCTCTCCTGGGGATCTCGTGACATTTTCATGTTACACAATCTCTGTGGCCAATCAGCGCTAGCTTCAATCTCCTACGAAGAAATCACATACATCTGGAGAAAGAGAGAGAGCAGCATCATTCACTTCATCCTGTGATTTGTCCGAAAGTGGGGAGATTCACATCATTGTTATGTCACGCGATCCCTGGGAGAGCCAGTGCCAACCCTGCTGGAACTGTGATGGCACTGAAGTATAGGTGTTATTGTTTTGCAAGGGGGAAACTAGGGATTGAGAAGGGGTTGTTCGAGTAGTGGATAACCCCTTTAAGCAAAGTGAATATGATTTTTGAAAACATATGGCCACTGTGAGTTTTCAGAGGCTATGAAACTGTTCATTTTTTGTGTGCTTTTTCTCAAAGCTTTCTACAGTTAGCCTGTAAAAATTGCATTTTTAGTGCACAAATGCTACATTTCCGCCTTAAAAAAAGTCTTAAAATACTGTGTCAAATCTCCGTCAAAAGCCCAAATAAAATAGAAACACATTACAAAAATGCACCAAAAATGCTATAAACTTAGCAGGTTGCTCTTCCACATTTTGATTTAGACACCTACTAAAAACATGCGGAAGAATACGCAGAACAAAAAAGCTGCATTTTCGGTACATGGGCGCATTGCCTCAATATCACAACGGTTCATCTCTCAATCAAATGTGTGACGCTAAGTTTGATATTTGTAAAGGAAGTGGAGGTTTTTACAATAAATTGAAACTTATGTTTAGATATGCATTCTAATATAGTGTTCTCCCTAACATATACAAAACCAAATTGAGTCTTGATCATATGCAGTGGTATGAAAGTGCTTACTCCCTTCCTGATTTTTTATTCTTTTGCATGTTTGTCACACTTAAATGTTTCAGATCACAAAAGAAATGTAAATATTAATAAAGAATGCAAGGATGCGCTGCAATGCTACTCCTATATATAAAAAATGTTAGACAAGTGGTCCTACCTGTCACCCAAAATAGCTGTGCACAGGAAAAAATAATGAGCCTTCCAAACTCTGCAGTGAATGCTCCAAACAGCAGGAGAGTACAACATAATGCTTGACACGACCTGTCAGTGCACTATCCACCTGGATAGCTGCTCAGGACTGAGCATGCTGACGATACTGCCGTGGATAGGAATAGCATTCAAGGTGCCAGCAGGAGATCTGGATCTGTGGCTGCTGGATGATGTGTAGATGTCCAGGTCTGATGAAGCAGGATCTACTGTGTGGCGGTCCGGCTGATGTGGCGGTACAGTTCAGATTCTTGCTGCATGCTGGTCAGGCTGGTGTAGCAATAGAGTTCAGGCAGTCAGCAGGAAGTCCTGAATGGAGAAGCCGCAATATTCCTGTAATAGCTAAATGGTAGATGTATAGTTCAAGGAAGATGAAGACAGGGGGTGCCGCCCAGTGTCTGACCAGGAATCTGCACCAGGAGATGAAGGTATCCACCTAAAGCCAGTGAGGTGTGCTGGCCGAGCAGCTAGCACTTGGGCACATAGTGCTTTAGGATTGCAGCTCTATTGCTAACTAGTGATGAGCGATCATGCTCGCTACTGCTCGGTGCTCGCCCAAGCATCTCACTGCCCGAGATGCTCAGCGCTCGCTGAGTATTTCCGGGTTGCTCGGGCGGGAACTCAGGTCCCCTCCCTGCATGTTTGGCGCTCTTTAGTTGCCGTAGCCATGTTGGTTGTGGGCATTACAGTGACTGGCTGGCCGCACAGCGTCATCAGGTCTATATCAGACCTGGCGCCGCCGTGCTCGCCACAGTCACTCCGGATCAGACAGTGTAGGGAGAGCTGCTGCTGTGTCAGGGAGAGATTTGATCGTGTATTAGGTAGTGTAGGGAGAAAAACCGTACATTACACATATCCATCTTAACAAACAGTCCTTCTGAGGACTAATCCATCTGCAGAGATATCAGGCAGGCAGGGTGTATAGGCAGGATGTGTATATAGCAGACTGCAGTGCTTATAGCACAAGAGGCTCCATTCCAATTCTGCCTTCTGCTGCTGTTATATATTTCTATGCAAAGGCCCAGGTTTCAGGGGTCAGGAATACTTTTCTTTGGATCTTAATCCTCATTATTTGCTTAAAAAGCAATCCAGAGAACAGAACACCGTTTTTCTGCGCCATTTGCTTGTTTTGGAAGAGGTGCTGCTGCGTCAGGGACAGATTTGCTTGTGTATTAGGTAGTGTAGGGAGAAAAACCGTACATTACACATATCCATCTTAACAAACAGTGCTTCTGAGGACTAATCTATCTGCAGAGATATCAGGCAGGCAGGGTGTATAGGCAGGCAGTGTATATAGCAGACTGCAGCGCATATAGCACAAGAGGCTCCATTCCAATTCTGCCTTCTGCTGCTGTTACATATTTCTATACAAAGGCCCAGGTCTCAGGGGCCAGGAATACTTTTCTTTGGATCTTAATCCTCATTATTTGCTTAAAAAGCAATCCAGAGAACACCATTTTTTCTGCGCCATTTGCTTGTTGGCACTGCAGAATACAGCCAGGTCCTTTCCATATTAGAGCGCTAGAAATCCAGCTATTTAAAACTGTGTTTTCTCCGTCAAACGGATCACATATACGTTGTCAGAAAATACTGCCATTTCTGGCCTCCATTAAAAATTTCTTTCAGTGTGTCAATGAAGCAATTCCCACTAGTTTGCTATTCAAACTACTTACCTACAGGCCAGGTATTTAAAACTCTGTTTTCTCTATCACACGGATCACATATAAGTTCGCTCCAAACGCAGTCATTTGTAGTGAACGTGGAAAATACTGTCCTCCATTTAAAATGGGCAAGGCACGTGGCAAGGAACGGGGAACTGGACGTGATGGTAATGGTGCATGCAGAGGCCGAGGACAAGGCCGTGGGCAAGCCGAAATTGTGCCACAACAAACACCCACATCTTCTCGCCTGACCTTCCTGTCCCAATTTCTAGGGGACCGCAGCACACCACTATTGAACCCAGAGCAGTGTCAAAAGGTTGTTGGTTGGATAGCGGATAATGCTTCCAGTCACTTAGCCACCACCACCACCACCCTGTCTTCCACACGGTCAAGTCACAGTAGCCGTGAGGCTGGGCCGCATATTCCTCACGCTGATCCTCCTTCCTACCACCATGCCAGTACCCAGAGACAACTGATCCCACACTTGGACACTCTGAAGAGCTGTTCACTTTTCCATTTATAGATTCGGGCCTCTCGCCCGGTCCACTTGAAGCGGGGCAAGAGGAGATCGCGTGTAGCGATGCCCAAATATTTGAGCAGCCACGGTCACACAAAGGCGACGGTGGGAAAGTGTCACAAGAGGTGGACGATGATGAGACACAATTGCCAGAAAGTCAGGAGGAGGACCAGGGTGCGGAAGAGGAAGACAAGGTGGTGGATGATATAGTAACTGACCCAACCTGGCAGGAGGACATGCACACAGGGGGAGGGAGGCAGAGCACCCCAACAGGCAGGAAGAAGCAGTGTGCTGGCCGCAGACAGAAGGCAGGCAACCGTTCCCCGTAACACCAACACGAAGGAAGTTGCCAGTACAACTGTTAGGTCTTTCTGAATCTGGTTGTTTTTTAAAGACTCTGCCGATAACCCCAAAAAGGCCATTTGCACCACCTGCCAGGCCAGCATCAGCAGGGGTGGCAAAATGACCAGCCTGACCTCCACCAGCATGATCAGGCACATGGCAGCAAAGCACCCGACTTTGTGGGCCAAACCCCAGGATCCAGGAACAGTGTCTGCGGGTGGCACCATTGCTTCTTCCGCTGTTTTGCATGCAAGCCAATCCCCTGTCCATGGTGCATGCGAAGACGCCTCCTGCCCTGCACCTGTCGTTGCACAATCTCAAGTAGCAGCATCAGGAAGCACGTCCATGTCCTTGTCCCAGCACAGCGTTCAGTTGTCCATACCCCAGTCCTTGGAACGCAAGCGCAAATACGCAGCCAACGCCCCACAGGCCACACTACTAAATTCTCACATTTCACGACTGCTTGCGCTCGAAATGTTGCCTTTTAGGCTCGTGGAGACGGAAGCATTCCGCAACCTGATGGCGGCGGCCGTCCCTCGGTACTCGGTCCCCAGCCGCCACTATTTCTCCCGGTGTGCAGTCCCCGCATTACACAAGCACGTGTCCCAAAACATTAGCCGTGCTCTCAACAACGCAGTTACCGGGAAAGTCCACCTAACCACGGACACGTTGACAAGTGCTTGTGGGCAGGGATGGTACATCTCGCTGACGGCACACTGGGTTAACATAGTGGAAGTTGGGACCCAGTCGAACCTTGGGATGGAACACGTCCTCCCGACGCCAAGGATTGCGGGCCCTAAGTCAATCAGGGTTGCCCCCACGGTCTACAGCTCCTGCACCTCATCCTCCTCAACCTCCTCCTCTTCATCCTCCATCTCCGAAATGACCATATCAGTCACAAGCTGAAAGCACTGCAGCACTGCCTCGGCCAAGCGGCAACAGGCTGTGCTGAAGCTAATATGCTTAGGTGAAAAACCGCACAATGCTGAAGAGTTGTGGACAGCTCTGAAAGAGCAGGCAGATCTGTGGCTCACACCGCTGAACTTACAGCCAGGCATGGTCGTGTGTGACAATGGCCAGAACCTGGTGGCAGCTCTGAGGCGAGGCGAGCGCACACACGTACCATGCCTGGCCCATGTGCTTAACCTCGTGGTTCAGCGGTTTCTCAAATCCTATCCGGAGCTGCCGGATCTGCTTGTTAAAGTACGCTGCCTGTGTGCTCATTTTAGAAAGTCAGCTACAGCTTCCGCCGCCCTTGCAGTGTTTCAGCAGCATTTGCAGCTTCCGGCTCACAGACTGGTGTGTGATGTCCCCACGCGTTGGAACTCTACACTGCAGATGTTGGGAAGGATTTGTGAGCAGAAGAGGGCAGTTGTTGAGTACCAGCATCAACAAGGACATCGCTATTCAGTTCAGACTCCACACATAAGACCTCAGGAGTGGACATGGATGTCAGACATATGTACCATCCTCCAAAACTTTGAGGAATCCACCAAGATGGTGAGCGGCGATGACGCCATAATTAGCGTCACCATCCCGCTTCTCTGTCTTCTGAAACGCTCTCTGCTCACCATCAAAGAGGATGCATTGCAGGCGGAGCACAATGAGATGGAGCAAGGAACCATACAGGGTGATTACACACAGCCAAGCCTCATCTCATCCCAAAGTGGATTGGGTGACAATGAGGAAGAGGAGGAGGAGAGCATGGTCAGTCATCTTCTTGGTGAGGACACGGAAATCTTGCCTGTGAGTAGTCTGGCACGCATGGCTGAGTTTATGTTACGCTGCCTTTTCCATGACACTCGCGTTCTCAAAATTTTGGGTGACAGTCATTACTGGTTGGTGACACTTCTAGACCCACGCTACAAGGAGAACTTTATATCTCTTATTCCTGAGGCGGACAGGTCTACAAAAATGGGGCAGTACCAGAAGGCCCTTGTTGTGGAACTATTAAAAAAATTCCCATCTGAAAACGCTGGCGGCAGAGGTCACACTTCGTTGGACAACCAAGGAGTACTGGCGAGAGAGACACAACTTCAATCCAGAAGAGGCAGAGGAACACTGTCAAAGTTCTGGGAGAGTTTTCTCAGACCCTCCCATCGCACAGGCCCTGAGGCGTGGGGTACTCTCACAAGGAGTGCAAAGTTTGGGAAGATGCTGAGGGAGTACCTTGCCAAGCATACCAACGTCCTCCGTGATTTCTCTGTGCCTTATAATTATTGGGTTTCCAAGCTGGATACGTGGAATGAACTGGCTCTCTATGCCTTGGAGGTCCTGGCCTGCCCAGCCGCCAGCGTTTTATCAGAGCAGGTTTTTAGTGCCGCTGGTGGAATTATAACTGATAAGCGCATCCGCCTGTCAACTGAAAATGCTGACAGGCTGACTCTTATAAAAATGAACAAGGGCTGGATTAGGCCAGACTTCTCAACACCACTGAATGATAGCAGCGCAACATAAACTCAAATCCAGTGTCTTTTCTTGGGAGGTGTATTCCCATGCACCTTTTCACACCCACACATGGGTATACGCTTCCTGATTTTGTCTATTTGCTCTTGTCCTCCTACATCTCCTCATCCTCCACCACCATATCACCAGGGTGACCGTGGTCCGTGATGCAACACCCACATAATTTTTTTTAAAGGGTGTTTATGATGCCCGTGAAAATTTTTTTTTATACAGTATGTTCAAGTATACCCCCCAGGGGTAAATGTTTGTCAGCCCATACACTTAGTGCATGGGCATTACAAGTATAGGATACTGCATACCCTATAACTGTATAGCAGGCCTTCTCCTTTCTAATGGGAACATGTAGTACCTTGTTACTATGGCCCTGCTCTATGTGTCTTTAAATTCTTAGTGGGGTTTTTCCCAAATTTTGGCAGCCCTTGCAGTCACAGCAGGGGCATTACCACTATAGGAGACCAGCTCCTTTATAATGGGAACATTTTTTTTCCTGAGACCCTCCTCTATGTCTCTTCAAAAGGGTATTGGGTTGTGTCCAAATTTTTGGCAGCCCTTGTAGTCACTGGATACGCAATAACAGTATAGGAGACCCACTTGTTAATAATGGTAACAATAAAGCATAGCCGGCTGATGGCTCTCTAACAATAGTTACGGCCGACTGCTGGCCTTTTAAGAATAGTAAGGGCCGTCTGATGTCCCTGTAAAAATAGGCTTTATGACTTTGAGTCCCTCCATCATAAATAAAAAAGGATGTGTCTGATGATGTATCACACACCACATTGCCAGATAAGGTTGTAAAATGTTAAAATGACATTTCCCAGTGAATGCATTTGTCTTAAAAAATAACGTAAAAAAAAAACGAAACAATAGGATCTTTCTTTAGTATCAAAAACAGCGTCACCAATTTAACCTCAATGTAATCACATTGTTCAGCTCCTGCACCTTCTCCTCCATCTCCGAAATGGTCACATCAGTCACAAGCTGACAGCACTGCAGCACTGCCTCGGCCAAGCGGCAACAGGCTGTGCTGAAGATAACATGCTTAATGCTTAATTGACAAACCGCCCAGCGCTGCAGAGTTGTTGAAAGCTGTAACACAGCAGCCTGATCTGTGGCTCTTACCGCTGAGCATACAGCCAGGCATGGTCGTGTGTGACAATGGGCGGAACCTGGTGACGGAGAAATGACAGCCGGGGTAGATACGGTTTCCCTCTATGCCAGTCCTTTCACCGAGCAAAAGAATATGGCTGTGGTGAAATACAACTCCCACTGAGAAGCTGTTTCAGATTGAAAAACATTGTGCCCACCAGAGGATTTGATTCTGAGGGCTAACCTTTCTCACCTGCTCAAGAGCCCCATAGCAGCTACAAAGTTAGCGCTATCATGAACTCTCCTGAGGTAGAAGCCAAGGTACACCAGAGGATTCTCTGGTGGGACCGTCCAACCCTGCTGAGAAGCAGTCCTGGCTAAGAAAAGTGTGTGGGAAGGTTCCCGGACACTCTATGGCTGCTTTTTTACTTAGGAGGAAACAAACTCAAACATGGGGAGAACATACAAAGTGCTTACAGATGTTGTCCTTGCTGGGATTTGAACCCAGGATAGCAGCGCTGCAAGGCTTCGGTGCTAACCACTGATCCAATGTGCTGCCGTTCACCCTCTAATATCTAACAGGCTGGAGAAACTTGCACCTACTGCCACTCTATCTTCAGCTCCTTTGTGAGAAAATGTATTTGGGCAGCCACTCAGTCTACCAAATAAAATTCCTGAGAAGGAAATTGGGGATGGCTTCGCTACTGGTACTGGGGGCAGTGCTAATACCATGGTGTCGTACCATAGTTTGCTGGAAATATTCCAGGCTGGTAGGAGGCAAGCAAATTCCCACAGAAAAGTACCAGCAGTAAAGTTCAGGCCACATTTCAAGTGCAAGCAGCTTTAGAGGACTTCCTGGGAGAAATGACAAGCAGGATAGATACGGTTTCCCTCTATGCCAGTCCTTTCACCGAGCTAAATACAACTCTCAGCAAAAAAAGTTGTGGACTGGCTCTGTACCATCCCTGGCCACATTCACCTGTCCACGTGTTTGTGGTTAGGCGGTCCTTCCCATTAAGTGCACTGGGGAGGGCACGGGTAATGTTGTGGAACCCCTGCTTGTGGAAGGCGGAGGCGATACCGGGAAATATAGTGGCGGCTGGGGACCGAGTATGGACACCCGGCCGCCGCCGGCATGAGGTTGTGAAAAGCTTCCGCCTCCACGAGCTTAAAAGGCCATATATCAAGTGCAAAGAGCTGCCCAGAAATCTGGCAGTTTAGTGTTGCGGCCTGTGGGTGGGTGGGTGGCTGGCTACATACTTGCACTTGCATTCCAAGCAACAGAAAACTAAGCAGATGGTGGCCTCTATCATCATCATGGCCTCACCTCGGCACAATGAACTCTCCTGAAGAAGAAGCCAGTGCCCGCCGGAGGAGTCTCCGGTTCTCTGGTGAGCCCGTCCAACCCTGCCGAAAAGCAGCCCTGGCTAAGAAAAGTGTGGGGGAAGGTTCCTGGACACTCTATGGCTGCTTTTTTAATGTGGATCGGCCATGCTTATGCATGTTATTTCTCAAAACGCATTACAGATCAGGCCATTGTCCAACTCTGTATTCAAGAAATTAAATGCGCAAAATAAAGATGTGTGTGTGTCAAAGCACCACCGACAAGTGCGAGTTGATGTTGGACGGGCTGCCATTGCTTCTGCAACAAGCTCAATTACAGGACTTCCTGGGAGAAATGACACGCAGGTTAGATACGGTTTCCCTCTATGCCAGTCCTTTCACCGAGCTAAATACAACTCTTAGCAAAAAAAGTTGTGGACTGGCCACATTCACCTGTCCACGTGTTTGTGGTTAGGCGGTCCTTCCCAGTAAGGGCACGGGTAATGTTGTGGAACCCGTGCTTGTGGAAGGCGGAGGCGATAACAGAAAATATAGTGGCGGCTGGGGACCGAGTATGGACACCCGGCCGCTGCCGGCATGAGGTTGTGAAAAGCTTCTGTGACACCCCAGGGGTCTGGTTGCCACAGTGATAGAGATATTATGTCTGAGAGCAGGTGGGAGGTCCTTTGGTCAGGGATCCTGTGCATGCCACACCTCCTGCCCAGTCTTGGGAGGGGAAGAACTTCCCCTGTATAAACCCGGGGCTGAGGCAGGGTGAGTCAGACAAGGAGAGTGGAGAAGAGAAGCAGCATAGGAAACAGCAGAGTTACAAGGAGTCAGGGGCTGGCAGCTACAGAGCTCGCCCTGACTAAGAAGATTCTTTACCGGACCCGGAGTCCGAGGCTGTGGGGACTAAATCCTACCCAGCAGCAGAATCCGTCGGGCAGGGGATTTCAGGTCCTCTGGCCCAGAAGCCTGAAGGCACGGTCACACGCGTGGGACCAGCACCGCCATCGTGGAGCGGAAGCCATTAGAAGGCCCCGAGTCACCGGCCATACGGGTGAGCACCACACGGTACACTCAGGGACGTGGGCTACTTACATCAGCTTCTAGCAAGGTAGCCAGAAGAGTACAGTCAGTTTGGGAGGCCTACAACTACGCCTGGCCAGGGGAGATCCCATCTGCTCAAAGACTGACCAGGCCCCGTTTGCTAGCAAGTACTCCGGGAGGGTCTGTCGTTGTTACCAGTAAAGACCCTGAACTACACCGTACCGTCTCTGAGTGGTTCCTGCTACCCCCATCATCCACGTCGGCTGCCCTGAGGCCATACCCCTCCCGTTGGGGGTTATACTATCACGCTGCACAATCCTACCACCGGCCTCAGCGGTCTGCCCTGCAGCAGCAGCTTCCTGGCTGCACTCAACGGGTGGCGTAGTCATCAACTATTTACTACTAATAGACTGCCGTCTAGTTTGACTCCCTGGGCACGGACCGGGTCACCGCCACGAGATTACAACCCTCCACGGATCCGGCTCCGGGTAAGCTCCCCGTGCGCACCGCAGCGCGACACAGGCCCAGGGGCGCGTCACTTCCACCTCCACGAGCCTAAAAGGCCATATTTCAAGTGCAAGCAGCTGTCAAAAATTTGGCAGTATAGTATTGCAGCCTGTGGGTGGGTGGGTGGCTGCCTGCATACTTGCGCTTGCATTCTAAGAAATGGGGTAGGGACAACTGAACACTGCAGTGGGACAAGGATGTGGACGGTGATTGTTGCAAGCCTGCAATGACAGGTGCATGGCGGGAGGCATCTTCGCATGCGCCAAGGATCACTTATGATGGGCACACTTTTAGGCAGTGACCTGGGAGTCAGAGATGCTTCCAGAGGTCTTCCCCATGCTGTTCCCATGTCTTTTCAGCACTGTATGCATGTGTCTGATGATGTGTCACACACCACATGCCCAGATAAGGTTGTAAAAGGTTAAAATGACATTTCCTGGTGAATGCATTTGTCTTGGTTGAAAGCAATTCAAAAGTGCAAAAACGCATCAAAAACGCTACGTGTGAACATAGCCCAAGTTGTGGAGGAGTATTTTTGTTTTTGGTTATTTATTTTGCCTTATATACAAGTCATTACCCTGGAAAGGATGTTCCTTAACATATTTCCAAGGAAAATCCACTTTGGCTTCGTTTTTGTATGTTTTATTGTGAGTCCGTAAAAGTGGTGTAATACTCTGACCACGTTGCTGACAGCAGTGATCTGGGAGTCAGAGATGCTTCCAGGGGTCTTCCCCATGCTGTTCCCATGTCATTTGAGCATTGTTCCCATTGATTTGGGCAATTTTTAGGCCCTCTGCAGACCGCCGAGGGGAGCCGCCTGAAAAATGCTCGAGTTTCCCATAGACTTACATTGGGCTCGTTGCTCGGGTCGAGCACCCGAGTATTCCAATTTGCTCGAACCGAGCAACGAGTATTCGAGCATTTTAGTGCTTGCTCATCACTATTGCTAACTCATTAGCACATTCCTTAAGGCAGGAGTGCTATTGCACTTTATTTACAAATTTAAATATTAGACAAAGATAACACAAGTAAACACAAAATGCAGTTTTTAAAGGAAGGTCTTTATTATTTAGGGAAAAAGAAATCCAAACCTGCAGGGGCCCTGTGTGATAAAGTGATTGCCCCTCCCTTAAAACAAAAATTAACTGTGGTTTATCACATCTTTGGGAAGCTGAGTTAAATTTCCCTAGCAACACATAGTCCTGATTACTGCCAAACCTGTGCTCAAACAAGAAATTACTTTTTTAGGACCTACCTGACAAAGTGAAGTAGACCAAAAGATCCTCAAAAGCTAGACATCATGCTGCAATCCAAAGAAATTCATGAACAAATGAGAATCAAAGTAATTCAGATATATCAGTATGGAAAAGGTTATAAAGCCATTTCTAAAGCTTTGGGACTCCAGCGAACCACAGTGAGAGCCATTATCCACAAATGGCAAAAACATGGAACAGTGGTGAACCTTCCCAGGAGTGGCCGGCCGACCAAAATTACCCCAAGAGCGCAGCGACGACTCATTCAAGAGGTCACAAAAGACCCCACAACAACATCCAAAGAACTGTAGGTTTCACTTGCTTCAGTTAAGGTCAGTATTCATGACTCTACCATAAGAAAGAGACTGGGCAAAAATAGCATACATGGCAGAGTTCCAAGACGAAAACCATTGTTGAGCAAAAAGAATATAAAGGCACGTCTCAGTTTTGCCAGAAAACATCTTGATGATCGCCAAGACTTTTGGGAGAATATTCTGTGGACTGACGAGACAAAAGTTTAACTTTTTGGAAGGTGTATGTCCCATTACATCTGGTGTAGAAGTAACACAGCATTTTAGAAAAGGAGCATCATACCAACAGTAAAATATGGTGGTGGTAGTGTGATGGTCTGGAACTGTTTTGCTGCTATTACCTGGAAAACTGTGGTAAATGGAACCATGAATTCTGCTGTCTACCAAAAATCCTGAAGGAGAATGTCCGGTCATCTATTCGTGACCTCAAGCTGAAGTGCACTTGGGTTATGCAGCAGGACAATGATCCAAAACACACCAGCAAGTCCACCTCTGAATGGCTTAAGAAAAACAAAATTAAGACTTTGGAGTGGCCTCCTCAAAATCCTGACCTTATTCTGACTGAGATGCTGTGGCATGGCCTTAAAAAGGCGGTTCATGCTTGGAAACCCTCCAATGTGGCTAAATTACAACAATTTTGCAAAGATGAGAGGACCAAAATTCCTCCAGAAAATTGTAAAAGATTTCCAGTTATCACAAATGCTTGATTGCAGTTGTTGCTGCTAAGGGTGGCCCAACCAATTATTAGGTTCAGGGAGCAATCACTGTCACACAGGGCCTTGTAGGTTTGGATTTCTTTTTCCCTTAATAATAAAGACCATGCTTTAAAAACTGCATTTTGTGTTTACTTGTGTTTATCTTTGTCTAATATTTAAATTTGTTTTGTTATCTGAAACATATAAATGTGACAAACATGCAAAAGAATAAGGAATCAGGAATGGGCAAACACTTTTCCACACCACTGTGTATGTATGTAATTTATTTTTTTGGCAAAAGTAGTTAAATGTAGAAACTACATTGATGTAGTATGTTCATTATCATATCAATCTGCAGAATAAATTTAAAGAGGTTGCCCACTACTTTATCATTGATAATCTATCCTTAGGATAGGTCATCAATGTCTGATTGGTCGGGGTCTGAAATTCGGCACCCCCCGACGATCAGCTGTACCCGGTGGCGGCGGCCGCTTGCCAGAAATGCTCAATTGCTGAGCTGCTCCGTCTTCCGATAGTGGCTGCAGCTGGGTACTGCACATCCGCCTGCTATTCAAATTAATAGGAGGCGGATGTGTAGTACCCGGCTGCGGCCATTATCAGAAGACTAAGCAGCTCTGCAATTAAGGATTTGCTGCCTCCTCCTTGCCGATCAGCTGTTCCTACGGGAACAGCTGATCGGCAAGTGGTGGCGGATGTCAGACTCTGACCGATCAGACATTGATAAAGTAGTGGACAACCTCTTTAACATATCAATTATGCTAAATGGTGAACGGTGTTTAAAGAAAAATATTACGGTGGCTCAGTGGTTAGCATTGTTACTGTATCGCTGGATTCCTGGATTCAAATCCCACCAAGGACAACATCTGCAAGGAGTTTTTATGTTTTTCCCGTGTTTGCGTGGGTTTCCTCCGGGTTCTCCAGTGTTCTCCAGTTTCCTCCCACACACTAATGACATAGCGATAGGGAATCTAAATTGTGAGCTTCAGGGATTGTAAATCAGGAAGGGGACAAACACTTCTTCAGACCACTGTAAATTCTAAATGTAGATACACATTTAGGGCTCGCTCACACTAGCATATAAATCGGACGAGTGCAAAGTGATAAAAAATCGGATTACTCTTAGACGAATTTTATTCAATGAGGCACTGCAGATCTGAGCTGTATTCGGCATGAGAAAAAAATTGCAACATGCTGCGATTTCACTACGAAATTAGTACAATGCGATAATAAATTACATGGTATATGAACCATCAGTATAGCATCCCATTTTTACGGATACATTACAATTCTGTAGCATAGGAAACTGTCAGTGGTCCTGTAAAATATTAATAGCTGCTGAGTAAAAAAGCGGATTTAATACGGACAGCACACAGATTACAAGAGAGAAAAAATTGTTCCACTCTCCTGGATGAGAATGGGACTGATTTTTTTATACACTAGTGTGACTAACAACCCATCAAAGACCATGACCCATAGTTTATGCAAGGGGATGTTGAGAAGGCAGAAGCTGTGTATAAAAAAATTCATGGCACATATGGTGACGCGCCCCTGGGCCTGTGTCGCGCTGCGTTGCGCACGCGGGAGCTTACCCGGAGCCGGATCTGTTGAGGGTTGTAGTCTCGTGGCGGTGACCCGGTCCGTGCCCAGGGAGTCAAACTGAGCGGCGATGTATCAGCGGTAGATGTTGGACGACTACGCCACCCGTTGAGTACAGCTAAGGAGCTGCTGCTGCAGGGCAGACCGCTGAGGCCGGTGGTAGGATTGTGCAGCGTGATAGTATAACCCCCAACGGGAGGGGTATGGCCTCAGGGCAGCCGACGTGGATGATGGGGGTAGCAGGAACCACTCGGAGACGGTACGGTGTAGTTCAGGGTCTTTACTGGTGACAAAGATAGACCCTCCCGGAGTACTGGCTAGCGATTGGGGCCTGGTCAGTCCTTGAGCAGATGGGATCTCCCCTGGCCAGGCGGAGTTGTAGGCCTCCCAAACTAACTGTACTCTTCTGGCTACCTTGCTAGAGGCGGGTATAAGTAGCCCACGTCCCTCAGTGTACCGTGTGGTGCTCACCCGTATGGCCGGTGACTCGGGGCCTTCGGGTTTCTTGGTCAGAGGACCTGGAATCCCCTGCCTGACGGATTCTGCTGCTGGGTAGGAGTTAGTCCCCACAGCCTCGGACTCCGGGTCCGGTAAGAAATCTTCTCAGTCAGGGCGAGCTCTGCAGCTGCCAGCCCCTGACTCCTTGTAACACTGCTCCCACAGAGCTCCTGATGTTCTGTTCCTATATTTGCTTCTTTTCTCTGTCTCTACTTCTTCTCTACTCACTAACCCTGCCTCAGCCCCAGTTTTATATAGGGGAAGTTCTTCCCCTCCCAGGACTGTGCAGGAGGTGTGGCATGCATAGGATTCCTGACCAAGAGACCTCCCACCTGCTCTCAGACGTAATATCTCTATCACTGTGGCAACCAGACCCCTGGGGTGTCACATATGGGATGCGCTGCAGACTTGTGGCTACTTCCATGGCGGAAAAAGTAAATGATGCATCTGCCCTTTCTGTCGAATATGCAGTGGATTATCCTTCTAGATTTTCTAGATGGAAAACCTGCTCTCAATTATGGTAGCGGCATGTGGATGAGATTTTTCAAATTTTCATCCACCACTATTGAGAAAATGCACAAAGTAGATTGATCCTTGGGTGAAATAAGATCAAATATTCAGCATTATAGCACTAATATTTTAAGCATATAGTTCAGTTAAGAAATATCACAGTGGATAAGCCCTGTCTGGCCGTACCCTCAGGAATACCCTTCTTCCATTTACAGGGTACGTGTTATTATAGTTTTATCCATTTTGTCCATTAAAACATCAAGCTAAATATTTCCTACTCTAATTTGCTGTGATCAGTATAAAGGATCTAATTTTTGTGCTACATTTTAATAATATAATAGAGTCTAACTACAGACATTTCCGAAAACTGCATTATTGTATTTCTGTGAGCTTAAATGCTTCCTCCTTCATGTCCATCTAAATGAAAAATGTCGCGTCTCTGGCAAACATAGAAGCGTGAAAAGACAATTGAACATATGTTATCCTGACCGAAATCACATCTGTGCAATGAACACAACAATGAAGCAATATGTTTATTACATGCTATTTCCGTGCCTACATAATGTACATATTTATGGCTTTAAAACATTTGTTTGGGATGAATCGAATATTGCATTATATTCACATCCTACATCTGCTTGGTAATCTGCTTGGGGCATTTCCCAAGTCAACTAAAAATGGAGCAGGAACATTATTGGGAGGGCTGTGGATTAATAATATTTTTAAAGATAACGTACTAAGTTAGTTATTAAATTAAATACACTGCTCAAAAAAATAAAGGGAACACTTAAACTACAGAATATAACTCCAAGTAAATCAAACTTCTGTGAAATCAAACTGTCTACTTAGGAAGCAACACTGATTGACAATCAATTTCACATGCTGTTGTGCAAACGGAATAGACAATAGATGGAAATTATTGGCAATTATCAAGACACCCTCAATAAAGGAGTGGTTCTGCAGGTGGGGACCACAGATAACATCTCAGTACCAATGAATTCTGGCTGATGATTTGGTCACTTTTGAATGTTAGTAGTGCTTTCACACTCGTGGTAGCATGAGATGGACTCTACAACCCACAGAAGTTGCTCAGGTAGTGCAGCTCATCCAGGATGGCACATCAATGCGAGCTGTGGCAAGAAGGTTTGCTGTGTCTGTCAGCGTAGTGTCCAGAGGCTGGAGGAGCTACCAGGAGACAGGCCAGTACACCAGGAGTCGTAGAGGGGGCCGTAGGAGGGCAACAACCCAGCAGCAGGACTGCTACCTCCACCTTTGTGCAAGGAGGAACAAGATGAGCACATCTAAAGCCCTGAAAAATGACCTCCAGCAGGCTACAAATGTGCATGTGTCTGTACAAACGGTTAGAAACCGACACCATGAGGGTGGTATGAGGGCCCGACGTCCACAGATGGGGCTTGTGCTCACAGCCCAACACCATGCAGGATGCTTGGCATTTGCCACAGAACACCAGGATTGTCAAAGTCGCCTGTGCTCTTCACAGATCAAAGCAGGTTTACACTGAACACATGTGACAGACGTGACAGAATCTGGAGACGCCGTGGAGAGCAACCTGCTGCCTGCAACATCCTTCAGCATGACCGGTTTGGTAGTGGGTCAGTAATGGTGTGGGGTGGCATTTCTTTGGAGGGCCGCACAGTCCTCTATGTGCTCGCCATAGGTAGCATGACTGCCATTAGGTACCGAGATGAGATCCTCAGACCCCTTGTGAGACCGTATGCTGGTGCGGCTGCCCTGGGTTCCTCCTAATGCAGGACAATGCCAGACCTCATGTGGCTGGAGTGTGTCAGCAGTTCCTGCAAGATGAAGGCATTGAAGCTATGGACTGGCTCACCCGTTCCCCAGACCTGAATCCGATTGAGCACATCTGGGACATCCTGTCTCGCTCCATCCACCAATGTCACATTGCACCACAGACTGTCCAGGAGTTGGCGGATGCTTTAGTCCAGGTCTGGGAGGAGATCCCACAGGAGATCATCCACAACCTCATCAGGAGCATGCCCAGGCGTTGTAGGGAGGTCATACAGGCACGTGGAGGCCACACACAATACTGAGCCTTATTTTGACTTGTTTTAAGGACATTACATCAAAGTTGGATCAGCCTGTAGTGTGTTTTTCGACTTTAATTTTGGGGGTGATTCCAAATCCAGGCCTCCATTTGTTAATAAATTTGATTTCCATCGATGATTTTTGTGTGATTTTGTTGTCAGCACATTCAACTTTGTACAGAACAAAGTATTCAATTAGAATATTTCATTCATTCAGACCTAGGATGTGTTATTTGAGTGTTCCCTTTATTTTTTTGAGCAGTGTATATACAACAAATAATATTCCTGACACTGTAAATTCAGATCTAAAGAATGAATGTGTGGACTGGATAGTCTATAGTCTCATGCTGGAGCGACAATGGTCAATCTTGAGGAGAAGTATAAAGCATATAATGGTTAAGCTCGTGTGAAGAAATTACCATAGTTTTATTTTATGGTAATTTTCATTGACTGTTGTGTGGCGCCCCTGAGGGTACGGTCGCCACAGAGGTATTGCATCTCACCCAGAGGTGTGGTATCTCACTCTCAGGTAAGGAAGGAGTACAGCTCGGGACCCTAACACCTGCATCCAACACATACCCGCAGTGGGGGTAGGGCGAGATTGCTCCTAAAGGAGAGCACAGTCCCGGGTCCCTCGCTGGGGGGCAGGAACTATGCAGTGGGTGTGGGTGGAGGACGTAGTTAGGGGAGCACATGAGAGGAAGGTATATATAGAGAAGCCATCTTGTTTAGTGAGATCAGAACAATGAGCAGTGAGTGAGAACAGTCTACAGTGAGAGGAGTGGAGCAGGGCTCTGTAGGAACTCTGCTCAGGCAGAGGGCCTGAGGAGAGGCCCAGGACTGAAGGAGAAGGAGAGAGGAGCAGGAAGGGCTCCAGGAACGAAGGAAGGGACCCCAGGGGTGTGGGCAGTGCTGGAGGCCACCCGTACACCCGAATCTACCAGGAGGGGGAGGGGTCAGGCCACACAAAGGGGAGGTCCCTCAACTAGCAGAGCACTTTATGTCTCAACTAGAAACCGGAGAGTCCATATCAGTCTCACCAAGAAGGTAGCTATAGAGGACCCAGGGGACGGAACAGACGTCGCCCGACAAGGCCCACAGGTACCGGATTGGGACACTTGGTATGAGGTGCAGGGAGATGGCCAGAGAGAGGACACAGAAGGGGGTCCCGTTAAGTACTCTGAAGATATCTGAGGGTGGACTGAACCTCTCCCTGAATAAGCGCAGCACGACGAGGGAAGTTACCCTGGTACCTGTAACTTGGACTTCAACAACCGTGAGTAAAGACCCTGAGGACTGCACTCCATTGTCTCTGTGATTATTGCTGTGCCATCAAACCCTGCACTAGAATGCCCAGCACAACCTATCCCATCTACACTGCCCTGGAGCTAAGCTCTACCTGTGGAGAGCCACACCAGCTTTGCTGCACTGACATCAGCTCCAGAGGACCTGCTCCGCAGCGGCGGCTCCCTTTAGCCGCATACCACAGGTGGCGTCACGAACTATACAGTATATATAAAAACTTTATTAATCCCCTGTAAATAACCCCTTTTGATTGACTGCCCTGGGTCACGGACCGGGTCACCGCCACTGTGACATCTCCCATAGCAACGACCGGCGTGGCACCGAGTACCCCACGGCCCAGGGGGCGCGTCAGTTGCATCAACAACACGCAAGCTGGAGCTTGGGTTACTTTGAAATCCACCATTGGCAACTGATGAGGGAAAGATTTTGCTTACTTAAGTTTTTCAAAGAGGCCACTAAATTTGTCACTGTGGCATCAACGATATCATCCCACTCAAAGTTATCTTGGAAAAAACACTAGAGTATGCAACAGTACATGGAGAAAGATCAGAAAGTTGGAGATGCTCAAGGTTAATGTTATATGCAGCAAGATGTAGAAGAGGAAGAGGAGGAGGAGCAGGTTGATATGGAGGAGGATATTGAGTTACACACCGGCACATACAGGGGATGAGGCTGACAGAATGAAATTGATGTTGACGACAATGCTGGCCTTGATGACCAACTATTGCAAAGGGGTGCAGAAAGTGAGCCAGCTGTCAGCTTGATTGTTTGTGGAATGATAAGTGTATCATTATCATGAAGCAAATTTATGTATTTAGACAATTGTTTTAAAAACACGGAGGAATTTTTGTTAGCATCTGAAAGTAAGTAAAAATGGCATATTACCAGAATAACCTGTTTCCTGCTCATCAAAGCTTTCACTGAGCAGACCCCTGACCAGTAGATCCCTCTATGCTCCCCGCAGAATCAACACTCACCCAGAGGTGCCAAAGCTAAGACTAGAACAAGTAGACCAGGCAGTAGCAGCAGTGATTACACTATAAATGACATGATGAACTAGATGTTTTATCTACCACTGCGTGACCCTGATGCCCTTTAACAAACAGAGATGCACTGCCTGGACAGCCGAGTTCAGTCATACCTGGACTGTGTCCTTTTTCCAGCAGATAACTTGATCCACAACCACACAGATTTCTTGGTTAGTAGATTGGACCAGTGACAAGAAGAGGCCCATTTGACCATAGGCATACTGTCATGTCCAGCCTCCAGAATTGAGGAAGACGCTTTCAGACATACATAGTGTGCCTCTGAAGCCAGGAAGCATACACCCAGCTTCAAAGGAACAATTATGTAGGCGAAGAAAGTCGCGGGCATGTGAGAGTTTTGCAGAGCTGGCGAACTTGCAAATTCATAGTGGCGTGATAACATGCTGTGAGGGCCCACTAGTCCGGGGGAAACAATGCTCCATCGACTAGTCAAAGGCCTAATTAGCATATGAAACTTAAAGTTTATAAAGCCGTTTTTTAAACATAGGTCTAGGTGAAACAAATTCTACTCTAAGATAAGTTTTTGGAATACAAAGGGCCTATATATTGCTCTTGCACAGAGACCCTTTTCTGTCTGTGTCTGCCCTTGTCAAAATAATAGGCAAAATTTTTGCATGACTTGTTAAAAAACCATTGCTTCTTCTCTTTCCAAACAGGAAAACTGTTGCTGATCACAACAATAAGTATAATTTTTGGACGATTTGTGAAAAAGTCATAGCTTCTTCTGTGTACACTGCCTAAGTATAAGAACCAGCCTCCATAATTTTTGGAACATTTTTACAATTTAAAAAGTTTGTTAGTGCAGTGTGTTGTTAAAAAGGCTGTTACTTACTATCAGTTAACATACGTTTACTAATAGCCAGATATGTTGAGGTTATTTCAACATTTTTAAAGCTATGTTTGCATTAGAATGTTTGAAAATTGACCAATTCATTCTTAGGAGACATGAGAGTGTTATACATGTGTTTTCATGGTAATTGGAGGCTTTCCCATACTTGTGAATCAAGTTTTGGGAAAATTTTGCCAAAGCTGATGAATTTGAATAACAAAAGATTTGATCGTCTCTAGTGACAAGCAGAAAGTCTAAAGATTTTCCTTACAAACTCATGCAAAATTAGAGCTGGAGACGATTTTTCTGGAGTGCAGAACGATCTTCTCTGCTAACAATCAATTGGAGTTTTTATTAATGCTGCTTTAGGCATCAAATTATTGCATTCTACTATTTTGTAAAGTGGGTAAGTGTGACACCCCAGGGGTCTGGTTGCCACAGTAATAGAGATATTATGTCTGAGAGCAAGTGGGAGGTTTCTCTGGTCAGGAGCCCTAAGCATGCAACACTGCCCGCCCAGACCTGGGAGGGGAGGAATCTGCCCTTATAAACTGGGTCTGGGGCGGAATTAGAGCAGACAGAGACAGAGCCTGCAGAACAAATGTGACACCCCAGGGGTCTGGTTGCCACAGTGATAGAGATATTACGTCTGAGAGCAGGTGGGAGGTCTCTTGGTCAGGAATCCTATGCATGCCACACCTCCTGCCCAGTCCTGGGAGGGGAAGAACTTCCCCTATATAAAACTGGGGCTGAGGCAGGGTTAGTGAGTAGAGAAGAAGTAGAGACAGAGAAAAGAAGCAAATATAGGAACAGAACATCAGGAGCTCTGTGGGAGCAGTGTTACAAGGAGTCAGGGGCTGGCAGCTGCAGAGCTCGCCCTGACTGAGAAGATTTCTTACCGGACCCGGAGTCCGAGGCTGTGGGGACTAACTCCTACCCAGCAGCAGAATCCGTCAGGCAGGGGATTCCAGGTCCTCTGGCCAAGAAACCCGAAGGCACGGTCACACGCATGGGACCAGCACCGCCGTCGTGGAGCGGAAGCTACTAGAGGGCCCCGAGTCACCGGCCATACGGGTGAGCACCACACGGTACACTCAGGGACGTGGGCTACTTATACCCGCCTCTAGCAAGGTAGCCAGAAGAGTACAGTTAGTTTGGGAGGCCTACAACTCCGCCTGGCCAGGGGAGATCCCATCTGCTCAAGGACTGACCAGGCCCCAATCGCTAGCCAGTACTCCGGGAGGGTCTATCTTTGTCACCAGTAAAGACCCTGAACTACACCGTACCGTCTCCGAGTGGTTCCTGCTACCCCCATCATCCACGTCGGCTGCCCTGAGGCCATACCCCTCCCGTTGGGGGTTATACTATCACGCTGCACAATCCTACCACCGGCCTCAGCGGTCTGCCCTGCAGCAGCAGCTCCTTAGCTGTACTCAACGGGTGGCGTAGTCGTCCAACATCTACCGCTGATACATCGCCGCTCAGTTTGACTCCCTGGGCACGGACCGGGTCACCGCCACGAGACTACAACCCTCAACAGATCCGGCTCCGGGTAAGCTCCCGCGTGCGCAACGCAGCGCGACACAGGCCCAGGGCCCGTCAACTTTTGGCGTAGTCGGCAGGATTTCGTGCCCGCAACCACCGGGTACTGCGTGCCTGAAAGAGACTGTTCAAACTTACCTGTGGTGAAGATTCCCGCCATCCGGCGCCATCTTCAGCCTTCTTCCCGCCATCGGTGAAGATTCCCGCCATCCGGCGCCATTTTCAGCCTTCTTCCCGCCTTCCGTGGAGTTTTCCCGCCGTTGGACGCCATCTTGAAGACGTGGCGCGGGAAGAAGAGGGGCGTGGACTCCGAAAGCGCGCGAGAACTGAAGCCCCGCCTCACGTCCGGACGTCGCGTAAGGTCCTGGAAGGAGCCCAGCAGACGCCGACGTCACAGGAGCGCGACGGAAGGTCCTCAACCCTGACGATCTACTGCGGAGCCGCGGCCTACGGAAGAGGATCATCGCAAGGTAGGCCACGGTCCACTAGGGGGGAGGAGGATGTCGGATACGGAGGAGAGCTTCACTGCCTCAACCCCCGCCAGCGCCACCGCTGCTGCAGTCATGCCTTTCACCATGCCCTATATCCCGGGAGCGGCCTGGCTACCCCAGTACTCAGGGGAGTCACATACCCTGCATGACTTTAGAGAAAAGCTGGATAGCCTCTTCCAGGTGTACCGCCTCACAGAAGAGCAAAAAGTGAGCATCCTGGTGGCCCAATTAACTGGGGCAGCCCGAAGGGAGGTAAAGTCCTGGCCACCTGGGGGGAGGACTGTCGCAGGGATACTAACCCGGCTGAGGGACACCTTTGATACCCGCACCTCAGCCGAGATCAAGCTTAGATTCTACGGGTGCAAACAGCGGGCACATGAGAGTATAAGGGACTATGCCCTGAACCTACAAGAGGCCCTGAGAGCCATTAAGCAGACCGACCCTGACGGCGTGGGAGACGAGGACAGGCTGTTGACTGAACAATTTATAGAGGGTTTATATTGCAATGCCCACCGAACCCAGTTGCGGGCAATGGCCTTACAGGACCCTCATCTGGGATTTGCACAGTTCAAGGACAGAGCCATCTGGGTGCTCCGAGAACCGGCACCAGGTGGCGTTGTGACCCACAGACGCCCCACTACTACTTACCACCAGGAGGCGGCGCCCTTGTCGGCAGGGCCTGTGGGAGCTGATGCGCAGGCTTTGAGCAATGACCCGGCTCCAGACCTGCACCATCAGGTCCAAGAGCTAGCTAAAAGCGTTGCTGCGCTAACCCGAACTGTGCAGTCTTTACAGGTTTCTACTCCAGGGAAGATCCAGCTGGCATCCGGACCGGAGGACATCCCGTGGCGTCGACCAAGGAGGACCCCACCGGCCAGAGGAAGACCCAGCGACCGATACAATGAGGACGGACGACCCATCTGCCGCCGCTGTAATCAACCCGGACATATGGCAAGGTACTGTCCTTTAAACTGGCACAACCTAGGGTAGAGGGCCAACCCCTAGGAAAAAGATCATCAGGCCCATCGAACTGGCGCGACAAATATGTGGGAGGACGTCCAGTCTTGCCTGTGGTACTGGATGGCATTCCTATGAGTGCCCTACTGGACACCGGGTCACAGGTCACCACCATCCCGTACGTGCTCTTCAAGCAGTACTGGAATGACTCGGATATTACCCGCTACCCTGACGACGACTTGAGTATCATCGCCAGCAATGGTCAGCCCGTGCCACAGATCGGATTTAAAGAGGTGACCATTAAAATTGGTAGAGTTGAACTGGCAGCACAGGGACTGATCATTGTAGACATTGACAAACACGAGAGTCACCCAAAGATAACTCTAGGAACTAATGTAATTGAAAATTGTCTTGCAGAGGTGATTTTCCTTTTACAGCAGGTTGCCAAGAACGCCAGCTCCGGCGAGCAGCGAGTGCTCCAAAAAGAGATCCGGGCACTGATGCGACGGAAACAGGTGGAACTCTCCGGCGGTGAGATTGGTAGCGTGAGAATGTGTGACCCTTTCCCTATTGCCATGCCCCCAAAAAGTGAAATGATGATTTGGTGCCGGGCAGCTATTGGTCTGAGAGGTAGAGATTACCAGGCAATGGTAGAACCAGTTTACTCAGACAGTAGGCCCACCATCTTGACAGCACGGGGGGTGGTTAATGTACGCCATGGGAGGGTGCCCGTTCGCATAATCAATATCGGGAAGAGGGAAGTGTACCTGCCCCGGTATGCCACGCTAGCCAAATTATATACCATTAACCAAAATGCTATACAATCTGTGGAACCCTTGCCTCCATCTCACCCGGAGGAAGGTAACGGCTCTAAGAAAACAATGGAGGACTGGTGTCAGCAACTACATTTGGGTACTGACTCCACTCCCTCACACCAGAAACAGGGAGTCTATCGGGTGGTTCAAGAGTACGAGAGAGTGTTTAGTAAACACCCGTTAGACTTCGGGCGAGTCAAGGGGGTAGAACACCACATCCCCACGGGAGACCATCCTCCCATAAAAGAGAGGTATCGACCCATACCCCCTGCACACTACCAACACGCCAAGGGGATGCTTAGAGACATGAAGGAGGCTGGGGTGATCAGGGATAGCTGTAGCCCCTGGGCAGCTCCACTAGTCTTAGTCAAAAAGAAAGACAACACCATGAGGATGTGTGTAGATTACCGGAAAATCAACCGTATCACACACAAGGATGCGTACCCCTTACCAAGAATAGAGGAGTCTTTGGCTGCTTTAAGATCTGCTAACTTCTTCTCTACCTTGGATCTCACTAGTGGGTACTGGCAGGTTCCTGAAGCAGAGGCGGACCGGGAGAAGACCGCATTCACCACCCCGATGGGACTTAGCGAGTTTACCTGCATGCCGTTCGGACTCTGCAACGCACCAGGAACCTTCCAACGATTAATGGAGTGCTGTCTGGACCACAGAAACTTCGAGACGGTCCTGTTGTACCTGGACGATGTCATCGTATATTCTAAGACTTATGAGGACCACCTGAAACACCTGGCGGAAGTGTTCGAAGCTCTGGCAAGCTACGGCCTAAAGGTGAAACCCTCCAAGTGTCACCTCCTGAAACCAAAGGTGCAGTACCTGGGACACGTGGTGAGCGCTGACGGAGTGGCTCCCGACCCTGATAAGATCACCGCAATTAAGGAATGGCCAAGTCCCTCCAGTGTAAAGGAAGTGCGGCAGTTCCTCGGGTTGGTAGGCTACTACCGCAGGTTCATCCCCGGTTTCACCAAAAAGGCAGCTCCTATGCAGGACCTCCTGATAGGCCAGTCCCGGAAGGCCAAGAACCAGAAGCCGCCCTTCAGATGGGAGAAGTTGGAAGAAGAGTCCTTCCGCCAGCTGAAGATGGCCCTCACGGGGGATGAAATCCTGGCGTACCCGGATTACAGCCAGCCCTTTATCCTCTACACCGACGCAAGTAACATCGGGCTAGGAGCCGTGCTGTCCCAGATCCAGCAGGGGAAAGAGCGAGTAATCGCTTACGCCAGCCGAAAACTGCGACCCACCGAAAGAAACCCTGAGAATTACAGCTCATTTAAGCTAGAGTTCCTGGCAGTGGTGTGGGCAGTCACCGAACGCTTTAAGCACTACCTCGCTTCTTCCCGGTTCGTCGTGTACACGGATAACAACCCGTTGACACACCTGGACACGGCAAGACTCGGTGCCCTAGAGCAGAGATGGATGGCCCGCCTGTCCAACTACGAGTTCACCATCAAATACCGGGCAGGACGCTCCAATACCAACGCGGACGCCCTGTCCAGGATGCCAAACCTACCGGACGTAGGAGAAGATCCAGAGGGACTGGAAGAAGTCGAACTCCCCGCGTTTCACCGTCATGGGACTATCCAGTATTCCCATCTGGTAAGGAGTAAGCAAGGCGCTACGCTTAACCCCTTACCTCACTACAACTGGGCGGAAACGCAAGACAGTGACCCTGCTGTCCGGCTGGTGAAGGAGATGCTGACTCAGCCAGAGGCTCGCCTTGACCCAGACGCTCCGGAGGAAGCCAAGCAACTGTGGGCAGAAAAGAGTAGACTGTTCCTTTACAAGGGGAAGTTGTGCCGCAGGATGGTTAACTCCTGGACGCATGAACTAATCTGGCAAGTAGTGGTGCCACGACGAGACGCAGCCATGGTGATGGAGGCATACCACGATGGAGCTGGGCATTTCGGATGGAAGAAGCTGGAGTTCCTGCTGCGCGGGCGGTTCCATTGGGTAGGCATGAGGGGAACCATCGAGAGGTGGTGCAGAGACTGTGGCCCGTGCAACCTGAGGAGGAAGGACCGTGCCAGCCAGAAGACTCCCCTGCAGTCCATCGTCACCCGGCAGCCGTTGGAACTGGTAGCCTTGGATCATGTAAAACTGACCCCAAGCAGAAGTGGCTACGTCTACGCGTTAACCATCGTGGATCATTACTCCCGGTTCTTGGTTGTCGTCCCCGTCAAGGACTTAACGGCTCAAACAGCAGCTAGAGCCTTCCAGCAGCACTTCTGCCGTCCACACGGGTACCCGGACCAAGTGCTGACGGACCAGGGACCTGCCTTTGAAGCGGAGGTCTTCCAGGAATTCTGCAATCTGTATTGCTGCCGGAAGATAAGGACGACACCCTATCATCCGCAAACTAATGGACTTTGTGAGAAAATGAACCAGGTGGTAATGGATCTTCTGAAAACGTTGCCCCTGGAAGAACGCAGTCTGTGGCCTGAGAAGCTGCCCGATCTGGTGGACCTATACAACCACATCCCGGTAGGTTCCACCAACTGTACCCCGGCTTACCTAATGAGGGCGAGACCTGGTAAGTTACCTGTTGACCTGGAAATGGGAGTCCTGACACCCGAGGACACTTCACCAGAAGCAGACTGGAACACAGAGAGGCAGCAGCAGTACCGGAAAGTACAGGAGAGCGTGGAGCGAAGTCTCTGTCAGGCTAGGGAGAGACAAGAGAAAACTTACAACCAGTATGCTCCCGCTGTTCCCCTGGTGCCCGGAGAGCAGGTCTTGAAGAGGAAAAGACGGCTCCACAAGTTGGACGACCAGTGGGAGAAGGACCCGTACACCGTACTGCCCTCAAGCCACGAGAACCCGAAGGTCTGTACCATCAGTAAAGACGGAGGGGAGACCACAGCCATTGTATCCCGGGATCACCCGAAGAAGTGTCCTGAACAGCTACGGAACCCTGAAGAGGAACAAGAGGACCATCGACCCGTAGAGGAAAGGGAAGATATGGTTAGTACTGTGCTCGGAGACTTCCCTCGGTCTTGGACTCAAGTCAATGGTGCAGTTGTGGTACCCGTACTCACCTTCCTCCAACCAGCATCCCAAGCACCTACGGAGCAACAGGTAGAGCTGGAAGAACAGCCGGTCCAGGAGGCAGAAGACCCCACACCAGCAGACCAGGAGGATCAACCCTCTGCTTGCAGTGAGCCTGCCATATCCCTAGTGAGCCAAAGGGCCCGTAGACCGCTGCCCAGTTTACCCTTAACAGCTCCTACACCCTGTAGTTCAGGGCCAGACAGTCAGCTCCGTAGGTCCACTAGGGCCACTAGAGGCCAGTTACCCGCACGTTGGAGGATTTGAAGTGTATAAATTGTTTTATTTGTGGTTACCTGTTTTTCTTGTTGCTTGTGTATAATTATGTGTTTCTAGTTGTTTATAGGAGTCTTTGGTGGATTTACCGGGAATCCTGTGTACATAGTTGGAGCGTAACCCAGGACGGACTAAAGACTGTTAAGGACTCGGGGCAGGACAGACCCCTACCTGGTTACGTCTCCCTGTTTTGGTGAAATGGACACCTTGCTTTCTTCAAAGACTGCACCCGGTTACGGACATGCCGTGACCACCTTTATGTGTTTCTTTATTGTATTGTTATTGTTATATCTTGTTATGTTTTTCTAAAATATGTTTAGTCCCGGAGTACTAAATTTCACTAGGGGGGAATGTGACACCCCAGGGGTCTGGTTGCCACAGTGATAGAGATATTACGTCTGAGAGCAGGTGGGAGGTCTCTTGGTCAGGAATCCTATGCATGCCACACCTCCTGCCCAGTCCTGGGAGCGGAAGAACTTCCCCTATATAAAACTGGGGCTGAGGCAGGGTTAGTGAGTAGAGAAGAAGTAGAGACAGAGAAAAGAAGCAAATATAGGAACAGAACATCAGGAGCTCTGTGGGAGCAGTGTTACAAGGAGTCAGGGGCTGGCAGCTGCAGAGCTCGCCCTGACTGAGAAGATTTCTTACCGGACCCGGAGTCCGAGGCTGTGGGGACTAACTCCTACCCAGCAGCAGAATCCGTCAGGCAGGGAATTCCAGGTCCTCTGGCCAAGAAACCCGAAGGCACGGTCACACGCATGGGACCAGCACCGCCGTCGTGGAGCGGAAGCTACTAGAAGGCCCTGAGTCACCGGCCATATGGGTGAGCACCACACGGTACACTCAGGGACGTGGGCTACTTATACCCGCCTCTAGCAAGGTAGCCAGAAGAGTACAGTTAGTTTGGGAGGCCTACAACTCCGCCTGGCCAGGGGAGATCCCATCTGCTCAAGGACTGACCAGGCCCCAATCGCTAGCCAGTACTCCGGGAGGGTCTATCTTTGTCACCAGTAAAGACCCTGAACTACACCGTACCGTCTCCGAGTGGTTTCTGCTACCCCCATCATCCACGTCGGCTGCCCTGAGGCCATACCCCTCCCGTTGGGGGTTATACTATCACGCTGCACAATCCTACCACCGGCCTCAGCGGTCTGCCCTGCAGCAGCAGCTCCTTAGCTGTACTCAACGGGTGGCGTAGTCGTCCAACATCTACCGCTGATACATCGCCGCTCAGTTTGACTCCCTGGGCACGGACCGGGTCACCGCCACGAGACTACAACCCTCAACAGATCCGGCTCCGGGTAAGCTCCCGCGTGCGCAACGCAGCGCGACACAGGCCCAGGGGCGCGTCACAAGCAGAGCAGTCAGAGCCTGGAGAGGGAAAGTGAGAACAGGAGCTCTGTAGGAGCAGCATCAGAAGGCCAGGGGCTGTGAGCAGAGATATAGCTCGCCCTGGCTGAAGTTACTAAAACCGGACACAGGAGTCCGAGGCTGTGGGGACTGATATATACCCAGCAGCAGAAACCAACCGGCAGGGGATTCCAGGTCCTCTGGCCATAGAAGCCCGGAGGCTCAGTCACAAAGAAGGGACCAGCGCCGCCATCCAGGAGCGGAGGCTAACAGAAGGCCCCAAGTCACCAGTCATTCGGGTGAGCACCACACGGTATACTCAGGGACGTGGGCTACTTGTAACCGCTGACAGCAAAGTAGCCAGGAAGAGTGCAGATAAACGGGGAGGCCTACAACTCCACCTGGCCAGGGGAACTCCTGCTTGCTCGCAGACTGACCAGGCCCCTTATACTAGCCAGTACTCCCGGGAGGGTCTGCCTTGTACCATCAGTAAAGACCCTGAACTGCACCTCACGTCTCTGTGATTCCTTGCCGCACCAGCACCATTAGCACTGGGACCCTCACACCATCACTCCCATCATCTCTCACATTAGCTGCCCTGAGGCAATACTTCTCCCGTGGGGAGTTATCCCATACTCAGCTGCGCAAACAACATCAGCCTCAGCGGTCGGCAGCGCAGCGGCGGTCCCCACTGACCGCAATCCACGGGTGGCGTAGTCGGACATTTGCTATACATTAAGACTGCCACTGGTTTGACCACCCTGGGCACGGACCGGGTCACCGCCACACGGAGACTGCAACCCCCAGCATTCTACAACAGGCCCGGTTCCGGGTGCCACTGCACAACACAGGCCCAGGGGGCGCGTCAACTTTGGCGTAGTCGGCAGGATTTCGTGCCCGCAACCACCGGGTACTGCGTGCCTGAAAAAGAGACTTTTATACTTACCTGTGGTGAAGTTTCCCGCCGTCCGGAGTCATTTCTCGCGATCCGGAGCCGATTCCCGCCATCAGACGCCATCTTGGACCATTTCCCGCCGTCTTCTGCCTTCTTCCCGCCATCCGCAGCTGCTTCCCGCCTTCGGACGCCATCTTCGGGACGCCGCAAGGGAAGAAGAGGGGCGTGGACGCCGAAAGCGCGCGAGGTCCGAAGCTCTGCCCCACGCTCTGACGCTGCGCAAGGTCCTGGAAGGGAGGAAGAGTGACGCTGACGTCATCGGAGCGCGACGCCAGGTCCTCAACCCCGACGATCGACTGCGGAGCCGTGGCCTACGGAAGAAGAGCATCGCAAGGTAGGCCACGGTCCACTAGGGGGGAGGAGGATGCCGGATACCGAGGGGAGCTCCACTGCCACAGCCACCGCCAGCGCAACCGCTGCAGCAGTCATGCCATTCACCATGCCCTATATCCCGGGGGCAGCCTGGCTACCCCAGTACTCAGGGGAGTCACATACTCTAAATGACTTTAGAGAAAGACTGGATAGCCTCTTCCAGGTGTACCCCCTCACAGAAGAGCAAAAAGTGAGCATCCTAGTGGCCCAATTAATCGGGGCAGCCCAAAGGGAGGTAAAGTCCTGGCCACCTGGGAGGAAGAGGACTGTCAGAGAAATACTAGCCCGGCTGAAAGACACATTTGATACCCGCACCTCAGCCGAAATAAAGCTCAGATTTTACGGGTGTAAACAGCGGGCACATGAGAGTATAAGAGACTATGCTCTAAACCTACAAGAGGCCCTGAGAGCCATTAAGCAGGCAGACCCTGACAGCGTGGGAAATGAAGATAAGCTGTTGACTGAACAATTTATTGAGGGTCTACTGTGCAATGCCCACCGAACCCAGTTGCGGGCAATGGCCTTACAGGACCCTGACCTGGACTTTGCACAGTTCAAGGACAGAGCCATCCGGGTGCCTCTGAGAACCGGCACCAGGTGGCGCTGTGACCCACAGGCGCCCTGCTATCACTTACCACCAGGAGACGGCGCCCTTGTCTGCAGGGCCTGTGGGAGCTGATGCGCAGGCTTTAAACAGTGATCCGGCTACAGACCTGCACCATCAGGTCCAAGAGCTGACTAAGAGCGTTGCCGCGCTAACCAGAACTGTGCAGTCTTTACAGGTCTCTTCTCCAGGAAAGATCCAGCTGGCATCCGGACCGGAGGACGTCCCGTGGCGCCGACTGAGGAGGACCCCACCAGCCAGAGGAAGACCCAGCGACAGATACAATGAGGACGGACGACCCATCTGCCGGCGCTGCAATCAACCCGGACATATGGCAAGGTACTGTCATTTAAACGGGCTCAACCTGGGGTAGAGGGCCAACCCCCAGGCATAAGATCATCAGGCCCATCAAACTGCCGTGACAAATACGTAGGGGGACGTCCGGTCTTGCCTGTGGTACTGGATGGCATTCCTATGAGTGCCCTACTAGACACTGGGTCACAGGTGACCACCATCCCGTACGTGCTCTTTAAACAGTACTGAAATGACTCGGACATAACCCGCTACCCAGATGACGACCTGAGTATCATCGCCAGCAATGGTCAGCCCGTGCCGCAGGTGGGATTCAAAGAGGTGACCATTAAGATCGGTAAAGTCGAACTGGCGGCACAAGGACTGATTATAGTGGACATAGACCGTCATGAGAGTCACCCTAGAATATCCTTGGGAACTAATGTGATTGAAAATTGTCTTGCAGAGGTGATTCTCATTTTACAGCAGGTTGCCAAGAACGCCAGTTCCGGCCAGCAGCGTGTGCTCCAAAAAGAGATCCGGACACTGATGAAGCGGCAACAGGTGGAACTATCTGGTGGTGAGATAGGTAGCGTGAGAATGTGTGACCCGTTCCCTATTGCCATGCCCCCAAAAAGTGAGATGATGATTTGGTGCCGGGCAGCTATTGGTCTAAGAGGTAGAGACTACCAAGCAATGGTAGAACCCGTCTACTCAGACAGTAGGCCCACCATTTTGACAGCACGGGGGGTGGTCGATGTACGCCATGGGAGGGTGCCCGTTCGCATCATAAATATCGGGGAGAGAGAAGTATACCTGCCCCGGTATGCCACGCTAGCCCAATTGTTCACCATAAACCAGAATTCTGTACAGGCCGTGGAACCCTTGCCTCCATCTCAACCAGAGGAAGGTAACGGCTCTAAGAAACAAATGGAGGACTGGTGTCAGCTACTGCATTTGGGTACTGACTCCACTCCCTCACACCAGAAACAGGGAGTCTATCGGGTGGTTCGAGAGTACGAGAGAGTGTTTAGTAAACACCCGCTAGACTTCGGGCGAGTAAAGGGGGTAGAGCACCACATCCCCACGGGAGACCATCCTCCCATAAAGGAGAGATACCGACCCGTACCCCCGGCACACTACCAACACGCCAAGGGGATGCTTAGAGACATGAAGGAGGCTGGGGTAATCAGGGACAGCTGTAGCCCCTGGGCAGCTCCACTAGTCTTAGTGAAAAAGAAAGACAACACCATGAGAATGTGTGTAGACTACAGGAAGGTCAACCGTATCACACACAAAGATGCGTACCCGTTACCAAGGATAGAAGAGTCCTTAGCCGCATTAAAATCTGCTAACTTCTTCTCTACTTTGGATCTCACTAGCGGGTACTGGCAGGTTCCTGTAGCAGAGGCGGACCGGGAGAAGACCGCATTCACCACCCCGATGGGTCTCAGCGAATTTAACTGTATGCCGTTCGGGCTCTGCAACGCACCAGGAACCTTCCAACGGTTGATGGAATGCTGTCTGGGACACCGGAACTTCGAGACGGTCCTGTTATACCTGGACGATGTCATCCTCTATTCCAAGACCTACGAGGACCACCTGAAACACCTGGCAGAAGTGTTCGAAGCTCTGGCAAACTACGGCCTAAAGGTGAAACCCTCCAAGTGTCACCTCCTGAAACCAAAGGTGCAATACCTGGGACACGTGGTGAGTGCTGACGGAGTGGCTCCTGACCCTGATAAGATCACCGTGATTAAGGACTGGCCAAGACCCTCCAGCATAAAGGAAGTGCGGCAGTTCCTCGGGTTGGTAGGCTACTACCGAAGATTCATTCCCGGTTTCACCAAAATGGCAGCCCCTATGCATGACCTCCTGATAGGTCAATCTCGGAAAGCCAAAAACCAGAAGCCGCCCTTTAGGTGGGAAAAGCTGGAAGAGGAGTCCTTCTGCCAGCTGAAGATGGCCCTCACGGGGGATGAAATCCTGGCATATCCAGACTACAGCTAGCCCTTTATCCTCCACACGGACGCAAGCAACATCGGGCTAGGAGCCGTACTGTCCAAGATCCAGCAAGGGAAAGAACGGGTAATCGCTTACGCCAGCCGAAAGCTACGGCCCACGGAGAGGAACCCTGAGATTTATAGCTCATTCAAGCTGGAGTTCCTGGCAGTAGTGTGGGCAGTGACCGAACGTTTCAAGCATTACCTTGCCTCCTCCAAATTCACCGTGTACACGGATAACAACCCGTTGAGCTCCCTGCGTTCCACCATCATGGGATTACCCTGTATTCCCACCGTGTGAAGGACAGGCGCTCCGTGACGTTCAATCCCTTGCCCCACTACAACTGGGCGGAGACGCAAGACAGCGATCCCGCAGTCCATTTGGTGAAGGAAATGCTGACCCAGGCCGATGCCCGTCTTGACCCAGATGCTCCGGAGGAGACCAAGCAACTGTGGAAGGAGAAAAGTAAGTTGTTCCTCTACAGGGAGAAGCTGTGCCGGAGAATGGTTAACTCTCGAATAGAGATGAGCGTTGTTCTACTCGAACTGCTTGCCAATCTCAAATTCGAGCTGTTTTGGGCGGTGTTCGAGCCGTTCGGCGAACACGAACGATTTGAGAAAAATTCGGCTGTTCGAGGTTATGTTCGATAACTGTTCGTGCACCAAAATCATAACTGGATTTTTTCTCAGTAATGATGAAAATTAATGTTAATACGCAGTTTGAGTGTACAGCGGGGTGGGGGGAGGGGCAGGGGATGGATCTCTGCAGGAATAATGAAGATCTCCATTTTTTTTTCTCTTTCCCGCATTTGCAGTGGGGAGGTGCAGTCTGTCAGCCTATCAGCAGCGCACACACGGAGCGAACTGCTGTTTTTCACACAAGCAAGGGCATGTGTCATTGGCAGTGTATGTCACATGTCCTTGCCCTATAAGACCAAGCCATTTTCCCCATCGCCACCATTTTCTCACTGCTGCAGTTGCGTGTTAGACGGCACCGCTGTTGCTGTGTGCGCTATACCTTGTTAATTTCAAGCCAATTTTCGCACAAATCTACAGATAGCTTGGGAGTAGGGAATAGTTGTGATTGCAGTCCTTTTAAGGACTAGGTTACAGCATTTCCTACGACTTTTATCAGGCAGGTCTGTGCTCTTAAATAGATAGATTGTGGGAGTAAAGACTAATTGTAATTGCAGTCCTTTTCAGGACTAGGTTACATCAGTTCCTAGCAGTTTTTGCCAGGCAGGTCTGTGCCAGTGCTGTGCAAGTTTTTTTCACAACATTTGGCTGAATCTAGCAAAGCTAATCCTTTTTGGCCTATTGCAGAGTGTGTTAGTCAGTGGAGTAGCCTATCTGTGTTGCAAGATATACCACCTGTGTATAGAATACCAATTTTTTTACTGCACCTAGTGAAGTAAAATCTTTTGGGCATAGCATCATTCTATTAGTCCATCTATACTGACCTCCATCAGGTTGCAAACTGAATATAATTTTTTTTTGCATCTACCTCTGAAAAAATATTTGGCCTTCTAGCAGTGTGTGGGACTTGTTCTATTAGTCCACCTATACTGACCTCCATCAGGTTGCAAATTCAAAATAATTTTTTGTCTGCATCTAGCTCTGAAAAAATATTTGGCCTTCTAGCAGTGTGTGGGACTTTCTCTATTAGTCCATCTATACTGACCTCCATCAGGTTGCAAACTGAATATATTTTTTTTCTGCATCTACCTCTGAAAAAATATTTGGGCTTCTAGCTGTGTGTGGTACTTGTTCTATTAGTCCATCTATACTGACCTCCATCAGGTTGCAAATCGAATATAATTTTTTTCTCCATCTAACCCAGCCAATAGTTTTGGCCTAATACCACAGTTTGGCCACTCAGCTCTGCTCGGTTCCCATCCGTTGTTTTTTTGTGCAAACAACTCCAGAGTTGTGAATTAGTTAACCACCAAAATGAGTGGAAAAAGGTCTGCTGCTGGTGGAAAGGGGAATAGGCGTGTTGGGAAGGGGAAAAAAAGGTTGTGTCCGTGGGGTAGGTGTTAAAGCAACAGTAACATCTGCAGAAGAAAGACCATCTTCCAGCCAAACTAAAATGTCTACTTCTTTTAGCGGACAATGTGATAAGATCCCTTTCTTACGGCCACGCCAATCGCTACAAATTCCAGATGAGGCACAAAAACAGCAGGTGCTTCAACGGATATCAAGTGCTCCTTTAAGTGGGCTCTCCTCCACATCAACTTCAACATCACAAATACTCCAGTCCTCAAAGGTGTCACCCCAATCGCACTTGCTTCCTCACAGCTCCCAAATCTCCAGCTGCCCGTCTGAGTATGATGTAGAACAGATGGTTGAGTCTGCAGAGCTGTTTACTCATACTATAGCCTGGGAATCAGAGGTCGACTCCAGCGCTTCTGTGAATCCAGACGAGGAAATGATCTGCATTGATGCCCAGAATCTTTGAGTCGGATCCAGGACCAGACGCAGAAGGTTCTGACCATAATGTAGACCCTCATTCCCAAACTGTAACTCCTGTTGGTGGAGACAATGAGGAAGACGATGATGAGACTCAAATACCTGATTGGAGCGACAACTTTAGTTTTTTGTCAGGGCAGGAACAGGTTGGCTCTGAGGACGACGGGTGTGATAACGCACAGGGTGATGATGATGAGGTTGGAGATCCCACTTACTGTCAACCTACAGTCAGCCAAGAGATGAGGTCAGCAGAGGAGGTGGAGGAAGATGCTAGTGACGACGAGGTCAGGTTGCGCTTTCCTGGACAGAGACGTAGTACTGGAAGCACGTCAACAACTGCATCCTCAAACACAACTCTGCCTCTCACCACAAGTCGTGGTAGCTCTTCAGGTCGCATGGGTGCTAAGCCTTGCATAGCCTGGGCATTTTTTCAGATCGATAAAGATGACCCAACTCGTGTTATCTGTAACATTTGTCAGCAAAAGCTAAGTAGAGGCCAAAAAATACATAGTTTGAGTACTTCATGCATGAACCGGCACATGGACATGAAGCATAAGTTGCAGTGGGAAGCTCAGTGTGCTACAATGCGGCCTAGCCGGCCGGGACAACCACCGTCTGCCATATCTTGTGCATCCGCGGCCTCTTCATCCTCTGTGACTGGGGGGACAGCAGTCACACCTGTTTTGGGGCGCAGACCTGCCACCTCTTTACCCGCAACAGCCAGCGTGATTGGCAGGTCATCATTTTCTTTGGAGGTGGTAACACCAGCTGGTGTTGAGCGCTGTCCGACATCGATAGCACCACCTTTGGATCAAGGCAACCTAACATGTCCGCCTGCATCTTCCTCACAGACCGGCAGTTTGCCGGGGACACCCTTATCAACCCCGTCTAAGCACAATAGCCAGCCCTCGGTCCCTCAGATGTGGACAAGTAAAAGACCATTTCCTCCTAGCCATGAGAAAGCTAAGAGGTTGAATTTCACCATCTGCAAGCTCTTGGCTACAGAAATGCTGCCTTTCCGCCTGGTGGACACAGAGGATTTTCGAGACCTTATGTCCGTCGCAGTGCCCCAGTACCAGATGCCCAGTCGGCACTACTTCTCAAAGAAAGGTGTGCCTGCGCTCCACCAGCATGTCGCACACAACATCACCGCTTCTTTGAGAAACTCTGTGTGTGACAGGGTGCATTTCACCACAGACACTTGGACGAGTAGGCATGGACAGGGGCGTTACATGTCGCTGACTGGGCACTGGGTAACTATGGTGACAGCAGGACAAGGGGCTGCTGTCCAAGTCTTGCTGTCCCCACGAGTTGTGCGTCAATCCTCTTTATGTCAAAGTTCCTCCACTGCTTCTGCCTCCTCAACCTCCTCTCGGTCTTCCACCTGCACCCAAAGCCTGTCTGGTCATGCCACAAGCTTTCTAACTGCGCAGAAGGGATCCTGCACACCTCCTTACTATGCTGGCAGTAGGGCTCAACGTCATCAGGCGGTTTTTACTTTGAAATGTCTGGGAAATGTGAGTCACACAGCTGAGGAGTTGTGGTCAGCTCTGGAGAACCAATTTCATGAATGGTTGTCTCCACTGGACCTGAAACCAGGGAAGGCCGTGTGCGACAATGCTGCAAACCTGGGTGCGGCCCTTCGCCGGGGCAATGTCACACACGTGCCTTGTATGGCTCACGTGTTGAACCTGGTTGTCCAGCAATTTTTAGCCCACTATCCCAGACTAGATGGCCTTCTGCAGAGGGCACGGTCGCTGTGTGCTCACTTCCGCCGTTCGCATCCCGCAGCTCAGCGACTTACATCTCTACAGAAGTCGTTGGGCCTGCCACTTCACCGGCTAAAATGCGATGTGCCTACCCGGTGGAATTCAACTCTGCACATGTTGCAGCGACTGTGGCAGCACCGACAAGCCCTGGTGCAATACGTTCTGACGTATAGCCTGGGCCAACGAGATCCAGAGGTGGGGCAAATCACGCTGGAGGAGTGGTCTCAGATCAGGGACCTATGCACCCTTCTGCACAGTTTTGAAATGGCGACGAAGATGTTTAGTGCTGATGATGCCATTATCAGCATGACTATTCCGGTGATTTACATGCTGGAGCACATGTTAAACAGAATTCGGAGTCAGGTGGTGGCACAAGAGGAGGTGGAGGAAGTAGAGGAGGAGGAGTTGTATGCGGAAGGGCTAACATCTGCAAGGTCCAGACGGTCGGCAGCACCAAGGCGGCAGGCATGTGAGGGTGGGGGAGATGGTTTTACCAGGGCGCATGGTAGCAGCCAAACTAGTGAGGAAGGTGCAGGAGCCCAGGAAGAAGTGGAGGACGAACTGATGGAAGACTCATCAGATGAGGGAGACCTTGATCACATTTCTGTTGTGCGAGGTTGGGGGGAGAGGACAGAGGAAGGAAGCATGATTGTTACCTCGCCACCAACACAACAGGGACTTGGTGCTCCTGGATGCGCAACACACATGAGTGCCTTCTTGCTGCACTACCTGCAACATGACCCTCGAATTGTGAGAATTAGAAATAATCCTGACTACTGGGTTGCCACACTGTTAGATCCCCGGTACAAAAGTAAATTTGCAGAAATTATTCCTGCCATAGAAAGAGATGCACGCATGCAGGAGTATCAGCAGAGACTGTTGCAGAATCTTACATGTGCTTTTCCACAAAACACCAGTGGTGCACGTAGTGAATCTCACAGTTCCAACTTGCCAACCGTGGGACCGTCAAGTGTTCAGCACTCAAACCGTAACAGAACCACAGTATCTGCTGGTAACATCAATTTTGCGGAATCATTTCACCACTTTTTTAGCCCATCCTTTGCAAGGCCACAGGAGACAAGAAGTCTGACACATAGTCAACGCCTAGAGACGATGGTACAGGAGTATCTCCAAGTAAACATTGAAGCCATGACTGTGTCACTGGACCCTTGCTCTTTTTGGGCTTCCAATCTGGATAAATGGCCGGAGCTAGCCACTTACTCCTTGGAGATCTTGTCATGCCCCGCAGCCAGCGTTCTGTCTGAACGTGTGTTCAGCGCTGCTGGTGGTGTGCTGACAGATAAGCGCACGCGGCTCTCCACTGATAATGTAGACAGACTCACGTTCATAAAGATGAACAAATCATGGATCCGAAACGACTTTTCTACCCCTGTGTCATCCTGGGAAGAGTAAAAGCTTGATGATTGGTTAAAATCACCCTACCAACCGTTTTAAGCTTTCAAATTACTAATCATGTTTATCTGTATCTTGGCTGGAAAATAATTTGGGCTTTGTAGCAGTGTGCAGCACTGATTCTATTAGGCCATCTATAATAAGCTCCACCAGATTTAAAATTACTAATCATGTTTATCTGTATCTTGGCTGGAAAATAATTTGGGCTTTGTAGCAGTGTGCAGCACTGATCCTATTAGGCCATCTGTACTAAGCTCCACCAGATTTAAAATTAATAATAATTTTTAGCTGCATCTAGCCCGGAAAATAATTTTGGAGCTCCGAGATGCGCAAGACACATAAGTGCCTTCTTGCTGCACTACCTGCAACATGACCCTCATATTGTCAGAATTCGAAGTAATCATGACTACTGGGTTGCCACACTCTTAGATCCCCCAAACTTTTCGATCAACCTTTTCATTTTAATAAAGACCAAAAAAATGGTCATTTTTGAAATTATAAGCATTAGCAGGTTATTAGAAACTGAAATCAAACAGTTTTCAATTCACAACTTTATTCTAGGTGATGTTACATTTTCACATAGGACCCCTTGTTCGAAAGGAGCTTCTGAACTCTCTCGTCCATTGAATTTGTCAGGTTTTGGATGGTTTCTGCTTCAATTGTTTTGCATGAGGACAGAATACCCTCCCAGAGGTGTTGCTTAGATGTGAACTGCCTCCCGCCATCATAGACACTCCTTTTGATGATGCTCCAGAGGTTCTGAATGGGGTAGAGGTCAGGGGAGCATGGGGGTCACACCATAAGTTTGTCCCCTTTTATGCCCATATCAGCCAGAGATGCAGATGTTTTATGTGCAGCATGAGATGGTGCATTATCATGCAAAAAAATGATCTTGCTGTGAAATACACTGTTCTTCTTCTTGAACCATGGCAGGAAGTGCTGTTTGAGAAAATCCACATACATTATGGAGTTCATCTTTAGCGCCTTCAGGGATCCTAAAGGGGCCGACAATCTCTCTCCCCATGATTCCAGCCCAAAACATTACTCCACCTCCTTGTTGGCGCTGTAGCCATGTTTGCGTGGGGTGTCCATCAACCAGCCATCCTCCACTCCATCCATCTGGACCATCGAGCGCTGCACGGCACTCATCCGTGAACAAAACAGTTTTGAAATCAGTCTTCATGTAATGTTTAGCCCACTGGAGCCGTTTCTGCTTGTGTGAAGTGGATAGAGGAGGTCGACAGGATGGCGTATGCACAGCTGCAAACCTCTGAAGAACCCTGCATCTTGTTGTTCGGGGGACGTTGGAGGCACCAGAAGCTTCAAAAACTTGTCTGCTGCTATGACAAGGCTTTTTTGCCGCTGCTCTTTTAACCTGACGTAATTGCCTGTAGAAAAGAGTCCTCAATTTGCCCTTATCAGCACGCACACGTGTGTACTGTGAATCAGCTACATATTTCTTGATTGCCAAGACACTTCATCCTGATCATCGCACAATGTTGATTGTAGTCATGCCTTGACCTAAACACTCCACAATTTGTTGCTTCTCAGCAGCCGACACATCCTTTTTCTTTCCCATTTTGGCAGAAAATGTAGGCTGCTTAATAATGTGAGACAGCCTTCTTAAGTAGTCTTGCCTTTCATTGGACACACCTGCCAAACTAATTAGCACAGGTGTCTGCAATTGCTTACAGTGATATAAAGAGCCCTGACACACATCACCATCAATGAGTTTAACTGACAAACAAACAAATTCTTCCCTTATCACTCCTAAACACTTTTTGCATAATAATTTAGAACACAGTGTACATGTGCTTTTCCACAAAACACCAGTGGTTCACGTAGTGAATCTTACAGTTCTAACTTGCCAACCGTGGTCTGTATGGAGTTGTTCAATAAAGGGCCCAAAATTAAGATAACATAGATGGGAGAGGTCTCTATGAATAGGAATTCCTAAGTATTTGATACCCTGTGAGGGCCAGGCAAAGGGAAAGTTGGACTGGATGGAATCCTATATGGATTTGGGGAGGGAGACATCGAGGGCCTCAGACTTCGCTGCATTGATTTTAAAATTTGACCATGTAACAAAGTGATCTATTTCAGCCATAACAGCATGGATGGATATATGTGATTGAGTGATATATACTAGGACATCATCAGCAAATAGAGAGCACTTGTACTCGGTGCCTCCCACCTCAATCCACCTAATATTGGGGTTATGGCGAATTGATGAGAGCAGGTGCTCCGTCACTAGGATGTATAAGAGAGGGGACAGAGGACACCCCTGCCTTGTCCCATTGGTGATTGTGAAAGGTGATGAAAATGTTCTGATGCACCTCCTGGGCCTTGGGACACCCGGAGCCGGACCCTTTTTGGTGGATGCTGGTGGTTGTAGTCTTCGTGGCGGCGACCCGATTCCGTGGCTCAGGGTGGTCAAACCAGTGGCGGAACTATTTATGTGGTTTTGATGTTTAAATGTCCGACTACCCCACCCGTGGATTGCGGTCAGAGTGAACCGCCGCTGCAGGGCAGACCGCCGAGGCTGGTGTTGTGGGTGCAGCAGAGCGTAGCATAACTCCCCACGGGAGGAGTATAGCCTCAGGGCAGTGTATGCGGAGGATGGGGGTGATGGTGCAGGGCAGCAGCAGTAACGACACGGAGTCAGTGATGCAGTCCAGGGCCTTTACTCACAGTTCTTATTATCCAGACCACGTCTGCAGGTAACGGCTGCCCACGTCGTACTGTGCTCACCAGGTGAGGGGCTCAGACAACTCCCAGATAACTTTGGAGCGCTTCACAGGACCCTCCTTTGTCTGGCCTTTCTTACCAACGCTTCTGTCCGGCTGCCTCGGGCCTCCTCTTGGTAAACTTGGCGCCAGTTTCCCTGACCCTATGTGGTGCCTTCCTAGCGGGTGTAGCGAGGGGCTGCGCCACATAAAATGTCAGAGCCTCCGGTTTCTAGCTGAGGGTCGTTTCCTGCCTCCACTAGTTTCGGGGACCGGTCTCCCCCTTTGGCCTGACCTCTCCACGCAGGTGGATTCGGGCGTGCGGTGGCGACTCGCCCGTCCGCACCCCTGGTATCCCTTCATTCCTCGTTCCTGGAGCCTTCTCCGCTCCTCTTCCTTCCTTCTCCCTCTTCCAGGCCTGGGCCTCTGTTACTAGGCCCGCCTCCGGAGCAGAGCTCATGCAGAGCCCCTGCTCCCTGCCACTTCTGCTCAGACTTCTCTGCACTGAACTAAGATGGTGCCCACCTTTTATACTCCCTTCTCAATGCACCCAGGAACTGCTTCCTCCCTGCTCCTGCACTACAGGGTTCCCCTTCCTCAGTGTTCCCTCCCCCAACTCCAGCCAGGGATAGGGACTGTCGTGCCCATCTCAGAGGCATATTGGTCGCCCTGCCCCACGGCAATGTGGTGTAATGCATGCAGGTGTCGGGTCCTGATCCACACTCCATCCTTACCTGAGAGTGAGATATCATACCTCTGGGTGAGGTGCAATACCTCTGTAGCAACCGAGCCCTCAGGGTGCTACAGTTCCATTTATCTTCAGCCTAGGTGACGTATTGTGATACAGGGCCGTGATTTTGGCTATAAAAGGGTCCCCTAGACCCCTACCCCAAGCTTTTTAAGAGAATCATATATGGCGTGCCAGGAGACTCTATGGAATGCTTTCTCAGCATCCAACGAGAGTATCTAATTACAAATTTTTAACTGCATCTAGCCCAGGAAATACTTTGTGCCTAGTAGCAGTGTCTGCTAGTCAGCGGATTATCCCGGCTGTTAAGCAAGCTACACCACCTGTAGTTTGGACACTTAATTTTTTCAAAGGAAATGCTTCGGGACCACGGGATACTCAGTGAAGAGCATCAGGAGGCACCCCAAGGCATAGGGGCTGGGACTGGCAGTAGGATGCCTTGCGGTGGACAGCCGAGCTCAATCCTTATAAAAGCTTTTTAACTGCAGCAGCTTTAGTGGACGCTTCTGGAGCTGGAATTACGCGGCTGCTGGCATGAGACTTGCCCTCCAATAGATCCTTGTAAATGGATTTAAAGTGTATTCATTCAAATTAGAGAGACAATTTAAATTAAAAAGCTTAGAGCTGCCTCCACCACAGGGGGGCTCGCTCGACCCACCAGCGGACAGGCACCAGTATTGGGAGAGGGGGGCTGGCCGTCAGGGTTCACCGCGGCTCTGGCACAAACCCGGCGACACGGAGGTGGCACGGGCAGGAGCGGACTGAACGTGTCGGCTTCTCACTTTTTGCATTTTAGAAGGGCATGACATGCCTATATTTGTGTCTCCCCCTCCTTTTACTCCTCCACCTCTTTTCTTTTCGCATTACTATATGTACTTGTCACTTTTCCATTTGTTAGTTGTGTCTTCTGAGCAGTTTGTCAGCTTTTGGACACCTTTGAAGGTGTTTTCTATGTGTTTCTATGTGTTTTTATTTGCCTGCCATTGGTTTTAACGGTGTTCGACGAACAGTTCGACGAACAGTTCGGCGAACACACGGGTGTTCGACGAACCGAACCGAACTCGAACACTACGAGGGTGGCTCAACACTACTCTCGAACACATGAGTTGACCTGGCAGGTAGTGGTCCCAAGATGAGACGCGGCTATGGTTCTGGAGGCATACCACAACGAAGCAGGGCATTTCGGATGGAAGAAGCTGGAGTTCTTGTTGCGTGAACGGTTCTACTGGGTAGGCATGAGAGGAGCCATCGAGAGGTGGTGCAGAGACTGTGGCCCGTGCCACCTGAGAAGAAAAGACCGAGCCAGCCAGAAGACTCCCCTGCAGCCCATCATCACCAGACAGCCACTGGAACTGGTAGCCCTGGACCATGTGAAACTGGCTCCAAGCAGATCTGGGTATGTCTACGCCCTCACAATCGTAGATCATTATTCCGGGTTCCTGGTGGTGGTCCCGGTCAAGGACTTAACGGCTCAAACAGCAGCTAGAGCCTTCCAGCAGCACTTCTGCCGTCCACACGGGTACCCGGACCAAGTGTTGACAGACCAAGGACCAGCCTTCGAAGCGGAGGTTTTCCAGGAGTTCTGCAACCTGTATGGCTGCAAGAAGATAAGAACAACACCCTATCACCCTCAAACCAATGGACTCTGCGAGAAGATGAACCAGGTGGTGATAGATCTGCTAAAAACATTGCCCCTGGAAGAACGCAGTCTGTAGCCTGAGAAACTGCCCGATCTGGTGGACCTGTATAACCACATCCGTGTAGGTTCCACCAACTGTACCCCGGCTTACCTAATGAGAGCAAGACCTGGTAAGCTGCCTATTGACCTGGATATGGGAGTCCTGACGCCTGAGGACACCTCGCCAGAGGCAGACTGGGATACAGAACGGCAGCAGCAGTATCAGAAAGTACAGGAGAGCGTCGAGCGAAGTCTGTCTCAAGCTAGAGAAAGGCAAGAGAAGGCTTATAACCAGTATGCTCCCACTGTTCCCCTGGTACCTGGAGAGCAGGTTTTGAAGAGGAAGAGGCGGCTCCACAAGTTGGACGACCAGTGGGAGAAGGACCCGTACACCGTACTGCCATCAAGCCATGAGAACCCAAAAATCTGCGTAATCAGTAAGGATGGAGGAGAAACCACAGCCATTGTCTCCAGAGACCACCTGAAGAAATGTCCCGAGCAGCTGCAAAGCCCTGAAGAAGATCAAGGAAACCCTCAACCTGCAGAGGAAAGGGAAGAAATGATCAGTACCGTACTCGGAGACTTCCCCCGGTCTTGGACACAAGTAAACGGCGCTGTCGTGATACCCGTCCTCACCTTTCTCCAGCCAACCCCGCAAGTGCCTACAGAGGAACCGGTAGAGCTGGAAGAGCAGCCGGCCCAAGAGGCAGAAGAGTCCACACCAGCAGTACAGGAGGATCAACCCTCTGCTAGTAGTGAGCCTGCCGTGCCCCTAGTGAGCCAAAGAGTGCGCAGACAGCTGCCCAGCTTACCCCTAACACCTCCTACACCCTGTAGTGCAGAACCAGTTAGTGAGCTCCGTAGGTCCACTAGAGTCACTAGAGGTCAGATGCCCACTCGCTGGAGAATCTAAACTAATGCACTGTGAATTTATCTGTTAACTGTTTATGGTTTATGTTTGTTGCCTGTTATTAATTATGTTTCTCAGTTACCCTGCAGATTTTTATGGACTAACAGGTTATGGACGCTGGATAACCGGAACAGTTTTGTAGATAGTTGCACCTCGGTGCCTCTTGCTAAGACGGCCGCGGAAGAGAAAACCTGTCTGGCGTGGCCTCCTTGCGGCCCAAAGTAGTTAGTCTACCCTTGCAGCCACGCCCAAGGACAACGCAAGGGGTTTGCTTTGGACAGGTCCCATACTTCGCTTAAAGCTTCACCTTGGGTGATATGGACACCCGGTTGCGGACACGCCGTGACCTTTAAAGAACTAAAGCTTCTTGTAAATATGTTATCGTATTATTGTTTATACCCTGTTATTATGTTTTAAAAATGTGTTTAGTCCCGGAGTACTAAAATTTACTAGGGGGGAATGTGACACCCCAGGGGTCTGGTTGCCACAGTAATAGAGATATTATGTCTGAGAGCAAGTGGGAGGTTTCTCTGGTCAGGCGCCCTAAGCATGCAACACTGCCCGCCCAGACCTGGGAGGGGAGGAATCTGCCCTTATAAACTGGGTCTGGGGCAGGATTAGAGCAGACAGAGACAGAGCCTGCAGAACAAGTAGAGCAGTCAGAGCCTGGAGAGGGAAAGTGAGAACAGGAGCTCTGTAGGAGCAGCAGCTGAAGGCCAGGGGCTGTGAGCAGAGATATAGCTCGCCCTGGCTGAAGTTACTAAAACCGGACACAGGAGTCCGAGGCTGTGGGGACTGATATATACCCAGCAGCAGAAACCAACCGGCAGGGGATTCCAGGTCCTCTGGCCATAGAAGCCCGGAGGCTCAGTCACAAAGAAGGGACCAGCGCCGCCATCCAGGAGCGGAGGCTAACAGAAGGCCCCAAGTCACCAGCCATACGGGTGAGCACCACACGGTATACTCAGGGACGTGGGCTACTTGTAACCGCTGACAGCAAGGTAGCCAGGAAGAGTGCAGATAAACGGTGAGGCCTACAACTCCACCTGGCCAGGGGAACTCCTGCTTGCTCGCAGACTGACCAGGCCCCTTATACTAGCCAGTACTCCCGGGAGGGTCTGCCTTGTACCATCAGTAAAGACCCTGAACTGTACCTCACGTCTCTGTGATTCCTTGCCGCACCAGCACCATTAGCACTGGGACCCTCACACCATCACTCCCATCATCTCTCACATTAGCTGCCCTGAGGCAATACTTCTCCCGTGGGGAGTTATCCCATACTCGGCTGAGCAAACAACATCAGCCTCAGCGGTCGGCAGCGCAGCGGCGGTCCCCACTGACCGCAATCCACGGGTGGCGTAGTCGGACATTTGCTATACATTAAGACTGCCACTGGTTTGACCACCCTGGGCACGGACCGGGTCACCGCCATACGGAGACTACAACCCCCAGCATTCTACAACAGGCCCGGTTCCGGTTTCCCCTGCACAACACAGGCCCAGGGGGCGCGTCATAAGGTCTTCACTCATTTGAGTTTGCTGGGAATTGTATCACAACTCAAGATCTGCATTCTGCCACCCTACGGTACAGACTATCAACCAATGCTTACAAGTACATATGGAAGAGATTCTGAAAGAAGAAAACCAGAAGAGGCTGTGTGCAAAAATTGTGTTATTGATCACATCAGTGTAGTTAGAAGGAATGTTAAATGTGACAAGGCATTAACTGACATGGCAACAATGACGATTTACTCACCAAAGGTGTTGAATGAAAAGCTCTAAATGAACCACAGCACTCGTCTTGAAGGAATAGACAGCTTGGAACAAGAAGTACTCTTGGTAACCAGACCTTAACTTTCGGTCTTTGTTACATATGAACACTAATTATCAGATTTCATTGAATTCATTACAGAGTATACGAAACACTCTACCTCATGTGTGAGCCACTTCAGGGCTATGTTTGCTCAAAGATTTTTTTAAGCATGGAGTGCAAGAGCTTAAGTCGGTTAACAGGTGTTTAGTGAGGGCATAAAGAATTTGTACGATGCTTTGAAGCTTATATTTTTGCTTACATAGTGGATTCAACTATTTAATATGCAAACTATTAACTTAATTTCTTAGAGGGGTTTCACAATCGAGCTCATTTATCGCCTGCCTTCATAATATGTGATAAATGCTGATTGCTTGACCCAATTCTGAGATTCCCACCCCAGGGACCTCCATGACTAACTAAAACGAGGGGTCCTGGTTTAGCTGTTTCATTTAGTCCTGTTCTGAATGGACTGATCACGTATTCTGGGGTCCAAGAGATTTGAATCCCAGTGTAAAACCTTCCAATGCTTTGAGCCATTACTTTGCTGTGGAATGGGAGATTAATTTGGATTTGGCACATCTGCTGTACATAGAGTGAGTCACAAAGTAACAAATTTAATTTGGTAAAAAAATCTGATGCTGTTATATTATTTTCTTGTATGATGTTTCACGTGAGAAAATGAATTGCAGATCCTGTTTCTAAGGCCTCATTCAGATATCAGTGATTTTTCTCAGACATAAAAAAAGGGACCGATTTTCATCAGTGTTTGGACTGTGATGCCCACTTTTTTCCTATCAGTAACTTTCTTGTGTGCCAAAAAAAAATCAATTGCAATTCTTCTCTTCTCCATTAAAATATTGAAAGCGGATATCTCATGGATTGCACATTCATGGCATTAATGTGCAGTCCCATAGACTTGAACAGGGTGACAGTGATTCAGGGGCCAGGTGTCTCCTTATATGAACCCAACCGAACATCTATGGGGAATTCTGAAGAATGGAAAAAAAGATAGGTGATGCAGTATGTTCCCAACTTGTCCATTCCGCGTCTAGAAGAGTTAGGCTGTGTGCACACGGTGCATTTTCGCTGTATTTTTTCCACGCGGAAATGGGCCAAAAATGCTAGGGAATCCTTGTGCCAGCTAATGCAATGAGAATCCTGAAGTGCTGTGCCCACGATCAGGAATTTTCCTGTCAGGATTGTCATTGAGTTTAAATCTGCAGGATGTCAATTCTTTGTGTGTTTTTGCCACATTTTAGACCCATTGACTTCAATTGAGTCAGTCAAATCCTCAGCAAAAACGCAGGTATAAAAATATTTGCAGATTTGCTTAGAATTTTTGCTGCTTATTTGACTGACTCAATTGAAGTCAATGGGTCAAAACCGCGGCAAAACCACACAAAGAATTGACCGCGGGTGACAGGCGTCGGCTGATGAGAGACTACTCCTCCCATAAGCCTATGGCCGCTGCCGCTGATAAAAGCGAGAGCAGGCGCCGTTAATGGGAGCTGTCATCAGCCGGTGTCTGTGCTGGCAGCGAAAAAAAAAAGTTAAAATAAATGAATGTTAAAATTAAAAACACCTTATACTCACCTATCCGCTGTAATCCCAAGTGTCCCACAGCGATCTGATCACCTGGCAGCAGGCTATACACTGACAGGAGCGTGATCGCTCTCGGCAGTGTATAGCGCTGAGCTGCTGCGAAAGAGGTCACATGAGTTCATTAGCTGACGATCAGCTGATGAGCTCTGTTGACCTCACTTACTGCATCGATGCTGCGTGAGAAAATTCTCACGCAGCGGTGCAGTAAGTGAGGTCACGGGAACTCATCAGCTGATCATCATCTGACTGAACTCTGGTAACCTCTCTTCCAGCAGCTCACTGCTATACACTGACACAGGAGTGATTACACTCCTGTATCAGTGTGTAGCCTGCTGTCCTCTAGAACAGTCACATCAGTGATTGCTGATGTGACTGCTCTAGAAGTGACCCAGATCTTCGTGGAACCTTTAGAAGAACCCTAATAGGGAGAGAGGGAAAAAAGACAAGTGCGGCGCTTCCTCTGAGCGTAATATGTTTTTACCAACAGTGAAAAATTATTTTCATTGTGGTTATGCTCACCTTTAATCAGTAAGAAATGCACGTTAAGATTCTCAAGGAATCATTTCTTTGGGCACCTCTCCTCCAAGTCTTGTATAGTCCAATAAGGTGTGCAGCTCACTTTGGAGAACTATGTACTGACCCTGCTTAGGATCTTCATAGGTAGTAAATTCTGAGTGAAAAAGAAACTCCAAACGAATGTGACACTAGTCACCTTAGGATTTCTTAAATACATCCAATTTGAGTGAAAAATCTGTACTAAAAAATAAATTTAATTTCTCAAAGAAAAAATGTTAAAATACAGTACAACGCGTTTTGGCTGCTATTTTTACAGTGCAGCCTTCATCAGGTGGCCAAAAAACAAACAACATACAAAATACAAAAAGCACTATAAAATGGTGTTACAACCTCAAAGCTTTCTTATTTATGAGGATTCCCAGAAGAGATTAGCAGGGCGAGACCCAGAGTCTAACCTCCCTGCCAAATATCTACATAGTTGCTTCTAAAGAGACTCGATAGATAGATAGATAGATAGATAGATAGATAGATAGATAGATAGATAGATAGATATCTAAGTGTTATGACAGTATAGTACCATTTTTTCTATCCAAAATGAGCTTTTAAATACCTGGTGTTACATTGTTGCCAACAATCATAAAAATACTTAAAAATATTTAAAAATATAAATATAATATAATTCCAATACTTTCGTAAAAACACTACTATCATCTCTACATAAATCAATTCATCCCATTGGAAAGCGAGCGAGGCAAAAAAATAAAATAAATAAATAAATAAATAAATAAAAAAATGTAAAATAAAAAAATAAAAAAATAAATTAAAAAAATATATATATTTTTTAAAAATTAAATAAATGAAAAAAAAAACAAAAACGTCCTTTGCCACTCAAAAAGGGAATGAAACTTTATGCTGTTGTATATATTATCCCATGTGCAAACGTCTGTCTTATCCATGACAAATCTTTACACATTCTCTACTATGTCATTGAGTCCATTCGGATAGAGGCTTTGTAGCCTATATATCCAAAAAGACTCCTTTCGGTTTAATAATTTATTCCTATTAGTAGGCCCTTTTGATATATGTTCCAGTGGTGTGAGCTTGATGCAGAAACATTTTTTGTGCTTCAGCAAAAGATAACGGGACAAACTATGTTTAATCTGCCCGTTCTTTGCATTATAGCGGTGATTATTCATCTGGCATTCAGTTCCTGGGAAGTTCGTCCCACATATTTAAGTCCGCATCTGCAAGTCACTGCGTAGATAACAAAATCCGTTCTACATGTGAGTCTCTGTTTTATTTTGATTATTTCCCCAGTGGTATTAGATCAGATACTCTTCGCTCAATGGTCAATGATCTTATATTATTATATTATATTTATATTTTTAAATATTTTTATGATTGTTGGCAACAATGTAACACCAGGTATTTAAAAGCTCATTTTGAATAGAATACAGGTACTATACTGTCAGACTCATAACACTTTATTTTATATATATATAAGGAAACTGAGTCTCTTTAGAAGCAACTATGTAGATATTTGTCAGGGAGGAGGTTAGACTCTGGGTTCCTCACTCCTAATCCCTTCTGGGAACCCTCATAAATAAGAAAGTGTTGAGGTTGTAACACCATTTTATAGTGCTTTTTGTGTTTTGTATGTTGTTTGCTTTTTGCTACCTGATGAAGGCTGCACTGTAAAAATAGCAGCCGAAACGCGTTGTACTGTATTTTAACATTTTTTCTTTGAGAAATTAAATTTATTTTTTGGAACAGATTTTTCACTCAAATTGGATATATTTAAGAAATCCTAAGGTGACTAGTGTCACATTTGTTTGGAGTTTCTTTTTCACCCAGATCTTCGTGGGACACTCTGGATTACGTCATCACGGCGGATAGGTGAGGAATATGGTTGTTTTTTATTTTATTTTTATTTTTTTTTACAGGTGACAAAGGCTTCAGTGGATTAGGCATTAGGTGAATATACTGTGTTTTTTATCTTTAAATAAATGATTAAAACCGTGTGGACTTTTATTTCAAATAAAGGATTTTTTTTCAGGCCGCGTGTTTATTTCAAAATCTTTACTATGGGGTTAGTAATGGGGGCATCTTATAGACGCCTCTCCATCACTAACTTGGGCTTCATGTCAGTCGCCAATACAAGGCTGATATGATCCCCAACCCTATTACCCCACTTCCCATATTTTTTACTGAGCTTATGTCAGCTCATTTATGATCACATCAAAGTCCAGCTCTTTTTTTGTCAATAGAAGCACTGGGCTCAGAGAAGCATAGAGTTCATATGGGATCCACACCAATTTTAAGAATGAGATCCCATTTCTCAACACTGCAAGTAGAATAGTACAGGGTGGGCCATTTATATGGATACACCTAAATAAAATGGGAATGGTTGGTGATATCAACTTCTTGTTTGTGGCACATTAGTATATGAGAGGGGGAAAACTTTTCCAGATGGGTGGTGACCATGGTGGCCATTTTGAAGTCGGCCATTTTGGATCCAACTTTATTTTTTTCAATGGGAAGAGGGTCATGTGACACATCAAACTTATTGAGAATTTCATAAGAAAAACAATGGTGTGCTTGGTTTTAATGTAACTTTATTCTTTAATGAGTTATTTACAAGTTTCTCTTTCTTTACAGCCATTGACATGTCGCAGAGGTTAACATGTGAGGAGCGGATAGAAATTGTGTTGATGTCTGGTGAACACAGTACCTGGGTCATTGCAGCAGATGCAAGACACCCTACGAGACCACCCATCTCCCATGCTACAGTTAGCAAACTGCTTGCCAAATTTCGTGAAACAAGTTCAGTGTTGGATTTGCCAAAATGTGGACGCAAGAAAACTGTCACTAATGAAGAAACATCAGTGGCTGTCCTAGCTTCATTCAGCAAGAGCCCACAGCATAGCACTCACCGCATGTCACTGGAGAGTGGCATCAGTCGAACATCCCTTCGGCGGATATTAGCTACTCACAAATGGCATCCTTACAAAATCCAGCTGCTGCAGCATCTCAACGAGGATGACCCAGATCGGCGCACTGAATTTGCAAAATGGGCAAAACAAAAATTGGAACAGGACCCTCAGTTTACACAGAACATTAGGTTCAGTGATGAGGCAAACTTTTGGTGAAGTTAACAAACAAAACCACCACTATTGGTCTGACACTAACCCACAGTGGATAGATCTCTACAAGACAGTTGGACCACAAAAATTGATGGTATGGTGTGGTATATGGGGTACAAAGATAGTGGGGCCATTCTTCATCAATGGAAACCTCAATGCCACTGGATATCTGAAATTGCTACATGATGATGTGTTGCCCTCTTTATGCACTGAAGATGGCACGTTCCCTGAGTTTTTCCAACAAGATGGTGCACCACCACATTATGGGTGTCAGGTCCGAGCATTCCTACATGAACAGTTTCCTGGAAAGTGGATTGGTTGTCGTGGGCCAGTTGAATGGCCACCAAGGTCTCCCGATCTGACCCCCTTAGACTTTTATCTTTCGGGTCATCTGAAGGCAATTGTCTATGCTGTGAAGATACGAGATGTGCAGCATTTGAAACAACGGATACTGGAAGCCTGTGCTAGCATTTCTTCTGCGGTGTTGCTATCAGTGTGTCAAGAGTGGGAGAAGAGGGTTGCATTGACAATCCAACACAATGGGCAGCACTTTGAACACATTTTATAAGTGGTCATAAACTTGTAAAAACTCATGAAAGAATAAAGTTACGTTAAAACCAAGCACACCATTGTTTTTCTTATGAAATTCTCAATAAGTTTGATGTGTCACATGACCCTCTTCCAATTGAAAAAAATAAAGTTGGATCCAAAATGGCCAACTTCAAAATGGCCGCCATGGTCACCACCCATCTGGAAAAGTTTTGCCCTTCCCATATACTAATGTGCCACAAACAGAAAGTTGATATCACCAACCATTCCCATTTTATTTAGGTGCATCCATATAACTGGCCCACCCTGTAGACATGCATGCACAGTGCTCTGTATTCGCATTTTAGGCCACAGCCCCAATATCAGTATTCGGTCAGTATTCGGTCAGTATTTTTTCTCAGAAGTGGTAGACAAAACCAGGAGTGGGTGATAAATGCAGAATTGGTGACTTGTTTCTATAATACCTTTTCTCTGATTGTTCATCACCTGGTTTTGTCTCCAACACCTGAGAAAAAAATACTGACCGAATACTGACCAAATACTGATAGGGGAGCTGTGGCCTTAAAGTCCGAGTGGGAATATGCTTTAAGGAAATCCCTAGATTTTTTTATGAAATGATCTCATAATTGATATATATTTCAAAGGTAAAGTATAGAATCATGGAGCTCAGTCTTTCATAGCAAGTGGCAATGGCAAGAAAAAAACAAAACCAAAAGCATAATAATTGCATGGGTTAAAAAAAAACATAGGTCAATTTTATCCGTTCTAAATCAATTACTCATAATAAATTAATAGAATAATTATAACCATGACATAGCAGCTGCCATTACTACTTTTTGGGTAGGACATTGGGAACCAAGATTGTGCCCAGAACAAGCTCATTTGTAGGTAGCAAAACTTAATCCATCACTTTAGCACAGACGGGACTTTCTAGCATGTACCCACAGTGTTGTCCAGAGTCAAAATATATAGGTAAAGATGTGTATCTATAATGACCAGTCAGCACACTATTATAACTTGTGTGCTGGCCCTTTAAATTTTCGAGTATTACAAGCATGTATGTCCAAGCCAGCAGAGGGCAGCAAAGAGGAGCAGCTTTGAACTTAGGCAACATTCACACATCAGTGTGAAATGTCCATGTGCTGTCCGATTTATTTATCAGACCCATAAAGTTTTATGGGTCCTTTCACACATCCATAAAAATCCTGGATCTGAATATGATATCCGTGAGACTCAGGGCATGTCCTATTCTGATCCGATTTTGATGATCAGAACAGGACATACTCAATGGTCTGTGTGCTGTTCAATAAAAAATCGGACAGCACACCAACACTTCACACGGATGTGAAAATGTAGACACAGTGAAAGAAAACCCAAGGAACAGATTTAATTTTAAGTAAAAAAAAAAAAACAGGTCCATAAACACAATCCTATTATCTTATAAAGGGGAATTGTATAGGAGATTATAAAATGTATACTGGCTGGAGATTCACTGGTAGGGCTCGTTCACACGATCAATTTCCTCTTACGAGTGCTGTCCGTGGTTTTCACAAACAGCTCTCATACCTATGATATGCGATGTGGCTGTGCACATGTCCGATTTTTTTTTCCTTGGACCTAGTGGTCTGCGGGAAAAAAATTGGAGACATATCCGATTTTGATCCAAGAGTTGGATCAAAATCGGCAATGCAAGTCTATGGGGCTGGGAAAAAAAATCGGACCCATTTGGATGACATCCAAGTCCAGTCTGATTTTCACAGAATTACAGAATGAATTAGATGGAGAAAATGTTTTTTTCTCTCCACCTCAGAGAAAAACTGATGCCGCTCTGATCAAAGTCTGATTAGGATAATAGGACCATTTTTCTCAGATGTGGAGAAAACGACCATGTGACCCTACCTGTAGTGCAACTTTTCCCACTTCCTCATTTTAAGTGGGTATCCTAAAGCTAACCTTTTGTGTAATTGAGTCACATACCTAGGGCCAACCTTTTAGGAGTTTTTTTTATCACTATTAGAAACATGAAAACCAGGAGACATAGTGACCTGAAATTGAAACAAAGAAAGAAACCTATTGCAATGAGAACGGTGGTAAAAAGATGCCAACTTGGTAAAGTCTGCTTTTGGTTGTCCTCCTTTTACTGTTGTTTTTACGTGCACTTGGCCAAGAACCTAGTGGGTCTAAATAGAAGGTCACCTTTGAAAGGTAAGTAGGCAGAAGCACACTGTTAACCACGAAAATATGTTCAGAGTTCAACAACGCCTGTTGTGGAGTTGTGTCAATAGCTTGTACAAGGATCTGAGATGAGACCTATATCCTTTTGTCTATCATTTTTAGTAATTATCTACCACATCTATAAAGAGCCCCTTTCTCTTCCTCCCTTTTTTATCCCTACTACAGGTTCAAATAATTGAAAAAAAGCTATGGGGAAGAGAGACAACTAGTCAAACTTTGCTTGGGAAAACAGTTTGAGAAAAGACACACAAGCAAAAGTGGCAGTTTCTAAGCCTCATGGGGAACCCATGGAAAGGAGGCACCAGCTCAAGTCATAAGGAATTCTATGAACATGTATTGACTGGGGCTCTTCTTTATTTTATGCCTCATTTCATGACATTGTCTTTTTGTTATGAAGTATCCAAATTAAAGTTGAGAAGGATCTTTTGAAACTGAATTTGCCAGCTTCACAGAATTCTCCAAGGAAATGTGATAAGTCTCTGCCAATCTTCTCTGGCCACTATGGCCCTATTCTGGCTTCTGCCTCCTTACTGACCTTGTTGCATCCTCAGGTCCTTGTTTCTCAGGCACTACATGCACTACTCACCTATTGACATTAGTAAAGTACCCATCATTTGGATGATAAAATCACTTCTCTGGGATTGTGTCCAGAATTCAGAACCTACCTCTCACATCACCACATTCCCGTCTCTGCAATTCCTGAGAGAACAGAACAATCACTGTACTTTTGATGGATCGCTCTGCTTGTACTGTAATATGCACTTCCACTGCGGCACTACAGGTCTAACTAACAACTGCCATGTTCCTCCGTCAGGCCTAAATTCCACAGTCACACATCTAACATGCATTGCCCACTCGCCCGTCACTTTGCACGCTCTTTTGCGCCATTCAGTATCACATGTCTTGGGCCCAACATCATTTAATCCCTTTGAGAACAGAGTGATTATGCACCAATTTTTGTACTAAAACAAATGAATCTATAAAAGTAGCATAACAATAATGCCGCCTATACACTGTGCTAACAGAGAGAGAGCTGCACCAGCTACCAAAATGAACAACTTATGAAGAAAATTACATACAGTGCTTAGCATAAGAGAGTACACCCCCTTTGAATGGTAAGATATTAATTAATAGCTCACTGAACACAAGAACAGTTTTCAAAAGTTTGACAAGACTGAGTTGTATAGAACATATTTTAACACATAACATGAAAGTAAGGTTTATAATATGTTTCATTACAAAACTTTAGTTTTTTGGCATGTTCACACATTCAGTATTGGGTCAGTATTTTACATTAGTATTTGTAAGTCAAAATCAGGAGTGAAACAATCAGATGAAAAGTATGGTAGAAACACGTCACCACTTCCGCATTTTTCACCCACTCCTGATTTGGCTTATAAATACCGATGTAAAATACTGACCAAGTACTAAATGTTTGAAAGTGGCTTTACTCAAATTAGTTGATGCAAAAGTGAATAAACCCCACATCAGAAACTACTACATCTGGTATTTTGTATGACCTCAATGATTTTTAAGAGCAGAACTAAGACTATGTGCGCACGTTGAGTATTTAGTTGCAGAAATTTCTGCAAGGTTTCTGCATCTCTTGGCAGCAAAAATGCTGCGGAAAAAATGTGCATTTTGCCACGATTTTGATGTGTTTTTGCATGTGTTTTTTGCATGCGTTTTTGTACAGTAATGAATGCTTTTTGGAGCTAAATAAAGATATCTGAAAAAGGAAATTTGGGTTATCACTTTAACCCTTGGATTACCGTCGGACCTGGGGTGAGCATGTTAGTTAATTTAAATGATTAAAGAATGTGTCTGTTGGATTTCAAATAAAGCATTGTATTCTCTGTGTGTGTTTATTTAACTTTTTACTTACAGGTTTAGTAATGAGGGTATCTGGTTGACACCTCTTCATCACTAAACCTTGGGTTTGGTGTTACTCCTAATGCCATTCAAATATGAAGTGTAATTTCTGGGGCAGCTGAGGGCTGCTATTTTTAGCCTAGGAAGAAGCCATTAGGCCAACATGTTCCCTGGCTATTAATAACAGCTGACAGCTGTTTGGTTAGCAGCTAAGTCCCCACAATCAGCAACCAGCTGCACTTTGGACACAGCATATTTTTGCTGCATTCTAATGTGGCACTTGTTTTGTCAATACATGCAGATCCACGGCATGTAATGACATTTCAATCGACTCCGCTACAGCAACTGATATGCTGCGGGTGAGTTTACGCAGTGCTAAAAACAAGCACAGTGGCATGGGATTTCTTATAAATGAAATACAATTAAGAATTAAATAAAAAAAATTGGCGCGGGCTCCTGCGTCATTTTCATAACCAGCAGAGGGAAAGACGACCACTGGGGGCTGATATTACTAGCCAGGGAAGGGGTCATTAGCCAAAAATGTTCCCTGGCGATTAATAACAGCCCACAGATGTTTGCTTAGCATTTACTGGCTAGATTACAGGGGGACCCCAGAAAAAAATTGAAGTAGGGTCCCCCTATAAAATCTGACCAGCAAAGGCTAAACAGACAGCTGTGAGCTGATATTAATAGTCAGAGAGGGGCCATGGACACTAGCCCCACCAGAGGCTAATAATATCAGCCCTCAGCAGCTCCAAAAGTGGCGCATCCATAAGATGTGCCAAATTTGGCTCTTAGTCTGGCTCTTCCCACTTCCCATGGTTTTCAAAAACCTGAAGTGGAATTAACACTCTCTACATTTTCTACATATGAACAGCAGAGGATAAATATTGAAAAAACTCAAAAAACTATGCCTGCATGTAGCCTTACAATTACAAACTCTCTATCATTATGAGTTAATGGGTTTCTCAGATAACTCATTCTACAGCCAGCAATAGACAGTGCAACACAGAGGCTGTGAAGGAAACTGTCATGCTGTGAATGTAGGAAAGCTGGGGCAGAGGAACCCTATACAGTCTCTTAATCTAGGGGAATTCTAGTCTATCCCTAACCTCAGGGTTACCCCTGAACGTGGAGATGCCTGGGCCTCATACCTCTCTGTGCTCCTACAAAACCCCAAGCTGCTCCTTCCCTCTCCCCAGGAAGGAAGGGGGCAGGAGTAAAAGGATAACACCAGCTGAACAGACAGGGGAAAACCAAGGCACAATCAAACAGCAGACACACAGGATAAAATACGAAGGGGAAATGGGTGCACAGAAAAGAGGCAGAAAAGCAACACGAACCCGCAGGGGCGCCACACTCACATTGAGGGAAGCCAAGCACAGGTTTATATAATGGAAGGGTGTGGTTCCAATAAGCAGAACAGGCAATAGACCACGAGGAACTCTAAACCCTTTGTATGCCACAAGAAAACTGTTAGCTCATGAATGGCCATGTAGATTTAAAGAGGACCTGTGCTCAGCTAATATCTGCGATCTTCTAATCTCAGATGTACCACAGGTCCCAGCAGAGTGCGGCACATTTATGACAGAAACACAGAATACAAAAAGGAAATTGCAAAACTAATTTTTAGCCTAAAATAGATTAATTTAAAGAAGCACTCCCATCAAAGTTTTTACCTTCTAAATATATTGCAATCATCATATTATATAGCACTGTGTACTTACAATTGCTCATTTTGCCCTTGTATTAAGTTAATTCTTTTTTTCATTAGGTCTATGACATCACATGATTAAAAACTGACTCTGAATCCTTCTAAGCGCTATGTAGAAACAGGAGGTCAATTTTCTCTGCACAAGTCATGGGTCACTGCAACAGTCCCTGGGAATATTGAAGAGGGGAATATTATTTGCAGGGATAACAGACTTCCTGTTTCTATATAGAGCAGAGAAAAGAGAAGAATTAGCTGAGTAGAAAGGCAGAATGAGCAATTGTAAGTTCACAGTGCTATATAATGTGATGATTGCAATATATTAAGAGGATACAAACTTTGATGGGAGTGCTTCTTTAAGTGAAAAAAATGCACCAAAGCTGTCTGTGTCCATCAAGAAGTAAACTTAAATAAACTTTTGTTACATGCAAATACTGCAAAATATATCTGTTCTGTAAATTGACAGGACAATCAAGTTTGAGATTTGTGGCATGTCACTTTATGCTGCCGATATGTGATACAAAGTGTGTAATGGGTGGCTTCCCCACTGAGGATGACACTGCGATGTCAGCAAGGCAGATGTTATTTGGGAACATAGTCTTAGGGTATGTTTACACTGCCTCCTCTTCAAGTAGACAAAAATATCACTTTTTCAAGCAAAAGACAACTTAGGAAACTCTCCCTTTATAAACCTTTTGCAAAAAACATATTTTGCTTGCTTTATTTTATTTCTTTGGTCGTTTCTGAGAGATTTTTTCTTCCGGGCTTCTCCAGATGTTTTTTTAACTCCATTAAGTGATGAAGAAAATGGTAGCATTTTTTCACGGTGGAACGATAAAAACTGCTCAAAAAGACGCCTGAGTGTCTTTTAAGCATCTACTTTAACCTTCCTATTGACTTGTTTTAAAGTATGAGCTTCTTTTAAACTGAAAATGCATGAAGAATGGACAGGTCACTTCTTTTAACCCCTTTACCCCCGAGGGTGGTTTGCATGTTAATGACCAGGCCAATTTTTACAATTCTGACCACTGTCACTTTATGAGGTAATTACTCTGGAACGCTTCAACGGATCCCCCTGATTCTGAGACTGTTTTTTCGTGACATATTGTACTTTATGATTGTGGTAAAATTTCTTCGATATCACTTGCGTTTATTTGTGAAAAAATCAGAAATTTGGCGAAAATTTTGAAAATTTAGCAATTTTCAAAATTTGAATTTTTATGCCCTTAAATCAGAGAGATATGTCACACAAAATACTTAATAAATAACATTTTCCACATGTTTACTTTACATCAGCACAATTTTGGAACCAAAATTTTTTTTTGTTAGGGAGCTATAAGGGTTAAAAGTTGACCAGCGATTTCTCATTTTTCCAACAAGATTTACAAAACCATTTTTTTAGGGACCACATCCCATTTGAAGTCACTTTGAGAGGTCTTTATGACAGAAAATACCCAAAAGTGACACCATTCGAAAAACTGCACCCCTCAAGGTGCTCAAAACCACATTCAAGAACTTTATTAACCCTTCAGGTGCTTCACAGGAATTTTTGGAATGTGGAAGAAAAAAATGAACATTTAACTTTTTTCACAAAAATGTTACTTTAGACCCAATTTTTTTTATTTTCGCAGGGGTAACAAGAAAAAATGGACCCCAAAATTTGTTGTGCAATTTCTCCTGGGCACGCATATACCCCATATGTGGGGAAAAAACACTGTTTGGGCGCACGGCAGGGCTCAGAAGGGAAGGAGCGCCTTTTGACTTTTTGATTGTAAAATTTGCTTGAATAATTAGCGGACGCCATGTTGCGTTTGGAGAGCCCCTGATGTGTCTAAACAGTGTAAACCCCCCACAAGTGACCCCATTTTGGAAACTAGACCCCCCAAGGCACCTATCTAGATGCATAGTGATAACTTGGAACCCTTAGGTGCTTCATAAATTGATTCGTAAAATGAAAAAGTGGAAAAAAAAAACACTTTTTCATTTTTACAAATCAATTTGTGAAGCACATGGGGGTTCCAAGTGCTCACTATGCATCTAGATAGGTGCCTTGGGTGGTCTAGTTTCCAAAATGGGGTCACTTGTGGGGGAGCTCCAATGTTTAGGCACACAGAGGCACTCTAAACGTGACATGGTTCCAATTTGTTAGCGGACACCATGTTGCGTTTGGAGAGCCCCTGTGTGCCTAAACATTGGAACTCCCCCACAAGTGACTCCATTTTGGAAACTAGACCACCCAAGGCACCTATCTAGATGCATAGTGAGCACTTGGAACCCCCAGGTGCTTCACAAATTGATTCGTAAAAATGAAAAAGTGGAAAAAAAAACACTTTTCATTTTTACGAATCAATTTGTGAAGCACCTGGGGGTTCCAAGTGCTCACTATGCATCTAGATAGGTGCCTTGGGTGGTCTAGTTTCCAAAATAGGGTCAATTGTGGGGTAGCTCCAATGTTTAGGCACACAGGGGCTCTCCAAACGCAACATGGTGTCCTCTAACAATTTGAGTCGATTTTCCATTCAATTTGTTAGCGGACACCATGTCGCGTTTGGAGAGCCCCTGATGTGCCTAAACAGTGGAGCTCCCCCACAAGTGACCCCATTTTGGAAACTATACCCCTCAAGGATTTTATTAAGGGGTATAGTGAACATTTTGAATCCAGAGGTACGACACAGAATTTGATAACATTAGGTCATCATATTGAATAAGTTGTCATTACTCTTGAGCGCAAGTGCTCACTACTTGAGTTTGCATCGGGTACTCAGGTATGCACCATGTACTGCGTGTGCTCAAGTGAAATGCTCGAGTCTCCGCCCGCATGTTTCACAGTTATTAGACACACCAAAAAAAACATGCGGGGATCGCTCGTGCATGGCAGGGAATCCCCGCAAGGTTTTCTTGGCCGCGAAGCATATGGGACAGAGACTCGAGCACCCGCGATACTCAGTGCATACCCGAGCACCCGATGCAAACTCAAGTAGCAAGCACTTGCGTTCAACACTAGCTGCCATATCGTCATCTTTTCTTTTTTTTTTTTTTTACTTTTGAAAAAAAAAACAACCCCAACCCCAGCCCTAGCGTTTATTTTTTACGCCGTTCCTAGTGCGGTAGAAGTGATTAGACGACCTTATTCTTCGGGTCGGTGCGATTACAGCGATACCAGAATCATATCGGGTTTTTATGATTGACAGCTGTCACACACTAAAAGACACACATTTTGTAAAATCTAGTTTTTGCATCACCATATTTTGAGAGCTATAATTTTTCCATATTTTGGCCTACAGAGTCATATTACGGCTTGTTTTTTGCGGGATGAGTTGATGTTTTTATTGGTGGCATTTTCAGGCACGTGACATTTTTTGATCGCTTTCTATTACAGCTTTTGGGAGGCAGAATAAACAAAAACCAACAAGTCAGGAATTGTTTTTTTTACATTTTTTTATTCTACTCCGCGTTTGGTAAAATTGATAAGTTAGCTTTATTCTTCGGGTCAGTATGTTTGCAGCGGTACCACATTTATATCGTTTTTCTATGTTTTGGCGCTTTTACACAATAAAAGCTATTTTATAGAAAAAATAATTTTTTTGCATCGCTTTATTCTGAGAGCTATAACCTTTGGATGGAGCTGTATGGTGGCTTGTTTTTTGCGGGACAAGATGACGTTTTCAGCGGTACCATTTTTATTTATATTCGTCTTTTTGATTGCGTGTTATTCCATTTTTTGTTTGGCGGTATGATGATAAAGCATTGTTTTTTGCTTCGTTTTTTCTTTTTATTTTTTACCGTGTTCACTGAAGGGGTTAACTAGTGGAACAGTTTTATAGCTCAGGTCGTTACGGACGTGGCAATACCAAATATGTGTACTTTTATTGTTTGTTTGTTTTCTTCATAATAATATTTATTGATGGGTACATTATATTTTTATTTTTAGTGGATTATTTTTTTTATTTATTTTTTTATATTTTTACAATTTTTTTTTTTAATTTTTTTTTCACTTTCTGGGAGTTTTTTTACTTTTTTACTTTGTCCCACTATGGGACTTTCACTTTTTTATTCTGATCGCCTGCATACCATAGGGATGGAGCACCATCCCTGTGCTATGCAGGCAGTCAGCGCTGCACAGTGATAAGATTGTTTGGTCATGCACTGCGCATGACCAAACAATCTTCCTGCTGTCTGGTGACCCGGATGTTGTCATGACGACATCGGGTCGTCATGGCAACACCCGGGAAGCCGTGGCAGACAGTGCTGGAGGCCGGAAGAGGAGGTGAGTATACCGATCACCTCCCCTTAGCCACCGCAATGCTGCGATCGACTTTGATCGCAGCATTGTGGGGGCTAATGTGACGGGAGCGGTGCGGGACCGCTCCCTGCACATAATACCAGGTGTCAGCTGTGACAATCAGCTGACACCCGGCGGCGATCGCGCCCGCACAGCCTGTGCACGCGCGCGATCATGATGACGTACTAATACGGGTCAGGCTCTTAAAGCCTAAGGCACAGACGCGTATTAGTACGTCATGGGCTTTAAAGGGGTAAAACACTTGGCGGCTTTGAAAGCCTGAAGTGTTTAAAAGATGCTCAAAAGGGGCCAAACATGGACAGCGAGTCGTTTTTCCATTGAAAACAATCTGAAGATCTTTTTGAGTGTTTTCTAATGCTTTTTTTCTGGCATTTTAGGCTAAAGAAAACACAGAAGAAGATGCAGAGTGAATATAACCTTAGGTTGTTTTAGGCTACGTTTTCAGTAGCCTAAAACAAAAAGGACAGCACTTGGAAAAATAAAGGACAGCACTCGGACCAATGTTATTCAATTGAGCTGTTCAGATAAGTATTTTGTTTTTAGTGTCAGCTTGAAAAAAAAATGACAACATGCAGTAGTCTCTTCCATATTTCAGATGAGACTTGTCTGTTCAGATCTATAGGTGCGCAAAATAAAATTGCATCACATATGCATCATCTGTATAGCATCCAATTTTTATGGATACGTTGTCATTATTAACATAGGAAACTGTTTTTGGTTTTATGAATGTTTAAAACTGATGATGTATAAAAATGGATACCGTACAGATGAAAAGCTAGGGTAAAATCACCCTTTTTTTCTGGACGAAAATCAGATGCTTGCGTGAACTTCGCCTTCGCCAGCTGCAGACGAACGTATTAAAAATCATCCGAGTTTCATCAGACGGTTATCAACTAATTTTCATCCGTGTGCCATCTGTGTGTCCGTTTCTTACTTCCATGTGTCATCTGTATGATGTCCGTGTGACATCCATGTGCGATCCGTTTTCATACATCTATATTAAAAAATGTACATGATCAAATACAGTTTCCTTGGTTTTTAATAGAAATGTATTCGGAAAAATTGGATGCCACATGCATTTTCTTGTGTCGGATCAGATTTTTGTTACGTACCCGTCGACTTGAATGGATGAGTTTCATCCGATATATGCAATAACGCCACGTTTATAAGTTCAGTATTTGGTCAGTATTTGACATCAGTATTTGTAAGCCAAAACCAGGAGTGGGTGATATATGCAGAAGTGGTGACGTGTTTCTATTATACTTTTCCTCTGATTGTTCCACTCTTGGTTTTGGCTTACAAATACTGATGTAAAATACTGACCAAATACTGAACGTGTGAACGAGTCCAAAAGTAGTGCATGGTACGATTTTTGTTCTCACACACAGTCAGATCGAGAGAAAAATCTGATCAAACCTATTGAATAACATGGATTAGTGTGCTATCAGATGAAAAATCTAATAACACACGTCCAACTTTTATGCTCATCTGCATGAGCCCTAAGGCTACGTTCCCACGATGAGCTTTTGGTGTTTTTTTGACGCTACGTGATTTTGCAGCATCAAAAACGCAGAGTCTTACAGTTCTAGCAAAGTGGATGGGATTTATAGAAATCTGGCCACTGTGCTTCTTTTTAACGCTGCGTAAACTGGCCTGCGGTGCGCTTTCCAAATCCGCAACCCGTCAACATGTGCGGACTTTACCCATAGACTTACATAAGATGTCGAAAACCTGCAGCAAAAAAATGCACAGGCATTTTTAGTGCGTTTGTGAGACAGAAACACATCAAAAATGCATATAATAAGCACCTACTGTACATATAGCAATAAAATTTTGCCAAAGCAAAAAAACAGAAAGTATCAAAAAAACAAGCAGTTTTTATTTAAAGCATGAGACTCCAAACAGAGACAAAAAGCGCAGCGTCAAAATCGTGATAAAAACGCGTTAAAAAACGCACACAAAAGTGCAAACAAAAAACGCAAGTAACCTAATTTAAATGATAGGTGCAGAAATGGTGCAGCAAAAATGCACCAAAATCTCATTGTGGGAACCTAGCCTTACACTAGTCGAAACCCCCCCCCCCAAAAAAAAAAGATTGTGAAGCAAAGGTTATTGAGAAACCAGATCTTTTGCATAAGTTTTGTTGAAGAAAAACCAAGCAGCACCCATTTTGATATCACTTTATCCAAGGGATTTTACCAGACTACTGTGATATCAGGATATCAGCGCGCAGGTAGCAGATGGGTCATAATAATTCTTAAAATAATTTAGGTGCTTACGCTGAAACGTTGCGACCAATATTAAGAAACAGACAAATCGGTGATTTCCTTGAGCTTTGCAGGCCTGGCGATACAATGACCTGTGGGACTGAGCTTCTGTAAATCACTAACACATTCTGGATGTCTTCCAGTGTGACCACAACCAGTGCATGATGTGTTATTGTTGTGCACTTCCTCTAAATGACAATTACGACCCCAGGCTCGGCCAGATCTATGTCAGCTAGGCCCAACAGCTGCCTCAGGCCCGCTACCACATACTGTTTACTTAATGACCAATAAATCTCTGTGTAGGTTAATATAGTGTAACCTTTTGCTAACCGGCCCCCTGCTACCTAGCTTTCTCCCCTGCCATTTTATTGAAAACGCCGTGGTGTGAACTCTGTCAGTATCTTCATGACATATATCATCCCCCCCTCACACTTTCTTATTAAATCCCACTGTTGGCTTCTTCTACGGCTCTTAAGCTTTCGCAGAGTTTTCTTTCCCTACACTCACATAGTAAAAGTCAGTGTGAATTATTTATAACATACAGAAAAAAATATTTTGGTTACATAAGATGTGAGGAAATAATGCAGATGTCAGCTTTGGCAATGGTAAACTCTGCAATTTATTCAGTACACCCTGAGGATCATTTATAACTGCAAAAATTAGTGGAGTACACTGAATCGAGAACGGGTTTGTTTACTACAACATAACATGTGGGGCAGATTCTTCAAAAATGTCTAAAAGGAAAACTGTGTCTGTTGCCCATAGCAACCATTCACAGCACAGCTTTCATTTTACCAAAGCTGTTTACGATATGAAAGCTGAGCCCTGTTTGGTTGCTACAGGCAACAGAGACAGTTTTTATTTTATTACAGCTTTAATGAATGAGACCCAAAATTGCATTAATGGATCTCTTAACGCAACAAACCAATAGTAGAGATTAGTGATGAGCGAGCGTGTTCTGTTAACCCTTTCGGCGAGCATGCTCGGTTGCCCGAGGAGTATTTGAGGCGTGCTCGGGTGGTATGTTTGAGTCGCTGTGTGTGCATGATTTGCGACTGTTTGACAGCTTTAATACATGTGAGGAATACCTATTTGTTAGGCATTCCTCACATGTATTAAAGCTGTCCAACATTCGCAAATCATGCACACGGAGTGACACAAAGATATGTGAGGAATGCCTAACAAACAGGCATTCCTCAAATGTATTAAAGCAGTCAAACAGTCACAAATCATGCACACGGAGTGACTCAAACACAACATTCGCGCATGCCGAAGATACTCGGAAAACACCAAAGCATGCTCGTGTGACACCCCAGGGGTCTGGTTGCCACAGTAATAGAGATATTATGTCTGAGAGCAAGTGGGAGGTTTCTCTGGTCAGGAGCCCTAAGCATGCAACACGGCCCACCCAGACCTGGGAGGGGAGGAATCTGCCCTTATAAACTGGGTCGGGGGCGGGATTAGGTTAGACAGAGACAGAGCCTGCAGAACAAGCAGAGGAGTCAGAGCCTGGAGAGGGAAAGTGAGAACAGGAGCTCTGTAGGAGCAGCAGCTGAAGGCCAGGGGCTGTGAGCAGAGATATAGCTCGCCCTGGCTGAAGTTACTAAAACCGGACACAGGAGTCCGAGGCTGTGGGGACTGATATATACCCAGCAGCAGAAACCAGCCGGCAGGGGATTCCAGGTCCTCTGGCCATAGAAGCCCGGAGGCTCAGTCACAAAGAAGGGACCAGCGCCGCCATCCAGGAGCGGAGGCTAACAGAAGGCCCCAAGTCACCAGCCATACGGGTGAGCACCACACGGTATACTCAGGGACGTGGGCTACTTGTAACCGCTGACAGCAAGGTAGCCAGGAAGAGTGCAGATAAACGGGGAGGCCTACAACTCCACCTGGCCAGGGGAACTCCTGCTTGCTCGCAGACTGACCAGGCCCCTTATACTAGCCAGTACTCCCGGGAGGGTCTGCCTTGTACCATCAGTAAAGACCCTGAACTGCACCTCACGTCTCTGTGATTCCTTGCCGCACCAGCACCATTAGCACTGGGACCCTCACACCATCACTCCCATCATCTCTCACATTAGCTGCCCTGAGGCAATACTTCTCCTGTGGGGAGTTATCCCATACTCGGCTGCGCAAACAACATCAGCCTCAGCGGTCGGCAGCGCAGCGGCGGTCCCCACTGACCGCAATCCACGGGTGGCGTAGTCGGACATTTGCTATACATTAAGACTGCCACTGGTTTGACCACCCTGGGCACGGACCGGGTCACCGCCACACGGAGACTACAACCCCCAGCATTCTACAACAGGCCCTGTTCCGGGTTCCCCTGCACAACTCAGGCCCAGGGGCGAGTCAACTTTGGCGTAGTCGGCAGGATTTCGTGCCCGCAACCACCGGGTACTGCGTGCCTGAAAAAGAGACTTTTTATACTTACCTGTGGTGAAGTTTCCCGCCGTCCGGAGTCGTTTCCCGCCATCCGGAGCCGATTCCCGCCATCAGACGTCATCTTGGACCATTTCCCGCCGTCTTCTGCCTTCTTCCCGCCATCCGCAGCTGCTTCCCGCCTTCGGACGCCATCTTCGGCATGCCGCACGGGAAGAAGAGGGGCGTGGACGCCGAAAGCGCGCGAGATCCGAAGCTCCGCCCCACGCTCTGACGCTGTGCAAGGTCCTGGAAGGGAGGAAGAGCGACGCTGACGTCATCGGAGCGCGACGCCAGGTCCTCAACCCCGACGATCGACTGAGGAGCCGCGGCCTACGGAAGAAGAGCATCGCAAGGTAGGCCACGGTCCACTAGGGGGGAGGAGGATGCCGGATACCGAGGGGAGCTCCACTGCCACAGCCACCGCCAGCGCAACCGCTGCAGCAGTCATGCCATTCACCATGCCCTATATCCCGGGGGCAACCTGGCTACCCCAGTACTCAGGGGACTCACATACTCTAAATGACTTTAGAGAAAGACTGGATAGCCTCTTCCAGGTGTACCCCCTCACAGAAGAGCAAAAAGTGAGCATCCTGGTGGCCCAATTAATGGGGGCAGCCCAAAGGGAGGTAAAGACCTGGCCACCTGGGAGGAAGAGGACTGTCAGAGAAATACTAGCCCGGCTGAAAGACACATTTAATACCCGCACCTCAGCCGAAATGAAGCTCAGATTTTACGGGTGTACACAGCGGGCGCATGAGAGTATAAGAGACTATGCTCTAAACCTACAAGAGGCCCTGAGAGCCATTAAGCAGGCAGACCCTGACAGCGTGGGAAATGAAGATAAGCTGTTGACTGAACAATTTATTGAGGGTCTGCTGTGCAATGCCCACCGAACCCAGTTGCAGGCAATGGCCTTACAGGACCCTGACCTGGACTTTGCACAGTTCAAGGACAGAGCCATCCGGGTGCTCCGAGAACCGGCACCAGGTGGCGCTGTGACCCACAGGCGCCCTGCTATCACTTACCACCAGGAGACGGCGCCCTTGTCTGCAGAGCCTGTGGGAGCTGATGCGCAGGCTTTAAACAGTGACCCGGCTACAGACCTGCACCATCAGGTCCAAGAGCTGACTAAGAGCGTTGCCGCGCTAACCAGAACTGTGCAATCTTTACAGGTCTCTTCTCCAGGAAAGATCCAGCTGGCATCCGGACCGGAGGACGTCCCGTGGCGCCGACTGAGGAGGACCCCACCGGCCAGAGGAAGACCCAGCGACAGATACAACGAGGACGGACGACCCATCTGCCGCCGCTGCAATCAACCCGGACATGTGGCAAGGTACTGTCATTTAAACGGGCACAACCTGGGGTAGAGGGCCAACCCCCAGGCATAAGACCATCAGGCCCATCAAACTGGCGTGATAAATACGTAGGGGGACGTCCAATCTTGCCTGTGGTACTGGATGGCATTCCTATGAGTGCCCTACTAGACACTGGGTCACAGGTGACCACCATCTCGTACGTGCTCTTTAAACAGTACTGGAATGACTCGGACATAACCCGCTACCCAGATGACGACCTGAGTATCATCGCCAGCAATGGTCAGCCTGTGCCGCAGGTGGGATTCAAAGAGGTGACCATTAAGATCGGTAAAGTCGAACTGGCGGCACAAGGACTGATTATAGTGGACATAGACCGTCATGAGAGTCACCCTAGAATAACCTTGGGAACTGATGTGATTGAAAATTGTCTTGCAGAGGTGATTCTCATTTTACAGCAGGTTGCCAAGAACGCCAGTTCCGGCCAGCAGCGTGTGCTCCAAAAAGAGATCCGGGCACTGATGAAGCGGCAACAGGTGGAACTATCTGGTGGTGAGATAGGTAGCGTGAGAATGTGTGACCCGTTCCCTATTGCCATGCCCCCAAAAAGTGAGATGATGATTTGGTGCCGGGCAGCTATTGGTCTAAGAGGTAGAGACTACCAAGCAATGGTAGAACCCGTCTACTCAGACAGTAGGCCCACCATTTTGACAGCACGGGGGGTGGTCGATGTACGCCATGGGAGGGTGCCCGTTCGCATCATAAATATCGGGGAGAGAGAAGTATACCTGCCCCGGTATGCCACGCTAGCCAAATTGTTCACCATAAACCAGAATTCTGTACAGGCCGTGGAACCCTTGCCTCCATCTCAACCAGAGGAAGGTAACGGCTCTAAGAAACCAATGGAGGACTGGTGTCAGCAACTGCATTTGGGTACTGACTCCACTCCCTCACACCAGAAACAGGGAGTCTATCGGGTGGATCGAGAGTACGAGAGAGTGTTTAGTAAACACCCGCTAGACTTCGGGCGAGTAAAGGGGGTAGAACACCACATCCCCACGGGAGACCATCCTCCCATAAAGGAGAGATACCGACCCGTACCCCCGGCACACTACCAACACGCCAACGGGATGCTTAGAGACATGAAGGAGGCTGGGGTAATCAGGGACAGCTGTAGCCCCTGGGCAGCTCCACTAGTCTTAGAGAAAAAGAAAGACAACACCATGAGAATGTGTGTAGACTACAGGAAGGTCAACCGTATCACACACAAAGATGCGTACCCGTTACCAAGGATAGAAGAGTCCTTAGCTGCATTAAAATCTGCTAACTTCTTCTCTACTTTGGATCTCACTAGCGGGTACTGGCAGGTTCCTGTAGCAGAGGCGGACCGGGAGAAGACCGCATTCACCACCCCGATGGGTCTCAGCGAATTTAACTGTATGCCGTTCGGGCTCTGCAACGCACCAGGAACCTTCCAGCGGTTGATGGAATGCTGTCTGGGACACCGGAACTTCGAGACGGTCCTGTTATACCTGGACGATGTCATCGTCTATTCCAAGCCCTACGAGGACCACCTGAAACACCTGGCAGAAGTGTTCGAAGCTCTGGCAAACTACGGCCTAAAGGTGAAACCCTCCAAGTGTCACCTCCTGAAACCAAAGGTGCAATACCTGGGACACGTGGTGAGTTCTGACGGAGTGGCTCCTGACCCTGATAAGATCACCGTGATTAAGGACTGGCCAAGACCCTCCAGCATAAAGGAAGTGCGGCAGTTCCTCGGGTTGGTAGGCTACTACCGAAGATTCATTCCCGGTTTCACCAAAATGGCAGCCCCTATGCAGGACCTCCTGATAGGTCAATCTCGGAAAGCCAAAAACCAGAAGCCGCCCTTTAGGTGGGAAAACCTGGAAGAGGAGTCCTTCTGCCAGCTGAAGATGGCCCTCACGGGGGATGAAATCCTGGCATATCCAGACTACAGCCAGCCCTTTATCCTCCACACGGACGCAAGCAACATCGGGCTAGGAGCCGTACTGTCCCAGATCCAGCAAGGGAAAGAACGGGTAATCGCTTACGCCAGCCGAAAGCTACGGCCCACGGAGAGGAACCCTGAGAATTATAGCTCATTCAAGCTGAAGTTCCTGGCAGTAGTGTGGGCAGTGACTGAACGTTTCAAGCATTACCTTGCCTCCTCCAAATTCACCGTGTACACGGATAACAACCCGTTGACACACCTGGACACTGCAAGGCTCGGTGCCCTGGAACAGAGATGGATGGCCCGCCTGTCCAACTTTGAATTCACCATCAAATACCGGGCAGGACGCTCAAATGCCAACGCGGATGCCCTGTCTAGAATGCCGAACTTACCAGACGTAGGGGAAGATCCAGAAGATCTGGAAGAAGTTGAGCTCCCTGCATTCCACCGTCATGGGATTACCCTGTATTCCCACCGTGTGAAGGACAGGCGCTCCGTGACGTTCAATCCCTTGCCCCACTACAACTGGGCGGAGGCGCAAGACAGTGATCCCGCAGTCCATTTGGTGAAGGAAATGCTGACCCAGGCCGATGCCCGTCTTGACCCAGATGCTCCGGAGGAGACCAAGCAACTGTGGAAGCAGAAAAGTAAGCTGTTCCTCTACAGGGAGAAGCTGTGCCGGAGAATGGTTAACTCTCGAACACATGAGTTGACCTGGCAGGTAGTGGTCCCAAGACGAGACGCTGCTATGGTTCTGGAGGCATACCACAACGGAGCAGGGCATTTCGGATGGAAGAAGCTGGAGTTCTTGTTGCGTGAACGGTTCTACTGGGTAGGCATGAGAGGAGCCATCGAGAGGTGGTGCAGAGACTGTGGCCCGTCCCACCTGAGAAGAAAAGACCGAGCCAGCCAGAAGACTCCCCTGCAGCCCATCATCACCAGACAGCCACTGGAACTGGTAGCCCTGGACCATGTGAAACTGGCTCCAAGCAGATCTGGGTATGTCTACGCCCTCACAATCGTAGATCATTACTCCCGGTTCCTGGTGGTGGTCCCGGTCAAGGACTTAACGGCTCAAACAGCAGCTAGAGCCTTCCAGCAGCACTTCTGCCATCCACACGGGTACCCGGACAAAGTGTTGACAGACCAAGGACCAGCCTTTGAAGGGGAGGTCTTACAGGAGTTCTGCAACCTGTATGGCTGCAAGAAGATAAGAACAACGTCCTATCACCCTCAAACCAATGGACTCTGCGAGAAGATGAACCAGGTGGTGATAGATCTGCTAAAAACATTGCCCCTGGAAGAACGCAGTCTGTGGCCTGAGAAACTGCCCGATCTGGTGGACCTGTATAACCACATCCCTGTAGGTTCCACCAACTGTACCCCGGCTTACCTAATGGAGCAAGACCTGGTAAGCTGCCTATTGACCTGGATATGGGAGTCCTGATGCCTGAGGACACCTCGCCAGAGGCAGACTGGGATACAGAACGGCAGCAGCAGTATCGGAAAGTACAGGAGAGCGTCGAGCGAAGTCTGTCTCAAGCTAGAGAAAGGCAAGAGAAGGCTTATAACCAGTATGCTCCCGCTGTTCCCCTGGTACCTGGAGAGCAGGTCTTGAAGAGGAAGAGGCGGCTCCACATGTTGGACGACCAGTGGGAGAAGGACCCGTACACCGTACTGCCATCAAGCCATGAGAACCCAAAAATCTGCGTAATCAGTAAGGATGGAGGAGAAACCACAGCCATTGTCTCCAGAGACCACCTGAAGAAGTGTCCCGAGCAGCTGCAAAGCCCTGAAGAAGATCAAGGAAACCCTCAACCCGCAGAGGAAAGGGAAGAAATGATCAGTACCGTACTCGGAGACTTCCCCCGGTCTTGGACACAAGTAAACGGCGCTGTCGTGGTACCCGTCCTCACCTTTCTCCAGCCAGCCCCGCAAGTGCCTACAGAGGAACCGGTAGAGCTGGAAGAGCAGCCGGCCCAAGAGGCAGAAGAGTCCACACCAGCAGTACAGGAGGATCAACCCTCTGCTAGTAGTGAGCCTGCCGTACCCCTAGTGAGCCAAAGAGTGCGCAGACAGCTGCCCAGCTTACCCATAACACCTCCTACACCCTGTAGTGCAGAACCAGTTAGTGAGCTCCGTAGGTCCACTAGAGTCACTAGAGGTCAGATGCCCGCTCGCTGGAGAATCTAAACTAATGCACTGTGAATTTATCTGTTAACTGTTTATGGTTTATGTTTGTTGCCTGTTATTAATTATGTTTCTCAGTTACCCTGCAGATTTTTATGGACTAACAGGTTATGGACGCTGGATAACCGGAACAGTTTTGTAGATAGTTGCACCTTGGTGCCTCTTGCGAAGACGGCCGCGAAGAGAAAACCTGTCTGGCGTGGCCTACTTGCGGCCCAAAGTAGCTAGCTCCAGCCTTGCAGCCACGCCCAAGGACAACGCAAGGGGTTTGCTTTGGACAGGTCCCCTACTTCGCTTAAAGTTTCACCTTGGGTGACATGGACACCCTCTTGTTTCAAAAACTTCACCTTGGGTGATATGGACACCCGGTTGCGGACACGCCGTGACCTTTAAAGAACTAAAGCTTCTTGTAAATATGTTATCGTATTATTGTTTATACCCTGTTATTATGTTTTAAAAATGTGTTTAGTCCCGGAGTACTAAAATTTACTAGGGGGGAATGTGACACCCCAGGGGTCTGGTTGCCACAGTAATAGAGATATTATGTCTGAGAGCCAGTGGGAGGTTTCTCTGGTCAGGAGCCCTAAGCATGCAACACGGCCCACCCAGACCTGGGAGGGGAGGAATCTGCCCTTATAAACTGGGTCTGGGGTGGGATTAGGTTAGACAGAGACAGAGCCTGCAGAACAAGCAGAGCAGTCAGAGCCTGGAGAGGGAAAGTGAGAACAGGAGCTCTGTAGGAGCAGCAGCTGAAGGCCAGGGGCTGTGAGCAGAGATATAGCTCGCCCTGGCTGAAGTTACTAAAACCGGACACAGGAGTCCGAGGCTGTGAGAACTGATATATACCCAGCAGCAGAAACCAGCCGGCAGGGGATTCCAGGTCCTCTGGCCATAGAAGCCCGGAGGCTCAGTCACAAAGAAGGGACCAGCGCCGCCATCCAGGAGCGGAGGCTAACAGAAGGCCCCAAGTCACCAGCCATACGGGTGAGCACCACACGGTATACTCAGGGACGTGGGCTACTTGTAACCGCTGACAGCAAGGTAGCCAGGAAGAGTGCAGATAAACGGGGAGGCCTACAACTCCACCTGGCCAGGGGAACTCCTGCTTGCTCGCAGACTGACCAGGCCCCTTATACTAGCCAGTACTCCCGGGAGGGTCTGCCTTGTACCATTATGAAAGACCCTGAACTGCACCTCAAGTCTCTGTGATTCCTTGCCGCACCAGCACCATTAGCACTGGGACCCTCACACCATCACTCCCATCATCTCTCACATTAGCTGCCCTGAGGCAATACTTCTCCCGTGGGGAGTTATCCCATACTCAGCTGCGCAAACAACATCAGCCTCAGCGGTCGGCAGCGCAGCGGCGGTCCCCACTGACCGCAATCCACGGGTGGCGTAGTCGGACATTTGCTATACATTAAGACTGCCACTGGTTTGACCACCCTGGGAACGGACCGGGTCACCGCCACACGGAGACTACAACCCCCAGCATTCTACAACAGGCCCGGTTCTGGGTTCCCCTGCACAACTCAGGCCCAGGGGGCGCGTCACTCGTAAACCTCGAGTAACGAGCATGCTCACTCATCGCTAGTAGAGATAGCTGCTGACCTAACAGCTATAATGTCAAGGGGTTAAATATTTTTCAATTAGCATGATTTATTATTTCAATTGCTTACAATACCAATGCTATGTGGGTCATAAACATAAGGGAGCTGTCAGTCAGCACATCTCTCTAAACTACAACATGAATTGCGTATGGTTGACCGAGCACAAAAATCGTGTAAACTGCATGCTAGCAAATGCCAGGAGCCTGACAAACAAGATGGATGAACTGGAAGCAGAAATATCTACAGGTAACTATGACATAGTGGGAATAACCGAGACATGGTTAGATGAAAGCTATGACTGGGCAGTTAACTTACAGGGTTACAGTCTGTTTAGAAGGGATCGAAGAAGTCGGAAAGGGGGTGGAGTCTGTCTATATGTAAAGACGTGTCTAAAGCCTACAATACGGGAGGATGTATGGGAGGGAAATGAGGAGGTCGAGTCCTTATGGGTGGAGATACATGGGGCAAAAAACAATAATAAAATTATCATAGGAGTCTGTTATAAACCACCAAATATAGCAGAAGCCACGGAAAGTCTATTAATGAGACAAATAGACGAAGTAGCAAAAAATAACGAGGTGATTATTATGGGGGACTTCAACTACCCCGATATAGACTGGGAAACCGAAAGCTGTAGATCTCAGAAAGGAAACAGGTTTCTGTCAATTATCAAAGACAATTATTTGTCACAACTTGTGCAGGAACCAACTAGAGGGACGGCCCTTTTAGACTTAATATTAACTAACAGGCCAGACAGAATAACTGAGGTGCAGGTCGGGGGGCACCTGGGAAATAGTGACCACAACATTATACAATTCCACATGTGCTTCAGTAGGGTGCCCAGCAAGGGAGTCACAAAAACACTGAACTTCAGGAGGGCAAAGTTTGATCAGCTAAGAGATGCCCTTCACCTTATAGACTGGGATAGTATCTTCAGTAATAGGAGCATGGATAGAAAATGGGAAATTTTCAAAACAGTCCTACATAGTCACTGTAGAAGGTACATACCTTATGGGAATAAAAGGGCTAGGAATAGGAGGAAGCCAATGTGGCTAAATAAGGAAGTCAAGAGGGCAATGAAAAACAAAAAAAGGGCTTTCGGTAAACTTAAACAAGAAGGCAGCGAGGAAGCGCTAATATCTTATAGGGAAAAAAACAAAATCTGTAAGAAACAAATAAGAATAGCAAAAGAGGAGACAGAGAGACTAATCGCCAAGGAAAGTAAAGCGAATCCCAAACTGTTCTTTAACTATATAAACAGTAAAAGGATTAAAACTGATGGAGTTGGCCCATTGAAAAATAACCTGGGTAAAATCATAGAGAGCGATGAGGGTAAAGCAAACCTACTAAATAGCTTCTTCTGCACTGTTTTCACAAAAGAAAACAATTTATCGGAGGAAATGCAGAGTGATAAAGTAAACCCTCCGCTAAATATCACCCACCTAACCCAGGAGGAAGTTCAGAAACGCCTAAATAATATCAAAATAGACAAGTCACCAGGCCCAGATGGCATACACCCCCGGGTACTAAAAGAATTAAGTAATGTAATAGACAGACCGCTGTATCTTATATTCAAGCACTCTTTATGGACAGGGACTGTCCCACTAGACTGGCGCCAAGCAAATGTGGTGCCAATATTCAAAAAGGGGTCTAAAAGTGACCCTGGGAACTATAGACCAGTCAGCTTAACGTCTGTTGTGGGTAAATTGTTTGAAGGATTTCTTAGAGATGCTATTGTAGAATATCTTAATGATAATAACTGTCTAACTCCATATCAACATGGATTCATGAGGGATCGCTCCTGCCAAACAAACCTGATGGCCTTCTACGAGGAGGTGAGCTCACAGCTGGACCGGGGAGAGTCGGTGGATGTTGTATACCTTGACTTCTCCAAAGCGTTTGATACTGTGCCACACAAAAGGTTGGTATATAAAATGACAATTCTTGGTCTGGGGGATAATGTGTGCAAGTGGGTAAATAGCTGGCTGAGTGATAGAAAGCAGAGGGTGGTTATCAATGGAGTAAGCTCAGGGTGTGTCAGGGTTACTAGCGGGGTGCCTCAAGGGTCTGTCTTGGGCCCTATATTATTTAATATATTTATTAATGATCTAGTGGAAGGGTTGCATAGTAAAATAGCAATATTTGCAGATGATACTAAACTTTGTAAAGTAGTTAATACAGATGAGGATAAGGCACAGCTACAGGAGGATTTAGATAAATTGGGGAGTTGGGCCAAAAAGTGGCAAATGGGGTTCAATGCCGATAAATGTAAGGTCATGCACATGGGAAAGAAAAACAGCAGTTACCCATACATATTAAATGGGAAACCGTTGGGGAAATCTGACATGGAGAAGGACCTGGGCGTCTTGGTTAATAGCAAATTAAATTGGAGTGCCCAGTGTCAGGCAGCAGCTGCGAAGGCAAATAGAGTCATGGCATGCATCAGAAGAGGAATAGGGGCATATGATGAGAACATTGTTCTTCCTCTGTATAAAGCGCTGGTAAGGCCGCACTTAGAATATTGTGCACAGTTCTGGGCTCCGGTGCTCAGGAAAGACATATTGGAGCTAGAGAGGGTACAAAGGAGGGCGACTAAGGTAATAAAGGGAATGGAGGGACTAGAATACCCAGAGAGGTTGTCAAAATTAGGCCTATTTACGTTGGAAAAGAGAAGGCTTAGGGGAGACCTCATAAACATGTATAAATACATCAGGGGGCAGTACAGAGATCTCGCACATGACCTGTTTATACCAAGGATGGTGACAAAGACGAGGGGGCACACTGTGCGTCTGGAGGAAAGGAGGTTCCTGCACCAGCATAGAAGGGGATTCTTTACGGTCAGAGCCGTGAGACTCTGGAACTCTCTGGGAGAGGAAGTGGTGATGTCCAACTCACTTAACGAGTTCAAGAGAGGCCTGGACGCCTTTCTTGAGAACAATTAAATTACATCTTATGCTTGGTGATAGTTAATTAATCCAGGGATTTAATCTGACTGCCAGATTGGTGTCGGGAAGTGAATTTTTCCTCAATGATGTAAATTGACCTATACCGCATGGTTTTTTTTTTTGCCTTCCCCTGGATCAACGCTGTGGAATAGCTGCAGTGCACAAGAAATAGGCTGAACTGGATGGATGCTTGTCTTTTTTCGGCCTTATAAACTATGTAACTATGTAACATGCATGTTTATTTTATAGGGGAGGCAGGGGAGTACATAGGAATCCGGCAGCACCATAGGGAAGATCCAAATTAGGGCTGCCATTAAATAACCCATTGATTCAACACAATTGCTTTGTGGGGCCTGTGCGGGTGACAGAAGTCCCCCCATCTAACCACTTAGGTGCCATGGTCTCTGCTCAACCTGGCATCTAAGAGGTTAAACTACTGCGACCAGAGCTAGCTTTACACATGTAAAAAAATGCTCCCAAAAACTAAAAAAAACAACCAAATAACCTAATTTAGCTAATAGGTGCAGAAATGTTGCAGAAAATCTACATCAAAAACTCACCAGATACTCATTGTGGGAACTTAGCCTGGGAGAGACTTTGCTGTGGGTCTATCCATTTGTTTCATGGCTAGCACTCATACCTATGACAGTCTATGGGGCTGTTCACATGTCCGTGATTTTTTGTGGACTGTGTGGCCTGTGCAGCATTGCATAGACGTGTTCGACATTGAGCATCAGATCAAATTTGCCAATGAAAGTCTATGATTTCATAAATAAATTGGACAGCACTAGGATTGCCATCCTTGCGCTTTCCGTTTTTTCACTGACTGATAGACGGGAGATCAAGAAACTCTTTTTTTTTTCTCATCAGTGAAAAAAACTGATGAAACGTTGATGAAAATCACTGATGAAACCTGGTCTGTTCTTCATGTACGTCAAAAAAACTGATGTCTGAACAAGGCCTTACAGAAAACTTTTTCAACTGTCAGCGTTAAAAGATTGAACACTAGTTGCCCAATCTTTTGCAATTAACAGAATAAGCGCTTATTCAGACAACAGTATTTGGTCGGTATTTTGTATCAGTATTTGTATGCCAAAACCAGGAGTGGAACTTACAGAGAAAAACTATAAGGTTACATTCACACTATCTGTATTTGGTCAGTATTTTACATCAGTATTTGTAAGCCAAAACCAGCAGTGGGTGATAAATCCAGAAGTGGTGACGTGTTCCTATTATACTTTTCCTCTGACTGTTCCACTCCTGGTTTTGGCTTATAAATATTGATGTAAAATACTGACCAAATACGTGTGACCATAGCCTAACTGAATGATTGACTCCTGCTCTGTGTTTTTGAGAATTGATACCTGTTCTGTGTTTTGGAGACACTCCCAGTGTTGGCATACAAATACTGATGAAATACTGATTAAAAATACTGTTGTGTGAATAAAGCCTAATACAATTGGATGAGTTCACACAGCATTTTTTTTTTTTTTAGGAAAACACCACTGTAATCTTTGATTAAATTTTTTGAAGCCATACATGGATCTAGCATGAGGAACTGATATTTCCCATTCCTTTTAAATAAACTTTTGGCTTTGGCTTCAAAGATTGGCTCAAAAAGTGTTCTGGTATTTTGAGACTTCCTTTTTTTATTAGAAGAAACAGACAATTTTCCACTTGTGCGCTGGATCCAATTTTAACCATTTTTGGTTTATGTGTCAGTTTTTACCATCATTGTAGCATCCATTTTTGTTGTATATAAAAAAAAAATTCCAAGACTCAGCTATCAAATAAACAGCAAAAAATGGACAGCACTCAAACAACACAAGGATTGCATCCAAGTGTTTTACATTTTATTTATGAATTCATTGGTTTCAATTGGCAAACTCGATCCCTGACTTGGATAATATTGAAGTCTCCTTTTATTTGAGGACTCTTGGTCCGACATGAAAAAGCATGTGAATGATCCCATATATTATTCTAGGTACGTTTTCATTTTTTCAAAAACTCTGATCGAACACAAACATGAAAAATTTCAATGAAATTACTTTTATTTGTATGATAAACGCACTAGCATGGAGTAAGACAAGTTTTTTTAGCGTCAAATATTTCAGAAGAATCTTCAACCCAATTAAATCCAACATAGGTGAAATTATCTGCTATAAATGGTTACACTTTATTACTGTAAACACAATTCATGAGAAAACTTATGAAAAGGATTATGACTTCTCTATGTTCTTCATGGCAGATTTCTGTTAGAATCCAAGTCTTAGAAAAAATGACATCTTAGGGCTCTCTCACACAAGCGTATACATCAGACGAATGCTATCTGATGTTTTATCGGGAAGCACTCAGACCAATGTTATACTATTGGGCAGTGCCGATCTTTTTTTTTTTTCTCATGTCAATTCAGCATCAGAAAAAAAATCATATCATGCTGCGAATAGCTCCAGAAATCTGATCACACGCACCCATGCAAGTCTATGGGTGCTTGTAAAACATCGGATGTCATCCGAGTGCAGTCCGAGTTACGTGGACACAGACAAGGGAGAAGATGGAGAAATTAAGTTCTCCGTCTTCTCCATACCTGTGATACTATTCTCTCATGAAAGAGAATCAGATCACAGTAAACTGACACTTGGCTCAATCTTTGATCAGAGTTTGAGCCAAGTGTCATTACCATAATCGGTCCGCTTCTCCGTAACAGAGAATCATCCCTCATGTGACCCTGGCCTTATTGTAATGTCTGTCAGAGGCCATAGGCCCAAAAAGGCTACCTCGGACAGGCTTGGCACAAGCCACTCCACCTGGCAGATACCAGAGGAATCCTGGACTTCAACCTTTAACCCCTGTACAGGGATCTAGTCTTGTAATGGGGTCCACTGGATTGCTTCCACCGAAGGGCTGCTTTCCGGAAGAGTGAACTAGTGCAAGAGAGTGGTCTGGTAGCCAGGTCAAAACGAGGACAGCAGAGAAGGTACAAAATCTTTAGGCAGGAGAAACGTCAATAAAGAAAACAGAGAACAAATACACTATACAAGAGAGGAGCACACAGCCCTAAGGCTGGTTTCACAATTCCTGATATTTCCGGTACCAGAAAAAACAGTACCGCAGATGCCCATGTGCACCTGTGTGGTAACCGTGTGCTGCATCGGGAGCACACGTACCGGCGCCTGGGAATCAGCGGTACAGTTAGCGCTGTTCCCAACTGCCGGGTGCTGAACGCTGCCCTCATCAATGTTCCCTGCCGGCGCTGAGATCAGCACCAGGAGGGGACAATGATGAGAGTCATATTCTGCTCCCACAGTGTCCACCTGTAAAAACAGGAATAAAATAAAAAAAAATCCATATACTCACCTATCTTAAGTGCCCCCTGCTGTAATCCATGCGACCGCTCAGCAGAGGAGCCGGGGAGAATGGCTCCTGCAGTGAGTGGCCCTGAAGCTGTGCTGCGCTCAGTGAGTGACAGGACACCACTCACTGAGTGCAGCTCCGGGGCCCGCTCGCTGCAGCGAGTCATTCTCCCAGACTCCTCTGCTGAGCGGTCGCATGGATTACAGCGGGGGACACTTAGGACAGGTGAGTATATGGATTTTTTTTATTTTATTCCTATTTTTACAGGTGGACAAAGCGGGAGCAGAATATGACTCTCATCATTGTCCCCTGCTGGTGCTGGGGACAATGATGAGGGCAGCATTCAGCACCCGGCGCTTGGAAACAGCGCTAACTGTACCACTGACTCCCAAGTGCTGGTACGTGTCACACAAATGGCATCCGAGTGCGGTACGTGTTTACACGGACCCATGGACCTGAATGGGTCTGTGTGATCTGTGCTGCCGGCCAAAAACGGAAATGTCTACATGTGGATCACACACTGATATGTGCACATACCAATTCATTTGAGTGTCAGTGTCTCTGGTATGTGTGGAAACTGCCACCACACGTACCAGACACACTGACATGTGAAAGAGCCCTTAACTAGAGGAGCACAAACCTGCATCTGGCAGCTCCCAGCATTAAGCTGGTAGATTTAGTAGGGTGTGGTGCTTTCCAACAGGCTGAAGCCCAGTCGCTGATAACACCAAGCACCCTAAGCTTAGTGGTATGTCCAAACAGAATTTGACTTGCATATGAAAAAAATCGCTTTGAATTAATGACAGAGCAGGAAGAAGAGATTTGATTATAGAGAAAATTAACGGAATAGCCTTTTTCTTGGAAGATCAAACATCATTGAACAACTCTTCTCTTGCATTCAGGTTCTTAAGTAAGGTGTAACTACTGTGCCTCCTATCAGCCATATTCATCTTTGTATACAGGTAATCGCTCCCAGCTTTCCTCTGTCAGTTCTTCCCTGCAGTCAGTCCCTCAAGTCACTTTGAATACAACCATTTTTCCATCCCTTTAAGTAGCAGTGATGTGCTTGATTAAATGTCTACATATAATCCCTTCTAATCCTTATTCTTATTTTCTTAGTGTTGCGGACAAGTGCAAAGCGTGGTCCAGTCTACCTCAGGTCAATGCTCAGGTCTAGCCCTAGCAGATGTATGCGGTCCTTTGGGTGATATCCTATTCCATCCTTAGTTGGATAACATAGAGCAGGGATGTCAAACTTAAATACACACAGGGCCAAAATTAAACACTTGGACAAAGTCAAGGGCCAACCTTGATATTTATTAAAAAAAAGTCTACAAGTGAGGGAGTTTTTCCTTATCATCAAATATAACAATGAACCTTTTCATATGGAAACAAACCTAAAGGGATTATTAGAAAGTACATTTTAATCGTTAGATCCTAGAATAAAATATACACATAATCACAAATGGGGCATATTGGAATAATATAATATGTTATCTAAGAGCAGTAAAAAGCATATCGCCCAATGGCCTAATTTAAATATGTAATAAAAAATAAAAAACGTTAAATTAATATATAATACAGATAATAAAGTACGATGCCAACAAAAGGGCCACAGTATGATAACCTCACAGTGAATTCCTTCATAGTACCCTCTACATGCATGTAATTATGACCCTACTGCACCCCCCCAAACCCCCGCAAATTATGGTGACCCCCAACACAGTGTGACACCCCAACTGTGATACCCACATAGCCCTTCACACACTATAATGGGCCCCACAAAGTAATCCACACAGTATAATGGGCCATACATAGTCCTTCATACAGTATAATGGGCCCCACATAGTCCTTTGTATGGTATAATGAGCCCCTCATAGTCCTCCATACGGAATAATGGCCTTACATTGTCATCCATACAGAATAATCAGTCCCACATAGTCCTGCATACAATATAGTGGGCCACACATAGTCCTCCATACAGTATAATGGGCTGCACATAGTCCTCCATACAGTATTATGGGCCCCATATAGTGCTCCATACAGTATAACGGGCTCTACATAGGACTCCATTGCGGGTCAATTATAATCACCCTGCGGGTCAGATTTGGTAAGAGTTTGACATGTGTGAGAATTTTTATTAAAGGGAATCTGTCACCAAGTTTTTGCTGCGCCATCTGAGAGCAAAATGATGTAGAGGCAGAGACCCTGATTCCAGTGATGTATCATTCACAGGCTGTCATTTTGATAAAATCACTGTTTTATCTGCTGCAGGTCTACCAGTTTTCTGAATGCTGAGCTCTGTATAACCCTGTCCACACCACTGATTGGCTGCTTTCTACCCATATACAGTGAGCATAGAAAGTTATACAGAGCTGATTAATATGGAGGACTACCTGGCAGCAGGTTTATCAGTCCTCCATTAATAATCTCCTGCTGATAAAGATGTCATCATATGACAACTACAGCAAGCAGCCAAGTAAGTGATACATCACTGGAATCAGGGTCTCTGTCTCTATATTATGCTGCTTTCAGATTAGGTGGCAAAGACCTGGTGACAGATTCCCTTTAAACCAGAGGACTTGATACTTGTTGTGCTGGTTGTAACTTGCTGCTCTCATTCCCCACAACAAGTGAAAACTGCTTTTGGTGCACATACCAGTCTAATGTCCAGGAACTGACCCAATTCCCATGCTATGTAACTTACATCTTTTAAAAGTTAATCTGTCACCAGGTTTTTACTACCTCATCTGAGAGCAGCATAATGTAGGAAAACAGACTCTGATTCCAGCGATGTGTCACTTAGATCACTGGGTGGGTGCAGCACTTGCGACACAATCAGCGTTTTTAGATGTAGCATGAAGCAGAGCTGAGAAGATTAACCCCACCCACACCACGGCTGACCCCGCCCACCCCAAGCTCTCTATGTACATTATCTATTGACAGTGAGCTGCTTATCAGAGGAGGGGGCGTGGTTGGACAACTGCGCCTGTGCACTGTAGTCCCAGCAGTGATAATCACCTGGTGATAAAACCTTTATTGTAAGTAAAAAACAGCACACAGCCTAATAAGTGACACATCACTGAATTTAGGGTTTTAACCCCTACCTCATGCCGTATCATATTACATGAAAACCTGCTGACATGTGAATAAATTCTCTTTAAATGTGTTTTATCTTCATCAGCCAACTATATGTGCAGGAACTTCCTTTTCGTCTGCTCCCAATATCTTGCCTGCCCTAAACTAAAACTCCACCTCCACATTATGTCTGTATACAGTTTATCAGAAAGGAGAGCAGGACCTGAGAGACAATTCCCACCCCCACTTTCTGTAGTCTCTCTTGGTGCATCTACTGCTACAGACGGGTTACACTTGACAATAGACAAAGGACAGTAAATTAGACTAAAGGGAAACATTGGCTCTTTGAAGTCATCTATTTTAGGCTAAAAACTTTATTTTAAGTAAATAAAGCTCTTTATTGATTTTTTTATACAATAGTTACCATTTATTGGGTAATGTACAGCTTAGTACACTAATATAAAGAATAAGAGCGGAAAGGATAAAAGGATATTTTTTTTTGTCCAAATTCAATACTTTCCACTGCAACTTCGTTTGACTTTTGTACATTGCACACACTTATTGTTTCACTGGAAAGTTAATGGCTCAGTTTGGCCAAGATGGATTTAAAGTACAAACTATAAATGTTGGAAAGGTCAGAGAGTAGGTCACAGAATTTAAGGGTTCTACTTCAAAGACATTTATCTCCTTTAGAACACCATTAAGTCCCTGGTAATGGCTCATTGTCTTTCATCATCCCAACCTCTTCACCTGCGTGTTTGCTTTCGGCAAACCACAAAATTGAAGGAGCAGTATAAACAGGTGCTTCTCTGCTACTTAAGTCTTTTTCAATCCACAACTGTCATTCAGAGCTTGATCCCACAGAAAAAGTGAAAGAACAGCAGAATTAGCACAGAGGTAATTTGATGTCATTTCATTAGGTGTTCTCACTGCCCAGATCCCACCACACAGTAGACCGTGAATGGTAAAAATACTGTATTTCAAATAAGAAGTTCTTTTCTCAAAGTGAACGACGCTCAATTTCAATAATTATATATATATATATATATATATATATATATACATACAGTATATATATATATATATATATATATATATATATATATATATATATATATACAGTTGTGCTCAAAAGTCTATATACCCCTGCAAAATTTTTCCTTTCTTGGTCTTGTTTCAGAGAATATGAATGATAACAAAAAAACTTTTTCTCCACTCATGGTTATTGGTTGGGTGAAGCCATTTATTGTCAAACTACTGTGTTTTCTCTTTTTAAATCTTAATAACAACCAAAAACATCCAAATGACCCTGATCAAAAGTTCACATACTCTGGTGATTTTGGCCTGATAACATGCACAGAATTTGACACAAATGGGTTTGAATGGCTACTAAAGGTAACATTCTCACCTGTGACCTGTTTGCTTGTAATCAGTGTGTGTGCATAAAAGCTGAGTGAGCTTCTGGGATCCAGACAGACTTTTGCATCTTTCATCAAGCCACTGACGTTTCTGGATTGTGAGTCATGGGGAAAGCAAAAGAATTGTCAACGGATCTATGAGAAAAGGTAGTTGAACTGTATAACACAGGAAAGGGATACAAAAAAAATATCCAAGGAATTGATAATGCCAGTCAGCAGCCTTCAAATTGTGATTATCAAATGGAAAATCAAGGGCTCTGTAAAAACCAAACCACGGTCAGGTAGACCAACAGATGTTTCGGCCACAACTGCCTGGAAAATTGTTTGGGATGCAAAGAAAAACCCACAAATAACATCAGCTGAAATTCAGGACTCTCTGAAAACTAGCGGTGTGGCTGTTTCAAGATGCACAATAAGGAGGTAATTGAAGAAAAATAGGCTGCATGGTCGAGTTGCCAGAAGAAAGCCATTACTGCGCAAATGCTACAAAGTATCTCACCTACAATGCGCCAAATAGCACAGAGACAAGCCTCAAAACTTTTGGTACAAGGTAATTTGGAGTGATGAGACCAAAATTAAAATTTTTGACCACAACCATAAAAGTTACATTTGGAGAGAGGTCAACAAGGCTTATGATGAAAGGAACACCATTCCTACAGTAAAGCACGGAGGTGGATCGCTGATGTTTTGGGGATGTGTGAGCTACAAAGGGACAGGAAACTTGGTAAAAGTTGAAGGAAAGATGAATTCAGCACATTATCAGCAAATACTGGAGGCAAATTTGCACTCATCAGCCCGGAAGCTGCGCATGGGACATACTTGGATGTTCCAACATGACAACGATCCAAAACACAAGGCCAAGTCGACCTGTCATTGGCTACAACAAAACAAAGTGAAGGTTCTGGAGTGGCCATCTCAGTCTCCTGACCTCAATATCATTGAGCCACTCTGGGGAGATCTCAAGTGCGCAGTTCATGCTAGACAGCCCAGGAATTTACAGGAACTGGAGGATTTTTGCCAAGAAGAATGGGCAGCTTTACCATCTGAGAAAGTAAAGACGCTCATCCACAACTACCACAAAAGACTTCAAGCTCTCATTGATATTAGAGGGGGCATTACACGATATTAAGAAATGGGGTATGTGAACTTTTGATCAGGGTCATTTGGATGTTTTTGGTTGTCATTAAGATTTAAAAAGAGAAAACACAGTAGTTTGACAATAAATGGCTTCACCCAACCAATAACCATGAGTGGAGAAAAAGTTTTTGTTATCATTCATATTCTCTGAAACAAGGCCAAGAAAGGAAAAATTCTGCCGGGGTATGTAAACTTTTGAGCACAATTGTATATATATAGTAATCAAACAAAAAATAATTTTTCTCCAAGGGTGCTGCGTTCAGGTTATACTTGCAGAGAATCGCAGTTTTAGGGTCTATTCACACTGCTCCTGGCGCCTATGCAGAATGTGTCTGGGCACACTCTTTTTAGCATCTGCCAGACTGGTGTACATTGGTGTACTTTTAGCTTCTCTCTACAGAAAAGAGCTGTCCTGTACATTAGTCATTAGGTAACATATGCAACTGTGCACTCAGTCATTAATTATCTTTATCTTAACAAAGTTAATGAAATGTTGTGGGGAATCTCCCAGTATATCACATGTATTGGGACTTTCCAACTCTACCGTGACATATACTGTCAAAGGAAAGAAGAATCAGAAATGTTGAATTTCACCACCCAATCCATTTGTTAATAGGGATGATAAGTAGCCGTTAGATATTAGAGGTGAGAGGATCTTTTGAAATTCAAATTCGTCAAATTTTCCTAAAGCTTGTATTTGCTTAGAAAATACACATGAGGGAGAGAGAGAACCCAACTCACCCTAAGAACTTACATAGTATAGAAAAATGAGACTTACCCAGTGCATTTGGAGATGGAAAACGACTCTGGGTTTCAAACTGTGTTCCACTGGGAACCACTGATCTGTGATGTCCCAGCTACTGATCACCACTAGAGGTGAGCGAACCCGAAGTTAAACGTTCAACGTTCGTACCGGACACTTAAAGTCCATTGCAATATTTGGAGTTCCGGGGGAAGTGAGAGAGATAGAACTTACATGGGTTCGCTCATCCCTAACCACAACTGTACAAGGTATGGTAATCCGTAAGATGTCAGAACCCAAGGGCTTTATGTGGAAGCAATGTAAAGAGATATTAACCAGCTGGCTGACGCTTTCAGGGAAATGGTGTCCGGCAAATTTTTTTTGAGAACCATGAATCGAATCTCATAATGTTCGAAATTGCATGAAAATGTTAAATTCATAAAATTCATCAACTCATACTCGATCCTCCGTGGATCGACTCGCTCATCTCTACCAGATATATCTGTTCTCAACTCCCCATTAAAAAAGACATGTTCAGCCAACAGCTATTGAAGGTATATAGGCACCAGAAGTGCATGCTTGCCATATTAAATGGGGAATACCCCTAAAAAAATGTCCTTTCGGCATATTTCTGGCTGATATCTTATTTTTACTGTATTCAAAAGCGACGTAAACTACAGGGGAAAAACAAAGTGTCTCTGTGTATGTGAACTTGCTCCATATTTGTTTTGATTCCTTTAGTTCCTCTTCATCAAAATTATGCCAGCACAATAGGTTCTGGAACTGCTTTTCATTTCACTTTCCAGTATGCACTACACATGCCTGTTTTGGTTGCCCAGAACTGAAATCTCACCTCTCTATTATATCTCTATGCAGTTTGACAATTAGGAGAGCAGAAGTAGAGAGACAAAATGAGATCAAGATGTTTGAAAGTACAGTATCCACTTACATCAAGAGGGTATCTATAGGGGGTCCAACAGCAGCAGCTGCACCCAAGCCCTCGTGCCTGAGCAATGCCAACGTCTCTTCTGCCATATAAGTAGAGACCAGTATTAAAAATAGCACATGATAGCTCGTGATTTGGCGAGGTACCAAGTGCTATTCAAGATTTGGCAATGAGGTCTGGAACCTTCAAGTTATACCTTGGAATAAAACAATCATTTCTAATATTTCCTTTATTTTCACGTATTATCAGAAGGCTTTTCTCCATCTTAACCAAGTTTATCCCTACTGATTTATGTCGGGCTTGCTATGGGGCGATATTTTGTGTTTCAATGAAAGAATGTTGAGAGGAAATCTTCAGAAGTGTGCATTAAAATGTTTTCCTCCATATGTCATTTAGGTGATTCATAATCCAGATGACTGTCCACCTCCATTTAGCACCATTCGGCTGGGTTAAATGTTTCAAGTGTTTACCTCTAGCGATAAGAGACTTGTATCTGTTCTCAGTCAAACACAGCTAAGCATGACATGGCTTCCTGTACAATTTGTCATGCTGTAGGCCAATCCATAGTAGCGCGTTTTAAGGTAGAATTCAGATTAGGTCAAAAAGTATCAGTAATAATGTATGTCATAGGCCGAAGGTCTTATCTGAACACATATGATACGAACACACAATGTTCTCCAATTATATAAAGAATGGGAGGTATTTTGCTGAACTAAGAAGCCAAGAGTTATCGTTAGGATATTGGTTATCCTTGGAAACTGAAGATATTTTATTTATATATCTAAGGCTATGTTCACATGTCCAGTGATGATCCGTCAGAATGGATCCACCAGAAATCCGTTGGCAAAAATGTTGTGCAGACACAACATTTTTGTCCGTTTTTAAAAAGACTGATCTCTGCTGGATCCGTTTCTTTAACCTTGAAGTCTATGGAAAACACATCCATTAATTAGATAAGCCTTCTGTTTTCTTCCATTTTGAACTGATCTAGTAAGCAAAAAACGGATCCTTTTACAAATGAAAGAAAAACCGATGGTTGATTAATGGACAAGTCTTCCATAGACGGATCCAGCAGAGATCAGTTTTTTAAAAAATGCACTAAAAAGTTGTGTCTGCAAAACTTTTTGCCAATGGATTGCTGCTGGATCCATTCTAACAGATCAATACTGGACATGTGAGCATAGGCTTATATAGAGATGAGAAAACCTGCTGAAATTCCATTTACCAAGTTCTCTTGAATTTGGCAATGAAATTCAATTCAAGTAGAATTTATTCGACATGAATAGAATTTCTAGTAAAAGCCATTTATGATGCTCTGAGGTCTAACCAGACCCCAAAATGGTGAGGTAAAAAATATTATACCGATCTCTGGTCCACCTCTGGCTTGTTTCCTTCTTCCGGTTCCAGTCTTCTCTTCAATCATCTTCACTCTTCTGAGCCTCTGCAGCTTGCAAGGTCTCATGAACCATCATTATGTGAGTCTCCCTATGACATTATCACCTCAATTGAGGCCTAGTCCATGTTGGAAATGCTGAAAAGTGAGCACAGAAGAGAAGACGAGAGTAGGAGGGAGGAGGCGAGCTAGTGGGAGAACAGTGGGGAGTTGAGGAGCAGGACAGGGGAAAGGCAAAGTGAGTATGGCTTTTTAATATTTTTAAACATGTTCCCAGGCCTAAAAAATATCAAGCAAAGTGGCGGCAATCAGGCTGTCATTTTGCTTGATTGGAGTGAATTAAGTAGCAAAAATTTGGGGTTCTGGTGAATCTGATTTCTTTATGAAATTCGGGGGCCAATTTGATTTGCTCATCTCTAATCTTACATGCTCACAGCAGGAACACTTAATGTAAAAAAGGCTTAGATGATTTGTTTGAGCAAAATATTCTTATATTTAGAGATGAGCAAATTGATCCATAACAAATGAAATTTTACCCAAATTTGGTATTCTGTAAAATCCAACATTTTTGGGGCTCAGTTCGCAAAAATCTATCAAAATGGCAGGCAATCGAACAGGCAATTTGCTGTCTCATTTGAGGGGAGTTAAAATAATAAAACACTTTTTACTCCCCTGTCCTAAACCATCACCTGTCCTTACATTTCTTCTGCTGTAGCTCCCCCTTCCGCGGTCTTCGGTTCTTCAAATGTTTCCGTCTGGCGCTAAGGTCAATAATTGCCCTCACACTCTCACATGGTGTTGGAGACACACATCACTGATGTCAATGACCGTCACTGGCCTCAAAACTAGAAAGGAAACCGTAAGTATCGAAGACCTCCTCTAGGTATCCATAAATCTATGATAGCATGATCGCTGCCTAAATTCCCAGCCACCCTTACCTCCTCAACCATTTCCTCCCTGTTTATGAAGATTAGATCCAAGGTAGCAGATCCCCTTGTTCTTTCTTCTAACTTTTGGAAGATGAAAAGAGAAAGGATAAGAATTTGCTGGACCTGTTTCTTTTGTCTGAGAGAGATTCCCAACAAATGTCTGGATAGTTGAAATCTGCCATTATCACTGTCATATTTTTTTTGATAACTTGGCCATTTGATGCATAAAGAGTTCATCTATATCTTCAGCTTGCCCAGGTGGCCTATAGTAACTGCCTACAATGGTGTCCTTCCGTTGTTCTCGCCTTGTATTCTTACCCAAACAATTTCCACACAACTCCCAGTCCTACAATTACAATCTGATCCACAAATATTTCTCATTTACCTTTATATTTTTCCATTAACTTACCAATGTTCTTGTTTCTCTTTCTCATAATCACTTACCATGTACAAGTATAAGATTTCTCTTATGCCTGTCCCATTACAATACCTAAAGTCCTTAAAAAAATGACCATTTTACCTTATTTGCAACTTTTGACCTCCTGAGCCCATTGTTTTTTCCTTGGCCATTCTGATGCTATACCTATTACTTTCTTTTAAGGTGAATACGATTCTGTTTCTGTTTCGCCATTGATAAGGTTTGTGCTTTCTCAGTAGAGCATACCACTAGGTCCAAGATGCTAGAAATCCAAGAGATCCGAGATATCAAAAGTATTTTTTGCAAAAAAAACTTGATCTTTATTCCATACTTACAAACACTTTTTTTTCTTCCACTTTACTTGTGTTTTTATATTTGCAGATTTTTTTCAAATTCGAAATGCTATGGTTTTTTGGGGCAGTTTATAACATTTTTGTCATACAGAAGTCTGTTTGTTTGCTCGTTTAAAAACCAAATGTGTTAATAATAATAATAATAATAATAATAATAATAATGTGTATTGTGTTACTGCTGGCATTTTAATTGCATTTTTTTTTACATTACAAATCATGTGATTATGAGAAGACTTACACAATCTATAAATCATACGACTTGTAATGTTAAAAAGAAAAACTTAAAAAATTCAACCAAAAAAGTATCGAAAAATTATTTAAAAAAAGGGCAACAAAAACCTCTGCTGTTTTTACAGGCGTGCGTTTTTTTGGGGCTGAATAAAGATAGCCAGAAAAGTGTGTGTGAAAGTAGCCTTATGGACTAAATATATTTATTATTATTTTGTTGGGTTTTATTTTTATTTTATTTTTGCTTTGTATAGACAGTCCTTTTGGAAATAAAATGCACTATACTCCATGCTATGGAAACAGACTGCACAGAGCAGTCCCTGAAATGTGATATGTTCGTTAATTAACATTTTCATGAACTATATTGTCAAGTTTTAGTGTGACATTAGACTCACTCCATTGCCTCGGGCTGGCTACAGGAGGCCATTCTCTTATTTTCCTGTAAAAATGACTTCCACATTCTTACAACCAATTACTCTAAAGGGCATACCCATTCCTGTAATAAAATCATGCTCGAACACAAAGTGTATACCATCGTAATATCATGCACATGTTCTTGATCACAAATTGAAATTCGGCAAGGAAAAAATTATGGGGCAAGTCTAGTAGTAATGACAGTCCAAACTGCATATTTATGGCCAGGTTTAACATTTAAATATGAAACAGACAGAATTTGCTCAGGAACAATATATTGTATTTGTTAAATTACAGTTATATATTTAGTACAATTTTCACATAACATAGAAGATTTGCAGCCGAAGGCCTTTCTCATAGCGAGACCGTAAGTGATTTCATATGCCATTTAGCTTCTGCAAAAAAATTACAAAGGAAGATTTTTCAGGAGCAAGGGCCTAATTTGGGACTAAATCACCTGTATTAAATAAAGTGGCGTTTACTTATCATATAGGTACAGAAGTGTCTTAGGGTCATGCCGAAAAATATAAAGTAGCACAATTCTGAGAAGAAAACTCACAAAATAAGTGAGAATATTGAGATGGACTATGTGCACACAAAGTCTTTTTGGAGAGTTTTCGGAGCAGAACATGAGCAGAACCTCCAAGTTTTTGAGAAGTTTTGTATTTTTAAGGAGGAGTTGGAGAGTTTTTGCACAGTTTCCGCTCCAAAAACTCCACGGAAAAACTCTGAGTACAATATCTGGGGGAAAAAGTCAAAGGCCCTGATTCTTCAAAGCGAGAATTCTGGAGTAAACTGCTTTGAAAAGTTTTATTTTTTTTTGCGCAATGCCGGTTTCCTACTGGCTTTACCAAAGGCGGTGCTGGAGCGGGACAGAGACATGAAGTCCCAGATCGTTTAATTCATGTCCAGCTGTGGCATTCCTTATTCCAGACTGGAGCAAGATTTGTGGGGAGGCAAACGTCACTTGTTAGACGCTCCGGATTCATTAAGCGGCGTGCAGCATGCATCTGTCACAGTTGGGTCGGGAGAGCCCACAGCCAGTCTGAGCATTGCGTTGCGATCCACATCCGAGTTATAGAGCTGTTTGACTCATTCCTAACTTGTATGATCTCTCTGGTTTGTTTTGTCTTGTTCCACCCACAATTTTCCATGATATGATCATGCTGCTAAAGGTTACTTTATTTCTCCCACAATTTTTGAATGCTGAATGATTCTGCAGAAAGCTGAAATCTGCAACAGGTAAGATAAATATGCGTATTGATAGCACATTTCTTACCATCCGTTATGAAGTAGCTGACCTCTTTGATGTTTTGCTGCCTATTCTGTTAATTGCACCATTTCATCCTCTTCCTAGTCATCTATGTTAGGTTCTTATAACAAACTCTAATGGGTCATATATTTATTTTATATGCTTAATTTATTATATTTTTTAAGCTCTTTTTCAGTATTCCAAACTACAGATGCTTAAAATGAAATTAATTCATCTAATAGTTAATATTTTTTTCATGTCCATAATATTCCCAACCTGAAAATGGCAAAATGGAAAACATTAACTAAAGTCTCCCTCAAACCTCTACAATATATATAATGCTTAATCTGATCATATAAAGCATCAAAGAGTGCAGATTAAATGGTTTTAGATTAAAAGCCTTTAGAGGAATCTTTGAGTAGTCCTTATTAGGTTCTCTGTAAAGGGCAAATGCCACATTGCTTTTATGCTTGGTTTCCTTCCCATCTGAAGACCTTAAGCTCTAATTATCTACCTGTGTTTAGATGAGTGATCTGAAGTAGCAGGGATTTGTTTGTTTTAGCTATTGTACCTCCATTTTCAGTGAAAACCTGTAAATTGCTCCACAATCCAAAACTCAACAGGATCTGTGTAAATGCTTAGGGATACAAATCAAAGGATCCCAACTCATTGGAAAAGTGACAGGCAAACAGGTCAGCTTCTATAGGTCTCATAACATTGTCAATGGGGCGTAAGCAAACGTGTAGATTATCAGCCAGTAAACATTAAATGACATTCTAAACATTTTTGGGATGTTAGGCTCATTGACCAATTATGTTCTGTGAATCAGATGCCATCAGCATTTTCTCTGGTGTCTTTATTTTCAGAGAAAAATAGGAAATATGCATTTAAAGGGAATCTGTCAGCACATTTTGCTACCTCATTTGAGAGCACTATGATGTAGGCAAAGAGACCCTCAATCCAATGGTGTATCACTTAGTTTACTGGGTGCAGCCGTTCTGACACAATCAAAGTTTTTAGATTTAGCAATACAGCAGAGCTGAGAAAGCAAGCCCCACCCACACCACAGCTAACCCCACCCACACCAGGCTTCCTATGTCCATAGATATATACAATGTGCTGCTCCAGAATGGGGCGGAGTCAGACAAGGGCTCACACACTTCTGCAGTCAAAGCAATGATAAACTCACAAGGTGATAAAAACGTCAGTCTAAGTAAACAGCACACAGCCATTCATATGACACATTGTTGAATTCTGTGTTTTAACCCCTACTTCATGCTGTCCTCGGATTACATAGCAAAAACCTGCTGAAATATTCCCTTTAATATTCACCAGTCAGTCGGGGGTCCCCATACATATTAACCTCTTTACCACCTTGGGTGTATGAGTACATCCAAGGTGGTATCTCTGCACTCCATGCGAGCTCCGGCGCTGAACCCCCATGTTTCTGGACACATGACAGTTGATCTGATCAGCTGTCATGTGCCCCTAACAGCAGCGGGTGGAATTATGATCCACCCACGGTTGTTAACATGTTAAATCTCGCTGTCAATCTCTGACAGCGGCATTTAACATCGCCACGTCGGAAGCGTGTGACTAGTCCCGACCATCGGCGCCCGTGTCACATGACTGCGGATCGCCGATGGGCTGGCATGACAATCCTGGGTCTGCAGGAGACCCCTGCGGTTGTCATTGTCAGGGTGCTATGAGCGCCGCCCAGCGGTCGGCCCTCATAGCAAGTGAGCCCTGCTATGTGTAGCACAGGCGATCAGACGATCACAGCTTCTAGTCTCCCATGGAGACTATGGAAGCAGGTAAAAAAGTAAAAAAAATGTTTTTTAAAAATATTAAAAAAATATAAAAGTTCAAATCACCCCCCTTACACCCATTCAAAATAAAAGAATTAAAAATAAATCAAATATACACATATTTGGTATCGCCACGTTCAGAATTGCCCTATCTATCAATATTTAAAAAGAATTAATCCAATTGGTAAACGGCATAATGAGAAAAAAAATCAAAACACCAGAATTACGTTTTTTTGGTCATCACAATATTGCAATAAAATGCAATAACAGGCAATAAAAAGATCGTACCTACCCGAAAATTTAATCAATAAAAACGTCAGCTCGGCGCGCAAAAAAAAGCCCTCACCTGGTCCCAGATGCTGAAAAATGGAGACTCTACGGGTCTCGGAAAATGGCATAATTTTTTTTGCAAACTTTGAATCTTTTTTCACCACTTAAATAAAAAAGAACCTATACATGTTTGGTATCGACAAACTCGTAATGACCTGGGGAATCATAGTGGCAGTTTTAGCATTTAATGAACATGGTAAAAAAAAAAAAAAATTGTGTAATTGCACTTTTTTTGCAATTTCACCACACTTTGATTTTTTCCAGTTTTCCAATACGCAATATCATAAAACCAATGGTGGCGTTCAAAATTACAACTCGTCTCACAAAAAAAAAAACCCTCACATGGCCATATTGACCAAAAAATAAAAAAGTTATGGCTTTGGAAAGACAGGGAGCAAAAACAAAAACGCAAAAACGGAAAAACCCAAGGTCGCGAAGGGGTTAAATTATCTGCCTAACCCATTGATAACGGCAAGTTTGGCTGCCATTAGTCTAATACTTTTGGGGACCTAAATGGGGTTTTCCCACCAACAAAATACATTTTAATCACTAGATTTTGTAATAATAATAAGTTCCATAATTGGATGTGTTAAAAAATTGACCTCTACTGAGATAATCTTATAAATGTGCCCCTGCTGTGTGCTGTGTAATCGCTGTGTCTGACCGTGCAGGGACATGGTCTGATCATACCACAGCTCCTGGGCAGGAGAGGAAGAAAAGGACTATACAGACATTACAGCAGGGGATCACAGCTGATTCTTTCTGTGAGGTAAAGCATTTGCCGCTTGTTTTTACACATACAAAACCCAAGAAAAAAACAAAATGAGCATATACCCTATAGTAAGTAATAAATAAATAGTAATAATACATGTAAATAACATAAGGTATTTAGTTATTACAATTTTGATCAAATAAGCGTAAAAGCCATCCCACCACGACAAGGTATACCCAGTCGGGATGGTTCTATCCCGTCTCTAGAATTAAAACTCACCTTCTGTCGGCTGACCTCACTATTGACAAGGGCAGAGCAGGACAGGGGCCCGACTGTTCAGCCACCTGCCCTTGGGATGCTACATAGATGAAATGCTTAGCTCAAAAAGGGGGCCACGCAACTGTTTGTACAAAGTACAAGGAACTATAGCAAAACCAAAGAAATAAGCTAGAGCATTAGTGTCACGCAAGGGGTGGGAAAGACTAAGTGCACACGAAGGGAAGAGGGGAGGAAGCCCAAACACTAGGGAAAGGGGGAGTGGAGACCTCTAGTCAGATCTAATATCATCCTGCCTACTCTACCGTCCCTATATAGGTTCTACACCTATCACCGAGCAGGACCCTAAGCCCTGGATGCCTCTAGAGCTTGGCCCTAGATAGGGAGGGGGAGGGGTGAGCACTGGTCAGGCCCCACTACAAACTAAAGACAACAAGGTAGACAAACAAATGGGGTAAACTTAGCTTGAGCAGACACCAGAGGAGAAACGCCAGCTATCCTCCAAGGGCACAAGAGAAGAAGCTAGCCGACTGCTAGTGCTCCAAGCCTGAACAAACGTAGAAAGAAATATCACCGGCGATTCCTTGGAGCAAACTGAGTGCTTTTAACTCCCAGACAAGGGTGTGTCAATCAGCAGCAGGTGGGAGGTCGCTGCTGGGTCCAAAAGGAAGAAAGATTAAGAAGGCATCTGTAATGCCAAGCACAGTTACCTTCTACAGCCCGATCCAGGGCGACTGTCTATGACACCTGACATACCCATGACAATAAGTTGGTATACATGCAATGTGTAAGAGAACATTGTGGCCATTGCGCTACACACTGTAGCTATTTCACAGCCAAAACTCAAGAAAAAAACAAAATGAGCATATACCCTGTAGTAAGTAAATAAGTAAGTAAATAGACAAGCTCTGGAGAGGGACAAAAGCGCACTCAAAATAGGGCAATACCGTCTGGCAAGGGGTAGGTATAATCAATGTTAGCACTCACCTAAAGATGTTGTGTGCAGGCACAACACCTATAAATGCATCAAAAGCCGCTGCTGCTGCCCCGTGGCTGGAGGAAATGGTTCTTCCAAAGGTAATGGCAAAAATTGGAAGCTGGCATGTTTAGGAGGGCTGCGCTGCGGGAATGAAGAGGCTTGGGATTCCATGACGGTTTTTATTAATACCAACGCGTTTCTGTGCCGGACCGGCGCCTTTCTCAAGGTATAAAAACCAAATGACATATCTCATTTGGTTTTTATACCTTGAGAAAGGCGCCGGTCCGGCGCAGAAATGGTTTGGTATTAATAAAAACCGTCTTGGAATCCCAAGCCTCTTCATTCCCGCAGCGCAGCCCGCCTAAACGTGCCAGCTTCCAATTTTTGTAAATAAGTAGTAATAATACATGTAAATAACATAGGGCACTTAGTTAACACAATTTTGATCAAAAAAGTGTAAAAGCCATCCCACCACGACAAGGTGTATCCAATCAGACGGTCCTATCCTGTCTCTGGTATTAAAACCTTACCTTGTGTCAGCTGACCTCAATATAGATTGGGTACACCTTGTGGTGGTGGGATGGCTCTTACTCTTTTTTGTTTAAAATTGTGTTAATTAAGTACTCTGTTATTTACAATATTATTTACATGTATTACACCTTGACGTGGTAGGATGGCTTTTACGCTCTTTGATAAAAAAAAGTAAATTAAGTACCTTACATTTTTAACGTTTACCGCAATATTGCAATATTGGAGTTCATGTATTCATTAGTCGCTGTGTGCTGACTCATCGTGTATGTATATATTCGTACATCGGCCACATAGTGTATTTGTGCACCTGTGCATTAGTTCAATACTGAAAGGTGTGCTATTTTTTCTTTTTTTGTGTAGTACATATAGAGATGGGGGGGCTTGTGGCCCCCTCCAGGGTCCCGCACTCTTCTCCACCCATCTTTCTCTTACAATGTTTTAATTGTGAGCTATGTCTGGTTTCCTTTTCACTTCCCATTTACATGAGGCTGTTTTGGCACATAGAGAGGTAAGACATTTAGTGGTTACCTTGACGTGGCTGGATGACTTTTAGGCTCTTTGATCAAAAAATGCTCACAAAGTACTTTACATTTTTAACATTTAAAGCTATATTGCAATGTTGGAGTTCATTAGTCGCAGTGTGCTGACTCATCATGTATGTATATTTAGGTCTTCTGTAATCTGCAACTTCTGCCAGGGCATGATTGACAAGGGCATATCACATCTCTTCATAAAAATAGTTGTCACAAAGGCACTGCTCCTGTTAGCCTGGTAGCTCTTAACTGAGGGTCCACAGACAGGCATAGCGCTAACTACTCAATCTACAAGACCCCTGGTATTGTCGTGGCCTCTACCCTTTAGCCTCTGTACAGGGATCTGGACTTACAAAGGGACCTCTGGGTTGGTGCACACAGTTGGCTGCTGGCTGGTTGAGCAAGCTGGCAGCAAAAGGGGTCGTCACTAGGGATCATCACTAATGAGGGACAAAATCAGAAAGGAAGCGGGTGGTCAGAATTGGAGCCGAGATCAGAAAACTGAATAGCATCATTTGATCCGAGAGCAGGGATGTGTAACAGGTCAAGTGAAGTTAAAGGCAGCTCCACCCAGGGATAATCAGCAGGGAGCCAACATAAACCAGTGACAGACACTAACTCTTAAGCTCCCTGGAGGTAGCCACAAGTCACAGAGAATTAACAGAACCGCTGCATTATCGCAACCTCATCACACACAGTTAAGGCGCAGTGCCATAGAATGTTTGTGCCTGCCCCAAGCTCCTCCCGCCATAGAAATTTAAGAGCACCAACTATCATCTCAGTAATGAGAAAATGTGTCTTCACTGAATACTGACAAATTTTACCCCTGATCTCTGAGTGAAAGAACAATGCAGGATGAGAAAGAAGCAAATTTGTCTTATAAGATATATTACAAAGTTGCTAAATTTCATGTATACTATTGATTTATGAAATAAAAATGAAAACTATGCTTACTCTTTAACCCCATTGCGACCTTGGGTTTTTCTATTTTTGTGTTAACGTTTTTTGCTCCGCTTCTTCCCAAAGCCATAACTTTTTTATTTTTCTGTCAATATGGCCATGTGATGGCTTATTTTTTGCTGGCCAAATTGTACTTTAGAACAACACCACTGGTTTTACCATATTGTGTACTGGAAAACAGGAAAAAAAAAATCCAAGTGCGGTGAAATTGCAAAAAAAGTGCAATTTCACAAAAGTTTTTTTTTTTTTTTTTACCATGTTCACCAAATGCTAAAACTGACCTGCCATTATGATTCTCTAGGTCATTATGAGTTCACAGATATCAAACATATAGGCTCTTTTTTATGGTGAAAAAAAAAACGAACGTTTTAGATTTTTCGGGATCTGGGGTTGGGTGAGAGCTTATTTTTTGCTAACATTTTTATTGATACCATTTTGTTCTGTGAAGACTGCGATCGAGGATATCATATGTACTGTCTCTCTCCTCCTATGGCAGAGCCTTCTGAGGGAAGCTGGAGTTGTCATTTGTGCTTGGCTCTTCTTAAAGACAAAACTTCTATTTATCAGAACCAAAACTCCTGACACTTCAGCCAAATAGACAATACAGGGTGAGGAGCACTGCGGAGCTTGTGGACCTGATCCTTCACCATTTCATGGAATCGATTTCTTGTCTGTTAAAGATTAAAATCAACGCGTTTCGAAGTTTTATCCAACTTCTTCATCATTATAGGATAGGACAAAAAATAAATACGTAAAAAATCCTTTATTGGAATTCCTTTGGATTTGAGGTGTCTTTTCCACGTGGTCAGCCGGCAGCGCAGTAAAAAACGTTTTTACTCCATATTGCATCTGTTGGAGTTTGACAGCCGCCTTTGACATGTTAACAGCCGCGGGTGGATCGCAATTCCACCCACGGCTGTTAGGGGCACATGTCAGCTGATCAGATCGGCTGTCATGTGCCGAAAAAGGTGCTGGCCCATCGCCGGAGTCCGCATCAAACAGGGGGAGGCGACCTTGGACGTACTCATACAGGTCGTAAAGGGGTTGAACAAACAGATTTCCCAATTAAGGCAATTAATCTGTGTCATATTTTTCTTTGTGGTGGTCCAGAGTAGGGGACTGGTTTGTGTATTGTACAATTTCATAAATAAGACATAGTTAAGCAAATCACGAAAAAAGAATAATGAGGCTCCATGGGAAGTTTGGGCTTAGATTTGCAGTTTTGTATGACATGGTCCTTCTCTACACTTTGAAATTTCCTTCTTTTTTTTTTTTTTTTACCAGGGCATAACACGAAAATAATAACTTCATCCAATGATATGGAAAATACTTTCACAAGTTATGTAACAACAGAAAATGTGACACTATGAAAGGACTTCATCATACAATACCTGCAATATTCAGAAAAAATGGAGAGCGCTATTATTTCTATCCTCCATTTGAAGGTTAATAATTACTCCATTGCTTATTTCCTGTAAAGTTAGTTTAGTGTGGAGCGGAGGTTGACAATATAGGTGCAGCTACATCTGGCAGTTTTGGATTTCATGACTCAGAAGTAAAAATAAAAAGTTGCATACCAAAAAATAAACACATTGTAAAGCATATTTAACTTCAAATTCCAGACCCTCTGAACACTGCATGATTTAATGATGGATAAGAACGTAATAACATCCCAGCGGAGAGGAATATTGCCTGGAGATCTACAGCTACTATGCCTAAACCAGGATTTTATAGGTACCATTGTGCTTGACTGCATATTCCCTTTGATTAACTACCAAATGAATTAGATTAATACAAGCTTTCATATTCAGATCTATGGTCTCTGTTTAATTCTTGCATACAAGGAGAAATCTAAAACCAGAATACAATTTAATTCTACAAACTTAACATTTTATGGATTTCTAAGAATATTAGCTCTCAATATATTTAATTCATTTGCAATGCTTTTAAGCTATTTTATTTATTGCATAGAACTTTCATTGTAAAAATTGCTCAACACAGGGAGTAAATTAAAGGGAATCTGTTACCAGGGTTTTGCTACCTCATCTGAGAGCAGTATAATGTAGGGACAGAGACCCTTATTCCAGTGATGTGTCACTTACTGGGCTACTTGCTGCGGTTTTAATAAAATTCCAGTTTCATCTGCTGCGGATCACTCAGTTCTCTGAATGCTGAGCCCTGTATAACCCCGTCCACACCACTGATTGACTGCTTTCTGTGTACACTGTGCATAGCCAGAAAGTCGCCAATCAGTGGTAGGTTGGAGTTATACAAAGATCATGAATATGGAGGACTACATGGCAGCAGGGGGCGGCTGTTGGAAGTCAGATGGTGAGAAAATGGATTTTAATCAGCCCATGTGACATATCGGCTCAAAATGGCAAAGCTTTTTTAGCTTGAGAAAGGCTCTTCCATTTTGAGATGAAACGGTGCATAGGTGGATTAAAAATCACTTTCTCACCTTCTGACTTTTGAGTGCCGCCTTCATTTTTTGGGGATTTGAATACAAGAGGTTTTGATAATAACGTTGGGTTGCTTTGCAGCTATTTTTGCATGAAAAGTACTCCTTTAATTTTTCTGTTATTATCCTTCTATCTATCTATCTATCTATCTATCTATCTATCTATCTATCTTTGACCCTACCCTTCAGGATGTTACTAATATTGACTAATAGGATAATGATGAAAGGGAATAATTTGCCCATAGATCCAGCTTCTCATAACCCCATAGTATGGATGATATACAGATATGGTGTGAGTTCCATGAAAATAAAATCCAGCTATGATCTGACAGTACAAAATCAATTGACGGGTAATTGTTAATTATGTAATCTTCATGCTTATTAATCATTAAACAGCAGATGGCAGACTGTTCCTCCTCTTCAACACACAGCCTTCGCCATGTCAGAGCTGTAATATTTTATCTTCAGCAGTCTTCATTAAATATAAACTGGATGTAATTAATTAGGAGGTAGATGAGTTATAGCCTATGACAAACTGGACAGTGTTTTTGTATTTCCATTAATGCATTCTTTTCCTGAAGCATTTCCTTGAGTTCTCTTTGCAGTCTTTTGATTGGACAGTGCCTGGTTTGGCAAGGTTTCCTTCAAAATCCTCTACAAATAAATGAAATGCAATTATGGTACTTTTTTTCCACCAAGCGTTTTTCAAAAAAGCTCAAAAAACTCTTCATATGAACAGGAAAATGGATTTCCCATAAAAATGAATTGGATGAGTTTTTGAAACAGTTTTTGAGGAGGATTTTGAAAAAAACATAAGTGTGAACATAGCCTAAGGCTATGTGCCCACGATGCAGAAATGCTCAGGAATTTTTCCTGAGCGTTTCTGCATCTCCCTGGCAGAAAAAACACATGCGGATTGTACATGCGGATTGTACATGTTTTTCCTGCCAGGGACATGCGGATGTGAAGCGTTCTTCACATGCATTTCCACATGCGGGTTGACAAGCGCTTTCCAAGAGATTTTAGCATCACTAGGAAAGTGCTTGACAACTTGGTCACACTATATAAATCCATGCAACCAGAATGGATTTCTATAGTGTGACCGAAAGAATGTTTAAAAATAAAAAAATTAATCTATACTTACCTTCTGATGGCCCCCGTAGTCTTGCGTCGCTCCATTCTCCCTTGCTGGCAGCTCGCGGTACACTGAAGGACTTGCCGTCACATGACTAGGACGTCAGCGCAGGTCCTTCAGTCCACCGCGAGCTGCTGGCAAGGGAAGACAAGGAGACCGGGGGCCATCAGAAGGTAAATATAATATTTACTTATTATTATTATTTTTTTTTACAGGTTCTATGGTACCCGAGTCCGGAGGAGAGCCTCCTGTTCTCCAAACCCAGGTACATGGGTCCAAACATGCACATTGAAACGCATGGAATGCGCATGTACAGATGCAGTGATGCGGATTCCATGCTTTCCAATGAAAGTCAATGGCGGCGAAAACGCAGCGCTTCCGCAAAATAATTGGTAGTGCTGCGTTTTTTTCCGCAATGATAATTTGCAGCGGAAATTTCCGCAGTATGTGCACAGCACATGCAGATTATCATTGGGGAACATGGCAGACCTACTACCATGCGTTTTTTAAGCGTTTCTGCAGCGTTTTTGCCGCTGTGGAAACGCTTAAAAAACGCATCGTGGGCACACAGCCTTATGCTCCATACTGCTTTTTTGTAGCTTTTTTAAAGGTAGAAATTGAAGCTTCTAAGCCCAAATGCAAAATGTATAACTGGACCTCACCCTCTACCATGTGCCATTTATAATGCTTATGCCTTTTTATGTGACTGAAAAGTCTTTGGTCCTCTCAGGCACCAGAGCCTGAATGTGACTACAGAGTCTTTCAGAATCGTTTCCTCTAGTAGGCTTCAGCGCCAGACTTAATGAATCACACATGAAAAATGTTGTAGTATTAACCCCTTCCTGAGACCTGCCATTCATGTACGGAGCGACTTGTGAGTGGGTGTATGGAGCGGGCTCAGAGGCTGAACCTGCACCATATCCAGCAGGTAATGGCTGTGACACATAGGCAGGATCTGACTCTAAGAGCCGCAGGTGGAGAAAATCTACACTCTTGACTGTTAACCTGCTAAATGCCAATGTCAATCTGCATGGAGGGGCACCATCTATGTAGTATAGATGATCAGACGATCACAGGTTCCTGGTGTCTCAGTTGTAATATCAAATGTTCTATGTGTCCAGTGCGGCCAGTTATAGGCTGCGCCAGTCATATGCACAACCCACCAGAAGTGGAGGCTCAGAGACTGGCAATGGACCTGTCAGTAGGTGAATAGAAATAAGCAAATCTTTTAAAATTTTAAATTTGCCAGCTTCATAAAATATTTCCCCAAAATTTGAGTTGAAGTGAATCCATTCGCCTCTAATTGTAATATAGCAAAGCCTTTAATTGCCATAAAAAGATGTGTGTAACACTCTAGGTTTCCTCAAATTGTATTGATCCTCTTTCAAGCTCTGTAATGCAAGCACAGCCATAATCATCATTCAGACTATGTGTAACATGGTCTGTGTACAGACCACGATGCACGAACTGGCCGAGGGTCCTGAACTTGAGAGCATCATAGGAATATATGAGGCTGCCATTTTGGTCTGTACATGGACCGTGTTATATGGATCACTGAATGAAACTTAAGTAATGTCAAAATGACCTTATCATATAAATGGATGGTAGCCAGCGGCATACAAGGCAACAAAGTTTCACTTGCCTAGGACAGTGATTGACCATGCACTTCATAAATGATGCATGCAGAGTCCTGCACTTGATGACAAACATTCGTTCTTGTCTCACTGACATTGTGTGTCCTATCAGCTTTCCCTGCCTAACAATAGTATCCAGACTATGGGAAACATAAAGTCAGGGTTGGATTCTTAGCTTGATCATTCTCTCTAACTACACTGTGTGCAGAATTATTAGGCAAGTTGTATTTTAGAGGATTATTTTTATTATTGATCAACAACTATGTTCTCAATCAACCCAAAAGACTCATAAATATCCAAGCTTAATATTTTTGGAAGTTGGAGTGGGCTTTTTTTTGATTTGGCTATCTTAGGAGGATATCTGTTTGTGCAGGTAACTATTACTGTGCAGAATTATTAGGCAACTTAATAAAAAACAAATATAATCCCATCTCACTTGTTTATTTTCACCAGGTAAACCAATATCAGTGCACAAAATGTAGAAATAAACATTTCTGACATGCAAAAACAAAAACAATAAAATTAGTGATGAATATAGCCACCGTTCTTTATGATGACACTCAACAGCCTTCCATCCATAGATTCTGTCAGTTGCTTGATCTGTTTTCAATCAACATTGCGTACGGCAGCCACCACAGCCTCCCAGACACTGTTCCGAGAGGTGTACTGTTTTCCCTCCCTGTAGATCTCACATTTTATGATGGACCACAGGTTCTCTATGGGGTTCAGATCAGATGAACAAGGGGGCCATGTCATTATTTTTTCTTCTTTTAGACCTTTACTGGCCAGCCACGCTGTGGAGTAGTTGGATGCATGTGATGGAGCATTGTCCTGCATGAAAATCATGTTTTTCTTGAACGATACCGACTTCTTCCTGTACCACTGCTTGAAGAAGTTGTCTTCCAGAAACTGGCAGTAGGTCTGGGAGTTGAGCTTCACTCCATCCTCAACCCGAAAAGGTCCCACAAGTTAATCTTTGATGATACCAGCCCATACCAGTACCCCACCGCCACCTTGCTGGCATCTGAGTCGGAGTGGAGCTCTCTGCCCTTTACTGATCCAGCCTCTGGCCCATCCATCTGGCCCATCAAGAGTCACTCTCATTTCATCAGTCCATAAAACCTTTGAAAAATCAGTCTTAAGATATTTCTTGGCCCATTCTTGACGTTTTATCTTATGTTTCTTATTCAAAGTTGGTCGTTTTTCAGCCTTCCTTACCTTGGCCATGCCCCTGAGTATCGCACACCTTGTGCTTTTTGATACTCCAGAAACGTTGCAGCTTTGAAATATGGCAAAACTGGTGGCGAATGGCATCTTGGCAGCTTCACGCTTGATTTTCCTCAATTCATGGGCAGTTATTTTGCGCCTTTTTTGGCCAACACGCTTCTTGCGACCCTGTTGTCTATTTGCCATGAAACGCTTGATTGTTCGGTGATCACGCTTCAAAAGTTTGGAAATTTCAAGACTGCTGCATCCCTCTGCAAGACATCTCACAATTTTGGACTTTTCAGAGCCCGTCTCTCTTCTGACCCATTTTGCCAAAGGAAAGGAAGTTGCCTAATAATTAAGCACACCTTATATAGGGTGTTGATGTCATTAGTCAACACCCCTCCTCATTACAGAGATGCACATCACCAGATTTACTTAATTGGTAGTTGGTTCTCAAGCCTATGCAGCTTGGAGTAGGACAACATGTATAAAAAATATCGTGTGATCAAAATACTCATTTGCCTAATAATTCTGCACGTGGTGTAGATGAGTTAGCAAAGAAAAAAAAATTAAATTACACCAGCCTCTTGTGTTTCTAGTCCTGGACAGTGGCAAAATCCTTCACAGGGTTCCACTAGGAAAGTCCACACCAGTCAAAACACAATTTACAGAAAAGGACAATTTGGTTAAAGAAAATTGCAATCACTGAAGACCAAGAAATTTTTTTGGAAAAAATGTTCACTTTATGTGACAAGCCTTGCACAGCGGCCCAATTCGGCAAAGGGTCCTTCTGGGAAGTTTATCCCACTCGATGCCTAAAAAATGTCTTATTTTCTCAAAAAATTATGGTGAAACAGAGACAGCGTACTTCAAGAAACAATAGTGACTAGGTATCTTCCATGGATGCTGAGAACACACGAACCAGGGGAGGAGTCCTGAGGAGACAATTTGCATATTCTCACTGCATTTTGGGATAAGTGAAGAGTCTCCGCAAGCTCAAAGAACACTGGATTTTGGCTGTTGGAGCTGAAAGGAGGACATCGGTGAACCAGGGGAGGAGTCCTGAGGAGACAATTTGCATCTTCTCACTGCATTTTGGGATAAGTGAAGAGTCTCCGCAAGCTCAAAGAACACTGGATTTTGGCCGTTGGAGTTGAAAGGAGGACATCGGTGAACCAGGGGAGGAGTCCTGAGGAGACAATTTGCATTTTCTCACTGCATTTTGGGATAAGTGAAGAGTCTCCGCAAGCTCAAAGAGCACTGGATTTTGGCCGTTGGAGCTGAAAGGAGGACATCGGTGAACCAGGGGAGGAGTCCTGAGGAGGCAATTTGCATATTCTCACTGCATTTTGGGATAAGTGAAGAGTCTCCGTAAGCTCAAAGAACACTGGATTTTGGCCGTTGGAGCTGAAAGGAGGACATCGGTGAGCCAGGGGAGGAGTCCTGAGGAGATAAGTTGCATCTTCTCACTGCATTTTGGGATAAGTGAAGAGTCTCCGCAAACTCAAAGAACACTGGATTTTGGCTGTTGGAGCTGAAAGGAGGACATTGGTGAACCAGGGGAGGAGTCCTGAGAAGACAAGTTGCATCTTCTCACTGCATTTTGGGATAATTGAATTTTGGAGCATTTTTCACTGTTTTCATAACATATCAACAATAAGAACATGGAAGAGTCCAGGAGCCATTTGGTGAGCTGCATATCCTTCTACATGTTCACAGATTTGCCAGTGGAAAAGCCAAACTTCACATGCCAGAAATGCAAGCTTGTGTCCCTGTTGGAGGAAAAATTGCGAAATCTAGAAGAGAGGTTAACTACCTTGAAAATCATTAAGGAAGGTGAAGAGTTCTTAGACAGAGGAGAATTATCTCTTCATGATACAGAAAGAGAAGAAATTCGAACTGCACCTGACGAAACAGAGGAATGGAAGCATGTGACCCAGAGAAGCAGGAGGATCGAGAGGCAGTCAGCACCTATACTGCTCAGTAACCAGTACCAGGCTCTCACGTGGGAGAACCATGAAGAAATACAGCAAGATAAGACTTTGCCCACAATGAATAACCTTGTAAGCCCTCAGAATCCTCCAGGATGGAGAAAGACAAATGTTGTGAAGAAAAAACGGAGAGTGGTGGTCATGGGGGATTCCCTGTTGAAAGGAACAGAGGCCGCTATCTGCAGACCAGACATAACCTCAAGAGAAATGTGCTGTCTTCCAGGAGCAAAAATTAAAGATGTGTCTGACAGGATATCAAGACTCTTCAGACCTACAGATCACTACCCATTCCTGCTAATACATGTGGGGACAAATGACACCGCAAGAAAGGACCTGGAAACCATCTGCAGTGACTTTGAAGACTTAGGCAAGAAAGTGAAAGAATTGGGAGCGCAGGTGGTCTTCTCATCCATCCTCCCAGTGGATGGCCATGGAACAATGAGGTGGAATAAGATTCTAGAGTTGAACAACTGGCTACGTCGATGGTGCCGTCAACAAGGATTTGGATTTCTGGATCACGGAATGAATTACCTATATGATGGACTACTTGCTAGAGATGGGGTGTACCTTACGAAAACTGGAAAACATGTATTTGGAAGTCGCCTTGCTACACTCATCAGGAGAGCTTTAAACTAGAACAATGTGGGAAGGGAAGCAAAAGGCCAGAAAAAGCCATACAGCTGACAAATACTATTGAGATCTCTGCTACTGGAAGTGGAAAGGAAGAACAAAGACAAAAAAATCTAAATAAAAATATGGGAGGAAGAGAAACCAATCACAAACTAAAATGTTTTTATACAAATGCACAAAGCATGGGCAACAAACAAGGAGAACTGGAACTGCTAACGCAGGAAAAGGAATATGATGTCATTGGAATCACTGAAACTTGGTGGGATGATTCACAGGATTGGAATAAAAGGCTAAAAGGATACAACTTATTTGCAAGAAACAGACTTGATAAACGAGGAGGAGGTGTCGCATTGTATGTTAGAAAAGCGTATATCTGCACAGAGATTGAAGCTTCAGAGACTGGGAGTTCTGTGGAAACTGTTTGGGTAAGAATACAAGGAGAGAACAACGGAAAGGACACCATTGTAGGCATTTACTACAGGCCACCTGGGCAAACTAAAGATATGGATGAACTCTTTATGTATCAAATGACCAAGTTCTCCAAAAATTATGATGTAGTGGTCATGGGAGATTTCAACTATCCAGACATTTGTTGGGAATCTCTCTCAAGTAAAACTAACAGGTCAAGCAAATTCTTATCCTCTCTTGCTGACAACTTTATCTTCCAAAAGGTAGGGGAGAAAACAAGGGGATCTGCAACTTTGGATCTAATCCTTATAAACAGGGAGGAAATGGTTCAGAAGGTAAAAGTGGCTGGAACCCTTGGAGCCAGCGATCATGCTATTATAGAATTTTGGATAACTAAAGGAGGAAGACATGTGAAGACTCAAACTTCAAGGTTAGATTTCAGAAAGGCAGATTTTAAGAGACTCAGAAAGAGAATAGGAGGGATCCAATGGCTGGATGTCCTTAAGGACAAAAATGTCCAGGAAGGATGGGAAATTTTTAAAAATGAGATTCTCAAAGCACAATCGTTAACAATCCCGAAAAGTAGGAAGAATGGGAAGCATTTAAGGAAACCAGGATGGATGAACACAGAACTTAAACACATGCTAAAAAGAAATAAAGAAATGTTTATCAAATGGAAAGAGGGAGGCATATCTAAAGAAGATTATAATGCAGTCTGCAGAACCTGTAGGGCACGTATCAGGTTACATAGTTACATAGTTTATAAGGCCTAAAAAAGACAAGCGTCCATCCAGTTCAGCCTATTTCTTGTGCACTGCAGCTATTCCACAGCGTTGATCCAGGGGAAGGCAAAAAAACCTTTAGCTAGCTAAAGCTGACAATGAATTAAGGCTTGCAAGAGATGTCAAAAGCAATAAAAAAGGATTTTGGGGGTATATCAAAAGTAAAAGAAAAGTCAAAGATGCTATAGGATTTTTGCAGGATGAAAATGGTGAAATGGTAAGAAAGGATGTTGAGAAGGCAGAACTTTTTAATTCCTATTTTGCATCAGTTTTCTCTCAGAAAGAAAATGTAACATCAACTGATCTTCACTGTCCTATTAAAGGAATAGAAGAATCCAAGTTATCTGTAAACAGAAAGATTGTGAGGGAATATTTAGCTAACATAAATGAGTTCAAGTCTCCAGGTCCAGATGAATTACACCCCAGAGTACTGAAGGAGATCGTAGAAGAAATTTTAGAACCACTCTCCATAATCTTTGAAAATTCTTGGAGAACAGGAGAAGTCCCAGAAGACTGGAGAAGAACAAATGTTGTTCCTATCTTCAAAAAGGGGAAGAAGGTGGACCCAGGGAACTATAGGCCGGTGAGTCTGACTTCTATACCAGGAAAGATCTTTGAACAAATTATTAAACAACATGTATGTAAGTACCTGGATAAGAATGAAGTGATTAACCAGAGTCAGCATGGGTTTGTAACTAACAAGTCATGTCAGACTAACTTAATTTCCTTCTATGACAGAATCACTGACTGGGTGGATCTGGGAAATGCTGTAGATATAGCATACCTTGACTTCAGCAAAGCATTTAAAAAAGTATCTCACACCATCCTTATTGAAAAAATTACCAAGTATGGAATGGACAAGGCAACTGTTAGGTGGATTTGTGGCACCCCAGGGGTCTGGTTACCACAGTAATAGAATTATTACGCCTGAGAGCAAGTGGGAGGTTTCTCTGGTCAGGAGCCCTAAGCATGCAACACAGCCCGCCCAGACCTGGGAGGGGAGGAATCTGCCCTTATAAACTAGGTCTGGGGCGGGATTAGTAGAGTCAGAGCCTGGAGAGGGATAGTTACAGCAGGAGCTCTGTAGGAGCTAGGAGCAGAAGACCGGGGGCTGGAAGCTAAGCAGAGATATAGCTCGCCCTGGCAGAAGAATCTAATAACCGGACACAGGAGTCCGAGGCTGTGGGGACTGATATCCACCCAGCAGCAGAAACCAGCCGGCAGGGGACTCCAGGTCCTCTGGCCATAGAAGCCCGGAGGCTCAGTCACAAGGAAGGGACCAGCACCGCCATCCAGGAGCGGAGGCTAACAGAAGGCCCCAAGTCACCAGCCATACGGGTGAGCACCAGACGGTATACTCATAGACGTGGGCTACTTCTACCCGCTTACAGCAAGGTAGCCAGAAAGAGTGCAGATAGACGGGGAGGCCTACAACGCCACCTGGCCAGGGGAACTCCTGTTTGCTCGCAGACTGACCAGGCCCCTTATGTTAGCCAGTACTCCCGGGAGGGTCTGCCTTAACATCACCAGTAAAGACCCTGAACTGCACTGCAAAGACTCTGAGTCGTTCCTGCTTCATCGCCGCACCAGCACTACTAGTGCTGGGACTCCCGTGCACTATCACCCTTACCATCAACTACACTGCCCTGGGGCTCCACTCTTCCCGTGGGGAGTCACACTACCTCAGCTGCACACACCATCAGCCCCAGCAGTCTGCCCTACAGCGGCGGTCCGCGCTGACCGCAATCCACGGGTGGCGTAGTCGGACAATTAACTTAAAACCCACAAAATACCGCCATTGGCCTGACCACCCTGAGCCACGGGACCGGGTCACCGCCACGAATACTACAACCCCCAGAAGCCCGGTTCCGGGTGCCCCTCGGCCCAGGGGGCGAGTCAGCTTTGGCGTGGTCGGCAGGATTTCATGCCCGCAACCACCGGGTACTGCGCGCCTTCAAAAGACTGTCATACCTGCCGTGGTGAAGGTCCCCGCCATCCGGAGCCGTTTCCCGCCATCTTCAAAAGTTTCCCGCCATCTTCAAAAGTTTCCCGCCATCCGCAGTCGTTTTCCCGCCATCGGATGCCATCTTCGGGACGCCGCGAGGGAAGAAGAGGGGCGTGGACGCCGAAAGCGCGCGAGACCCGAAGCTCCGCCCCACGCATCGACGCTGCGCAACGTCCTGGAAGGGAGAGAGAGCGACGCTGACATCACCAGAGGGCGACACAAGGTCCTCCACCCTGACGATCGTCTGCGGAGCCGCGGCCTACGGAGAAGAAGCAACAGAAGGTAGGCCACACTTAACTAGGGGGGGAGGAAGATGACGGATACGGAGGGACCCTCTACCACCAGCGCGGCAGCTGCCGCAGTAATGCCATTTACAATGCCCTATATCCCCGGAGCGGCCTGGCTGCCCCAGTACTCAGGGGAGTCGCATACCCTAAGCGACTTTAAAGAGAGACTGTACAGCCTGTTTAAGGTATACCCCCTGACAGAAGGACAAAAAGTGAGCATACTGGTAGGCCAGCTAACCGGGGCAGCCCAATGTGAAGTAAAGTCCTGGTCAGTCCGGGACAAGGAGACTGTAAAAGAAATCTTAACCCGTCTGAGGGACACTTTTGATACCCGTACCTCAGCAGAGATCAAAATGAAATTCTATGGGTGCAAGCAGCGGGCCCAAGACAGTATAAGAGACTATGCTTTGAATTTGCAAGAGGCCCTGGGAGTCATTAAACAGGCAGACCCTGACAGTGTGCGGAATGCAGATGAACTGTTAACTGAGCAATTCATTGAGGGTCTGCTGTCCAATGCCCACCGAACCCAGTTACGTGCAATGGCCTTGCATAACCCTGGTTTGGACTTTGCAAAGTTCAAAGACAGGGCCATCCGGGTGCTCCGAGAACCGGCACCGGGTAGCGCTGTAACCCATCGGCGTCCTGCTATTACCTATCACCAGGAGGCGGCGCCCTTGTCTACAGAGTCTGTAGGAGCTGGTGCGCAGGCTTTGGATAACAACCCGGCTACAGACCTGCACCATCAGGTCCAAGAGTTAACCAAAAGCGTAGCCGCGCTAACCAGAACTGTGCAGTCTTTACAGGTTTCCCCTCCAGGGAAGATCCAGCTGGCATCCGGACCGGAGGACGTCCCGTGGCGCCGACAGAGGAGGATCCCAACGTCCAGAGGAAGACCCAGCGACAGATACAACGAGGACGGACAACCCATCTGCCGCCGCTGCAATCAACCCGGACACATGGCAAGGTACTGTCATTTAAACGGGCACAACCTGGGATAGAGGGCCAACCCCCAGGCATAAGATCATCAGGCCCATCGAACTGGCGTGATAAACACGTAGGGGGACGTCCGGTCTTGCCTGTGGTACTGGATGGCATTCCTATGAGTGCCCTACTGGACACTGGGTCACAAGTAACTACCATCCCGTACGTGCTCTTTAAGCGGTACTGGAATGACTCGGACATAACCCGCTACCCAGATGACGACCTGAGTATTATCGCCAGCAATGGGCAGCCCGTGCCGCAGGTGGGGTTCAAAGAGGTGACCATTAAGGTCGGTAAGGTCGAACTGGCGGCACAAGGACTGATCATTGTGGACATTGACCGTCATGAGAGTCACCCTAAAATAACCTTAGGGACTAACGTGATTGAAAATTGTCTTGCAGAGGTGATTCTCATTTTACAGCAGATTGCCAAGAACGCCAGTTCCAGCCAGCTGCGTGTGCTCCAAAAAGAGATCCGGGCACTGATGAAGCGGCAACAAGTGGAACTATCTGGTGGTGAGGTAGGTAGCATGAGAATGTGTGACCCGTTTCCTATTGCCATGCCCCCGAAAAGTGAGATGATGATCTGGTGCCAGGCAGCTATTGGTCTAAGAGGTAGAGACTACCAAGCAATGGTAGAACCCATCTACTCAGACAGTAGGCCCACCATTTTGACAGCACGGGGGGTGGTCGATGTACGCCATGGGAGGGTGCCCGTCCGCATCATAAATATCGGGGAGAGAGAAGTATACCTGCCCCGGTGTGCCACGCTAGCCAAATTGTTCACCATAAACCAAAATTCTGTAAGGGCCGTGGAACCCTTGCCTCCATCTCAACCAGAGGAAGGTAACGGCTCTAAGAAACAAATGGAGGACTGGTGTCAGCAACTGCAGTTGGGTACTGACTCCACTCCCTCACACCAAAAACAGGGAGTCTACCGGGTGGTTCAGGAGTACGAAAAAGTCTTTAGTAAACACCCACTAGACTTCGGGTGAGTAAAGGGGGTAGAACATCACATCCCAACAGGAGACCATCCACCCATAAAGGAAAGATACCGACCTGTACCCCCTGCACACTATCAGCATGCAAAGGGGATGTTGCGGGACATGAAGGAGGCTGGGGTAATCAGGGAAAGCTGTAGCCCCTGGGCAGCTCTGCTAGTTCTAGTGAAAAAGAAGGACAACACAATGAGAATGTGTGTAGACTACAGAAAGGTCAACCGTATCACACACAAAGATGCGTACCCGTTACCTAGAATAGAAGAATCTTTAGCTGCATTAAAATCTGCTAACTTCTTCTCCACTTTGGATCTTACTAGCGGGTACTGGCAGGTTCCTGTAGCAGAGGCAGACAAGGAGAAGACCGCATTCACCACCCTGATGGGTCTCAGCGAATTCAACTGTATGCCGTTCGGGCTCTGCAACGCACCAGGAACCTTCCAGCGGTTGATGGAATGCTGTCTGGGACACCGGAATTTCGAGACGGTCCTGTTATACCTGGACGATGTCATCGTTTATTCCAAAACCTACGAGGATCATCTGAAACACCCGGCAGAAGTGTCTGATGCCCTGGCAAGCTACGGCCTAAAGGCGAAACCCTCCAAGTGTCACCTCCTGAAACCAAAGGTGCAGTACCTGGGACACATGGTGAGTGCTGACGGAGTGGCTCCCGACCCTGATAAGATCACCGTGATTAAGGACTGGTCAAGACCATCCAGCATAAAGGAAGTGCGGCAGTTCCTCGGGTTAGAATCATAGAATCATAGAATGGTAGAGTTGGAAGGGACCTCCTGGGTCATCTGGTCCAACCCCCTGCTCAAAGCAGGATTCACTAGATCATCTCAGACAGATGTCTGTCCAGCCTCTGTTTGAAGACGTCCATTGAAGGGGAACTCACCACCTCTCGTGGCAGCCTGTTCCACTCATTAATCACCCTAACTGTCAAAAAGTTTTTTCTAATATCTAATCTGTGTCTCCTCCCATTTAGTTTCATCCCATTGCTTCTAGTCTTTCCTTGTGCAAATGAGAATAAAGATGATCCTTCTACAATGTGACAGCCCTTGACATATTTGTAGACAGCTATTAAGTCTCCTCTCAGTCTTCTTTTTTGCAAGCTAAACATTCCCAAATCCTGCAACCGTTCCTCATAGGACATGGTTTGCAGACCAGTCACCATTCTGGTCGCTCTTCTCTGAACTTGCTCCAGTTTGTCTATGTCTTTTTTAAAATGTGGTGCCCAAAACTGTACACAGTATTCCAGATGAGGTCTGACCAAAGAGGAGTAAAGACCGATAATGACTTCACGTGATCTAGACTGTATGCTTCTGTTAATACATCCCAGAATTGTATTTGCCTTTTTTGCTGCTGCATTACACTGTTGACTCATGTTCAATCTATGATCTATTAGTATACCTAAGTCTTTTTCACATGTACTGTTGCTTAGCTCTATTCCTCCCATTCTGTATATGCTTTTTTCATTTTTATTGCCCAGATGTAGTACTTTGCATTTTTCCCTGTTAAAAACCATTCTGTTGGTTGCTGCCCACTGCTCCAGTTTATTTAGGTCTTTTTGAATCCTCTCTCTCTCTTCTCTAGTATTAGCTATCCCTCCTAGCTTTGTGTCATCAGCAAATTTAATCAGTTTACCCTCAATTCCTTCATCTAAATCATTGATAAAGATGTTGAACAATACAGGTCCCAGGACGGAGCCCTGTGGTACCCCACTTGAGACATTCATCCAGCTGGATGTGAAGCCATTTACAACCACCCTTTGAGTCCGATCACTAAGCCAGTTATGAATCCACCTAACAGTTGCCTGGTCCATTGCATACTTGGTCATTTTTTCAATAAGGATGGTGTGAGATACTTTGTCAAATGCTTTGCTGAAGTCAAGATATACTATATCTACAGCATTTCCCTGATCCACCCAGTCAGTGATTCTGTCATAGAAGGAAATTAAGTTAGTCTGACATGACTTGTTAGTTACAAACCCATGCTGACTCTGGTTAATCACTTCATTCTTATCCATGTACTTACATACATGTTGTTTAATAATTTGTTCAAAGATCTTTCCTGGTATAGAAGTCAGACTCACCGGCCTATAGTTCCCAGGGTCCACCTTCTTCCCCTTTTTGAAGATAGGAACAACATTTGCTCTTCTCCAGTCTTCTGGGACTTCTCCTGTTCTCCAAGAATTTTCAAAGATTATGGAGAGTGGTTCTAAAATTTCTTCTACGATCTCCTTCAGTACTCTGGGGTGTAATTGATCTGGACCTGGAGACTTGAACTCATTTATGTTAGCTAAATATTCCCTCACAATCTTTCTGTTTACAGATAACTTGGATTCCTCTATTCCTTTAAAAGGACAGTGAAGATCAGTTGATGTTACATTTTCTTTCTGAGAGAAAACAGATGCAAAATAGGAATTAAAAAGTTCGGCCTTCTCAACATCCTCTCTTACCATGTCTCCATTTTCATCCTGTAAAAATCCTATAGCATCTTTGACTTTTCTTTTACTTTTGACATACCCCCAAAATCCTTTTTTATTGCTTTTGACATCTCTTGCAAGCCTTAATTCATTGTCAGCTTTAGCTAACCTGATACGTGCCCTGCAGGATCTGCAGACTGCATTATAATCTTCTTTAGATATGCCTCCCTCTTTCCATTTAATAAACATTTCTTTCTTTCTTTTTAGCATGTGTTTAAGTTCTGTGTTCATCCATCCTGGTTTCCTTAAATGCTTCCCATTCTTCCTACTTTTCGGGATTGTTAACGATTGTGCTTTGAGAATCTCATTTTTAAAAATTTCCCATCCTTCCTGGACATTTTTGTCCTTAAGGACATCCAGCCATTGGATCCCTCCTATTCTCTTTCTGAGTCTCTTAAAATCTGCCTTTCTAAAATCTAACCTTGAAGTTTGAGTCTTCACATGTCTTCCTCCTCTAGTTATCCAAAATTCTATAATAGCATGATCGCTGCCTCCTAGGGTCCCAGCCACCTTTACCTCCTCAACCGTTTCCTCCCTGTTTATAAGGATTAGATCCAAAGTAGCAGATCCCCTTGTTTTCTCCCCTACCTTTTGGAAGATAAAGTTGTCAGCAAGAGAGGATAAGAATTTGCTTGACCTGTTAGTTTTACTTGAGAGAGATTCCCAACAAATGTCTGGATAGTTGAAATCTCCCATGACCACTACGTCATATTTTTTGGAGAACTTGGTCATTTGATACATAAAGAGTTCATCCATATCTTCAGCTTGCCCAGGTGGCCTGTAGTAAATGCCTACAATGGTGTCCTTTCCGCTGTTCTCTCCTTGTATTCTTACCCAAACAGTTTCCACAGAACTCCCAGTCTCTGAAGCTTCAATCTCTGTGCAGATATACGCTTTTCTAACATACAATGCAACACCTCCTCCTCGTTTATCAAGTCTGTTTCTTGCAAATAAGTTGTATCCTTTTAGCCTTTTATTCCAATCATGTGTATCGTCCCACCAAGTTTCAGTGATTCCAATGACATCATATTCCTTTTCCTGCATTAGTAGTTATTATTATTATTTATTATTATAGCGCCATTTATTCCATGGCGCTTTACATGTGATAGGGATATACATAACAAAAGCATTTACATAATCTTAACAAAACGAGTCAGCGACTGGTACAGGAGGAGCGAGGACCCTGCCCGCGAGGGCTCACAGTCTACAAGGGATGGGTGAGGATACAGTAGGTGAGGGTAGAGCTGGACGTGCAGTGGTGTTTACTGCAGGTTGTAGGCTTGTCGGAAGAGGTGGGTCTTCAGGTTCCTTTTGAAGGTTTCCACGGTCGGCGAGAGTCTGATATGTTGGGGTAGAGAGTTCCAGAGTAGGGGGGAAGCACGGGAGAAATCTTGTATACGATTGTGGGAGGAGGAGATAAGAGGGGAGTAGAGCAGGAGATCTTGTGAGGATCGGAGGTTGCGTGCAGGTAAGTACCGGGAGACTAGGTCACAGATGTATTGGGGAGACAGGTTGTGGATGGCTTTGTATGCCATGGTTACAGTTTTGAACTGAATTCTCTGGGCAATGGGGAGCCAGTGAAGGGATTGACAGAGAGGAGAGGCCGGGGAATAGCGGGGGGACAGGTGGATTAGTCGAGCAGCAGAGTTTAGGATAGATTGGAGAGGTGCAAGAGTGTTGGAAGGGAGGCCACGGAGCAGGAGGTTGCAGTAGTCGAGGCGGGATATGATGAGGGCATGCACTAGTGTTTTTGCAGAGTCTTTGCTGAGGAATGCACGGATCCGGGAGATGTTTTTGAGTTGGAGTCGGCAGGAGGTGGAAAGGGCTTGGATATGTGGCTTGAAGGAGAGATCAGAGTCCAGGGTTACCCCAAGGCAGCGAGCTTGTGGGACTGGGGAGAGTGAACAGCCATTGACGTTGATGGATAGGTTGGATGGGGGATGTGAATGAGAGGGTGGAAAGATGATGAACTCTGTTTTATCCATGTTGAGTTTTAGAAATCTGTCGGAGAAGAAGGATGAGATGGCGGACAGACATTGTGGGATTCTGGTTAGTAGGGAGGAGATATCGGGTCCAGAGAGGTAGATCTGTGTATCGTCAGCATAGAGGTGATACTGAAAGCCGTGAGACTCTATGAGCTGTCCCAGGCCGAAGGTGTAGATGGAGAAGAGCAGAGGTCCTAGAACTGAACCTTGGGGGACACCGACAGATAGGGGGCGAGATGAGGAGGTGGTGCGTGAGTGAGAGACGCTGAATGTCCTGTCTGTTAAGTATGAGGAGATCCAAGATAGAGCCAAGTCCGTGATGCCAAGAGATGAGAGAATCTGGAGTACGAGGGAATGGTCCACTGTGTCAAAGGCAGATGACAGGTCCAGAAGGAGGAGGATGGAGTAGTGTTGCTTGGATTTGGCATTTAGTAGGTCGTTGGTGACTTTGGTCAGGGCAGTTTCAGTCGAGTGATGCGGTCGGAAGCCAGATTGTAGACGGTCGAAGAGGGAGCAGGAGGAGAAGTGGGAGGACAGTTCAAGGTGGACATGTTGTTCTAGAAGTTTTGAGGCAAAGGGGAGGAGTGATATGGGGCGGTAGCTGGTCAGAGAGGAAAGGTCAAGGGAGGGCTTTTTGAGGATGGGTGTGATTGCGGCATGTTTGAAACATGAGGGGAAGACTCCGGTTGTTAGTGATAGATTGAAGAGGTGGGTTAGGGTTGGGATGAAGACTGTGGTGAGGTTAGTGATGAGGTGGGATGGGATTGGGTCAAGTTCGCAGGTGGTGAGGTGTGATTTGGAGAGTAAGGAGGAGACTTGACCTTCTGTAATGGTGGAGAAGTGGGGTTTGGAGGAGGAGGGTTGAGTAGATATGAGGAGGGGTTGTGTGGACTTTAGGCCAAAGTTTTGTCTGATGGTGTCAATCTTCTGTTTGAAGAATGAGGCAAAGTCGTCGGCTGAGATGAGAGAAGAGGGAGGAGGTGCTGGGGGACGAAGGAGAGAGTTGAAAGTGTTAAATAGCTGTTTAGGGTTGTGAGATAGGGAGGATATGAGAGATGAGAAGTAGGTTTGTTTTGCTGTAGTGAGTGCGGACTTGAAATTAGTAAGGGATTGCTTGAATGCGATGAAGTGCTCGATGGAGTGAGACCTTTTCCATCTCCGCTCCGCAACCCTGGAGGCCCGGCGCAGTTCTTTGGTAAGTTTAGTGTGCCAGGGTTGCCTGTTGAATGTGCGAGGTGTGGTGTGTGTGAGAGGGGCGATCGAGTCTAGAGCTGAAGCTATTGTGGTGTTATATAAAGCAGCAGCAACGTCTGCATCGTGCAAGGAATTTATGTCTGTGAGAGGAAGGAGGGATTCAGAGAGAGAGTGTAGGTCAAGGTGTTTGAGATTTCTGCGAGGGTGTGTGAGTTTGTGGAGTGGGGATTGTGCACCCGGAGAGGAGAGGGTAGAGAATGTGAGGAGGTTATGGTCAGAGAGAGGGAGTGGTGAGTTAGAGAGGTTAGATAGGGAACAGAGGCGGGTGAAGATGAGGTCCAGTGTGTGGCCATCTTTGTGGGTGGGTGTGGAAGACCATTGAGTGAGTCCAAAGGAGGAAGTGAGGGATAGGAGCTTAGAGACAGACGAGTGGGGAGTGTCAATGGGGATGTTGAAGTCACCCATTATGATAGTGGGGATGTCAGTGGAAAGGAAGTGAAGCAGCCAGGTAGTGAAATGGTCTAAGAAGGTGGTGGCTTGCCCTGGGGGTCGGTAAACGACGGCCAGTTGGAGGTTGGAGGGGGAATAGATGCGCACACAGTGCACCTCAAAAGAGGGGAGTGTAACGGAGGGTGGCAGTGGGATTTTGGTGAAAGCGCAGAGTTCTGATAGGAGGAAACCTACGCCTCCACCATGTTTGCCATTGGGGCGGGGGGTGTGGGAAAGGTGGAATCCGCCATATGAAAGGGCAGCTGGGGAGGCTGTGTCAGAGGGGGTGAGCCAGGTTTCGGTGATGGCGAGGAAGGAGAGTTTGTTTGTAATGAAAAGATTGTGGATAAAGGAAAGTTTGTTGCAGACAGAGCGAGCGTTCCATAGAGCTCCTGTTAGTATAGCTGAGGAGGTGGGTATTAGTTGGATGGGTATGAGGTTAGAAGGGTTGCGACAGTTTGAGGAAGGTCGTGGATAGGAGGTAGAAGTGACTGTGGGGATATGGCGAGGAGGACCAGGATTTGGAGAGATATCTCCAGCAGTGAGGAGGAGCAGAGAAAGTGTTAGCAGGTGGGAGCAAGAGAGAGCATGAGGTGGCTGTCTGTGTTTGGAGATCCAGGATTGAATGTTGAGGAATAATTTGGAGGAGGAGGTGAGATGAATGGGGAGGATAGAGGGAGAGATGAAGAGTTTCTTACTTGGTGTAGGGATTTGAGGGGCTATTAGAAAGTGGAGGACTATAGAGGAAAAAGTGAGAGCTAACAGAAACATAGTTAAAGGAGAGTAAGTGGTCAAAGTGTTTGTTACCTGACTCCTGCCCCGACTAACTGCCTCTGAAATAACTGCCACTTCTCTCCGAAGCCACTTAGCACAAGAAGACGCGTGCACACCCCAGCACGCGTGCACCCCTTACAGAGAGTCTAAATATATAGGCCACATTAAACTATATCAGGTGTAGGGCATTGTGGGAACGGCTTGTGGATAAATTAACAGCTGGTCATTTCAACAGGAGATGGCTGGGTGATCAAAGACAGAGCCAGGACGCAAGTCTCTGCAGTTTAGCACCTCTAAAAATCAGATAAGGTATATAGTGGGGAAGGGACAAACATATGTGAATATTGATTGGAGTGGGACAGATGAAGCAGGGGAATTATGCAGAGCATGTACCAGAGAGATGGGTCAGCAGAGCATTAGATGACAGCATACATAGGAGCAGGGGAATTATGCAGAGCATGTACCAGAGAGATGGGTCAGCAGAGCATTAGATGACAGCATACATAGGAGCAGGGGAATTATGCAGAGCATGTACCAGAGAGATGGGTCAGCAGAGCATTAGATGACAGCATACATAGGAGCAGGGGAATTATGCAGAGCATGTACCAGAGAGATGGGTCATTAGTAGTTCCAATTCTCCTTGTTTGTTGCCCATGCTTTGTGCATTTGTATAAAAACATTTTAGTTTGTGATTGGTTTCTCTTCCTCCCATATTTTTATTATTTAAATTGTTTTGTCTTTGTTCTTCCTTTCCACTTCCAGTAGCAGAGATCTCAATAGTATTTGTCAGCTGTATGGCTTTTTCTGGCCTTTTGCTTCCCTTCCCACATTGTTCTAGTTTAAAGCTCTTCTGATGAGTGTAGCAAGGCGACTTCCAAATACATGTTTTCCAGTCTTCGTAAGGTGCACCCCATCTCTAGCAAGTAGTCCATCGTATAGGTAATTCATTCCGTGATCCAGAAATCCAAATCCTTGTTGACGGCACCATCGACTTAGCCAGTTGTTCACCTGTAGAATCTTATTCCACCTCATTGTTCCATGGCCATCCACTGGGAGGATGGATGAGAAGACCACCTGCGCTCCCAATTCTTTCACTTTCTTGCCTAAGTCTTCAAAGTCACTGCAGATGGTTTCCAGGTCCTTTCTTGCGGTGTCATTTGTCCCCACATGTATTAGCAGGAATGGGTAGTGATCTGTAGGTCTGAAGAGTCTTGATATCCTGTCAGACACATCTTTAATTTTTGCTCCTGGAAGACAGCACATTTCTCTTGAGGTTATGTCTGGTCTGCAGATAACGGCCTCTGTTCCTCTTAACAGGGAATCCCCCATGACCACCACTCTCCATTTTTTCTACTACCGAAGATTCATTCCCGTTTTCACCAAAATGGCAGCCCCTATGCAGGACCTCCTGATAGGCCAATCCAGGATGGCCAAAAACCAGAAGCCGCCCTTCAGATGGGAAAAGCTGGAAGAAGAGTCCTTCTGCCAGCTAAAATGGCCCTCACGGGGGATGAAATCCTGGCGTACATTGACTACAGCCAGCCCTTTATCCTCCACACAGTCGCAAGCAACATCGGGCTAGGAGCCGTACTGTCCCAGATCCAGCAGGGGAAAGAACGGGTAATCGCTTACGCCAGCCGAAAACTACAGCCCACAGAGAGAAACCCTGAGAATTATAGCTCATTCAAGCTAGAGTTCCTGGCGGTGGTGTGGGCAGTGACCGAACGTTTCAAGCATTACCTTGCCTCTTCCAAGTTCACAGTGTACACGGATAACAACCCGTTGACACACCTGGACACTGCAAGGCTTGGTGCCCTGGAGCAGAGATGGATGGCCCGCCTGTCCAACTATGAATTCACCATCAAATACCGGGCGGGACGCTCAAATGCCAACGCGGATGCCCTGTCCAGAATGCCAAACTTACTGGACGTAGGGGAAAATCCAGAAGATCTGGAAGAAGTCGAACTCCCTGAGTTCCACCGTCATGGGATTACCCTGTATTCCCACCGTGTGAAGGACAGGCGCTCTGCTACATTCAATCCCTTACCCCACTACAGCTGGGCGGAGACACAAGACAGTGATCCCGCAGTCCGTCTGGTGAAGGAAATGCTGACACAGGCTGATGCCCGTCTTGACCCAGACGCTCCGGAGGAGACCAAGCAACTGTGGAAGGAGAAAAGTAAGCTGTTTCTCTAAAGGGAGAAGCTGTGCCGGAGAATGGTCAACTCTCGAACACATGAGCTGACCTGGCAGGTAGTGGTCCCAAGACGAGACGCGGCTATGGTTCTGAAGGCATACCACAACGGAGCAGGACACTTCGAATGGAAAAAGCTGGAGTTCTTGTTGCGTGAACGGTTCTACTGGGTAGGCATGTGAGGAGCCATCGAGAGGTGGTGCAGAGACTGTGGCCCGTGCAACCTAAGAAGAAAGGACCGTGCCTGCCAGAAGACTCCCCTGCAGTCCATCATCACCAGGCAGCCACTGGAACTGGTAGCCCTGGACCATGTGAAACTGGCTCCAAGCAGATCTGGGTACGTCTACGCCCTCACCATCGTAGATCACTACTCCCGGTTCCTGGTGGTGGTCCCTGTCAAGGACTTAACGGCTCAAACAGCAGCTAGAGCCTTCCAGCAGCACTTCTGCCGTCCACACGGGTATCCAGAGCAAGTGTTGACTGACCAAGGTCCAGCCTTCGAAGCGGAGGTCTTCCAAGAGTTCTGCAATCTGTATGGCTGCAAGAAGATAAGAACAACGCCCTATGACCCTCAGACCAACGGACTATGTGAGAAAATGAACCAGGTGGTGATAGACTTGCTAAAAACATTGCCCCTGGAAGAACGCAGTCTGTGGCCTGAAAAACTGCCTGATTTGGTGGACTTGTACAATCACATCCCCGTAGGCTCCACCAACTGTACCCCGGCTTACCTAATGAGAGCAAGACCTGGTAAGCTGCCTATTGACCTGGATATGGGAGTCCTGACACCTGAGGACACCTTGCCAAAGGCAGACTGGGATACAGAACGGCAGCAGCAGTATCGGAAAGTACAGGAGAGCGTCGAGCGAAGTCTGTCTCAAGCAAGAGAAAGGCAAGAGAAGGCTTACAACCAGTATGCTCCTGCATTTCCCCTGGTACCTGGAGAGCAGGTCTTGAAGAGAAAGAGACGGCTCCACAAGTTGGATGATCAGTGGGAGAAGGACCCGTACACCGTACTGCCCTCAAGTCATGAGTACCCAAAAGTATGTATCATCAGTAAGAACGGAGGAGAAACCACAGCCATTGTCTCCAGAGACCAACTGAAGAAGTGTCCTGAGCAGCTGCAAAGCCCTGAAGAAGATCAAGAAAACCCTCGACCCGCAGAGGAAAGGGAAGAAATGATCAGTACCGTACTCGGAGACTTTCCCCGGTTCTGGACTCAGATTAACAACGCAGTCGTGGTACCCGTCCTCACCTTTCTCCAGCCAGCCCCAGAAGAGCCTACAGAAGAACAGGTAGTGTCAGAAGAGCAGCCGGCCCAGGAGGCAGAAGAACCCATACCAGCAGCCCAGGAGAATCAACCCTCTGCTAGTAGTGAACCTGCCGTGCCCCTAGTAAGCCAAAGAGTACACAGAAAGCTGCCAGACCTACCCGCAACACCTCCTACACCCTGTAGTGCAGAACCAGATAGTGGGTTACGTAGGTCCACCAGGAGCACTAGAGGACAAATGCACGCTCGCTGGAGAATCTAAACTGTAATATATATTTACCTGTACATACGTAAATGTTGAAAATGGTTTATGTTTGTTGCCTGGTAACTAATTATGTTTCTCTAGTTACCCTTCAGGTTTATTTGGACTGACAGGTTATGGACGCTGAATAACCAGAACTACATGTAGATAGTTGCACCTTGGTGCCTGTTGCGAAGATGGCCACGGAAGAGAAAACCTGTCTGGCGTGGCCTCCTTGTGGCCCAAAGTAGCTAGCCTCAGCCTTGCAGCCACGCCCAGGGCCAACGCTTGGGGTTTGCTTTGGACAGGTCCCCTACTCTGTGCCAAGACTTCACCTTGTTGGGTGATATGGACACCCGGTTACGGACACGCCGTGACCTCTAAAGACTAAAGCTTCTTGTATATATATTGTTGTATTATTGTTTATACCCTGTGTTTGTGTTTTCTTAAAAATGTGTTTAGTCCCTGAGTACTAAAATTCACTAGGGGGGAATGTGGCACCCCAGGGGTCTGGTTACCACAGTAATAGAATTATTACGTCTGAGAGCAAGTGGGAGGTTTCTCTGGTCAGGAGCCCTAAGCATGCAACACAGCCCACCCAGACCTGGGAGGGGAGGAATCTGCCCTTATAAACTGGGTCTGGGGCGGATTAGTAGAGTCAGAGCCTGGAGAGGAAAAGTTACAGCAGGAGCTCTGTAGGAGCTAGGAGCAGAAGACCGGGGGCTGGAAGCTAAGCAGAGATATAGCTCGCCCTGGCAGAAGAATCTAATAACCGGACACAGGAGTCCGAGGCTGTGGGGACTGATATCCACCAAGCAGCAGAAACCAGCCGGCAGGGGACTCCAGGTCCTCTGGCCATAGAAGCCCGGAGGCTCAGTCACAAGGAAGGGACCAGCACCACCATCCAGGAGCGGAGGCTAACAGAAGGCCCCAAGTCACCAGCCATACGGGTGAGCACCACACGGTATACTCAGGGACGTGGGCTACTTCTACCCGCTTACAGCAAGGTAGCCAGAAAGAGTGCAGATAGACGGGGAAGCCTACAACTCCACCTGGCCAGGGAAACTCCTGTTTGCTTGCAGACTGACCAGGCCCCTTATGTTAGCCAGTACTCCCGGGAGGGTCTGCCTTAACATCACCAGTAAAGACCCTGAACTGCACTGCAAAGACTCTGAGTCGTTCCTGCTTCATCGCCGCACCAGCACTACTAGTGCTGGGACTCCCGTGCACTATCACCCTCACCATCAACTACACTGCTGTAACGGGTCTGGGAGGTGGAACCTCTCAGCAACTATGCAAGGGGGCAGTCCTTGTAAGGAAGCGGGTGGCTCCCAGGGAAGACGGGCAGGTATTCACGGCAAGTGACAGGGACAGTCTCTGGGTAGAAGGGCAGGTAGTCACGGCAAGTGACAGGGACAGTCTCTGGGTAGAAGGGCAGGTAGTCACGGCAAGTGACAGGGACAGTCTCTGGGTAGAAGGGCAGCAGACAGGTGGCTGGTGAGCGCTCCCAGGTGAGCGGGCGAGAGTCTCTGGACAGGCAGGTGGTCACGGGAAGTGACGGCAGAACCTCCAGGTAGACTAGCAGACAGATAGCAGGTGGACGCTCCCAGGTGAGCGGGCAAGAGTCTCTGGACAGGCAGGTGGTCACGGCAAGTGACGGTAGAGCCTCCAGGTAGGCTAGCAGGCAGGTAGCAGGTGAACGCTCCTAGGTGAGCGGGCAAGAGTCTCTGGACAGGCAGGTGGTCACGGCAAGTGACGGCAGAGCCTCCAGGTAGGCTAGCAGGCAGGTAACAGGTGAGCGCTCCCAGGTGAACGGGCAAGAGTCTCTGGACAGGCAGGTGGTCACGGCAAGTGACGGCAGAGCCTCCAGGTAGGCTAGCAGGCAGGTAGCAGGTGGGCGCTCCCAGGTGAGCGGGCAGGCTGGTCCATAGACTGACAGGTGTCGGAAGGCAGACCGTCGGACCGCAGGCTTGCAAGCAGGTAAGCGGATATCAGGCAGGTATCTAGCAGGAAACTGGCAGGTGACTGGCAGGTAACAAGCAGGAATCTGGCAGGTGACTGGCAGGTAACTGGTAACAGGACCTGAGGGCTGAAGCAGAGTGAAGGCTTTGCAACAACATTGCTCGGGCACCTCCATTTTGGAGGAGGTGCCTTATATATGGAGAGGTCCTCCGGCCATTGGCCAGGACTCCTTAGGACGGCGCGCGCGGCCCCTTTAAGAGAGGGGGAGCGCGCGCGCGCCCTAAGCACAGAGGCCGGGAAGCAGCGCGCGCTGCCAGCAGAGCGGGAGGAAGCCGCCGGGCACGGAGTGGAGAGGTGAGCGGAATGGCGTCCCTGCCTAGCAGGGGGCAGGGACGCTGACGCTACAACTGCCCTGGGGCTCCACTCTTCCCGTGGGGAGTCACACTACCTCAGCTGCACACACCATCAACCCCAGTGGTCTGCCTTGCAGTGGCGGTCCGCGCTGACCGCAATCCATGGGTGGCGTAGTCGGACAATTAACTTAAAACCCACAAAATACCGTCATTAGCCTGACCACCCTGAGCCACGGGACCGGGTCACCGCCACGGATACTACAACCCCCAGAAGCCCGGTTCCGGGTGCCCCTCGGCCCAGGGGGCGAGTCAGATTCATAACTGGCTTAGTGATCGGACTCAAAGAGTGGTCGTAAATGGCTTCACATTCAGTTGGATGAATGTCTCAAGTGGGGTACCACAGGGCTCTGTCCTGGGACCTGTATTGTTCAACATCTTTATCACTGATTTAGATGAAGGAATTGAGGGTAAACTGATTAAATTTGCTGATGACACAAAGCTAGGAGGGATAGCTAATACTAGAAAAGATAGAGAGAGGATTCAAAAAGACCTAAATAAACTGGAGCAGTGGGCAGTAACTAACAGAATGGTTTTTAACAGGGAAAAATGCAAAGTACTACATCTGGGCAATAAAAATGAAAAAAGCATATACAGAATGGGAGGAATAGGATTAAGCAACAGCACATGTGAAAAAGACTTAGGTATACTAATAGATCATAGACTGAACATGAGTCAACAGTGTGATGCAGCAGCAAAAAAGGCAAATTCAATTCTGGGATGTATTAACAGAAGCATACAGTCTAGATCACGTGAAGTCATTATCGGACTTTACTCCTCTTTGGTCAGACCTCATCTGGAATACTGCGTCCAGTTTTGGGCACCACATTTTAAAAAAGACATCGACAAACTGGAGCAAGTTCAGAGAAGAGCGACCAGAATGGTGACCGGTCTGCAAGCCATGTCCTATGAGGAACGGTTACAGGATTTGGGAATGTTTAGCTTGCAAAAAAGAAGACTGAGAGGAGACTTAATAGCTGTCTACAAATATGTCAAGGGCTGTCACATTGTAGAAGGATCATCTTTATTCTCATTTGCACAAGTAAAGACTAGAAGCAATGGAATGAAAATGAATGGTAGGAGACACAGATTAGATATTAGGAAAAACTTTTTGACAGTTAGGGTGATCAATGAGTGGAACAGGCTGCCACGAGAGGTGGTGAGTTCCCCGTCAATGGACGTCTTCAAAAAGAGGCTGGACAGATATCTGTCTGAGATGATTTAGTGAATCCTGCTTTGAGAAGGGGGGTTGGACCAGATGACCCAGGAGGTCCCCTCCAACTCTATGAAATTCTATGAAATCATTTAAAAAAATGCAGTACAATCCAGGTGGTATGGAATGAAATGTGGTGAAGTTCGACATGTGGTAGTTGATCTTCCACACAAATGCACAACTAGATGCACATTTCTTGGGCTAACTGATGAATAAACAGGGAGAGAAGGAAGAATACTATAACCAGTACATGATGATGAAGATGGTGATAATGATATTGACCAGGCCGAACTTAAACATGGGACCTGGTTACCAGAAAGATGATCAAGAGAACGAGTACAGCATGAGAGAGCCTTACTAACATTGCTGGTCCATTTTTTTTCCTATGAGAGCAGGTTATGCTGCTTCAGGTGCTTACCGAGAGCCAAACTTCATAGTTTATTTGTGCCGGGACATTCATGACTTATTTTCCTACTGCAGAGCCTGTACACTGCAATAGATTAGTCATCCAGCAACATGGAAAGAATTCCCACATACATAGAACACATCACCATCACGACTACCACCAAAGTTTTCAGGTGCTATTGAGGCTCCTCCACCAGCAGCACTCATGGCATCAACTACCCTGAGCAGACAAGAGAAGAAGAAAATCTGTCCCCTGTCGATCATTTGGCTTGAAGTCGACTTCACCCTCCTCTTGTGATGACATCACCTTCACTGCAACCTGATCTGGTTCTGAGGTCTTGTTCACCACATAATCATCATCAGTGTAATCGTCATCACCATCCCTGACTTGGCTGTCAGTTGTGTCCTATGCTCCCCTTCCCCACTTGATTCCTACCTCTATATTTGCCTCAACTTAAAGCGCTAATACTATTGCCAGTGCCCCCGACAGAACCAGTAACACAGCTATGTGTGAATAGTACCCTCCATCTTCTCCGGTCCCATGTCATCCACGTATAAATCCAAGATATTTTAGATGAAAAAAACATAATTTTTAATTTCCACAAGCCAGCATAAAATTCTGTTAAGTTCAAAATGCTCATCACACCCTCATATTAAATTTATGAGGAGTGTAGTTTCCAAAGTGGGATCACTTTTTGGGTAGGGTGGGTTCTGCTGTTCTAGTGCACCTTCTCTGACTAGCACTTATTTCAGTTTTTTCTTCAGCAGAAAAAATTGTGCTGAGGGCCTTGAACTGGCTTTTTGCTTTCTAGTGCTTGGAAAATGAAGAAAATATGTAATTTATGGGCAGTAGGATAAGGTGTCAGAGTTTTCTGCTGCGGGTCCCTCTCCTATCTCTCTTTCCCTAATCATATGAATCTATGTATTTTTCACAGACTACTACTACCCAAGTTCTATCTTCAGTACAGCAGTTTTACTCCTAACTCTGTCTGAAGTAGTTGTCCAATGTTTTAGCCCTTTCTCTTCATATCCTTAATGCTCAACTGTACACTCTGAGCTACTCTGTATAGCCTGTAACACCCCAAAATGTCTGCTGCATTCCTTGCCTCAGCTTTTATAGCGGCTTTGATAGTAAATCCTGATTTGCTGCACTCTACCATGTGATGTGATATTTGCGGGGCATTTTGAGGACGCCCACGCGGCCACACTTAAGGTCATGTGAATCCTCTCTTACTGATGCAATGTCCAGCAATGTGAAATATGTCACCTGGCATTTTTGGGGTGATTAGTGTGAATTGACTCTCAAATTGTTCAGGGCCTGCGAATTTTATGAAATTCAACACAAAGTAGTTTAGCATCTCAACGATTTGTTCATCTCTATAATTGAGTATACTTTTTTATTTTTACACCATGCAAGGCCAGTTTAAAAAATAGCCTGACAACTCTTTTAAGATCAGTAAACTTGAGTTACAGTTGATAAATTATCTGAAGAAGCAGCTTTCAGGGTGTCCTGGGCAAGAAGTCAAAATTTCCATTTAGCCAGTGCTGTTTAAAAAAAAAAATATTCAAGCACTTGTTGAAGCGACCATGTTTCTGAGGATGTTTGAACTGTGTTGTCACTATAAAAGATTACCGTAAGGGGAATTACCAATAGCTAGAAAGGCTTATCTCTCAAGAGATCTCTCACATCCTCTTGAAGTCTTTTTCATAACTTACAATCTTAGTTTATGTTATCTAGCTATTATGCTAACACGTGCACTGCTCATACAGTGAAGACACTAATGCAGATCATTTTCACTTGGAACGTTTAGAAGATCAAAGTGATAATAGAGAAATATTCCAGGGAAGATTATGTAGTCACTTTTTTAATTTAGCTATTATTTTTCTTTTACGTTGACATTTGTTTTCACACGAGGTTTGTCTTTGCAATTCTAAAAAACATCACCATTCCAGATATGTATCGGGAGACATTTATTAGGGAGGGTCGCTAATTCTCTATGATTTTTCAATAACAGATGTGGAATATAAATTTATATGATGTGAATGTACACTGCTCAAAAAAATAAAGGGAACACTTAAGCAACAGAATATAACTCCAAGTAAATCAAACTTCTGTGAAATCAAACTGTCCACTTAGGAAGCAACACTGATTGACAATCAATTTCACATGCTGTTGTGCAAATGGAATAGACAATAGATGGAAATTATTGGCAATTATCAATACACACTCAATAAAGGAGTGGTTCTGCAGGTGGGGACCACAGACCACATCTCAGTACCAATGCTTTCTGGCTGATGTTTTGGTCACTTTTGAATGTTGGTTGTGCTTTCACACTCGTGGTAGCATGAGACGGACTCTACAACCCACAGAAGTTGCTCAGGTAGTGCAGCTCATCCAGGATGGCACAACATCAATGCGAGCTGTGGCAAGAAGGTTTGCCGTGTCTGTCAGTGTAGTGTCCAGAGGCTGGAAGCTCTACCAGGAGACAGGCCAGTACACCATGAGATGTGGAGGGGGCCATAGGAGGGCAAAAACCCAGCAGCAGGACCGCTACCTCCGCCTTTATGCAAGGAGGAACAGAAGGAGCACTGCCAGAGCCCTGCAAAATGACCTCCAGCAGGCCACAAATGTGCATGTGACTGCACAAACGGTTAGAAAGCGACTCCATGAGGGTGTTATGAGGGCCCGACGTCCACAGATGAGGGTTGTGCTCACAGCCCAACACCGTGCAGGAGGCTTGGAATTTGCCACAGAACACCAGGGTTGGCAAAGTCACCACTGGTGCCCTGTGCTCTTCACAGATGAAAGCAGGTTCACACTGAGCACATGTGACAGACGTGACAGAGTCTGAAGACACCACGGAGAGCGATCTGCTGCCTGCAACATCCTTCAGCATGACCAGTTTGGCAGTGGGTCAGTAATGGTGTGGGGTGGCATTTCTTTGGAGGGCCGCACAGCCCTCCATGTGCTCGCCAGAGGTAGCCGGACTGCCATTAGGTAACGAGATGAGATCCTCAGACCCCTTGTGAGACCATATGCTGGTGCTATTGGCCCTGGGTTCCTCCTAATGCAGGACAATGCCAGACCTCATGTGGCTGGAGTGTGTCAGCAGTTCCTGCAAGATGAAGGCATTGAAGCTATGGACTCGCCCGCCCGTTCCCCAGACCTGAATCCGATTGAGCACATCTGGGACATCATGTCTCGCTCCATCCACCAACGTCACGTTGCACCACAGACTGTCCAGGAGTTGGCGGATGCTTTAGTCCAGGTCTGGGAGGAGATCCCACAGGAGACCATCCGTAACCTCATCAGGAGCGTGCCCAGGCGTTGTAGAGAGGTCATACAGGCACGTGGAGGCCACACACAATACTGAGCCTCATTTTGACTTGTTTTAAGGACATTACATCAAAGTTGGATCAGCCTGTAGTGTGTTTTTCCACTTTAATTTTGGGGGTGACTCCAAATCCAGGACTCCATTGGTTAATAAATTTGATTTCCATTGATGATTTTTGTGTGATTTTGTTGTCAGCACATTCAACTTTGTACAGAACAAAGTATTCAATGAGAATATTTCATTCATTCAGATTTAGGATGTGTTATTTGAGTGTTCCCTTTATTTTTTTGAGCAGTGTATATTGGCTTACATGGAATGACCATGTATATGTGATACCTCCATTAGAGAGATGTGCCATCTCAAGTCTGAAAAGCATGCTATGTTTTGGAGTGTATCCAGAAAGAAATTAGACTTGGTAATTGTGCTTCTTTGCAATCTGGATTTTGGAAGCGCTATCATTGTTTCAACAGGATTCTTTGTAGATTATTCACACTTGGATTCAAAGTAAAAATACAATGTATTTGCTTTTCTGCTATGAAAAGAGATGATAGAGCTGTTGGTATAGTTTATTATGTTTGACACAACAGTAATTAAGGCCATCAAATTAGAGATGCTTAACTTCAAGAGTTTAACATTAGCCCTATGTCAGCCGAACCCCCCAATATCGACGGGTTCGGCTAATGGTCTAATGTGTATGGGGGCACCGGCTGACTGATTGTCAGGAGAGATGTAGATCAGGCATGTGCAATTGCGGATTGCCGATCACATTGTTCTCCCTGAGATAAGCTGCCAACCAATGTCTCAGTCTGCAGCTTTCTCATAGAGAACACAGGAGCACTTAGCCAAACAAGCACTTTTTTGTTCGGGGAAGTCGGTTGAGATGGTTGTCGGCTGAACGACTTTTTTGCCGTTAGCCATCTAATGCCCATCCAATGTGTATGGCTAGCTTTAGGAGCAAGAACTCAGGAGATTGTACAATGAAAGGATGTTCCACTGTTCGTATCTACAGTTATCAGCTTCAGATTCAGTCTTTTTTGGAATCTGGTAACAAGTGTATAATTTTACTTCAGCATCAATGCAAGTTTAATAAGGAATTACACAGTGCCTTCCAAGCCATTCTTGTTTCTGGATAATTAATAAGGATCCTGAACAGGAGGCCTCTCTCTATTAACACCAGATTCCATAATAGGGTATATCAGGATGTCTTCCTAAACCACACAATTAGCGATGAACGAGCATACTCGCCACTGTTCGGTACTCACCCGAGCATCTCACTGCTCAAGATGATCAGTGTTCCTCGAGTATTTCCAGGATGCTCGGGAGGGAGCTCGGGTCCCCACGCTGCATGTTTGGTGCTCTTTAGGCAGCCAATTAACATGCAGGGATTGCCTGCCACTCATTGTAATGCTGTAGCCATCTTGGTGGTGGCATTACAGTGATTGGTTGGCCTCATAGCGTCATCGGTTATATATGAGACCTAGTGATCTTATGCTCGTCACAGTGTACCCCGGAAACAGGCAGAGTAGGGAGAGGTGCTGCTGAGTGAGGGAGAGAATTGGCAGTGTAATAGTTAGGTATAGGTATTCCACAACATATATACGCTTCTCACTAAATTAGAATATCATCAAAAAGTTAATTTATTTCAGTACTTCAATACAAAAAGTGAAACTCGTATATTATATAGAGTCATTACAAACAGAGTGATCTATTTCAAGCATTTATTTCTGTTAATGTTGATGATTATGGCTTACAACCAATGAAAACACAAAAGTCATTATCTCAGTAAATAAGAATCATTAAGAAAAAACACCTGCAAAGGCTTCCGATGCATTTAAAAAGGTCCCTTAGTCTGTTTCAGTAGGCTCCACAATCATGGGGAAGACTGCTGACTTGACAGATGTCCAGAAGGCAGTAATTGACACACTCCACAAGGAGGGTTCACAGAGTGCTGTATCCAAGCATATTAATAGAATGTTGAGTAGAAGGGAAAAGTGTGGTAGAAAAAGGTGCACAAGCAACCAGGATAACCACAGCCTTGAAAGGATTGTTAAGAAAAGGCCATTCAAAAATTTGGGAGAGATTCACAAGGAGTGAACTGCTGCTGGAGTCATTGCTTCAAGAGCCACCACACACAGACGTATCCAGGACATGGGCTACAAGTGTCACATTCCTTGTGTCAAGCTACTCATGACCAATAGACAACACCAGAAGCGTCTTACTTGGGCCAAGGAGAAAAAGACCTGGACTGTTGCTCAGTGGTCCAATGTGTTGTTTTCAGATGAAAGTGAATTTTGCATTTCATTTGGAAATCAAGGTCCCAGAGCCTGGAAGACGAGTGGAGAGGCACACAATCCAAGCTGCTTGAGGTCTAGTGTGAAGTGTCCACAATCAGTGATGGTTTGTGGAGCCATGTCATCTGCTGGTGTAGGTCCACTGTGTTTTATCAGGACCAAAATCAGTGCAGCCGTCTACCAGGAGATTTTAGAGCACTTCATGCTTCCCTCTGCCGACAAGCTTTTTGGGGATGGAAATTTCATTCTCCAGCTGGACTTGGCACCTGTCCACACTGCCAAAAGTACCAATATCTGGCTTAAAAACAACAGTATCACTGTGCTTGATTGTCCAGCAAACTTGCCTGACCTTAACCCCATAGACAATCTATGGGGTATTGTCAAGAGGAAGATGAGAGACACCAGACCCAACAATGCAGACGAGCTGAAGGCTGCTATCAAAGCAAACTGAGCTTCCATAACACCATAGCAGTGCCACAGGCTGATCGCCTCCATGCCACGCCGCATTGATGCAGTAATTGATGCAAAAGGAGCCCCGACCAAGTATTGAGTGCATTTACTGAACATACATTTCAGTAGGCCAACATTTCGGATTTTAAAAACATTTTTCATGCTGTTGTTATAAAGTATTCTAATTTACTGAGATAATGACTTTTGTGTTTTCATTGGCTGTAAGCCATAATCCATCAACAATAACAAAAATAAACACATGAAATAGATCACTCTGTTTGTAATAACTCTATATAATATATGAGTTTCACTTTTTGTGTTGAAGAACTGAAATCAATTAACTTTTTGATGATATTCTTATTTTAGTGAGAAGCACTTGTATATATCCATCTGAACTAACAGTCCTTCGGAGGACTAATCCAGCTACATATATTTTTGGTGATAGCAGGAGTTAGGCAGGGTTTGTGGACAGTGCATACAGCACAATAGGATCCATTGCACATTCTGTCTGCTGCCGCTGCCTGTTACAGATATCCATTGGACTAGATATCAGGGCTAATTTGTTTTTTTGCTCTTAATCCTGATTATTTCCTTAAAAAGCAACATTTTGCTGCTCCAAGATATTATACTCCATTTAGAGTTTGACAGCACCACAACAGGCAGGAACAAGCATTGGGGTGGCCACAAACACAAGGCGAGCAACTGTTCCCCGGAACACCAACACTATGGAAGTTTCCAGTCCAACTGTTAGGTCTTCTAGAGTCTGGATTTTTTTTAAGACTGTCCAGATAACCCCAAAAAGGCCATTTGCAACATCTGCCAGGCCAGCATCAGCAGGGGCAGCAAAGCTACCAGCCTGACCACCACCAGCATCCTCAGGCATATGACAGCAAAGCACCTGGCTAGGTGGGCCGAACGCCAGGGTTCAGAAGCAGTGTTGTGCGTGCATGCCAATCCCCCGCCCATGGCGCAAGTGAAGATGCCTTCCACCCTGCACCTGTTGTTGCACACTTGCAACCACCACCATCATCAACCACGTCCAAGTCATTGTCCCAGCGCAGCGTTCAGTAGTCCCTACCCTAGTCCTTTGAATGCAAGCACAAATACGCAGCCAACCACCCACAGGCCACACTACTAAACTCTCACATTTCAAGAATGCTTGCCCTTGAAATGTTGCCTTTTAGGCTGGTGGAGACAGAATCTTTCCGCAACCTGATGGTGGCGGCCGTCCCTCTGTACTCGGTCCCCAACCGCCTCTATTTCTACCGGTGTGCCATCCCTGCATTACACAAGCATGTGTTCCAGAACATTAGCAGTGCCCTCAACAACGCAGTTACTGGGAAGGTCCACCTAACAACGGACACGTGGACAAGTGCTTGTGGGCAAGGACAGTGCTTGTGGGCAGCATTTGCAGCTTCCAGCTCACCGACTGGTGTGCGATGTCACCACGCATTGGAACTCAAACTTGCAGGTTTTGGGAAGGATTTGTGAGCAGCAGAGGGCAGTTGTTAAGTGTCAGCTTCAACATACTTGTCGGTATTCAGGTCAGCCTCCACACATAAGAGCTCATTAGTGGGCATGGATGTCAGACATCTGTGCCATCCTCCAAAACTTTGAGGACTCCACCAAGATGGAGAGCTGCGATGTCATAATTGGCGTCACCATCCCACTTTTCTATGTACTGAAATGCTCGCTGCTCACAATTAAAGTGGAGGCATTGAAGACGGAGCACGATGATATGGAGCAAGGAACCATACAGGGTGATTCCACACAGCCTAGCCTTATCTCATCCCAATGCGGATTGAGTGACAATGAGGAAGAGGAGGAGGAAGAACAGGAGCCAGTTTCCTGCGCTATAGACGGTACTATACACACAACTGTCATACCGTCTGTTCAGCATGGATTGCCTGAGGAGAGGGAGAACGAGGAGGAGGATGAGGAGGAGAGCATGGTCAGTCATCCTCTTGGTGAGGACTTGGGAGTCTTGCCTGTTAGCAGTCTGGCACACATGGCTGAGTCTATGTTATGCTGCCTTTCCCGTGACCCTTGTGTTTTCACAATTTTAGGTGACAGTCATTACAGGTTGGTGACACTTCTAGACCCACGCTACAAGGATAACTTTCTATCTCTCCTTGCGGCGGAGAGGTCTACTAAAATGTACCAGAAGGCCCTTGTTGTGGAATTATTAAAAAATTTCCCATCTGAAATCGCGGCGGTAGAGGTCACACTTCATTTCACAACTAAGGAGTACAGGCAAGGGAGACACAAATACAAAGCAGCAGAGACAGGGGAACACTATCAAAGGTGTGGGACAGTGTTGTCAGACCCTCCCAGCGCACAGGCCCTTATGCTCGGGGGTGGAAAAGTTTTCAAATATGCCGAAGGAGTACCTTGCCTATCGTACCAATGTCCTCCTTGATTCCTCTGTGCCTTATAATTATTGGGTATCCAAGCTGGACACGTGGCATGAACTGGCTCTCTACGCCTTGGAGGACCTGGCCTACCCTGCCACTAGCGTTTTGTCAGAGCGGGTTTTTATTGCAGCCGGGGGCATTATACCTTATAGACGCATCCGCCTGTCAACTGAAAATGTTGACGGGCTGACTCTTATAAAAATGAACAAGGGCTTTATTTGGGCCAGACTTCTCAACACCACCGGATGATAGCAGCAGAACATAAACTCAAATTCAGTGTCTTTTGGGAGGTCTATTCCCATGCACCTCTTCACACCCAGACTTGGGTATACGCTTCGTGATTTTGGCTATTTGCTGTTGTCCTCCTCCTTCTCCTCATCCTCATCCTCCACCATCATATCACCAGGGTGACCGTGAAGCAACACCCACATAATTTTTTTAAGGGTGTTTATGATGCCTGTAGGAATTTTTTGTTAGAGGCCTACCTCTAACATTTTGTATGAAATGTTTTTCAGCCCATGCATTTAGTGCATGGGCATTACCATATAGGAGAGCCACTCCTTAACAATGGTAACAATTTTTTGAATGAGGACCTCCTCCTCATCTCTTCAAAGGGGTAGTGGAATGCATCCAAATTTTTCAAAGGGGTACTGGGGTGCGTCCAAATTTTTGGCAGCCCTTGCATTCACTGCATAGGCAATAACAGTTTAGGAGACCAGCTCCTTTGTAATGGGAACACTTTTTTTACTGAGGCCCTCCTCTATGTCTCAAAGGGGTATTGGGGTGCATCCAAATTTTTGGCAGCCTTTGCATTCACTGTTGAAGCGCAGGCTAGCCGATTTTAATGTGTCATTAAATAAAGACTTTGGATTACTTACCGGGGACGTATTAGTACGCATATTTGCGTGTCCTGGGTTCAGTGAGGGCTGCTGCGCTGAGCCCTCACTGAACGGAGCACATGTCGGCTGATTCTTACAGCTGACATGTGCCCGCAACAGCCGCGGGTGGAATCGCGATCCACCCGCGGCTGTTAACATGTTAAATGCCGCTGTCAATCTCCGACAGCAGCATTTAACGCGCGCTTCCGGGTAGCGCGTCATAAGCCCCGCCCACCGGCGACCCCGTCACGTGATCGCGGGTCGCCGATGGGCGTGCATGACAACCCAGGGTCTGCAGCAGACGCCTGTGGTTGTCATGATCTTGTCGCTATGAGCGCCACCTAGTGGTCGGCGCTCATAGCACAGGACCATTTCTGCTGCATGCAGGGGACCTGCTCGTTCCCTGTATGTAGCAGAGGCGATCGGATAGTTGCTGCTTCTAGTCTCCTATGGAGACTATAGAAGCATGCAAAAAGTAAATAAAAAAAGGTTTTAAAAATATAAAAAAAAATAAAAAAATATAAAAGTTTAAATCACCCCCCTTTCGCCCCATTCAAAATAAAATATATAAAAAAAAAAACCACATACACATATTTGGTATCGCCGCGTTCAGAATCGCCCGATCTATCAATGTAAAAAAAGAATTAATCCGATCGGTAAACGGCGTAACGAGAAAAAAATTCTAAATGCCAGAATTACGTTTTTTGGTCGCCGCAAAATTGCAATAAAATGCAATAACGGGCGATCAAAACATCGGATCTACCCTAAATGTTATCAATAAAAACGTTTGCCTGGTGCACAAAAAATAAGCTATCAACCAGCCCCAGATCACGAAAAATGGAGACGCTACGGGTCTTAGAAAATGGCGCTATTTTTTTATTTATTTTTTTACCAAATTTTGGAATTTTTTTTCACCACTTAAATATAAAAGAACCTATACATGTTTGGTGTCTATGAACTCGTAATGACCTGTAGAATAAGAAGGGCAGTTTTAGCATTCAGTGAACGTGGTAAAAAAAATAAATAAAAAACAACTGTGGTATTGCACTTTTTTTGCAATTTTACCGCACTTGGAATTTTTTTCCCGTTTTCCCGTACAGGATATGGTAAAACTAGTAATGGCGTTGAAAAGTACAACTCGTCCCGCAAAAAATAAGCCCTCACATGGCCATATTGACCAAAAAATAAAAACGCTATGGCTCTGGGAACAAGGGGAGCAAAAACGAAAATGCAAAAACGGAAAATGCTCCGGGGCTTATGGGGTTAAAAGGTGTGGTGAGTGCCACTATTTTCTCTTTCATTCAATTCATGTATCTATTTTGGTGAGCATCCTGTACCACTAGGTTGAATTACTTAAATCCAGGATTGGAATGGTTCAATACACATTGGTATTTGGTGCCAGCTAGTTTCTCTATTCCTGAAGCTTCAAACAATTAGTTAACGTCACTCCTGTGCTAGACTCACAGCCACAATGGTCAGTACTGTTGTATAATATCATGCATGCTGCTGCTTTTCTCTATTTTATATAAAGAATAGCTGGAATCCGTCTTCCTGTGTGTACTGTGTATGAGAGACACAGCTGTGAGAGGAGAGAAGGGGGGTTATGGGAGGAGAGCAAGACTGTTTGTCATTATATGTCTCATATAGTAGTAAGCCTGCACTAAGCTATTATGGGGGGCGTGTTCTTTTTCCCCCTGTGTATTGTTGCCTGCTTATGATTGGTGAACGTCAATCAGGGTAAGAAGTGCAGGCCCCCTGTGAAAAATATCTGGTAATGCCCCCTTGGTCTTAAAATAAATTATAGCCTAAACTTTATAAGCCAATATCTCAGAGAGAAGAAATAAAAAAATAAAAACTACATTGCTCATCTTTGAAACCACTATTCTATGATGTTGCAAGTTTAACAAGCTGAAACTGGTGAAATATCCTCTTTAAGCTTTTCCTTTCCTAAGTATCTATCAGTTTTTATGTTTTGTCACGTAGTGTCTGATTTGTTTCAGCTCTTCCTTACCTTGGCAATTTCAGTGCAAATGCCATCCAAGAAGTAAAACGTTTATGTAAGCGTCTGAAAACTCTTGTTTACATTTGTATTTTTCCTGGATCCTTCGACCATTTCATTTTTCAGCACAGCACATAGTACAGTGGTTTATAAATTATCAAAACGAAAGACTGTTCCGACTTGTTTCCATTATTCTCAGAGAAGACAATTTTTCTCACTTCTTGGAAGCCTGCTTCTGAGGAATTACTGATTATGAACCCTCTAGATATTTGTCAAGTTAAACATTTAAAGAGACTAAGCCAAAATATAAAAATCTCCAAAGGAAAATTCACCAATTTATTGTTAACACATAAGCATATCCCTGACATAAGAAAAATGCTTACAGTTTGAATAATTTAGAAAATTTGGGTGCTAATAGCATGGGATTTTTTTTCCAGCTGCATGTGTACTTTCCCCAGAACCTTATTAATAAAGGGAAATAGGAAAAACTAAAAGATTGGAATTTTGAGACAAACCATTGGAGCCATTTGGACATCAAGAGGCTAAAATCTTCCAAGCAGACTATGATGAATCAATTTAAGTTGAAAATTTCTAAAACAGTCTTGTAAATACAACACGTTTCGGTAGGTCAGCTACCCTTTTTAGCTAAAGGAAATACTAAGAAACAGACTGCAACATCAACACTATATAACAAACAAAAACAGATATCAAAGTCGCCCTCCCAATGGGGTGTTGTTCAAGAACACACATGCATTGGAATTGCCATTAGGACGCAGTATGATGGAACATAGTGCACGGACCGGCCGCCAGCTCTTCCGACAACCGCATAGAAATACATGAAGCTGTCACTCTCGGGTCGGGAGAGCCACCGGCCAGCCCGTGTAGTGCGTTCCAATCTCACTCTGATTATATGGCTGTTTGACTGCTCACTTATCAATTCCAAACTGTACAATCCTAAAATACAATCTACATAGGTAATAGTTAAATATACTACAGTTCAGACAAAAATAAGTCATTGCAAATAAAAGACTATCAGGTGTCAAAAACAATAATTAGTCATTATAATTAAATATCTTCTTTTTTTTTACCTCTTGGCGCAAATGAACATAGTAACCATACATCTGCTCTATAGTCCACATGTGTGGAGCAGGCTCAGGATGCCAGGTGTGTTAGGCAGCAGTATTGCAGGGTATATAGTAGAAGCAATGAAAGGGCCACAGGTTTAAGTCGGTCAAGTGGACATAAAAAAAAAAAAAAGTTTTAAAAATTAAATAGAATATATATAAAAAAATCAACATATCTAATATCACCATGTCTGTAAAAGTATGATCTATCATGATATAGAAATAAATAAAGGGGTATTCTAAAGTTTGAAAGTTATATCCATAGGATAGGGTATAATTTTCCAATTCCTGGGGCCGATCGCTTGGGGCCCCAGTGATCCAGAGAGTTGGAGCTCTGAAGCCTGTGTGAATAGAGCAATGGTTGATCTTGCGCTCTGTCTCTCCATTCACTCTTAGAATGAATGAAACAGTATTGTGCATGATCGGCCTCTGCTCTATTCTCATGGGGCTCTTCGGAGCCCCAGTTTTCGGGATCACATAGGGCCCTAAGGATAGGGCAAGACTTTCAATCTTGAGAATATTCCTTTAACCCTCATGGTAAATGACAAGAAGAAAAAAAAAAAAAAAAACACCAGTATTTACATTTTTTTCCAAGAAAAAGTCCTCATATGGCTATATTGATGGAAAAAATAGAAAAATGAAAAATTTCCTGGAAGTGAAGGGTTTAATAAACAAAAGGCAATTACTGTTTTAAATGTTTGTACATAAAGATAAACATAAAATGTTACTAAGATATTACTGTATATGGGTCACTTGTAACAACTGCGAATCTCGGCAGGGATACAGCTAACAAGATTTTAATTTGTATATATATTCTTGCTAGCTGGATCACTCCTGACATGCACAGCTGCTATAAGCGACCCATTCAGTCTCCTGGTACCTTTTTTGGCTTTTTTTAAAAATACTAATATTTAAAACATTTATTAGTTTCTGTTTGGATTTCAGTTTAATGTAAAATTAAAGAGAATCTGTCAGCAGGGTTTGTTATGCAATCAGAGAGCAGCATAATGTAGGGACAAAGACCCTGATTCCAGTGATGTGTCACTTGCATGCTGTTATTTTCAATAATATTCTTTTTATTTGGGGGATTTTTTAACAATTTTTAGGGAGGGGATTATAGTTATAGTCAATAATGTGAGTGATGAAACATAACAGAATGATCTAAAACTAGTTCAACTAAACAAGTAAGTAAGACATTCTATCCAAAGAAGAATCAAGAGAGAGAAAAGGGTAGGTGCAAGAGGAAAAGGATGTGGAAGGAAAAGTTAGGAAAGGCAGAGGAGAAGGGGAAGAAAGAAAAGGGCCAAGGGGAAGGTTGGATCAGATAAACGTGGAGAGTCGGGATTGTATGCTGTTATTTTGATACAATAACAGTTTTCTCTGCTGCAGATCTAGCAGTGCTCAGAATACTAAGCCCTGTATAACCCGCCCACACCACTGATTAGCAACTTTTTTGTGCGCACTGTAGATTGACAGAAAGCTGATAAGTGGTGGAAGCAGTGTTATACAGAGCAAGAGGACTACATGGCATGAGACAAATAGTCCTGTATTGATAATCTCCTGCTGATAAAACACAGATTTTATTGAAACAGCATTACACAGCTTAGTAAGCGACACATCACTTCAATCAGAGTCTAAGCGCCTACATAATGCTGCTCTTGGATTATATAACAAAACCAGCTGACAGATTCCCTTTAACTACATTTAACTATCGGCAAATTTAATTGAACATGATTAATATAACAGTTTCTGTCTAATGCCTAATTTTTAACTTATAGATTGTATGTTAGGATTTTTCAGTTTGGGAAGTCAATTGCAAGTTGGTGAATTTTTTTTTTTTATATATTGTTGATGTTACCATTTGTTACTTAGACTGTTTGACCTAAAAACCAATCCCCAAGATCCCTAATATGTGTTGTATTAAAAAGATTGTTATTAATTTGATTTTGAATGGATCCTTTTTGGCTATTTGCACCCTTCTGGTGTCCTGATTCTAATTCTTTGGCTTCTCTTATCTTTCTATTAATTCACCCCTAGCAAGGTTGGCACATAGCATGGATAGGATCAGGCGTTCTTCTCTAATTTATGGAACAGTAGCCTTGTGCATCTCATAGCTTTGAACTATGCTCAATCTATAATTTACAAATAAAACCTACTAACCCTATGTAGCACGTTTTGGTATTTTACCCTGAGGGTCATAGAGAAGACTGGCCAGGCTGAGACACATGTTCTCCTAAGGGGATTGTGACAAGTGTTAACAGGTACAAAGGTGCAGTGGCACACCAAGGGATGTGTGGATCAACTTGAAGTTGAGAATAGCTGAGAAGGTCTGTAGTGACACACCTCAATCCATGTGGTCCTCACAAGGGGAGATGGAGGCTCCCATGATGGCTTGCTGGTTTAGTGCAACGTGTAAACGAAAAAATGTACCATCACGTGTAACCATGAAGTTCCTGCCTCTGGATTGTGCAGAAAATGTGTTGTTTAAGTGTTATGCCTGCTATCTGATGTATATAAGTTCCACCAGTTTGGTTAGTAAAGAAAAGTTTATTTTTCTACTCTGGTCTCTCTCATTCATCTTTACTTCATTGGGTCATGGCCCACCATGTCAAGGGGCAGCAAGCATTATGCAGTAGCATATTGCCAAGGTAATAGGACACAGAGCCAGCCAGGAGACCTCTTTTTCTGTAATGTCCGGGGACATGGAAACAACCCTTGGCCAGTGTGTCCATCGGCGTTACATTACCTTGCACAGTGGTGGTCAGTACACCACCAGGTCATTGGAGATCAGTAGTTCCCTGTGGAGCACAGAGCCGGGTGCTGGACTGGTATTATATACAAAGTTGGATTCCATCTCTAGATTCACTGGGTTCATGGATTAAACAGATCATATTGACAGGTCTCTCTCCTTTCCAGTACTGAAATTCATGCAACTTTATTCACAATAAATTGAATCTTTTGGGGAAATTTGTCGAATTTGAATTTCAAAAGATTTGCTCATCTCTAATCAGCACTTTCCCCATGTTTGCAAGTTTTTCTCTGAATATTACAATTTCTTTCACAATTCAGAGCGGCCAACTAATAGGTTTTTAGATTACATAACTTTAGTATATAATTATACTGAAAGTGGAAAATCAATTTCGACAACAACCAAGGCAGATGAACACATTCACGATGCATACCATTCCATGAGCTCAGTTAGCCAGTAGTTTATTCATACTATACTGGAGGAAACTGCGGACCAAAAATCTTGAGTGATAAAGCAGGTGTTATCAGTGATGACATGATCATTCACTCGTTAATGATATCAATTACTTAATCAAATAAACATCTAAAAAGAAGTGAGGGTAAAAAATACATGCAGGAATATTTGACTCATTTCTCACGTTCTTAATTACCTTAATATTGAGACAAATAAACTATTCCTGGCTTTCTTCCGACGGCATGACACTATAGCTCAATATAACAACCAGGAAAGTACTTCAGATTGCCAAGAGAATGACTTATGCTATATAGTATAACATGGGCTGATGCTTTGTGGCATCACCGCACGGGTCAGATTCTATTTTGAGGACTCAAGCAGGTTTGCTGGCATACTGTGCACACTTGTCATCTGTACTGAACTGAGTAGACAGATGAACAATTTCCTAAGAGATGCCTCTTAAGGGAGGTGATGACAAATTCATGCACATGTGCTAAACCACTGCCAGGTTTCAAGTATGTTAATTGAAATAAATCATACAATGATGTTGAAGTGCACAGAAATAAGTAAAAGGCTGAACTCTACTCAAAAAGAAGACTTTGCAATGTTTCGAATATTATTGAGACTGTTGAAGGGGTTATCTCAAAATTAATAATTTTTCCCCAAACTTCCTTTAGTCTTATGGGCTGTCTAAAGTAACCCAGCCATGACTTCAGATTCTCATTGTGCATTTTCTTACACCTTTTTTTGGCTACTGTTTCTCCATTATTGAGTCTCTTTGCTCAGTGTGAAGCGGGCGGCCATTCAGTTCTACCCATCTGACCACTGTAGACTACATTTCTCATAAGCAACTGCTTCTTCTCCAAGCTCCCTACTCTCTAGAGATGGACAGTCCAGCGCTTGTTGGTTTTCTGGATCATTTGGCCAGACCTTTCTGATCGCAAACGTGAAACAAATTTAATGTAAAATCACCAATGTGACACAGTTGAAGCAATGCCCATCCATAGACACCCAGTAAAAGAGCTGGGTGGATGGTAATTGGGGTTGCGTTAGCAGTAGTGTTGAGCCACCCCCGTAGTGTTCGAGTTCGGTTCGGTTCGTCGAACACCCGTGTGTTCGCCGAACTGTTCGTCGAACTGTTCGTCGAACACCTTCGAACACCGTTAAAACCAATGGCAGGCAAACAAAAACACATAGAAACACATAGAAAACACCTTCAAAGGTGTCCAAAAGCTGACAAACTGCTCAGAAGACACAACTAACACATGGAAAAGTGACAAGTACATATAGTCATGCGAAAAGAAAAGAGGTGGAGGAGTAAAAGGAGGGGGAGACACAGATATAGGCATGTCATGCCCTTCTAAAATCCAAAAAGTGAGAAGCCGACACGTTCAGTCCGCTCCTGCCCGTGCCACCTCCGTGTCGCCGGGTTTGTGCCAGAGCCGCGGTGAACCCTGACGGCCAGCCCCCCTCTCCCAATACTGGTGCCTGTCCGCTGGTGGGTCGAGCGAGCCCCCCTGTGGTGGAGGCAGCTCTAAGTTTTTTAATTTAAATTGTCTCTCTAATTTGAATGAATACACTTTAAATCCATTTACAAGGATCTATTGGAGGGCAAGTCTCATGCCAGCAGCCGCGTAATTCCAGCTCCAGTAGCGTCCACTAAAGTTGCTGCAGTTAAAAAGCTTTTATATGGATCGAGCTCGGCTGTCCACCGCAAGGCATCCTACTGCCAGTCCCAACCCCTATGCCTTGGGGTGCCTCCTGATGCTCTTCACTGAGTATCCCGTGGTCCCGAAGCATTTCCTTTGAAAAAATTAAGTGTCCAAACTACAGGTGGTGTAGCTTGCTTAACAGCCGGGATAATCCGCTGACTAGCAGACACTGCTACTAGGCACAAAGTATTTCCTGGGCTAGATGCAGTTAAAAATTTGTAATTAGATACTCTCGTTGGATGCTGAGAAAGCATTCCATAGAGTCTCCTGGCACGCCATATATGATTCTCTTGAAAAGCTTGGGGTAGGGGTCTAGGGGACCCTTTTATAGCCCAAATCACGGCCCTGTATCACAATACGTCACCTAGGCTGAAGATAAATGGAACTGTAGCACCCTGAGGGCTTGGTTGCTACAGAGGTATTGCACCTCACCCAGAGGTGTGATATCTCACTCTCAGGTAAGGATGGAGTGTGGATCAGGACCCGACACCTGCATGCTTTACACCACATTGCCGTGGGGCAGGGCGACCAATATGCCTCTGAGATGGGCACGACAGTCCCTGTCCCTGGCTGGAGTGGGGGGAGGGAACACTGAGGAAGGGGAACCCTGTAGTGCAGGAGCAGGGAGGAAGCAGTTCCTGGGTGCATTGAGAAGGGAGTATAAAAGGTGGGCACCATCTTAGTTCAGTGCAGAGAAGTCTGAGCAGAAGTGGCAGGGAGCAGGGGCTCTGCATGAGCTCTGCTCCGGAGGCGGGCCTAGTAACAGAGGCCCAGGCCTGGAAGAGGGAGAAGGAAGGAAGAGGAGCGGAGAAGGCTCCAGGAACGAGGAATGAAGGGATCCCAGGGGTGCGGACGGGCGAGTCGCCACCGCACGCCCGAATCCACCTGCGTGGAGGGGTCAGGCCAAAGGGGGAGACCGGTCCCCGAAACTAGTGGAGGCAGGAAACGACCCTCAGCTAGAAACCGGAGGCTGTGACATTTTATGTGGCGCAGCCCCTCGCTACACCCACTAGGAAGGTGTAGCACCCTGAGGATTCGGCTGCTACAGGGGTATTGCACCTCACTCCAGAGGTGTGGTATTCCACTCCCGGGTAAGGATGGAGTGTGGGACTGAGCTCAGTAGGCTGCATGCACTACATACATCCCATTTCCGGGGGACAGAACTACGGTACTCCCACCAGTATATGTGCAGGTACGACAGCGTCTGTCCCTGGCTGGAGTGGGAGGGGGGTGGAACATCCCAGTAGTGTAGGGGCAGATAGGGGGAGTAGTCTGGGTAAAGCTAGGAGCTCATTGGGTGCTGGTCACCTGAGCTCACACATAGAGGGAGTATATAAGGTGGGCACCATCTTAGATCAGGGTTCAGTTCAGGCAGAGGAGAAGAGCAGAGGAGCTCAGCCAGAAGGGCTGACATGGAGCTGTGGCTCCGGCTGGGCCCAGCTCCAGAGCAAGGCCTGCTGAGAGAGAGAGAGAGGAGTCAGAAGGACCCAGAGAGGAAAGAAGAAAGAACCCCAAGATCCCAGAATAAGGACAGAAGGGTGAAGGGTTGGCGCACAAGGGTACCGGAACCCAAGCTGGCAGAGGCCAAAACGAACCTTAACCAGGAACCGGAGGTTGTGGGCAGGATCTGCCACGACCCTCACCAAATCCACTAGAAAGGCACACCGAGCATAGGATCAGGGAGCCCAGAGGAGGCTTGACAACCAAGAGACCCGAGGGAGCTGGCCAAAAGTGGATCCCTGGTGGGAACGGCCAGAGGAAGGGAGAGTCAGAAAGGAGCTCAGGACCACGCTCCAGAATTGCCTGGGGGTTGGCCGAGTCCAGGACCTGGTGGACGCAGCACGGCTCGGGTGGTCACTCAAGGCCAGAGTGACCAAAAGAACACCAGTAAGTAAAAGCCCTGAACTTCATCTCCTGACTCTGAGTCTTCCCTTCTGCATCTTCACAACCCCCATCATCTACACCTTCTGCCCTGAGGCCATACCCCTCCTGTTGGGGGTTATACCATCACTGCTGCACATATACCACCGGCCTCAGTGGACTGCTCTGCAGCGGCGGCTTCAAAGCTGCACTCAACGGGTGGCGTAGTCGACAATCAAGTTAACATCTGTTGCCATAGACTGCCACTTAGTTTGACACCCTGGGCACGGACCGGGTCACCGCCACAAGGACTACTACCCCCATCGAGATCCGGCTCCGGGTATCCCCTACAGCACTGGCCCAGGGGGCGCGTCAACTTTGGCGTAGTCGGTAGGATCTCGTGCCCGCAACCACCGGGTACTGCGTGCCTGAAAAAGAGACTTTTAAAACTTACCATCCGTGAAGTCTTCCCGCCATCGGTGAAGATTCCCGCCATCCACGAAGTTTCCCGCCACTGGGAGACGATTCCCGCCATTTCAGAAGATTTCCCGCCCTGGCAGAGCGGACGCCATTATGGGCGTGCCGGAGGGTGGCAAGAGGCCACCTCCCATCGTGGGCCAGGTCAAGGAATGGCGCCAAAAGCGGAAACCGCCCCCACCAGCAGAGACTGTGATGTTAGAGATGTCCATCAGCGTGAGGGAACTGCCCCTGGAACTGACAATCACAAAGTTGCCCCGGGACCACCCTCAATGTGGGCGGACCCAGAACAAAAGAGAGAAGATGGGAGCAGCTTGGAGAAGTCTGGAGGAGCCGTACCCGGAGATGGAGGGAGAGGCAGGCAGCACCGACCCAGTGGTCAGGAGCCTGTTGCAAGCGACAACCCCGGAAGGCCTGGTGGAGATCCTGGCGCAGCTCCCCAGAGATCGGGGGCATGCACGGACCGCACTGGAGGGCTTGGCTCAGAGGATGGCCCGAGTGCAGCGGGACGTACTGGCCGCATGGAGCAGAGAGATGGCCCAGCAGGCTGGAACCCGCCAGCGGAGCACACCACCTGCAACGAGGAGCACGCCTGCCCCTGAAGAGGATGCAGAAGGGACGGAGGCCGGAGACGACGCCGCAGAGGGAGCTGAAGAGACGGAGGCAAGTAAAGGGGACGTCACTACCCCAAGCCCAGCCACCGTAAGCCTACCCCCGCTCCCCGTCGCAGAGCCCGAAGTCCCACTGATCGTGCCCGTTGCCACACCGCTACCGCTCCAGACTAGGCCCCAAGCAGGAGCCGCGACCACGCCCCCTGTGACGTCACGCGCCTCAACCCTGAGCGCGGCCAAGCAGGAGACGCCACCGGCCTGGTCGCAAGGCCGAGTACCCCCGGGCGCCGCAGTACCAACAGCGCCCTCTACCTCCACTGAGCCACCGGCCTGGTCGCTGGGCCAAGTAACCCCGGGCGCCGCCGTCTTCACGGTGCCCTTTACATTCAGGGTGCCCCAAGCCTGGTCACAAGGCCTGGTGAACCCGGGCGCCGCCACCACAACAGCGCCCTCAACGTCCACAGCGCCACACCTGGGTGAAGACCTATTTGCCCAGCACACATGCCCGGATGGGCAGCCCTTTGTGTGGCCACCGGAGTTCCACCATCCCCGACTCCGGAAAGAAAGACCTCTGGATGAGCCCCTGATCCCGGCTCCGGCGCCCGTCAAGATGACCCCGCTCTCGTTAGAGGAGGCGCAGTTTGAGTGGGACCCCGCAGGAGGAGACCTCATCGGGTTCACTCAAGAGGACCCGGACGGGTCTGAAGGGTACACGGAGGAAGGAGCTGGAGGACGTCGCTACTAAAGTACAGTAGGAGCACTGTAAATAGTTACCCGTGAAGGTACAATAACTGTTACCATTATAGTCCCCGTTGGGACCAGTGAACTGTTCCAGTGTGTCCCATCTCCCCACAGGCTGAGGACTGTGAGCAGCCATCCCTTTTCCCCACTGGCCGAGGACTGAGAGCGGCCATACCTCCCCTTGTAAATAGTTGCGCTTCCTAAGGCGCCCCCTACCGGTTTTATAGGAAACTGTTTTTTCTACCAGAGACTGTGGCACTTACCTGGTCACAATTTGCACAAGTGGCCAGAGGACAAAAATGTTTTTTTATGAAAAGTTTTATATGAAGAGTATTATGCTGCTGATATATATATAGTGTTTTATATGTTTATGATGTTTTTGCAAAAATTTGGTATGTTTTTGGATATTTTGCTCTTTTACAGCCCGAGGACGTGCTGTGATTTACCAGGGGGGAATGTAGCACCCTGAGGATTCGGCTGCTACAGGGGTATTGCACCTCACTCCAGAGGTGTGGTATTCCACTCCCGGGTAAGGATGGAGTGTGGGACTGAGCTCAGTAGGCTGCATGCACTACATACATCCTATTTCCGGGGGACAGAACTACGGTACTCCCACCAGTATATGTGCAGGAACGACAGCGTCTGTCCCTGGCTGGAGTGGGAGGGGGGTGGAACATCCCAGTAGTGTAGGGGCAGATAGGGGGAGTAGTCTGGGTAAAGCTAGGAGCTCATTGGGTGCTGGTCACCTGAGCTCACACATAGAGGGAGTATATAAGGTGGGCACCATCTTAGATCAGGGTTCAGTTCAGGCAGAGGAGAAGAGCAGAGGAGCTCAGCCAGAAGGGCTGACAGGGAGCTGTGGCTCCGGCTGGGCCCAGCTCCAGAGCAAGGCCTGCTGAGAGAGAGAGAGAGGAGTCAGAAGGACCCAGAGAGAAAAGAAGAAAGAACCCCAAGATCCCAGAATAAGGACAGAAGGGTGAAGGGTTGGCGCACAAGGGTACCGGAACCCAAGCTGGCAGAGGCCAAAACGAACCTTAACCAGGAACCGGAGGTTGTGGGCAGGATCTGCCACGACCCTCACCAAATCCACTAGAAAGGCACACCGAGCATAGGGTCAGGGAGCCCAGAGGAGGCTTGACCACCAAGAGACCCGAGGGAGCCGGCCAAAAGTGGATCCCTGGTGGGAACGGCCAGAGGAAGGGAGAGTCAGAAAGGAGCTCAGGACCACGCTCCAGAATTGCCTGGGGGTTGGCCGAGTCCAGGACCTGGTGGACGCAGCACGGCTCGGGTGGTCACTCAAGGCCAGAGTGACCAAAAGAACACCAGTAAGTAAAAGCCCTGAACTGCATCTCCTGACTCTGAGTCTTCCCTTCTGCATCTTCACAACCCCCATCATCTACACCTTCTGCCCTGAGGCCATACCCCTCCCGTTGGGGGTTATACCATCACTGCTGCACATATACCACCGGCCTCAGTGGACTGCTCTGCAGCGGCGGCTTCAAAGCCGCACTCAACGGGTGGCGTAGTCGACAATCAAGTTAACATCTGTTGCCATAGACTGCCACTTAGTTTGACACCCTGGGCACGGACCGGGTCACCGCCACAAGGACTACTACCCCCATCGAGATCCGGCTCCGGGTATCCCCTACAGCACTGGCCCAGGGGGCGCGTCAAAGGCACCACATAGGGTCAGGGAAACTGGCGCCAAGTTTACCAAGAGGAGGCCCGAGGCAGCCGGACAGAAGGGTTTGTAAGAAAGGCCAGACAAAGGACACACAAAGGGGGTCCTGTGAAGCGCTCCAAAGTTATCTGGGAGTTGTCTGAGCCCCTCACCTGGTGAGCACAGTACGACGTGGGCAGCCGTTACCTGCAGACGTGGTCTGGATAATAAGAACTGTGAGTAAAGGCCCTGGACTGCATCACTGACTCCGTGTCGTTACTGCTGCTGCCCTGCACCATCACCCCCATCCTCCGCATACACTGCCCTGAGGCTATACTCCTCCCGTGGGGAGTTATGCTACGCTCTGCTGCACCCACAACACCAGCCTCAGCGGTCTGCCCTGCAGCGGCGGTTCACTCTGACCGCAATCCACGGGTGGCGTAGTCGGACATTTAAACATCAAAACCACATAAATAGTTCCGCCACTGGTTTGACCACCCTGAGCCACGGAACCGGGTCGCCGCCACGAAGACTACGACCACCAGCATCCACCAAAAAGGGTCCGGCTCCGGGTGTCCCAAGGCCCAGGGGGTGCATCAGAACATTTTCATCACCTTTCACAATCACCAATGGGACAAGGCAGGGATGTCCTCTGTCCCCTCTCTTATACATCCTAGTGACGGAGCACCTGCTCTCATCAATTCGCCATAACCCCAATATTAGGTGGATTGAGGTGGGAGGCACCGAGTACAAGTGCTCTCTATTTGCTAATGATGTCCTAGTATATATCACTCAATCACATATATCCATCCATGCTGTTATGGCTGAAATAGATCACTTTGTTACATGGTCAAATTTTAAAATCAATGCAGCGAAGTCTGAGGCCCTCGATGTCTCCCTCCCCAAATCCATATAGGATTCCATCCAGTCAAACTTTCCCTTTGCCTGGCCCTCACAGGGTATCAAATACTTAGGAATTCCTATTCATAGAGACCTCTCCCATCTATGTTATCTTAATTTTGGGCCCTTTATTGAACAACTCCATACAGACCACGGTTGGCAAGTTAGAACTGTAAGATTCACTACGTGAACCACTGGTGTTTTGTGGAAAAGCACATGTACACTGTGTTCCAAATTATTATGCAGAAAGTGTTTAGGAGTGATAAGGGAAGAATTTGTTTGTTTGTCAGTTAAACTGCTAATGCTTATAATTTCAAAACCATTTTTTTGGTCTTTATTAAAATGAAAAGGTTGATCGAAAAGTTTGGGGGATCTAAGAGTGTGGCAACCCAGTAGTCATGATTACTTCGAATTCTGACAATATGAGGGTCATGTTGCAGGTAGTGCAGCAAGAAGGCACTTATGTGTCTTGCGCATCTCGGAGCCCCAAAATTATTTTCCGGGCTAGATGCAGCTAAAAATTATTATTAATTTTAAATCTGGTGGAGCTTAGTATAGATGGCCTAATAGGATCAGTGCTGCACACTGCTACAAAGCCCAAATTATTTTCCAGTCAAGATACAGATAAACATGATTAGTAATTTTAAATCTGGTGGAGCTTATTATAGATGGCCTAATAGAATCAGTGCTGCACACTGCTACAAACCCCAAATTATTTTCCAGCCAAGATACAGATAAACATGATTAGTAATTTGAAAGCTTAAAACGGTTGGTAGGGTGATTTTAACCAATCATCAAGCTTTTACTCTCCCCAGGATGACACAGGGGTAGAAAAGTCGTTTCGGATCCATGATTTGTTCATCTTTATGAACGTGAGTCTGTCTACATTATCAGTGGAGAGCCGCGTGTGCTTATCTGTCAGCACACCACCAGCAGCGCTGAACACACGTTCAGACAGAACGCTGGCTGCGGGGCATGACAAGATCTCCAAGGCGTAAGTGGCTAGCTCCGGCCATTTATCCAGATTGAAAGCCCAAAAAGAGCAAGGGTCCAGTGACACAGTCATGGCTTCAATGTTTACTTGGAGATACTCCTGTACCATCGTCTCTAGGCGTTGACTATGTGTCAGACTTCTTGTCTCCTGTGGCCTTGCAAAGGATGGGCTAAAAAAGTGGTGAAATGATTCCGCAAAATTGATGTTACCAGCAGATACTGTGGTTCTGTTACGGTTTGAGTGCTGAACACTTGACGGTCCCACGGTTGGCAAGTTGGAACTGTGAGATTCACTACGTGCACTACTGGTGTTTTGTGGAAAAGCACATGTAAGATTCTGCAACAGTCTCTGCTGATACTCCTGCATGCGTGCATCCCTTTCTATGGCAGGAATAATTTCTGCAAATTTACTTTTGTACCGGGGATCTAACAGTGTGGCAACCCAGTAGTCAGGATTATTTCTAATTCTCACAATTCGAGGGTCATGTTGCAGGTAGTGCAGCAAGAAGGCACTCATGTGTGTTGCGCATCCAGGAGCACCAAGTCCCTGTTGTGTTGGTGGCGAGGTAACAATCATGCTTCCTTCCTCTGTCCTCTCCCCCCAACCTCGCACAACAGAAATGTGATCAAGGTCTCCCTCATCTGATGAGTCTTCCATCAGTTCGTCCTCCACTTCTTCCTGGGCTCCACCACCTTCCTCACTAGTTTGGCTGCTACCATGCGCCCTGGTAAAACCATCTCCCCCACCCTCACATGCCTGCCGCCTTGGTGCTGCCAACCGTCTGGACCTTGCAGATTCCGCATACAACTCCTCCTCCTCTTCTTCCTCCACCTCCTCTTGTGCCACCACCTGACTCCGAATTCTGTTTAACATGTGCTCCAGCATGTAAATCACCGGAATAGTCATGCTGATAATGGTATCGTCAGCACTAAACATCTTCGTCGCCATTTCAAAACTGTGCAGAAGGGTGCATAGGTCCCTGATCTGAGACCACTCCTCCAGCGTGATTTGCCCCACCTCTGGATCTCGTTGGCCCAGGCTATACGTCAGAAAGTATTGCACCATGGCTTGTCGGTGGTGCCACAGTCGCTGCAACATGTGCAGAGTTGAATTCCACCGGGTAGGCACATCGCATTTAACCGGTCAAGTGGCAGGCCCAACGACTTCTGTAGAGATGTAAGTCGCTGAGCTGCGGGATGCGAACGGCGGAAGTGAGCATACAGCGACCGTGCCCTCTGCAGAAGGCCATCTAGTCTGGGATAGTGGGCTAAAAATTGCTGGACAACCAGGTTCAACACGTGAGCCATACAAGGCACGTGTGTGACATTGCCCCGGCGAAGGGCCGCACCCAGGTTTGCAGCATTGTCGCACACGGCCTTCCCTGGTTTCAGGTCCAGTGGAGACAACCATTCATGAAATTGGTTCTCCAGAGCTGACCACAACTCCTCAGCTGTGTGACTCACATTTCCCAGACATTTCAAAATAAAAACCGCCTGATGACGTTGAGCCCTACTGCCAGCATAGTAAGGAGGTGTGCAGGATCCCTTCTGCACAGTTAGAAAGCTTGTGGCATGACCAGGCAGGCTTTGGGTGCAGGCGGAAGACCGAGAGGAGGTTGAGGAGGCAGAAGCAGTGGAGGAACTTTGACATAAAGAGGATTGACGCACAACTCGTGGGGACGGCAAGACTTGGACAGCAGCCCCTTGTCCTGCTGTCACCATAGTTACCCAGTGCCCAGTCAGCGACATGTAATGCCCCTGTCCATGCCTACTCGTCCAAGTGTCTGTGGTGAAATGCACCCTGTCACACACAGAGTTTCTCAAAGAAGCGGTGATGTTGTGTGCGACATGCTGGTGGAGCGCAGGCACACCTTTCTTTGAGAAGTAGTGCCAACTGGGCATCTGGTACTGGGGCACTGCGACGGACATAAGGTCTCGAAAATCCTCTGTGTCCACCAGGCGGAAAGGCAGCATTTCTGTAGCCAAGAGCTTGCAGATGGTGAAATTCAACCTCTTAGCTTTCTCATGGCTAGGAGGAAATGGTCTTTTACTTGTCAACATCTGAGGGACCGAGGGCTGGCTATTGTGCTTAGACGGGGTTGATAAGGGTGTCCCCGGCAAACTGCCGGTCTGTGAGGAAGATGCAGGCGGACATGTTAGGTTGCCTTGATCCAAAGGTGGTGCTATCGATGTCGGACAGCGCTCAACACCAGCTGGTGTTACCACCTCCAAAGAAAATGATGACCTGCCAATCACGCTGGCTGTTGCGGGTAAAGAGGTGGCAGGTCTGCGCCCCAAAACAGGTGTGACTGCTGTCCCCCCAGTCACAGAGGATGAAGAGGCCGCGGATGCACAAGATATGGCAGACGGTGGTTGGCCCGGCCGGCTAGGCCGCATTGTAGCACACTGAGCTTCCCACTGCAACTTATGCTTCATGTCCATGTGCCGATTCATGCATGAAGTACTCAAACTATGTATTTTTTGGCCTCTACTTAGCTTTTGCTGACAAATGTTACAGATAACACGAGTTGGGTCATCTTTATCGATCTGAAAAAATGCCCAGGCTATGCAAGGCTTAGCACCCATGCGACCTGAAGAGCCACCACGACTTGTGGTGAGAGGCAGAGTTGTGTTTGAGGATGCAGTTGTTGACGTGCTTCCAGTACTACGTCTCTGTCCAGGAAGGCGCAACCTGACCTCGTCGTCACTAGCATCTTCCTCCACCTCCTCTGCTGACCTCATCTCTTGGCTGACTGTGGGTTGACAGTAAGTGGGATCTCCAACCTCATCATCATCACCCTGTGCGTTATCACACCCGTCGTCCTCAGAGCCAACCTGTTCCTGCCCTGACAAAAAACTAAAGTTGTCGCTCCAATCAGGTATTTGAGTCTCATCATCGTCTTCCTCATTGTCTCCACCAACAGGAGTTACAGTTTGGGAATGAGGGTCTACATTATGGTCAGAACCTTCTGCGTCTGGTCCTGGATCCGACTCATAAAGATTCTGGGCATCAGTGCAGATCATTTCCTCGTCTGGATTCACAGAAGCGCTGGAGTCGACCTCTGATTCCCAGGCTATAGTATGAGTAAACAGCTCTGCAGACTCAACCATCTGTTCTACCTCATACTCAGACGGGCAGCTGGAGATTTGGGAGCTGTGAGGAAGCAAGTGCGATTGGGGTGACACCTTTGAGGACTGGAGTATTTGTGATGTTGAAGTTGATGTGGAGGAGAGCCCACTTAAAGGAGCACTTGATATCCGTTGAAGCACCTGCTGTTTTTGTGCCTCATCTGGAATTTGTAGCGATTGGCGTGGGCGTAAGAAAGGGATCTTATCACATTGTCTGCTAAAAGAAGTAGACATTTTAGTTTGGCTGGAAGATGGTCTTTCTTCTGCAGATGTTACTGTTGCTTTAACACCTACCCCACGGACACAACCTTTTTTCCCCTTCCCAACACGCCTATTCCCCTTTCCACCAGCAGCAGGCCTTTTTCCACTCATTTTGGTGGTTAACTAATTCACAACTCTGGAGTTGTTTGCACAAAAAAACAATGGATGGCAACCGAGCAGAGCTGAGTGGCCAAACTGTGGTATTAGGCCAAAACTATTGGCTGGGTTAGATGCAGAAAAAAATTATATTCAATTTGCAACCTGATGGAGGTCAGTATAGATGGACTAATAGAACAAGTCCCACACACTGCTAGAAGGCCAAATATTTTTTCAGAGCTAGATGCAGACAAAAAATTATTTTTAATTTGCAACCTGATGGAGGTCAGTATAGATGGACTAATAGAGAAAGTCCCACACACTGCTAGAAGGCCAAATATTTTTTCAGAGATAGATGCAGATATAAATTATTTTTAATTTGCAACCTGATGGAGGTCAGTATAGATGGACTAATAGAGAAAGTCCCACACACTGCTAGAAGGCCAAATATTTTTTCAGAGCTAGATGCAGACAAAAAATTATTTTTAATTTGCAACCTGATGGAGGTCAGTATAGATGGACTAATAGAGAAAGTCCCACACACTGCTAGAAGGCCAAATATTTTTCAGAGCTAGATGCAGATATAAATTATTTTTAATTTGCAACCTGATGGAGGTCAGTATAGATGGACTAATAGAGAAAGTCCCACACACTGCTAGAAGGCCAAATATTTTTTCAGAGCTAGATGCAGAAAAAAATTATATTCAGTTTGCAACCTGATGGAGGTCAGTATAGATGGACTAATAGAACAAGTCCCACACACTGCTAGAAGGCCAAATATTTTTTCAGAGGTAGATACAGATAAAAATTATTTTTAATTTGGAGCCTGATGGAGGTCAGTATAGATGGACTAATAGAGAAAGTCCCACACACTGCTAGAAGGCCAAATATTTTTTCAGAGCTAGATGCAGATATAAATTATTTTTAATTTGCAACCTGATGGAGGTCAGTATAGATGGACTAATAGAGAAAGTCCCACACACTGCTAGAAGGCCAAATATTTTTTCAGAGCTAGATGCAGATATAAATTATCTTTAATTTGCAACCTGATGGAGGTCAGTATAGATGGACTAATAGAGAAAGTCCCACACACTGCTAGAAGGCCAAATATTTTTTCAGAGCTAGATGCAGAAAAAAATTATATTCAGTTTGCAACCTGATGGAGGTCAGTATAGATGGACTAATAGAACAAGTCCCACACACAGCTAGAAGCCCAAATATTTTTTCAGAGGTAGATGCAGAAAAAAATTATATTCAGTTTGCAACCTGATGGAGGTCTGTATAGATGGATTAATAGAACAAGTCCCACACACAGCTAGAAGCCCAATATTTTTTCAGAGGTAGATACAGAAAAAAAATATATTCAGTTTGCAACCTGATGGAGGTCTGTATAGATGGACTAATAGAGAAAGTCCCACACACTGCTAGAAGGCCAAATATTTTTTCAGAGGTAGATGCAGATAAAAATTATTTTTAATTTGCAGCCTGATGGAGGTCAGTATAGATGGACTTATAGAGAAAGTCCCACACACTGCTAGAAGGCCAAATATTTTTTCAGAGCTAGATGCAGACAAAAAATTATTTTGAATTTGCAACCTGATGGAGGTCAGTATAGATGGACTAATAGAGAAAGTCCCACACACTGCTAGAAGGCCAAATATTTTTTCAGAGCTAGATGCAGACAAAAAATTATTTTTAATTTGCAACCTGATGGAGGTCAGTATAGATGGACTAATAGAGAAAGTCCCACACACTGCTAGAAGCCAAATATTTTTTCAGAGCTAAATGCAGATATAAATTATTTTTAATTTGCAACCTGATGGAGGTCAGTATAGATGGACTAATAGAGAAAGTCCCACACACTGCTAGAAGGCCAAATATTTTTTCAGAGCTAGATGCAGATATAAATTATTTTTAATTTGCAACCTGATGGAGGTCAGTATAGATGGACTAATAGAGAAAGTCCCACACACTGCTAGAAGGCCAAATATTTTTTCAGAGCTATATGCAGAAAAAAATTATATTCAGTTTGCAACCTGATGGAGGTCAGTATAGATGGACTAATAGAACAAGTCCCACACACAGCTAGAAGCCCAAATATTTTTTCAGAGGTAGATGCAGAAAAAAATTATATTCAGTTTGCAACCTGATGGAGGTCTGTATAGATGGATTAATAGAACAAGTCGCACACACAGCTAGAAGCCCAATATTTTTTCAGAGGTAGATGCAGAAAAAAATATATTCAGTTTGCAACCTGATGGAGGTCTGTATAGATGGACTAATAGAGAAAGTCCCACACACTGCTAGAAGGCCAAATATTTTTTCAGAGGTAGATGCAGATAAAAAATATTTTTAATTTGCAGCCTGATGGAGGTCAGTATAGATGGACTAATAGAGAAAGTCCCACACACTGCTAGAAGGCCAAATATTTTTTCAGAGCTAGATGCAGACAAAAAAATATTTTGAATTTGCAACCTGATGGAAGTCAGTATAGATGGACTAATAGAGAAAGTCCCACACACAGCTAGAAGGCCAAATATTTTTTCAGAGGTAGATGCAGATATAAATTATTTTTAATTTGCAACCTGATGGAGGTCAGTATAGATGGACTAATAGAGAAAGTCCCACACACTGCTAGAAGGCCAAATATTTTTTCAGAGCTAGATGCAGAAAAAAATTATATTCAGTTTGCAACCTGATGGAGGTCAGTATAGATGGACTAATAGAACAAGTCCCACACACTGCTAGAAGGCCAAATATTTTTTCAGAGGTAGATACAGATAAAAATTATTTTTAATTTGGAGCCTGATGGAGGTCAGTATAGATGGACTAATAGAGAAAGTCCCACACACTGCTAGAAGGCCAAATATTTTTTCAGAGCTAGATGCAGATATAAATTATTTTTAATTTGCAACCTGATGGAGGTCAGTATAGATGGACTAATAGAGAAAGTCCCACACACTGCTAGAAGGCCAAATATTTTTTCAGAGCTAGATGCAGATATAAATTATCTTTAATTTGCAACCTGATGGAGGTCAGTATAGATGGACTAATAGAGAAAGTCCCACACACTGCTAGAAGGCCAAATATTTTTTCAGAGCTAGATGCAGAAAAAAATTATATTCAGTTTGCAACCTGATGGAGGTCAGTATAGATGGACTAATAGAACAAGTCCCACACACAGCTAGAAGCCCAAATATTTTTTCAGAGGTAGATGCAGAAAAAAATTATATTCAGTTTGCAACCTGATGGAGGTCTGTATAGATGGATTAATAGAACAAGTCCCACACACAGCTAGAAGCCCAATATTTTTTCAGAGGTAGATACAGAAAAAAAATATATTCAGTTTGCAACCTGATGGAGGTCTGTATAGATGGACTAATAGAGAAAGTCCCACACACTGCTAGAAGGCCAAATATTTTTTCAGAGGTAGATGCAGATAAAAATTATTTTTAATTTGCAGCCTGATGGAGGTCAGTATAGATGGACTTATAGAGAAAGTCCCACACACTGCTAGAAGGCCAAATATTTTTTCAGAGCTAGATGCAGACAAAAAATTATTTTGAATTTGCAACCTGATGGAGGTCAGTATAGATGGACTAATAGAGAAAGTCCCACACACTGCTAGAACGCCAAATATTTTTTCAGAGCTAGATGCAGACAAAAAATTATTTTTAATTTGCAACCTGATGGAGGTCAGTATAGATGGACTAATAGAGAAAGTCCCACACACTGCTAGAAGCCAAATATTTTTTCAGAGCTAGATGCAGATATAAATTATTTTTAATTTGCAACCTGATGGAGGTCAGTATAGATGGACTAATAGAGAAAGTCCCACACACTGCTAGAAGGCCAAATATTTTTTCAGAGCTAGATGCAGATATAAATTATTTTTAATTTGCAACCTGATGGAGGTCAGTATAGATGGACTAATAGAGAAAGTCCCACACACTGCTAGAAGGCCAAATATTTTTTCAGAGCTATATGCAGAAAAAAATTATATTCAGTTTGCAACCTGATGGAGGTCAGTATAGATGGACTAATAGAACAAGTCCCACACACAGCTAGAAGCCCAAATATTTTTTCAGAGGTAGATGCAGAAAAAAATTATATTCAGTTTGCAACCTGATGGAGGTCTGTATAGATGGATTAATAGAACAAGTCGCACACACAGCTAGAAGCCCAATATTTTTTCAGAGGTAGATGCAGAAAAAAATATATTCAGTTTGCAACCTGATGGAGGTCTGTATAGATGGACTAATAGAGAAAGTCCCACACACTGCTAGAAGGCCAAATATTTTTTCAGAGGTAGATGCAGATAAAAATTATTTTTAATTTGCAGCCTGATGGAGGTCAGTATAGATGGACTAATAGAGAAAGTCCCACACACTGCTAGAAGGCCAAATATTTTTTCAGAGCTAGATGCAGACAAAAAAATATTTTGAATTTGCAACCTGATGGAAGTCAGTATAGATGGACTAATAGAGAAAGTCCCACACACAGCTAGAAGGCCAAATATTTTTTCAGAGCTAGATGCAGACAAAAAATTATTTTTAATTTGCAACCTGATGGAGGTCAGTATAGATGGACTAATAGAGAAAGTCCCACACACTGCTAGAAGGCCAAATATTTTTTCAGAGCTAGAGGCAGAAAAAAATTATTTTTAATTTGCAACCTGATGGAGGTCAGTATAGATGGACTAATAGAGAAAGTCCCACACACTGCTAGAAGGCCAAATATTTTTTCAGAGCTAGATGCAGAAAAAAATTATATTCAGTTTGCAACCTGATGGAGGTCAGTATAGATGGACTAATAGAACAAGTCCCACACACAGCTAGAAGCCTAAATATTTTTTCAGAGGTAGATGCAGATAAAAATTATTTTTAATTTGCAAACTGATGGAGGTCAGTATAGATGGACTAATAGATAAAGTCCCACACACTGCTAGAAGGCCAAATATTTTTTCAGAGCTAGATGCAGACAAAAAATTAGTTTTAATTTGCAACCTGATGGAGGTCAGTATAGATGGACTAATAGAGAAAGTCCCACACACTGCTAGAAGGCCAAATATTTTTTCAGAGCTAGATGCAGATAAAAATTATTTTTAATTTGCAACCTGATGGAGGTCAGTATAGATGGACTAATAGAGAAAGTCCCACACACTGCTAGAAGGCCAAATATTTTTTCAGAGCTAGATGCAGACAAAAAATTATTTTGAATTTGCAGCGTGATGGAGGTCAGTATAGATGGACTAATAGAACAAGTCCCACACACTGCTTGAAGGCCAAATATTTTTTCAGAGGTAGATACAGATAAAAATTATTTTTAATTTGGAGCCTGATGGAGGTCAGTATAGATGGACTAATAGAGAAAGTCCCACACACTGCTAGAAGGCCAAATATTTTTTCAGAGCTAGATGCAGATATAAATTATTTTTAATTTGCAACCTGATGGAGGTCAGTATAGATGGACTAATAGAGAAAGTCCCACACACTGCTAGAAGGCCAAATATTTTTTCAGAGCTAGATGCAGATATAAATTATCTTTAATTTGCAACCTGATGGAGGTCAGTATAGATGGACTAATAGAGAAAGTCCCACACACTGCTAGAAGGCCAAATATTTTTTCAGAGCTAGATGCAGAAAAAAATTATATTCAGTTTGCAACCTGATGGAGGTCAGTATAGATGGACTAATAGAACAAGTCCCACACACAGCTAGAAGCCCAAATATTTTTTCAGAGGTAGATGCAGAAAAAAATTATATTCAGTTTGCAACCTGATGGAGGTCTGTATAGATGGATTAATAGAACAAGTCCCACACACAGCTAGAAGCCCAATATTTTTTCAGAGGTAGATACAGAAAAAAAATATATTCAGTTTGCAACCTGATGGAGGTCTGTATAGATGGACTAATAGAGAAAGTCCCACACACTGCTAGAAGGCCAAATATTTTTTCAGAGGTAGATGCAGATAAAAATTATTTTTAATTTGCAGCCTGATGGAGGTCAGTATAGATGGACTTATAGAGAAAGTCCCACACACTGCTAGAAGGCCAAATATTTTTTCAGAGCTAGATGCAGACAAAAAATTATTTTGAATTTGCAACCTGATGGAGGTCAGTATAGATGGACTAATAGAGAAAGTCCCACACACTGCTAGAAGGCCAAATATTTTTTCAGAGCTAGATGGAGACAAAAAATTATTTTTAATTTGCAACCTGATGGAGGTCAGTATAGATGGACTAATAGAGAAAGTCCCACACACTGCTAGAAGGCCAAATATTTTTTCAGAGCTAGATGCAGATATAAATTATTTTTAATTTGCAACCTGATGGAGGTCAGTATAGATGGACTAATAGAGAAAGTCCCACACACTGCTAGAAGGCCAAATATTTTTTCAGAGCTAGATGCAGATATAAATTATTTTTAATTTGCAACCTGATGGAGGTCAGTATAGATGGACTAATAGAGAAAGTCCCACACACTGCTAGAAGGCCAAATATTTTTTCAGAGCTAGATGCAGAAAAAAATTATATTCAGTTTGCAACCTGATGGAGGTCAGTATAGATGGACTAATAGAACAAGTCCCACACACAGCTAGAAGCCCAAATATTTTTTCAGAGGTAGATGCAGAAAAAAATTATATTCAGTTTGCACCCTGATGGAGGTCTGTATAGATGGATTAATAGAACAAGTCGCACACACAGCTAGAAGCCCAATATTTTTTCAGAGGTAGATGCAGAAAAAAATATATTCAGTTTGCAACCTGATGGAGGTCTGTATAGATGGACTAATAGAGAAAGTCCCACACACTGCTAGAAGGCCAAATATTTTTTCAGAGGTAGATGCAGATAAAAATTATTTTTAATTTGCAGCCTGATGGAGGTCAGTATAGATGGACTAATAGAGAAAGTCCCACACACTGCTAGAAGGCCAAATATTTTTTCAGAGCTAGATGCAGACAAAAAAATATTTTGAATTTGCAACCTGATGGAAGTCAGTATAGATGGACTAATAGAGAAAGTCCCACACACAGCTAGAAGGCCAAATATTTTTTCAGAGCTAGATGCAGACAAAAAATTATTTTTAATTTGCAACCTGATGGAGGTCAGTATAGATGGACTAATAGAGAAAGTCCCACACACTGCTAGAAGGCCAAATATTTTTTCAGAGCTAGAGGCAGAAAAAAATTATTTTTAATTTGCAACCTGATGGAGGTCAGTATAGATGGACTAATAGAGAAAGTCCCACACACTGCTAGAAGGCCAAATATTTTTTCAGAGCTAGATGCAGAAAAAAATTATATTCAGTTTGCAACCTGATGGAGGTCAGTATAGATGGACTAATAGAACAAGTCCCACACACAGCTAGAAGCCCAAATATTTTTTCAGAGGTAGATGCAGATAAAAATTATTTTTAATTTGCAAACTGATGGAGGTCAGTATAGATGGACTAATAGATAAAGTCCCACACACTGCTAGAAGGCCAAATATTTTTTCAGAGCTAGATGCAGACAAAAAATTAGTTTTAATTTGCAACCTGATGGAGGTCAGTATAGATGGACTAATAGAGAAAGTCCCACACACTGCTAGAAGGCCAAATATTTTTTCAGAGCTAGATGCAGATAAAAATTATTTTTAATTTGCAACCTGATGGAGGTCAGTATAGATGGACTAATAGAGAAAGTCCCACACACTGCTAGAAGGCCAAATATTTTTTCAGAGCTAGATGCAGACAAAAAATTATTTTGAATTTGCAGCGTGATGGAGGTCAGTATAGATGGACTAATAGAACATGTCCCACACACTGCTAGAAGGCCAAATATTTTTCCAGAGCTAGATGCAGAAAAAAATTATATTCAGTTTGCAACCTGATGGAGGTCAGTATAGATGGACTAATAGAACAAGTCCCACACACTGCTAGAAGCCCAAATATTTTTTCAGAGCTAGATGCAGAAAAAAATTATATTCAATTTGCAACCTGATGGAGGTCAGTATAGATGGACTAATAGAATGATGCTATGCCCAAAAGATTTTACTTCACTAGGTGCAGTAAAAAATTGGTATTCTATACACAGGTGGTATATCTTGCAACACAGATAGGCTAACACACTCTGCAATAGGCCAAAAAGGATTAGCTTTGCTAGATTCAGCCAAATGCTGTGAAAAAAACTTGCACAGCACTGGCACAGACCTGCCTGGCAAAAACTGATAGGAACTGATGTAACCTAGTCCTGAAAAGGACTGCAATTACAATTAGTCTTTACTCCCACAATCTATCTATTTAAGAGCACAGACCTGCCTGATAAAAGTCGTAGGAAATGCTGTAACCTAGTCCTTAAAAGGACTGCAATCACAACTATTCCCTACTCCCAAGCTATCTGTAGATTTGTGCGAAAATTGGCTTGAAATTAACAAGGTATAGCACACACAGCAACAGCGGTGCCGTCTAACACGCAGCTGCAGCAGTGAGAAAATGGTGGCGACGGGGAAAATGGCTTGGTCTTATAGGGCAAGGACATGTGACATACACTGCCAATGACACATGCCCTTGCTTGTGTGAAAAAAAGCACTTCGCTCCGTGTGTGCGCTACTGATAGGCTGACAGATTGCACCTCCCCACTGTAAATGCGGGAAAGAGAAAAAAAAATGGAGATCTTCATTATTCCTGCAGAGATCCATCCCCTGCCCCTCCCGCCACCCCGCTGTACACTCAAACTGCGTATTAACATTAATTTTCATCATTACTGAGAAAAAATCCAGTTATGATTTTGGTGCACGAACAGTTATCGAACATAACCTCGAACAGCCGAATTTTTCTCAAATCGTTCGTGTTCGCCGAACGGCTCGAACACCGCCCAAAACAGCTCGAATTTGAGATTGGCGAACAGTTCGAGTCGAACAACGCTCATCTCTAGTTAGCAGCCATTCAAAAACTTTAAGTGACTCTGACTTAGGTACTGGCTTCTATCATTCAATGATGGGAGCCTTTTTTTTGTGCTAGATCAGTCATAAATGATCTAATACTACTCTCCCCGATGCTACATAACATTAACTGCTCCTCCAACTGCTCTGGGAAAGGCAGGTGGTTTAATGGATTTTACGTCTGCCCTTGATAGTCCTTTGATAGGAGCGGGTGCGCCGTGCCCATGTCCACCTTGTGTAGTGAGGGTCAGTACTATCATGCATTCACCATCTCACTGCAAAGTAAGAAAAGGATACCCACTAAAGATTAATAGTAAGTATCTACTGAGCATGTCTGACCTATCAAGAAAAAACTACAGGATTTACAGTCATGGCAGAAAGTGTTGGTAAGGCATTATCTTTAAGACTATGTGCCCACGATGCAGAAATGCTCCGGATTTTTTCTTGAGCGTTTCTGCATCTCCCTGGCAGAAAAAAACGCATGCGGATTGTACATGCGTTTTTCCTGCCAGGGACAAGTGGAAGTGAAGCGTTCTTCACATGCATTTCCGCATGTGGGTTGTCAAGTGCTTTCCAAGCGATTCTAGCATCACTTGGAAAGTGCTTGACAACTTGGTCACACTATATAAATCCATGCAACCGGCATGGATTTATATAGTGTGACCGAAAGAATGGTAAAAAATAAAAAATAAATATATACTTACCTTCTGATGACCCCCGGTATCTTTATCCAATGCGTTTTGGCTTGCTGGCAGCTTGCGGTACACTGAAGGACCTGCCGACGTCAGCGGTCGAATGACCCGTCACATGACTAAATGACGTCATGGCAGGTCCTTTTTAGACCATCGCGAGCTGCCGGCAAGCCAAGACACATCACTAAGGGCACCGGGGGCCATCAGAAGGTGAGCATAATGTATATTTTTAATTTTATTCTTTATTTAACAGGTACTATGGTACCCGGGTCCGGAGGAGAGTCTCCTCTTCTCCAAACCCGGGTACCATCCGCACATTGAAACGCATGGAATGCGCATCTGCAGATGCATTGATGTGGATTCCATGCGTTCCAATGCAAGTCAATGGCGGCAAAAACGCAGCGCTTCCGCAAAATAATTGGTAGTGCTGCAGATAAGCACATGTGGCTTATCATTGGGGAACATGGCAGGCCTTCTACGAAGCATTTTTTAAGCATTTCTGCAGCAGAATTGCCGCTGCGGAAACGCTTAAAAAACGCATAGTGGGCACACAGCCTTACTGTGATATTTTTTGCAGAAAGTGTTGGAATCCATGAAATTGTTCCAGAAAATGTAGTATTTCTCCCAGAAAATTATTGCAATTACACATGTTTTGCTATACACATGTTTATTTCCTTTGTGCGTATTGGAATGACACAAAAAAACTAAGAAAAAAAGGCAATTTTACATCTTTTCACTTATAACCCCAGAATGGGCTGGACAAAATTGTTGGCTCCCTCAACTTAATATTTGGTTGCACACCCTTTGGAATAAATAACTGCAAACTGCTCCAGGTCTCTCATATTTGAAGGTGCCTTCTGTCAACAGCAATTTTAAGATCTCTCCACACGGGTTCAATGGGATTTAGATCCAAACTCATTGTAGACCACTTCCGAACTCTCCAGTTCTTTGTTTCCATTCATTTCTCGGATCTTCTTGAAGTATTTCTGGGGTCAATGTCCTGCTGGAAGACCCAAGGCCTAGCACGCAAACCCAGCTTTTTGACACTGGTCACTACATTGCGACCCAAAATCTTTTGATAATCTTCAGATTTCATGATGCCTTGCACATAGTCAATGCACACAGTGTCAAAGGCAGCAAAACAACCCCAAAACATCTTTGAACTTCTACCATATTTGACTTTAGGTATTGTGTTCTTTTCTCATTCCATTTTTGGTAAACAGTAGAATGATGTGCTTTACCAAAAAGCTCTATCTTGATCTCAAATGCCCACAAGATGTTTTCCTAGCAGCATGTTGGCTTACTAAAATACATTTTGGAAAACTGCAGTCTAGCTGTTTTATGTCTCTTTTTCAGCAGAGACCTGGGTCTCCTGCCATAGCATTTCATTTCATTCAAATGTCGATGGATAGTTTGTGCTGACGCTGACGCACCCTGAGCCTGCAGGACAGCTTGAATTTCTTTGGAACTTGATTGGCGCTGCTTATCCACCATCTGGACTATCCTGTGTTGCAACCTTTCATAAAAAAAATTTTGTCGTTCATGTCCAATGAGATTACAGTGCTAAGGGTTGTAAACTTCTTGATTATATTGCGCAATGTGGACAAAGGAACATCAAGATCTCTGAAGATGGACTTGTAGCCTTGAGATTATTGATATTGTTCAACAGTTTTGGATCTCAAATCCTCAGAAAGTTCTCTTCTCCTCTTTCTGTTCTCCATGCTTAGTGTGGCACACACAGACACACAATGTAAAGATTGAATTAACTTCTCCCCTTTTTATCTCATTTGGGGTGTGATTTTCATATTGCCCACACCTGTTACTTTCCATACCTGTTACTTTCTTATTACATATATTTGTTTTGCTAAATTGTTTGCAGTACCTCTTTCTATATTTTTTGTTTATTTGTGGTGCCCATCCTCTCCCTTATTTCATTTTTACATGCAGGAGAGAAAACAAAATATCCTCCTCTCCTCATTGATCTCTACAGCTAATGTGTAGAGATGCAGCAGAGGGTTTTTTGTAATCTTGTTACTATGTGGGCAGGACTGGTGCCCTGTTCGAAAGTAACTAATATGATTTAATGTGTGTCTCCATAGTCTCTCCTTGCATGTTATCAAATTATACCGTGCTACTCCTGTGAAGCAAACTCCCCAACTATGCTCTTCTCCTCTTTGCTCTCTCTGCCACTGTGCTTTCCCCACCACCACTGTGCTCTCTCCTCAATGTACTTTGTCCCTCTTTTTTTTCTCCCCCATATTGAACTATGTCCTTCATTGTGCTTTAGTAAAAATTAATTCATCGCACTCTCAGGTGAAGAAATGCAAGATTAATTTATTGGTACAACAAAACCCAGAAAATAAATACTTATATCAAACCAATAGTGAATGGCGACACTGGAGGAGACGTTTCGGCCTTTAAGTGGCCTTATTAATTTCAGTCGCTACTGTAAAAGAGGAAAACAGGTATGACCATACCATTATGTCGATTCATACAAAATAAAAGTAATTAGGATACATCCAAGATTAAAATAATAGGGGTACATCCAATTAATGGTAGTCATAGTGAAAAAGCAAAATGACAAAGACAACATGTGATGGAGGGAGGGGGGGAGGATGGGACGGTAGGGGAGGTTGGGAAAGAGGAAAGGGATGGGGACTATGAAGGATAAGGGGGGGGGAAATGCGAGCATGAGGGTACACAATTATATTCGTATATACATATATACATAATCCCACGATCATAGAGAGATGTAAGCATAGAGGTATAAGCATAGAAATCCTTACTTGGTATTGGTTTGTGTATAACCTGGGGTTTTAAGTTGTAGACTGAGATGGGACCACTGAGGTGGAGGGCTACAAGGCAGTACAGGGATATGGTGTGTTAGCAGCGATTCATAAAGTTGGAAAGAGTCGAACAATGCGATGCTGAGGACTACCTTGAAAAGGTCCAGGTGAAGCTTGAAGGCTGCAGGCCAGGGCGGAATATATTAGGGGAAAGTTACTCATAGAGTGCTTGGGAGCACATGTAGCAGCAGGTAAATAGGGAAGACGGTGGATCCGGTGTTACCTGAATTGAGGTGCCAGGGCTTGTCAGACGCGCACTGCTGGAGCCAGAGTCCTGTCTGGAGGAGGTGTGTAGCGGCGCTCCCGCGCTTAGCTGGTGGGTGATGTGGCATGGCAGGTGGAGTGCCAGGGCTTTTTACAGGGAGCACGGCCGCCAGACCGGAAGCGCGTCACCCGAAGAAAGCGTGCCGCCGGATGTGACGTCACGCTACCGTGTCCCTGTTAGGGGAAGCTGCCGGCTTGTGGGTGGCCATGGCAACAGGTGTGTATGTAGCTGTATGGTAGACGCATGCGCAGTGTGTAGGGGATCTAATACATGAGTTACAGTCTAGCTGCAAAAGGCACTGTTGGGATTACCTGGTAGTGACGGTGGCAGTTGAGCATCTAGTTTGCCCGGAGATTGGCGCAAGGGCGGTCAGCTGGAAGCAACACTGTTGGAGAAGGTAGTCATGGTAACATGTGTTAGCTGTCCTAGTGGGTAGGCGCGTGCCCAGTGTGGGTGGAATCTGGTTCATTAGAGCCAGTTTAGCTGCTGGAAGCATAGAAGGGTACTCATGATGGCTGGTGTAGATATAGTTAGCCGAAAAGTTGGTACATGGGCAAAATGAGGAATGCAGGGCTTAGTGAAGACAGTGTAGTAGTGTAGGTTGTTACTCAGGTTAAAATGGGAGTTTGGTCTATGAGTCTCTGTGGGGGCTGCTTAGATAGTTGAGTGGTAAAGTCTCATTATTGTTAATGCCAGGTACGTGGTATGTGGATTGCTAAGAGGAGGCTCAAGATGGTACTGTGGGTCTGTAACGGGGATAATGTTTGCAGAGTATAAATCCAAAATGATTCCCGTTCTTTGAGCTTCCTAACATGATCGCCACCCCTTCTTGGTCTTGGAACATGCTCAATAACTTGGAAATGGAGTTGGGCTACCGTGTGTTTCTATTTAGAGAAGTGGTCAGGAAGTGGAAGCCAAATTTTGCCACAGCAGATGGTGGACTTGTGGCTGGCGATGCGGTCTCTAATATGCAGCGTTGTCTCGCCTACATAGAGCAGGCCACATGGGCACTTGATAACATAGACTACAAAATTGGAGTCGCATATATAAAATTCTTTGATGGGATAGCTTTTACCTGTTCCGGGATGTAAGATAGAGTCTGATTTGGTAATGTTAGAGCAGGCCGCGCAGCTGAGGCAAGGAAAGGTGCCCTATCTGCGTGCGTGGAGTAGACGTTGCGTAAGGGTTACATGAGAGCTGCCTAGATCTGCCTTAATAATTTTGTCCTTAATGTTGGGGGCCCGTCTACTGCACATGAGAGTCGGATTAGAAAAGGCGGGGATTCCCGGGTAGGCCCTAGAGAGGAGTGGCCAATGTTTTTTAATTGTAGTGTGTACTTTGGACATCAATGGGTGGTATGCGTGTACGAAGGGGACCCATTCCTTGTCCGGGTGTGGGATGTGTTCCTGTCTTGGTGTCAATGCTCTTGTTTTTTCATTCTCTAGTAATTTGATGGGATAGTGTCTGTCCTCGAGCTTGTGTGACATAGCCTGTAGGCGTTCAGGGTGGAGGTCAGGGTTACTGACGATGCGAGTAACCCGATGGAATTGAGAATGGGGAAGGCTGTTTTTGGTGTTTCTAGGATGGCAGCTGGAAAAATGTAAAAGGCTATTGCAATCCGTTGGTTTTGAAAATAAGTCAGTCGTAAGATTGCCATCGGGATCCTTGATCACCATGGTGTCTAGAAAGGAGATCCGAGACTGGTCATGGTTCAATGTGAATTGTAATTCCGGTCTGATGGAATTGAGGGTATTGAAGAAGCTGGACAGTGTCTCAATGGGTCCCTGCAAGATGCAAAAATGTCATCTATGTAGCGCTGATAAGTAATGCAATGTTGCTTGAATAGCTCAATGGTGTAGACGTGTTCCTCCTCAAATCTGTGCATGTATGCATTAGCATAGGCCGGCGCTACGTTAGAGCCCATTGCGGTGCCTCGTTTCTGTATGTATAAATCATCTCTAAATAAGAAATAGTTCTCATGTAGGACCAGTGTTAATAGCACGAGGCACAGTTGTATGGAGTTTGGTGATAAGTTGGACTGCGTAAGTAGGTGAGAGGATGCTTCTAAACCTAGGGCATGGGAAATAGAGGTATAGAGACTATTGACATCCAGTGTGACCAATGTGCTGTCTGGTGGAATATTGGAGATGTTTCTAATGATGTTTAGAAATTGACTGGTGTCCAATAGAAAGGCCTTTGTTTTCTGGAATAACGGCGAAAGAATTTTCTCAATGTATTTGGCTACTGGCGAGAGGATAGATCTGTGGAGGCTACTATTGGACGGTCAGGTGGATTTGTCAGAGATTTATGGATTTTCGGTATGATGTAGAATACAGGAGTTATCGGATGTGGGTTCGTCAGGAATGCAACTGTCTTGGTGTCAATGGTATTTAATGTGAGGTGTTTCTTGAGTACCTCTTGGATTTTAGAGCGAATGTTGCTGCTTGGGTCATGGCTAGTGTTGAGCATTCCGATACTGTAATATCGGGTATCGGCCGATATTCGCAGTATCGGAATTCCGATACTTAATTCCGATACTTTTACAATATCGAATACCGGAATCGGAAGTTCCCATAATGCCTGCGCTCTGCAGTGTCTGTGAAGGATGACAAGCTGGATGGCAGCGCGATCCAGCCTGTCATCAGAATGCCATCCCAGCGGGGGAGAATTCTCCTGATTGTTTAAAAGCCGGCGCGCGGTAAAAAGCCGCCGGCTTTTAAACAATCACACAGCCCCATACTGCTTCCCCGCAGCCTCCCACCCCGATCCTCCGCTCCCCTCGCCACCTCCCATCCCGATCGTAAGTTAGGACCGGGCAGGGAGCGCAGCACCAAGGAGCGAAGGACCCGGGCGGGGAAGCCGGCAGTGAAAAGACTTCACCGCCGGCTTTCCCGTTCTGTGCTGCGCTTTCCCGCCGGTTATTTCAAATGAACAGCTGAGGTATCAGGTGATGCCGATCAGCTGTTCATTTGAAGTAGCCGCGGTGCCCTCAGAGGGTTCATGTGAGTTCATGCTTGACTGCATGAACTCACATGAACTTTCCCACGACCGCACAGGTCAGCCACACCTCACAGACCATCAGACCGTCATGATTAGTGTGTGTGCGGGGTGTCTGTGTGCGGGGTGTCTGTGTGCGGGGTGTCTGTGTGCGGGGTGTCTGTGTGCGGGGTGTCTGTGCGATGTTTGTGCGGGTGTCTGTGCGTGCAGGCAGACATAGGCCGATGTGACACTACTACTCCCATCGGCCTATGTCTGTCCCCCGTCCACTCCTGCCAGCAGGATCAGCTCGATGGGAGCAGTAGTTCCCATCAGTCTGATCCTGCTATTTAAATTGCCCTACTGTGCCCCAATAAATGTTAAATACATGTCATTGGTGGCCAGTGGTTACCTACAATAAATTAGTTCATACATTACCTGTCCCCGCCGATCGCCACCTAAAATAAAGTAAAAAATAAAAAACTACACCTATACTCACCTAGACACCTAATTCCCCGAAGCCATCGATCTCCTGTAATAAAATATAAAATAATAAACCACAACCTTATCCTTACCCCTCCGGAGTAGTCCACGAGTGTCCCACGAAGATCTCCAGTTCAGAGCAGCCACATAGAATGTGACCGCTCTGAACCGCTGCCGCCGCTAGAATGACGGGGCCGTAAAGCAGCCCCGTCATTGCATAAGCGGGTTCACCGGAGTTCAGGCAGCGCTGCTCCGGTTAGCTGCTTTACGGCCCTGCTGTATCGTGAGAAATTCCCACGGTACAGCACTGCCGTAAAGGAGGTCTCCGGAGCTGCGCTGCCTGAATGCACTCCGGTGACCTCAGTCAGTGGCTCCCGCTGCCGGGAGCGGACGTGTTCCCGGCAGTGTGAGCTTACAGCAGCCATGCACAGCTGTCACCATCTCCAGATGTGACAGCTGTGCATGGGAGATCAGCACAGGAACGTGGACAGGTAACTATTATTTTTAGTGAACTAAGAATTAAATAAAATGGTGTGTTTTATTTCAAATAAATTATTTTTTTCTGGGTGTAGTGTGTTTTTTCTTTTTAACACTTTGTAGGTTAGTAATGGGGGTGTCTTATAGACGCCCATCATTACTAACCTGGGCTTCATGGCAGCTGGCGCTGACATGAACCCCACCACTATTACCCCCTGCCACCGCACCAGGGCAGCGTGGAAGAGCGAGGCTAAGTGCCAGAATTGGCGCATCCTACGGATGCGCCATTTCTGGGGCGGCTGACGGCTGGTGTTTCTAGCCTGGGAGGGGGCCATTATTCATGGCACCCTTCCTGGGCTATTAATATCAGGCCCCAGCTGTCTGCCTAGCCTTTGCTAGCTATTAAAATAGGGGGGACCCCACGTCATTTTTTTGGGGGGGGTCCCCCATTTTAATAGCTAGTAAAGGCTAGGTATTCAGCTGGGGGCTGATATTAGTAGCCTGGGAAGCTCCGTGGGTTTTACCCCCTTCCCAGGCTTCAAACATCTGCCCCAGCCGTCTGCTTAACCTCCGCTAGAGACTAAAATTATGGGGGATCCCACGCCATTTTTTTTTTAAATAAATCCTTTATTTTAACACTAAATGACATTTGAGGAGTTAATAAAGATGCAGTCCCTAAATTATTATTTATTTTTTAATTAATTTTTCCCAAAACTTTTGACGTGGGCTTCGCCATATTTTTGTATGCCAGCCAGGTACAGCATCCAGCTTCTATGAACGCGCCATTTTCCGGGGCGGCTGCGGACTGCAATTTTCAGCGGGGGGGGGGAGGGGGGCAGAAAGCTTGGGCCTCCCTGCGCTGCGGATTCCAGCCCCCAGCTGCCTAGTTGTACCTGGCTGGACACAAAAATAGGGAGAAGCTCCACGTTTTTTTTTTTTTTCATTATTTCATGAAATTCATGGAATAATTAAGAAAAAAAGGGCTTCCCTATATTGTTGTGTCCGGCTAGGTACAAATAGGCAGCTGGTGGTTGGGGGCAGCCCGTTCCTGCCTGCTGTACCTGGCTGGACACAAATATAGTGCAAAGCCCCACGTCAATTTTTTTTAATTATTTCAGGAAATTCATGAAATAATTAAAAAAAAATTGACGTGGGGCTTCGCTCTATATTTGTGTCCAGCCAGGTACAGCAGGCAGGAACGGGCTGCCCCCAACCACCAGCTGCCTATTTGTACCTAGCCGGACACAACAATATAGGGAAGCCCTTTTTTTCTTAATTATTCCATGAATTTCATGAAATAATTAAAAAAAAAAAATGCGTGGAGCTTCGCCCTATTTTTGTGTCCAGCCAGGTACAACAAGGCAGCTGGGGGCTGGAATCCGCAGCGCAGGGAGGCCCAAGCTTTCTGGGCCCCACCCGCTGCAAATTGCAGTCCGCAGCCGCCCCGGAAAATGGCGCGTTCATAGAAGCGCCATCTTCTGGCGCTGTACCCAACTCATCCAGGGCCCTGGTGCGGTGGCTCACTGGGTAATAAAGGGGTTAAGGCCAGCTTGGCATTATCAGCTGGCCCTAAGCCCGAAATTCATGGGGTCACGCCAATATTAGACATGACCGCCATGAATTTCTAGTAAAGTATTTAAAAAAAACACAAACACCCAGAAAAAAGTCCTTTAATTGAAATAAAGACACAATTCTTTATTGTTCTAAATTAAACCATACTTACCATCACGCCCATTCCAGCTGAAGCCAACGATCTCCTGCAATAAAAGTAAAATAATAAAGCAACATCATCCTTACCTTTCCATGGCTCCCACGACAGCTTCAGCTCTGCTTCATCGAGATGACAGCCTGGATCGCAGCAGAAAGTTGCCATCCAGCCTGTCATCCCGCAGACACTGAGAAGCGCAGGCTTGCTTGCGCTCCTCAGTGTCAGGCTGTGACGGCATCCCGATAAGCCGAGTCTCTCACGCTCACCGCATGCGCAGGAGAATTTTCCCACGCTGTCAGTGACGTGCATGAGGTGAGCTGAGTTCATTGGACATGACCTCGGCTCATCTGGATGCCGTCACAGCCAGACACTGAGGAGCGCAAGCATGCCTGCGCTTCTCAGTGTCTGCGGGATGATAGGCTGGATGGCAGCGTTCTGCTGCGGTCCAGCCTGTCATCTCGATGTAGCAGAGCTGGAGCCGTCGTGGGAGCCATGGAAAGGTAAGGATGAGGTTGCTTTATTATTTTTCTTTTATTGCAGGAGATCGTTGGCTTCAGCTGGAATGGGCGTGATGGTAAGTATGGTTTAATTTAGAACAATAAAGAATTGTGTGTTTATTTCAATTAAAGGACTTTTTTCTGGGTGTTTGTGTTTTTTTTAAATACTTTACTAGAAATTCATGGTGGTCATGTCTAATATTGGCGTGACCCCATGAATTTCGGGCTTAGGGCCAGCTGATAATGCCAAGCTGGCCTTAACCCCTTTATTACCCAGTGAGCCACCGCACCAGGGCCCTGGATGAGTTGGGTACAGCGCCAGAAGATGGCGCTTCTATGAACGCGCCATTTTCCGGGGCGGCTGCGGACTGCAATTTGCAGCGGGTGGGGCCCAGAAAGCTTGGGCCTCCCTGCGCTGCGGATTCCAGCCCCCAGCTGCCTAGTTGTACCTGGCTGGACACAAAAATAGGGCGAAGCTCCACGTTTTTTTTTTTTTAATTCATGAAATTCATGGAATAATTAAGAAAAAAAGGCCTTCCCTATATTGTTGTGTCCGGCCAGGTACAAATAGGCAGCTGGTGGTTGGGGGCAGCCCGTTCCTGCCTGCTGTACCTGACTGGACACAAATATAGGGCGAAGCCCCACATCAATTTTTTTTAATTATTTCATGAATTTCCTGAAATGATTTAAAAAAAATTGACGTGGGGCTTCGCACTATATTTGTGTCCAGCCAGGTACAGCAGGCAGGAACGGGCTGCCCCCAACCACCAGCTGCCTATTTGTACCTGGTTGGACACAACAATATAGGGAAGCCCTTTTTTTCTTAATTATTTCATGAATTTCATGAAATAATTAAAAAAAAAAAATGCGTGGAGCTTCGCCCTATTTTTGTGTCCAGCCAGATACAACTATGCAGCTGGGGGCTGGAATCCGCAGCGCAGGGAGACCCAAGCTTTCTGGGCCACCCCCGCTGCAAATTGCAGTCCGCAGCCGCCCCAGAAAATGGCGCGTTCATTGAAGCGCCATCTTCTGGCGCTGTACCCAACTCATCCAGGGCCCTGGTGCGGTGGCTCACTGGGTAATAAAGGGGTTAAGGCCAGCTTGGTATTATCAGCTGGCCCTAAGCCCAAAATTCATGGGGTCACGCCAATATTAGACATGACCACCATGAATTTCTAGTAAAGTATTTAAAAAAACACAACACCCAGAAAAAAGTCCTTTAATTGAAATAAACACACAATTCTTTATTGTTCTAAATTAAACCATACTTACCATCACGCCCATTCCAGCTGAAGCCAACGATCTCCTGCAATAAAAGTAAAATAATAAAGCAACCTCATCCTTACCTTTCCATGGCTCCCACGACAGCTTCAGCTCTGCTACATCGAGATGACAGGCTGGACCGCAGCAGAACGCTGCCATCCATCCTGTCATCCCGCAGACACTGAGAAGCACAGGCATGCTTGTGCTCCTCAATGTCTGGCTGTGACGGCATAAAGATGAGCCGAGGTCATGTCCAATGAACTCAGCTCACCTCATGTACGTCACTGACAGCGTGGGAAAATTCTCCTGCACTCAGCACTTCAGCGTGAGAATTTTCCCACACTGTCAGTGACGTGCATGAGGTGAGCTGAGTTCATTGGACATGACCTCACCTCATGTATGTCACTGACAGCGTGGGAGAATTCTCACGCTGAAGCGCTGAGTGCAGGAGAACTTTCCCACGCTGTCAGTGACGTGCATGAGGTGAGCTGAGTTCATTGGACATGAACTCGGCTCATCTGGATGACGTCACAGAGAGACACTGAGGAGCGCAAGCATGCCTGCCTTCTCAGTGTCTGCGGGATGACAGGCTGGATGGCAGCTTTCTGCTGCGGTCCATCCTGTCATCTCGATGTAGCAGAGCTGGAGCTGTCCTGGGAACCATCGAAAGGTAAGGATGAGGTTGCTTTATTATTTTTCTTTTATTGCAGGAGATCGTTGGCTTCAGCTGGAATGGGCGTGATGGTAAGTATGGTTTAATTTAGAACAATAAAGAATTGTGTCTTTATTTCAATTAAAGGACTTTACTCTGGGTGTTTGTGTTTTCTTTTAACTTTGACTATGGGGTTAGTAATGGGGGTGTCTTATAGACGCCTCTCCATTACTAACCTGGGCTTGATGTCAGCTGGCATTATAAGCTGACATCAACCCCAACCCTATTACCCCCTGCCACCGCACCAGGGCAGCGTGGAAGAGCGAGGCTAAGTGCCAGAATTGGCGCATCCTACGGATGCGCCATTTCTGGGGCGGCTGACGGCTGGTGTTTCTAGCCTGGGAGGGGGCCAATATTCATGGCACCCTTCCTGGGCTATTAATATCAGCCCCCAGCTGTCTGCCTAGCCTGTGCTAGCTATTAAATTAGGGGGGACCCCACGTTATTTTTTTGGGGGGGTTCCCCCATTTTAATAGCTAGTAAAGGCTAGGTATTCAGCTGGGGGCTGATATTAGTAGCCTGGGAAGCTCCGTGGGTATTACCCCCTTCCCAGGCTTCAAACATTTGCCCCAGCTGTCTGCTTAACCTCCGCTAGAGCCTAAAATTAAGGGGAACCCCACGCCAATTTTTTTTTTAAATAAATCCTTTATTTTAACACTAAATGACAAGTACAGTAATCAACACTGTCACTGTACTTCATATATATGTGACTGACATGTTTCTATCTATCTAATCTATGTGTGATTCTCTATTCTTTCTGTTCTAAATTGTCGGGTACAGATGCTGAATTGCCGGCCGGCTTTCTTAAAGAGACGGTGCATGAAAACACTATTATTTTTTTAAATAAATCCTTTACACTAAATGACAAGTACAGTAAGCAACACTGTCACTGTACTTCATATATATGTGACTGACATGTTTCTATCTATCTAATCTATGTGTGATTCTCTATTCTTTCTGTTCTAAATTGTGGGGTACAGATGCTGAATTGCCGGCCGGCTTTTTTAAAGAGACGGTGCACGAAAATACTAATATTTTTTTTAATAAATCCTTTACACTAAATGACAAGTACAGTAAGCAACACTGTCACTGTACTTCATATATATGTGACTGACATGTTTCTATCTATCTAATCTATGTGTGAAGCTCTATTCTTTCTGTTATAAATTGTCGGGTACCGCTGCTGAATTGCCGGCCGGCTTTTTTAAAGAGACGGTGCACGAAAACACTAATATTTTTTTTAATAAATCCTTTACACTAAATGACAAGTACAGTAAGCAACACTGTCACTGTACTTCATATATATGTGACTGACATGTTTCTATCTATCTAATCTATGTGTGATGCTCTATTCTTTCTGTTGTAAATTGTCGGGTACCGGTGTATGCCGCTGATGAATTGCCGGCTTTTCATGTCATTCTACATTATTCTTAGTTGTTTTACTTCATGTAGAATTAACCTACAAGGAAAGAAAGGGTTTATTTTCATTCCGATATTTGTGTCCCATTGACTTGCATTGGTTTCCGGTATCGGAATCGGCGATATCCGATACTTTTTGGGTATCGGCCCGATCCAATCCGATACGATATTTCCTGATATCGGAAGGTATCGCTCAACACTAGTCATGGCTGATCCTAGCATATGTGTTTGTATCTGCCAGTTGACGTTCTCATCTCATTGATATAATAGGATCGGTCCATGACGACTGTCGCTCCCACCTTGTCTGCTGGTTTGATCACTATGTGTTTATTGCTTTGTAAAGCATTAAGGGCTTGTTTTTCGTTGTTGCAAAGGTTTTGGTGAGTGGGGTAGAATCCCAGGCGTTGTTCGTATAGTAAACTCTTGATATCCCTATCTATTAACGCTATTGTAGTTTCTGTTGCGTGCTAGGTGTGTGGAGGGTTAAAAGAGCTTGGATTGCTTAGACTTAGAGACACAATAGAGAGTTCCGAGACAGAGGCACCACCGGTAGAGAGGGCCCTGTTCACGGATGTCTCCTGAGACAGTCCAAAGTGAGTTTTTAGGCGTATCGAACGGTAAAACCGCTGAAGGTCCTTTTCCAGCTGGAATGCATCCCAGTTGGGTGTAGGACAGAAAGATAAGCCTTTCTGTAATACTTGTGGTTCTGTTGGAGACAGGGTATAACTTGAAATGTTTTTCACCAGGTTGTTCGTCTTACCTGGGATTGGGTGGTCATTCTTTGTCCTCCTCGATCTTCTGGTGTGTCGGTGCGAGGACGTCTTCCTCGTCTGTTTTTCCATAAAAAACGACCCCCTCGACCAGTGGAAGAGTAGCTTCCCGAGCTGAAGGATCCTTGGTTGCGCTGTGGGTATTGCCGTTGTGTGTAGCAGCCGGAAGAGGCATTCCATTTGTAGACTCGGTCGTTGCTGTAATCCTCGTTGTCACATTGAAATTTTTGTCTCTTGTGTTCCTGAAGTGTCTTTTGATGGTCCAGTAAAGTTTTGTTGGTTTTTGCCTTGAGGCTGCTCCAGTCCGAAGGTGATAGATTGGCTGTAAGCTGTGCTTCGGTTGCAGCGATACTTCTCTCACTCTCTTTTATTGCTCCCTGGAGATGCTCAATAGTAAGGATGATAATGTCAAGAGAACATTTGTTAAGGATTTTCTTAAACTTATCGCAATACTCTATGTTATCAGAAAAGAGGTTAGGGCGGAGGTGACTACGTAGGCCCCGTGGGATTTTCCATTGTCTATGGTACTCGGCCAGCGTGGTCAATCGTAGATCATAGGAGAGCAATCTCCATCTTTAACTTTCATAGTCTCTGGTACGAATTTCCTCAGAGGGAATTTTGAGGAAGTCGTTTGACGTCGTAACTAGTGACAGTATGCTGTTGCTAGCAGCATTGTCATAAGCGAAGGTCTCGGTGGTCATTGGAAGACAGGTGCAGGCGCCCAATGGGACATAAACAGTAGGCGAGGTGCAGATGCTATAGGCATGGGAAGCCCTTGATACAGTAAAAATTAATTCACTGCACTCTCAGATGAAGAAATGCAAGATTCATTTATTGGTACAACAAAGCCCAGAAAATAAATACTTATATCAAACCAATACACTGTGTTTCAAATTATTATGCAAATAATATTTTCTCAGATTTTCCCAAATTACCTATATGAATTGCAGTCATTGTAATTTTCCAATCAAATAACTATTAGAGTACAATTGAAAGGTTTTTGTACAAACTGCCTATGATAACAGTATATTTTTTAAAAAAATAAAAAACTCAAACTGCACTCCAAATGCATGTTCCAAATTATTATGCACAGCAGAGTTTTCAACTTTTCATTTTAATAACGAACAAAAAAATGGTCATTTTTGAAATTATAAGCATTAGCAGGTTATTACAAACTGAAATCAAACAGTTTTCAACTCAAAACTTTATTCTAGGTGATGTTACATTTCCACAAAGGACCCCTTGTTCGAAAGGAGCTTCTGAACTCTCTCGTCCATTGAAGCTCAACATACATTATGGAGTTCATCTTTACCCCTTCAGCATGAGACGGGGCATTATCATGCATGAAATGATCTCGATGGTCCAGATGGATGGAGTGGAGGATGGCTGGTTGTTGGACACTCCATGCAAACACGGCTAGGCGCTAACAAGGAGGACGTCACATCCGGCGGCACGCCCCCTTCGGGTGACGCGCTTCCGGTCTGGTGGCTGCGCTCCCTGTAAAAAGCCCGCACTCCACCTGCCATGCCACATCGCCCACCAGCTAGGCGCAGGAGCGCCGCTACACACCTCCTCAAGACAGGACTCTGGCTCCAGCAGTGCGCGCCTGACAAGCCCTGGCACCTCAATTCAGGTAACACCGGATCCACCGTCTTCCCTATTTACCTGCTGCTACATGTGCTCCCAAGCACTCTATGAGCAACTTTCCCCTAATATATTCCGCCCTGGCCTGCAGCCTTCAAGCTTCACCTGGACCTTTTCAAGGTAGTCCTCAGCATCGCATTGTTCGACTCTTTCCAACTTTATGAATCGCTGCTAACACACCATATCCCTATATTGCCTTGTAGCCCTCCACCTCTGTGGCCCCATCTCTGCCTACAACTTAAAACCCCAGGTTCTACACAAACCAATACCAAGTAAGGATTTCTATGTTTATACCTCTATACTTACATCTCTCTATGATCGTGGGATTATGTATATATGTATATACGAATATAATTGTGTACCCTCAAGCTCGCATTTCTCCCCCGCTATCCTTCGTAGTCCCCATCCCTTTCCTCTTTCCTCACCTCCCCCACCGTCCCCTCCTCCCCCTCCCTCCATCACATATTGTCTTTGTCATATTGTTTTTTCACTATGACTACAATTAATTGGATGTACCCCTATTATTTTAATCTTGGATGTACCCTTATTCTTTCATTTTGTATGAATCGACATAATGGTATGGTCATACCTGTTTTCCTCTTTTACAGTAGCGACTGAAATGAATAAGGCCACTTAAAGGCTGAAACGTCTTCTCTAGTGTCGCCATTCACTATTGGTTTGATATAAGTATTTATTTTCTGGGCTTTGTTGTACCAATAAATGAATCTTGCATTTCTTCACCTGAGAGTGCGATGAATTAATTTTTACTGTATCAAGGGCTTCCCATGCCTATTGCATCTGCACCTCGCCTCCGACTGAGTGCACGCAAATTATCTCTACTCTTCATTGTGCTTTCACAGCTAAAAAAAAACACTTCCCCCCCTAACAATCCTGCTTCCCTATCGACATTGGTCTCTTCTGTCAGTGATCCTGCTGAGTGAAGCAGGGGGTATGATAACACGGGGGTTGGAATAGAAAAACCATTGGGCAGGAAGTCGAGAATGGCTTCCTGAAGCTCTCCTACTATCATCAATTGCGGACAATGGAGATTCGGGAAGGTACCCTCGGTTCCCTGCCTGGCTATACATTAACGAAGAGGAATTCAGTTATAATTGGGACAATCTGGCCATGGGCACCCACCGGCACCCCGGACCACCGGCATTATCAAAGATTGCCCCCATGATAATCTGCCCCTGGCTGCTAAGTTTCCAGAAATATTAAAGCTGGTTTCTGGAGATCATTAGCTTATATTCAGGGGAACTTTGTAAAGATTATAGCTGATCAATATAAGTCCTGGTAGCAGGACATGATGTGATCAGCTTATCATTGTGGACTCTTACAACCAAGAGAGGCATTTGCCAAAGCAGACAATCCTTTTAACCTATGGATTTATAAATCTTTGATGTTACTTCCTTCTAATCTTTGCCATAGTTATTGTTGACTATCTAGCATATATATGTGTAATATCTATCTAATTCTACAGTATATATCAAATCCAAAGTATATGTAAAGTTCATAAAAACATGAGTAAATGTCAACAAAGCAATTGCGAAATGTTATTTTTGTGTCGATCTAACTAGAAACACACATAAATTGATCTGGCATTTTACAGAAACGTGATTTTATGAATACACAGAAGGCATTCACACGAGGAGATAAATTATTCTCTAAATTTAATAAGGATCAATTAGTCTTTTGCAGCTATTTAGAAAATGTTATTCTTCTGTGAGTAAGATTGATAATGGACAGTGCTGTAAAGTAAATTATTTAGCCAAAAGTAATGCTCCATTATTTGTGTCTGTTTTCAATCCACCTAATGCAAATCTAGCCGTACTGAAAGGGATTTTGAAATTTCTGACAATGCGGCTTATGACATACCGCATATCTTCCTGTTGCAAGGTTGGCACAAGATCTCGTCAATGCACTGTTGTAGAAGATGAAAGGTCAGTTTATGCATCTGAAGGAAACAATGAGTAAATGATTAAATTATCTTTCCAGTAAATAGTGTCAAGAAAATGTTGATGAGTAACATAAGCCATGAGATAAAGATCACAGTAAATGCTCGACTACAGCCAATGATGTATCTATGCAGAAATGTGTTTAATGTTTCTCCTTCATCTTGTAATACAATTAAGGTCATTTGTGACCTATTGACTAAATGTCTCCTTACTAGAGATGAAGGAATATATTCGAGTGGAATTGGATTCTACTAGAACATTACAAAAAATCTGTATTTTTTGCAATTCGTTTCCGTGCAGATTCAGCAAAATGTGCGCTATTTTGCTAAAACAAAGGGTCATTAAAAGGTTAAAAAATTAAGAAAAAACCTTATATTCACCTTACAGCTTACCTCTCCAGATTTTCCGCTCTTCACCGTCACTCATCCGGTAATTGTTGCATCTTCTTATCACTGCCCCAAGCGCTGAATAGCCAGGCCTCTTCATGTTAGGCAAGGACTTCCAGCTCTAATGAGGCCTGGTACCGTTCTGCGCGTGCATGTGCATGGTAACGACGCACGTTTTGACCCTATGGGTGCTTGCACAGAACTGCCAGATAGGTATACGGCACGGTATAGGCACCTTCCATTGCAGGCATCTCCTGCTTTCAGCAGTGCTGCATCCATACTTGCACAGCACATGCAATCCGTGTTTGATAAAGACCTGAGTATATAAGGCCGAAACGTTACATTCACTTTGGATTTCTTCATGAAATAATAAAGACTTTTTTGCATCAATTTTGTGTATAATTTTGCGTGCCGAGTACTCTGATACATATATTGTTGCACAGAACAGTCCTTGGCCTCATCAGAGACGAAAGTTTTTACCTGGCATGAAGAGACCTGGGATTTCAGCGCTTGCAGCAAAGATAAGAAGATGCAATGATGACCAGACTGGTGACGGTGAAGAGCAGAAAGGCTGGAAAGGTGAGCAGTGAGGTGTGTATAAGGATTTTTTTATTTTTTATTTATTTCATTTATCATACTCTAGTATCAGTAGAGACACTAAAGCATATTAAGGATATTCAATTTGCACAGAATAACTTCTTTGCGAATTAGAATTTTGCCTGATCCACTCGTCAACTACGTATGCTGTGACATAGGCCTAAGTAATAGGTATATAAAATAGAATTTCTTCATTCTCGAAGAGGAAGGATTGATAAAACAGACTTTCCAAGAGACTTCTTCCAGATATGACTCTCCTTTGCCCAATATGTCATCCCTATGAACATCATGATAACACTGATAGAGGTAGAACAGAAGCAGAGAGGATGAACCTCTCAGAAGCTTCCAAACACAAGACATCATCATATGGGCAGTCCAGAATTGTTTAAAGGCATAGTAATCATAGTGTATGTAAACTTTTGACTTTTTTGTAAGTAATAAAAATGCCTTAAAACATTCTCTCTCTGTCATTATTCTGGCATTTGGCAAATATTAAAAATGATGGTAATCCTAATTGACCTAAAACGGGAAAGGTTTATTCTGATTTAATGTCAGATATTGAGAAAAACATGCATATGTGTCTTTTTATATAGTGTATGTAAACTTCTGGCTTCAACTGTAAATTTATTGAAAAATGTATTTGGAATTGTATAAGGTGCTTGATAAACTGACTCTTGGCCAGCTGGAAGCTGCATTAATTCATGGTGGCTCAGCTGATGCTCTGACTTGGACCTTAAAGAAGCACTCCTCCCATCAAAATTTTTATCCTCTTAATATATTGCAGCCATTATATTATATAACACTCTGTACTTATAATTGCTCATTTTGCCTTTCTACCCAGCTAATATAATTATATAATATGATGACTGCAATACATTAAGAGGATAAAAACTTTGATGGAATGAATGCTTCTTTAAATAAGAGAAGTGCTTAAAGTGGTGCAGTGCAGCAAAGTCCAAGAATTGTCACAGAGCAGTAATCAGTGAGTTGACTGAGAAAAGTGACCTGAGTATTGTAAGACCTACAGCTTTGAGGAAAGTTAACTGGGGTATTCCTCCTTCACAAAAAAGAGGGTGTACTTCCAGTATGAAATAGTATTCGCTATCAATATGGCTGAGAAATAGTCTACCATAGTACAGGGTGGGTCATTTATATGGATACACCTAAATAAAATGGGAATGGTTGGTGATATTAGCTTTCTGTTTGTGGCACATTAGTATATGGGAGGGGGAAACATTTCCAGATGGGTGGTGAGTGACCATGGTGGCCATTTTGAAGTTGGCCATTTTGGATCCAACTTTATTTTTTTCAGTGGGAAGAGGGTCGTGTGACACATCAAACTTATTGATAATTTTATAAGAAAAAACAATGGTGTGCTTGGTTTTAATGTAACTTTATTCTTTCATGAGCTTTTTACAAGTTTATGACCACTTATAAAATGTGTTCAAAGTGCTGCCCATTGTGTTGGATTGTCAATGCAACCCTCTTCTCCCACTCTTGACACACTGATAGCAACACCGCAGAAGAAATGCTAGCACAGGCTTCCAGTTTCCGTTGTTTCAGATGCTGCACATCTCATATCTTCACAGCATAGACAATTGCCTTCAGATGACCCAAAGATAAAAGTCTAAGTGGGTCAATTCGGGAGACCTTGGTGGCCATTCAACTGGCCCACGATGGCCAATCCACTTTCCAGGAAACTGTTCATGTAGGAATGCTCGGACCTGATACCCATAATGTGGTGGTGCACCATCTCGTTGGAAAAACTCAGGGAACGTGCCATCTTCAGTGCATAAAGAGGGCAACACATCATCATGTAGCAATTTCAGATATCCAGTGGCATTGAGGTTTCCATTGATGAAGGATGGCCCCACTATCTTTATACCCCATATACCACACCATACCATCAATTCTTGTGTTCCAACAGTCTTGGAGGGGTCTATCCACAGTGGGTTAGTGACGCGCCCCCTGGGCCGTGGGGTACTCGGTGCCGGGCCAGTCGTTGCTAAGGATGATGTCACAGTGGCGGTGACCCGGTCCGTGACCCTGGGCGGTCAGTGAAAAGGGGAATTTTATAGTTTTATGTATGCAATTCGTAACGTCACCTGTAGTATGTCGCTATAGGTAGCCGCCGCTGCAGCGCAGGTCCTCTGGAGCTGGTGTTTAATGCAGCAGAGTTGGTTTGGCTCTCCACAGGTAGATCTTAGCTCCAGGGCAGTGTAGATGTTGTAGTGAAGTAGATGATGCTGGGTGATGTAGTGCAGGGGTGGTGGCGCAGTTAATAATCAGTCCACAACTCAATGGCAGTTTCCTCTTATGTTTATGTGGCACCCCAGGGGTCTGGTTACCACAGTAATAGAAATATTACGTCTGAGAGCAAGTGGGAGGTTTCTCTGGTCAGGAGCCCTAAGCATGCAACACCGCCCGCCCAGACCTGGGAGGGGAGGAATCTGCCCTTATAAACTGGGTCTGGGGCGGGATTAGTACAGTCAGAGCCTGGAGAGGGAAAGCAAGAACTAGGAGCTCTGTAGGAGCAGGAGCGAGTGCCAGGGGCTGGAAGCCAGATAGCTCGCCCTGGCTGAAGACACTAAGACCGGACACGGAGTCCGAGGCTGTGGGGACATCCAGGTCCAGCAGCAGAATCCAACCGGCAGGAGATTCCAGGTCCTCTGGCCATAGAAGCCCGGAGGCACGGTCACAAGCAAGGGACCAACACCGCCATCGTGGAGTGGAGGCTAACAGAAGGCCCCAAGTCACCTGGCCATACGGGTGAGCACCACACGGTACACTCAGGGACGTGGGCTACTTCTACCCGCATACAGCAAGGTAGCCAGGAAGAGTGCAGATAGACAGGGAGGCCTACAACTCCACCTGGCCAGGGGAGATCCTGCTTGCTCACAGACTGACCAGGCCTCTACTGCTAACCAGTATTCCCGGGAGGGTCTGCTTTATAACACCAGTAAAGACCCTGAACTGCACTGCACAGACTCTGAGTTGTTCCTGCTGCGCTCGTGCACCATCACTCCCATCATCCACACCAACTGCCCTGAGGCTATACTTCTCCCGTGGGGAGTCATCCCATTCTTAGCTGCACACACACAACACCGGCCTCAGCGGTCTGCCTTGCAGCGGCGGTCCCCACTGACCGCAATCCACGGGTGGCGTAGTCGGACCATCATCATACCAATAACCCTGCCACTGATTTGACCACCCTGGGCACGGACCGGGTCATCGCCACGGAGACTACAACCCCCAGCGATCCAGCTCTGGGTATTCCCCGCACACACGTGCACGCACAACACAGGCCCAGGGGGCGAGTCAACTTTGGCGTAGTCGGCAGGATTCAAACCAACCCGCCACCAACGGGTATTGCGTGCCTGAAAAAGACTTTTGCACTTACCTGAGAGATGCTTCCCGCCATCCGCAGCCGTTTCCCGCCATCTGCAGCAGTCTTCTCGCCATCTGCAGCCGTCTTCCCGCCATCCAGAGCCGTTTCCCGCCATCCGGAGTCGGTTCCCGCCATCGGACGCCATCTTCAGGACGCCGTGCGCGAAGAAGAGGGGCGTGGACATCGAAAGCGTGCGAGAACTGAAGCCCCGCCTTACGTCCTGACGCTGCGCAAGGTCCTGGAAGGGAGAGAGAGCGACGCTGACGTCACAGGAGCGCGACGCAAGGTCCTCAACCCCGATGATCGACTGCGGAGCCGCGGCCTACGGAGGAAGATCATCGCAAGGTAGGCCACGGTCCACTAGGGGGGAAGGAGGATGTCGGATACAGAGGGAATCTCCACCGCCACAGCCACCGCCAGCGCAACCGCTGCTGCGGTCATGCCGTTCACCATGCCCTATATCCCGGGGGCAACCTGGCTACCCCAGTACTCAGGGGAGTCACATACCTTAAGTGACTTTAGGGAAAGACTGGACAGCCTCTTCCAGGTATACCCCCTCACGGAAGAGCAAAAAGTAAGCATCTTGGTGGCCCAGTTAATTGGGGCAGCCCAAAGGGAGGTAAAGTCCTGGCCATCTGGGAAGAAGAGGACTGTCAGAGAGATACTAGCCCATCTGAAAGACACATTTGACACCCGCACCTCAGCTGAAATAAAACTCAGATTTTACGGGTGCAAACAACGGGCACACGAAAGTATAAGAGACTATGCTCTAAACCTACAAGAGGCCCTGAGAGCCATTAAGCAGGCAGACCCTGACAGTGTGGGGAATGAAGACAAGCTGTTGACCGAACAATTTATTGAGGGTCTACTGTGCAATGCCCACCGAACCCAGTTGAGGGCAATGGCCTTACAGGACCCTGACCTGGACTTTGCACAGTTCAAGGACAGAGCCATCCGGGTGCTCCGAGAATCGGCACCAGGTGGTGCTGTGACCCACAGGCGCCCTGCTATCACTTATCACCAGGACGCGGCGCCCTTGTCTGCAGGGCCTGTGGGAGCTGATGCGCAGGCTTTCAACAATAACCCGGCTACAGACCTGCACCACCAGGTCCAAGAGCTGACTAAGAGCGTTGCCGCGCTAACCAGAACTGTGCAGTCTTTACAGGTCTCTTCTCCAGGAAAGATCCAGCTGGCATCTGGACCGGAGGACGTCCCGTGGCGCCGACTGAGGAGGACCCCACCGGCCAGAGGAAGACCCAGCGACCGATACAATGAGGACGGACGACCCATCTGCCGCCGCTGCAATCAACCCGGAAATATGGCAAGGTACTGTCATTTAAACAGGCACAACCTGGGGTAGAGGGCCAACCCCCAGGCATAAGATCATCAGGCCCATCGAACTGGCGTGATAAATACGTAGGGGGATGTCCGGTCTTGCCTGTGGTACTGGATGGCATTCCTATGAGTGCCCTACTAGACACTGGGTCACAGGTAACTACCATCCCGTACGTGCTCTTCAAGCGGTACTGGAATGACTCGGACATAACCCGCTACCCAGATGACGACCTGAGCATTATCGCCAGCAATGGTCAGCCCGTGCCACAGATAGGATTTAAAGAGGTGACCATCAAGGTCGGTAAAGTTGAACTGCCGGCACAAGGACTGATCATTGTGGACATTGACCGTCGCGAGAGTCACCCAAAAATAACCCTAGGTACTAACGTAATCGAAAACTGTCTTGCAGAGGTGATTCTTATTTTGCAACAGGTTGCCAAGAACGCCAGTTCCAGCCAGCAGCGTGTCCTCCAAAAAGAGATCCGGGCACTGATGAAACGGCAACAGGTGGAACTATCTGGTGGTGAGATAGGTAGCGTGAGAATGTGTGACCCGTTCCCTATTGCCATGCCCCCGAAGAGTGAGATGATGATTTGGTGCCGGGCAGCTATTGGTCTGAGAGGTAGAGACTACCAAGCTATGGTGGAACCCATCTTCTCAGACAGTAGGTCCACCATTTTGACAGCGCGGGGGGTGGTTGATGTACGCCATGGGAGGGTACCAGTCCGCATCATAAACATCAGGGAAAGAGAAGTACACCTGCCCCGGTATGCCATGCTAGCCAAATTGTTCACCATAAACCAGAACTCTGTACAGGCCGTGGAACCCTTGCCTCCATCTCAACCAGAGGAAGGTAACGGCTCTAAGAAAAAAATGGGGGACTGGTGTCAGCAACTGCATTTGGGTACTGACTCCACTCCCTCACACCAAAAACAGGGAGTCTACCGGGTGGTTCAGTAGTACGAGAGAGTGTTTAGCAAACACCCGCTAGACTTCAGGCGAGTAAAGGGGGTAGAACATCACATCCCCATGGGAGACCATCCTCCCATAAAGGAGAGATACCGACCCGTACCCCCTGCTCACTATCAGCACGCCAAGGGGATGCTAAAAGACATGAAGGAGGCTGGGGTAATCAGGGACAGCTGTAGCCCCTGGGCAGCTCCACTAGTCTTAGTGAAAAAGAAAGATAACACCATGAGAATGTGTGTAGACTACAGGAAGGTCAACCGTATCACACACAAAGATGCGTACCCGTTACCAAGGATAGAAGAGTCCTTAGCTGCATTAAAATCTGCTAACTTCTTCTCTACTTTGGATCTCACTAGCGGGTACTGGCAGGTTCCTGTAGCAGAGGCGGACCGGGAGAAGACCGCATTCACCACCCCGATGGGACTCAGCGAATTTAACTGTATGCCGTTCGGGCTCTGCAACGTACCAGGAACCTTCCAACGGTTGATGGAATGCTGTCTGGGACACCGGAACTTCGAGACGGTCCTATTATACCTGGACGATGACTCCAAGACCTATGAGGACCATCTGGAACACCTGGCAGAAGTGTTTGAAGCCCTAGCAAACTATGGCCTAAAGGTAAAACCCTCAAAGTGTCATCTACTGAAGCCAAAGGTACAGTACCTGGGACACGTGGTGAGTGCTGACGGAGTGGCTCCCGACCCTGACAAGATCACCGTGATTAAGGACTGGCCAAGACCATCCAGCATAAAGGAAGTGCGGCAGTTCCTCGGGTTGGTAGGCTACTACCGAAGATTCATTCCCGGTTTTACCAAGAAGGCAGCTCTTATGCAGGACCTCCTGATAGGCCAGTCTAGGAAGGCCAAAAACCAGAAGCCACCCTTCAGATGGGAAAAGCTGGAAGAGGAGTCATTCCGCCAGCTGAAGATGGCCCTCACGGGGGAGGAAATCCTGGCGTACCCTGATTACAGCCAGCCCTTTATCCTCCACATGGACGCAAGCAACATGGGGTTAGGAGCCGTACTGTCCCAGATCCAGCAGGGGAGAGAACGGGTAATTGCTTACGCCAGCCGAAAACTGCGACCCACGAAAAGAAACCCTGAGAATTATAGCTCGTTCAAGCTAGAGTTCCTGGCAGTGGGGTGGGTGGTAACCGAACGTTTTAAGCATTACATTGCCTCTTCCATGTTCACCGTGTACACGGACAACAACCCGTTGACGCACCTGAACACTGCAAGACTGGGTGCCCTGGAGCAGAGATGGATGGCCTGCCTGTCCAATTATGAGTTCACGATCAAATACCGTGCAGGACGCTCCAATACCAACGCGGATGCCCTGTCCAGGATGCCAAACCTACCGGACGGAGGGGAAGATCCAGAAGAACTGGAAGAGGTCGAACTCCCTGCGTTCCACCGTAATGGGATTACCCAGTATTCCCACCGTGTGAGGGGCCATCGATCCGCTACGTTCAACCCCTTACCCCACTACAACTGGGCGGAGATGCAGGACAGTGACCCCGCAGTCTGTCTGGTGAAGGAGATGGTGACCCAGGCTGGCGCCCGCCTGGACCCAGACGCTCCGGAAGAGACCAAACAACTGTGGACGGAAAAAAGCAGACTGTTTCTCTACAAGGAGAAGTTGTGCCGCAGAATGGTCAATTCCCGGACACATGAACTGATCTGGCAGGTTGTGGTACAGAGACGGGACGCAGCTATAGTGCTGGAGGCCTACCACAATGGGGCAGGGCACTTCGGATGGAAGGAGCTGGAGTTCCTGCTGCGTGAACGGTTCTACTGGATAGGCATGAGAGGAGCCATTGAGAGATGGTGTAGAGACTGTGGCCCGTGCAATCTAAGAAGAAGGGACCGTGCCAGCCAGAGGACTCCCCTGCAGCCCATCATCACCAGGCAGCCGCTGGAACTGGTCGCTCTGGACCATGTTAAACTGGCTCCAAGCAGAAGTGGGTATGTCTACGCCCTAACCATCGTGGATCACTACTCCCGGTTCCTAGTGGTGGTCACCGTCAAAGACTTAACAGCTCAAACAGCAGCTAGGGCCTTCCAGCAGCATTTCTGCCGCCCACACGGGTATCCGGAACAGGTGTTGACAGACCAAGGACCAGCCTTCGAAGCGGAGGTCTTCCAGGAGTTCTGCAACCTGTACGGCTGCCGGAAGATAAGAACAACGCCCTATCACCCCCAAACCAATGGACTCTGCGAGAAGATGAACCAGGTGGTGATAGATCTGCTAAAAACATTGCCCCTGGAAGAACGCAGCCTGTGGCCTGAGAAACTGCCTGATCTGGTGGACCTGTATAACCACATCCCGGTAGGTTCCACCAACTGTACCCCGGCTTACCTAATGCGAGCATGACCTGGTAAGCTGCCTGTTGACCTGGATATGGGAGTCCTGACACCTGAGGACACCTCGCCAGAGGCAGACTGGGATACAGAACGGCAGCAGCAGTACCGGAAAGTACAGGAGAGCGTAGAGCGAAGTCTCTGTCAATCAAGAGAAAGGCAGGAGAGGACTTATAACCAATATGCTCCCGCTGTTCCCCTGGTACCTGGAGAGCAGGTCTTGAAAAGTAAAAAGGCGGCTCCATAAGTTGGACGACCAGTGGGAAAAGGACCCATACACCGTACTGCCCTCAAGCCACAATAATCCAAAGGTGTACGTCATCAGCAGGGATGGAGGAGAGACCACAGCCACTGTCTCCAGAGACCACCTGAAAAAGTGCCCCGAGAAGTTGCAAAGCACTGATGAAGATCAGGAAAGCCCTCAACCCGTAGAGGAAAAGGAGGAAATGATCAGCACCGTACTCGGAGACTTTCCCCGCTCCTGGACACAAGTAAACAATGCTATCGTGGTGCCCGTCCTCACCTTTCTCCAGCCAGCCCCTCAAGTGCATACAGAAGACCAGGTAGAGCTGGAAGAGCAGCCGGCCCAGGAGGCAGAAGAGTCCACACCAGCAGCGCAGGAGGATCAACCCTCTGCTAGTAGTGAGTCTGCCGTGCCCCTAGTGAGCCAAAGAGTACGCAGACAGCTGCCCAGCTTACCCATAACACCTCCTACACCCTGTAGTGCAGGACCAGTTAGTGAGCTCCGTAGGTCCACTAGAGTCACTAGAGGTCAGATGCCCGCTCGCTGGAGAATATAAAGTAATGCACTGTAAATTTACCTGTTTCTTGAAAATGTTTATGGTTTTTGTTGTTGCCTGTTATTAATTATGTTTCTCAGTTACCCTGCAGGGTTCTTTGGACTAACAGGTTATGGACGCTGGATAACCGGAACAATTTTGTAGATAGTTGCACATTGTGCCTCTTGCGAAGACGGCCGCGGAAGAGAAAACCTGTCTGGCGTGGCCTCCTTGCGGCCCAAAGTAGCTAGCTTCAGCCTTGCAGCCACGCCCAAGGCCAACGCAAGGGGTTTTCTTTGGACAGGTCCCCTACCTCGCTTAAAACTTCACCTTGGGTGATATGGACACCCGGTTACGGAAACACCGTGACCACAAAATGTACTTTTTCATGTTGTCTTGTTATTGTTATACCCTGCATTTATGTTTCTTTAAAAATATGTTTAGTCCCGGAGTACTACATTTTACTAGGGGGGAATGTGGCACCCCAGGGGTCTGGTTACCACAGTAATAGAAATATTATGTCTGAGAGCAAGTGGGAGGTTTCTCTGGTCAGGAGCCCTAAACATGCAACACGGCCCACCCAGACCTGGGAGGGGAGGAATCTGCCCTTATAAACTGGGTCTGGGGCGGGATTAGTACAGTCAGAGCCTGGAGAGGGAAAGCAAGAACTTGGAGCTCTGTAGGAGCAGGAGCGAGTGCCAGGGGCTGGACGCCAGATAGCTCACCCTGGCTGAAGACACTAAGACCGGACACGGAGTCCGAGGCTGTGGGGACATCCAGGTCCAGCAGCAGAATCCAACCGGCATGGGATTCCAGGTCCTCTGGCCATAGAAGCCCGGAGGCATGGTCACAAGCAAGGGACCAGCACCGCCATCGTGGAGCGGAGGCTAACAGAAGGCCCCAAGTCACCGGCCATACGGGTGAGCACCACACGGTACACTCAGGGACGTGGGCTACTTCTACCCGCATACAGCAAGGTAGCCAGGAAGAGTGCAGATAGACGGGGAGCCCTACAACTCCACCTGGCCAGGGGAGATCCTGCTTGCTCACAGACTGACCAGGCCTCTACCCGGGAGGGTCTGCTTTATAACACCAGTAAAGACCCTGAACTGCACTGCACAGACTCTGAGTTGTTCCTGCTGCGCTCGTGCACCATCACTCCCATCATCCACACCAACTGCCCTGAGGCTATACTTCTCCTGTGGGGAGTCATCCCATTCTTAGCTGCACACACACACCGGCCTCAGCGGTCTGCCTTGCAGCGGCGGTCCCCACTGACCGCAATCCACGGGTGGCGTAGTCGGACCATCATCATACCAATAACCCTGCCACTGATTTGACCACCCTGGGCACGGACCGGGTCATCGCCACGGAGACTACAACCCCCAGCGATCCGGCTCCGGGTATTCCCCGCACACACATGCACGCACAACACAGGCCCAGGGGGCGAGTCATTTACTTGCGGTGATTAGGCAGACCGGAACACGGGTGCTGGCTAGAAATGGAAGTCCGGGCAGCCTGGAAGCAAGTAAGGAATCCACCTTGCCAAGAGGAGTTGTAGGCCTTCCCTTTGCACTAATCTCTCTGGCCCTGCTGCTCATAGCTGTGCGGTGGCCCTCATCCCTGAGTACAACGTCCTTGTGCTCACACGTATGGCAGGCAGCTCGGGCCTTGCTGATGCGTCGCTCCCACATGGTGGTGCTGGGCCCTGAGGTGCTGCTGAGCCTCCGGGCGTCTGGTGGGGCCAGGAGACCTGCAGTCTCCTGCCCTCCAGTTTCTGCTGCTGGGCCTTCGGTGCCCCACAACCTTGCACTCCGGTGTCTGGCCCTTCCGTGCTCCTATTCTCAGGGATGAACTGCCGCACAGCTTCACTCCCTAGGTCTTTCCTCGTTGACGTCCTGACTTCAACTCCTCTCACTAAGTCTAACTAACCCCGACTCCAGATCCCAGTTGTTAAGGGGAGTGGCTCCCCTTGCTGGTCTGGAGCCAGGAACATGTTGCATGTTAGTATACCTGACTAGGGGACCCCTGCCTGCTTCCAGGCATGGCATCACCTCTTGTGAGGGAGGCAATACCACTATGGCAACTGGACTCCTGAGGTGCCACATTAGTGTCAGATCAATAGTGGTGGTTTTGTTTGTTAACTTCACCATTCACAAAAAAGTTTGCCTCATCACTGAACATAATGTTCTGTGTAAACTGAGGGTCCTGTTCCAATTTTTGTTTTGACCATTATGCAAATTCAGTGCACCGATCTGGGTCATCCTCATTGATATGCTGCAGCAGCTGGGTTTTGTAAAGGTGTTATTTGTGAGTATCTAATATTCGCCGAAGAGATGTTCCACTGATGCCACTCTCCAGTGACATGCGGTGAGTGCTATGCTGTCGGCTCTTGCTGAATGAAGCTAGGACAGCGACTGATGTTTCTTCATTAGTGACAGTTGTCTTTCGTCTACATTTTGGCAAATCTAACACTGAACCTGTTTCACGAAATTTGGCAAGCAGTTTGCTAACTGAAGCATGGGAGATGGGTGGTCTCATAGGGTGTCTTGCATTTTAATCTGCTGCAGTGACCCGGGTACTGCGTTCACCAGACATCAGCACAATTTCTATCCGCTCCTGACGTGTTAACTTCTGCGACATGTCAATGGCTGTAAACAAAGAGAAACCTGTAAATAACTTATGAAATAATAAAGTTACGTTAAAACCAAGCACACCATTGTTTAAGTTTGATGTGTCACATGACCCTCTTCCAATTGAAAAAAATAAAGTTGGATCCAAAATGGCCGACTTCAAAATGGTGCCATGGTCACCACCCATCTGGAAAAATTTTCCCCCTCCCATATTCTCATGTGCCACAAACAGGAAGTTGATATCACCAACCATTTCCATTTTATTTAGGTGTATCCATATAAATGGCCCAACCTGTATATAGGCAGTCACACTGACAATGCGTAGAGCAAATGTTGAGTATGTACACCTTAGTTCCATTCAAGACGGTGGTCTGTAACGCCCAGTTCTCAGAAATGAGAGCCCTGTTCTTTGCATCCCAGCACTCCCAGCACTTACACTATTGAGTTTAGATATGAACCTTTATCTCTGAAAGAGATTGTGTGGACTGTCTGATAACTTCTGTCAGAAAATAAGTCAAGGGGAATCTGTAGGCTGTGTACAGAGTTTTAGCCATGTTGGAAGTTATAGTGAGGCCTGCATGGACAGTTTGATTTTTTTAGTCTTGGAAAAAAACAAGTGAACCTGTAGTAAGTAGTTCAAAACTGTCACAGCTCCCCAAGTGAGGTGGATCCTCTAAGCCCCAGGTCTGTGTGGGCACTCGGACCCTGGGCATCTATAAAGCAAGTGGGCAACAAGGACTGTAAAGTATCAACAGAAATCCAGGATTAGCAGGGCAGTTGCATTTGAAACCAACAGGAACAAATGGTGGAGAACAATTGGTGGAGCAAACTTAACGTAGGAATAGGAATCTTAGAAACTCAATACCAAGTGTGAGAGAGTCAGTGGTGATATATGTGAGTGCAGCAGACCAGCAGAAGCAGCAACACCAGATACAGCTTCTGGCGGACACCATTCCGGGCAGATCGACCGCCCCACCCCCAGGGCTGACTGATGATTCACGCATCTGTAGCACCCTGAGGATTCGGCTGCTACAGGGGTATTGCACCTCAACCCAGAGGTGTGATATTCCACTCCCGGGTAAGGATGGAGTGTGGAACTGAGCTCAGAAGGCTGCATGCACTACACACATCCCATTTCCGGAGGGCAGACCAACGGTACTCCCACTTAGAAATGTGCAGGTACGACCGAGTCTGTCCTTGGCTGGAGTGGGAGGGGGGGTGGACCATCCCAGTAGTGTAGGGGCAGATAGGGGGAGCAGCCTGGGTAAAGTTAGGAGCTCATTGGGTGCTGGTCACCTGAGCTCACACATAGAGGGAGTATATAAGGTGGGCACCATCTTAGATCAGGGTCAGTCAGTCAGTAAGGACTGCCACACACTGAGCTTGACACCCTGGGCACGGACCGGGTCACAGCCACTCGGAGACTACAACCCCCATCTGATCCGGCTCCGGGTATCCCCTAACAGCACTGGCCCAGGGGGCGCGTCAACTTTGGCGTAGTCGGCAGGATTACGTGCCCGCAACAACCGGGTACTGCGTGCCTGAAGGAAAGTTCACCGTTACCTCAAAAAGAAGTCTCCTGCCGGTTCCGGAGGGTCCCCGCCATCGGGCCCCATCACAGGTCGTTTCCCGCCGGTTGTCCGCCATTTGCAGCTTTTTCCCGCCATCCATGGAGTTTCCCGCCACTGGGAGACGATTCCCGCCATTTCCGAAGATTTCCCGCCTTGGAAGAGCGGACGCCATTATGGGCGTGCCAGAGGGTGGCAAGAGGCCACCTCCCATCGTGGGCCAGGTCGAAGAATGGCGCCAAAAGCGGAAACCGCGCCCACCAACAGAGACTGTGATGCTGGAAGTGTCCATCAGCGTGAGAGAACTGCCCCTGGAACTGACAATCACTAAGTTGCCCCGGGACCACCCTCGATGTGGGCGGAGACAGAAGAAGAGAACAAAGATGGGTGTCGCCTGGAGCAGTCTGGAGAGAGCGCACCCGGAGACAAGACGTCTGGAAGAGAGTCCAGAGAGAGCCTACCCGGAGATGGAGGGAGAGCCAGGCAGCACCGACCCAGCGGTCAGGAGCCTGATGCGGGCCGCTACTCCAGGCAGCACCGACCCAGTGGTCAGGAGCCTGTTGCCGGTCGCCATTCCAGAAGGCCGGCTGGAGACAGCGGGAGGAGAGCAGAGCAGCACCGACCCGTTGGTCAGGAGCCTGCTAGAAGCAACGACCCCACTAGGCTTAGTGGAGGTCTTGGCACAGCTCCCCCGAGATCGGGAGTGTGCACAGACTGCGCTGGAGGGCCTCGCACGGAGGATGGCCCGGGTGCAGCGAGAGACGTTAGCAGAATGGAGCCGTGAGATGGCCCAGCAGACAAGAACCCGTCAGCGGAGCACGCCACCCGAGACGAGGAGACAGACCGCCTCTGAGGATGGCGCAGGAGGACTGAAGGCCGGAGACGGCGCCGAGAAGGGAGCCGAACGAAAGGAGGCAGGTAAAGGGGACGTCTCTACCCCAAACCGGGAAACCGCGTACCTGCCCCAGCTCCCCGTCGCAGAGCCCGAAGTACCCCCTGCCGTGCCCGTCGCTGCAACGTCACCGCTGCAGACTAGGCCTCAAACGGAAGCCGCGACCCCTGTGACGTCACACGCCTCGACCCCGAGCGTGGCCAAGCAGGAAGTACCATCGGCCTGGTCGCAAGGCCTAGTACCCCCGGGCGCCGCAATACCAACAGCGCCCCCTACCTCCGCGGAGCCCCCGGCCTGGTCGCAGGGCCAAGTAACACAGGGCGCCGCCGTCCTTACGGTGCCCTTTACTTTCAAAGTGCCCCAAGCCTGGTCGCAAGGCTTGGGCAACCCGGGCGCCGCTACCACCACAGCGCCCGTAACATCAAGAGTGCCGCACCTGGGTGAAAACCTGTTCGCCCAACATACGTGCCCGGATGGGCAGCCCTTCATATGGCCACCGGAGTTTCACCATCCTCGACTCCGGAAAGAGAGACCCCTAGACGAACCCCTGATCCCGGCTCCAAAGCCCATAAAGAGGATCTCGCCCCCGCTAGAAGAGACCCAGTTTGAGTGGGACCCCACCGGAGAAGACCTCATGGGGTTCACTCAGGAGACTCGGGCAGCCGCAGCGGAGCGTGCAGAGTGCTGCCGGCAGCAGCTTGAGGTCTTTGAGAGGGAGCGGAGAGAGAGGCGGGTCCGGGAACAGCAAGCCCAAGTCAGGAGCGCGGAGCAGAAGAGCCGGACCAGGAGAGACCCCCGTGCAGCGCATGGTCCCCGTACCATCGGGACTGTGATAAAATTTAATCTGCAGCATGGGTGGGGTTTCATCAGGGATCACCGCACCCCAGGCGACGTCTTCGTGACCAGGAGAGACGTTGAGTCCCACCTACCGGAGGGACACAGAGGTCGTGACCTGTATTTAGGGGACGAGGTCACCTTCACCCGGCACAAGTGTGCCAAAGGACCCTACGCCCTCCATGTGCATCGCCTGACGGAGGAGGAGCTGCGGTGTGAGGAGGAGCAAGAGGACCCGGACGGGTCTGAAGAATCTAAAGAAGGAGCAGGAGGACGCCGTCGTTGAGTACGGTAGTATAGAGACTGTATATAGTTGCCCGTCGGGGCACAGTGAACCGTTGCTACTAATATAGTCCCCGTTGGGACCAGAGAACTGAACTGTTAACCCGTGTGTCCCTATTCCCACTGACCGAGGACTGAGAACGGTCAATCCTCCCTAATACCTGGCCGAGGACTGAGAGCGGCCATATCCCCTTGTATATAGTTGCGCTTCCTAAAGCGCCCCCTACCGGTTTTATAGGAAACCGTGTTTCTTCAAGAGACTGTCGCACTTTACCCGGTCACAAGTTGCACCGTGACCGGAGGTACCAGAAGGCACGAATGTTTTTATGAAAAGTTTATATGAAAAGTTTATGCTGATATATATATGATGTTTTATATGTTTTATATGTTTATGTTTATAAAAAAAAAAATGTATGTTTTGGATGTTTTATATCTTACAGCCCGAGGACGTGCTGTGATTTACCAGGGGGGAATGTAGCACCCTGAGGATTCGGCTGCTACAGGGGTATTGCACCTCAACCCAGAGGTGTGATATTCCACTCCCGGGTAAGGATGGAGTGTGGAACTGAGCTCAGAAGGCTGCATGCACTACACACATCCCATTTCCGGAGGGCAGACCAACGGTACTCCCACTTAGAAATGTGCAGGTACGACCGAGTCTGTCCTTGGCTGGAGTGGGAGGGGGGGTGGACCATCCCAGTAGTGTAGGGGCAGATAGGGGGAGCAGCCTGGGTAAAGTTAGGAGCTCATTGGGTGCTGGTCACCTGAGCTCACACATAGAGGGAGTATATAAGGTGGGCACCATCTTAGATCAGGGTCAGTCAGTCAGTAAGGACTGCCACACACTGAGCTTGACACCCTGGGCACGGACCGGGTCACAGCCACTCGGAGACTACAACCCCCATCTGATCCGGCTCCGGGTATCCCCTAACAGCACTGGCCCAGGGGGCGCGTCACATCAGGAAGGCGGTAAGACTGGCCATGCAGAAGATGATCCCCGGGGATGATGTGGAAGCCATTCTGACAGTCTTTGAGAGGGTAGCTGATCGGGAGAGACTTCCACCAGAACAGTGGGCAGAGGTTCTGGCACCCCAAAAGACATATTATGACTTAGCGCTGCAGGATGCCAAGGAATATACCAAACTAAAGACAGAGATCCTAGCACGCCTAGGAGTGAATATGGCGGTGAGAGCCAAATGAGTCCACCACTGGGCGTATGCCGGCAACAAACCCCCTCGCTCGCAGATGTCTGACTTACTGCATCTGGTTCAGAAGTGGTTGCAGCCGGAGTCTTCCACTCCTGCCCAGATGGTCGAGCGGGTGGTGTTTGACATTGACAGATTCATACACTCCTTCCCAGGTCGTTACAGACTTGGGTTTCCCAGGGCGACCCTCAGAATTCAGACTACCCTGTCAGCCTAGTAGAGAGGTTCCAGATGGTTAAGAAATCCTTTTGAAAACCAGATATAGTCACTTCCCTGTACTGTGATACCCAAAAGGTGGTGGGTTCACCACAGAGGGGGTTTCTAGCCACAACTGGGGGGGCGTCCCACTTCCACAGAAGGTGCCGCAAAGACTGTTGTTAAGGATGTGGTCTGTTGGCGGTGTCACAATCCTGGACAAATAGCCACCCGGTGTCATATGTCCCCTGAGCCAATGGACTGCAGCCTAGGCAGACTGTGTTCCTATTATGCTTATCCAGCCTGCAGTTTGGACTGTCAACCCGGCGAGGGGCCACAGGCATGTGCCGTGTCCATTAATGGAGTAAACGTGCTTGAACTGTTAGACTCTGAGAGTCTGGTGACCCTAATCAGAGCTATCCTTCCCCACCAGTTGGTCCCTGCCAAAACCATGGGCATTCGGTGCATAGATGGGGATGCCAAGGACTACCCTGTGGCCAGAGTGACAGTGGGAACAGACTGTGGTGCCCAGTCCCACGAGGTCAGGGTGATCAAGGACCTGATACATCCCATCATATTGTGGCGCGATTTCTCTTTGTTTTTTGGACTTGTGGGAAAAGCGAACCTTACTGAGTCGCATAGACAAAAACCAGGTCCCTAGGGAAGAACCCCCGTCGAAGTCTCAAGTGGATGAGTTCCTACTGTGTGTCCTTGCTGGTGACGAGGACGAGACGATGACCGAAGAGGCTGACCTCCCTGAGTTAGAAGTGTCCGGAGAGAACTTTGGGACTGCTAAAGTTTGGGATCTGACCTTAAAGAGGGCGTTTGACCAGGTTACTGTCTGTAATGGGGTTGCTCAAGAGCTGGGAGACGACACCAGATTCCTCTACTTTGTAGTTTAGTGGGAGTTAATGTATTGGGTGACCAACCTAAGGGGTGATGAAGTAGTGGAACAGCTCTTAGTTCGAGGGCCATACCAACGGAGGGTATTAGATATGGCCCATTCAAATGTTCTGAGGGGGAGCCTGGGGGTTCAGGAGAGGATTTTGAGGAGGTTTTATTGGCCAGGGTGTTACCGGGAAATCCTAAACTATTGAAAGTCCTGCCCCACCTGCCAGGTAACTGCTCCCTCTTCCCACTTCCGTAGTCTACTAATCCCACTACCTGTGATCGAAGTCCCCCTTTGACAGGATTGCCATGGACCTAGTGGGGCCCTTAGTTAAGTCAGCACAGGGCCACCTATACATCCTGGTGTTCATGGACTATGCGACCCAGTACCCAGAAGCGGTACCACTAAGGAACTCATCAAGTAAGAGCATAGCTCGGGAACTTGTCCATATATTTGCCAGGACCACACTGCTGAAGGAGATACTTACTGACCAAGGAACCCCATTCATGAGCAAGGTAATGAAGGAGCTGTGTAAGGTCCTCCAGATTGCCCAACTGCGAACCTCCGTTTACCATCCGCAGACAAGCGGCCTAGTGGAGCGCTTTAATAAAACCTTAAAAGCGATGCTCAAAAAGGTCATAGAGAAGTATGGTCGTGACTGGGACTACCTGCTACCATTCCTGCTCTTCTCAGTAAGGGAAGTTCCGCAAGCTTCAAACTGGATCCTCCCCGTTTGAGCTACTGTATGGACGACATCCGCGAGGGCTCCTGAATATTGCCAAGGAAACCTGGGAAGCTGAGGTTACTCCCCACCGGAGCATCATAGAACTTATCGCCCAGTTGCAGGAGAGAATGGCGAAGGTGATGACTATCATGAAGGCGCATCTACTTCAGGCTCAAGAGGCCCAGGCAAGGGTCTATAAGCGATCAGCAAGCTGAGGCAGTTCCAGCCTGGGGATCGTGTTCTGGTCCTAATCCCCACAATCAAGAGCAAGTTCCTGGCCAAGTGGCAAGGCCCATACGAGGTGGTGGAGAAACTCAGCAAAGTTAATTATAAAGTCCACCAGCCAGGCCGAAGAAAGCCACACCAGATTTATCATGATTTTTCATGTGAACTTACTCAAGCCGTGGCGAGATAGGGAACCCATGGGAGCTCCTTGCCTGGGAGCTGGTCCTGAAGCCAAGGCGGAAAAGGTCACTATAGAGGAGACTCTATCATCAGTCCAGAATCAACAGTGTCGAGAACTGCTGCAACAAAATAGTGACCTGTTCTCAGAGTTGCCAGGGCATACGCAGGTGGTAGAGCACGATGTGTTGACGGAGCCGCATATAATAGTGAACCTGAAGCCCTATAGGATCCTGAAGCACGCTGGCCGTTGATCTCAACTGAGGTGAAGAGGATGTTAGACCTCGGTGTAATAGAGGAGTCAAAGCGTGGATGGCCGAGTCCTATCGTTCTTGTGCCAAAGCCCAATGGAGAATGAAGGTTTTGCAATGACTACTGCCGGCTGAATGAGGTATCCAAGTGTGACGCATACCCGATGCCCTGCGTCGATGAACTCATCGAGAGGCTTGGACCTGAGAGGTATATTACCACCCTCGACTTGATGAAGGGCTACTGACAAATCCCCATCAGGTGTTGAGATGGCTTTCTCAACACCTGATAGGTGTTTCCAATACACCCGAATGCCTTTCGAGCTGCAGGGGCCCCAGCCACATTCCAGAGGGCTATGGATCAGATCCTAGCCCCACATATGAAGTATGCCGCAGCCTCCCTGGCCGACATTGTAGCCTTTAGTCCAGGCTGCGCTAGTCATCTGCCAAAGGTACAGGCAATTCTGGATGCTCTGAGGAAGGTGGGATTTACTATAAATCCAAAACAATGTGCCACTGGGAAGGAGGAGACTAAGTACTTAGGCTATGTCATCGGGAGAGGCGAAATTAAGCCGCAAGTCAATAAAGTCGAGGTAATCCAGAACTGGCCACAACCGCTCTCCAAGAAGCAGGTGGGAGCGTTTCTAGGAATTGTGGGGTATTACCGGAGGTTTCTCCCAAATTTTGCCCTGATGGCCGCGCCACTCACAGATCTCCTCAAAGGCATCAGATCAACGATGGTGAAATGGATGGATGAAACGGAGACGGCGTTCCAACAGCTGAAGCTGGCACTGTGTAAGCAGCTGGTCCTGGTCGCGCCAGACTTTAAAAGAGAATTCATGGTCCAGACAGAAGCTTCAGAAGTTGGCCTAGGAGCCGTGCTTACTCAAGAGATAAATGTGGAGAAACATCCCATTATCTGAGCCGGAAGCTCTCTTCCTGCGAGAAAAACAACGTGATAGTATAAACAGAGAGCTTAGCCATAAAATGGGCAGTAGATACTCTGAGAGATTATCTACTAGGCCAGAAGTTTAAACTAGTGTCCGACCATGACCGTTAGAGATGGTTAAGGGAGAAGAAGGGTAAGAATGCCCGGGTAACTAGGTGGTTCTTAGGGTTCCGGGATTTTTGTTTTCACGTGAAGCATAGGCCTGGGAAGTTGCACGGTAACGCTGATGCCCTCTCTAGAATTCCCTGTCTGGTGTCTGAAGGTGCCCAAACCCCCGGCTTTGGGCAGAGGGGGGGAATATGTGACAGAGTCACTGGTGTAATATGTGAAGGGAGATATGTTTCACTGCGGCTTCTTGCCTCAGTGAACTAAACCTACAATGTCCTCCAACATGTTATGTGTTGGGGGGTTAAACCACCATGTTCAAAGGGAGTGTTTTTTTGTGAATGACATAGAGAAGGGAGGGAAGTCATTCACCATATATCCACCTCAGGGTGTGGCTGAGCAAGGTTAAATGCTCAGTCACTGTTTTTTTTCCTCTTGTATGGTCTGGAGGAGGAAGTCTCCAGGCTGTGAGTGGATGCCAGAGAGTTCCACAGAAGGGCTTTGCTGAACTGTTTGTGTTACCGAGAGTTAGCGAAACCCGCTCACCTATGAACTGTGTTATACTTTATCTTTTTTTGTTTTCCTGTTATCGCGGAGAGGACTTGTTTATTTTGTGGAACCCTGGCGTGGTTTAAGCCATATAATAAACCCGCAGGAAGTTTACCCAAGACATGTTTCCTGTGTCTGCCTCTGTGAGAGACGAGCAAGTCGTTTTACCTCACAAGATACAGTTGTGTGTTAATGGGCTTTAGAAAGGTCTAAGGAGGTGATCTAATTAATCAGGCAACTTACAAAACCTGACGTGGACCACAACACACAGCAGCAGACCCATGGAAAGGAAACATTCACCGGAATATCCACCTCTTAGGGCCCCTCCCAAATGAATCTGTGACAGCAGAAAGAGAATGCTTGGCTTGAGCATGATTAGTAGCATCCATGTCCTTCTTAGGCACCCAGCATCTCTCCTCAGGACCACAAGTCATTTCACAGTCCAGAACATGTTTGATTTCATACTCCATAATTGCATCCAAAGTAGAAGCAGGAACTGTTTTGTCTGTAGAAAGACTCTTTGCTGAGGGCCAAAGGATGACCTGCAGATGAAGAGTTTTGTAACGAAGAGGCAGAAGCAAGGACACATTCAGGTTTAGTTATGTCTTCCCTGTGATTTTTTTAGGCCCCATACTTGGAGAAGACATTTGTAGAGTCCTTATAGGAGGCAGAAACATTAGAGGCAGCTGATACAGGGGAAGGAAGCATGGACCAGGATACCCAGGACAGGTGCATAACAAAAACCGTGAAGGAGCCTCTGTAAATGGAAGTGGGGTAAAAAAGAAACCCTCCTTCTTAGTACAATAGAGGTGCAACTGCTACCCTGCAAGCTACAAGGTGAAATTAATCACAGTTTTTGTAAAGCACTGTTATTGCTGTATTACCATTTTGTTTGTTACTGCAAGCGATTTTGAGTGGTTCTTTTAGGACAGGTGTCCTTTACTAGCAAGAACATGGACTGTGACTGTGTAACATCATGGTGGTCTGAGATTTAGCAACATACAAGGGTAACTTTTTATGTGATAACTATGAATTATTAGTTATGCAAGTTTCCCAGGTGGGTCTCGATGTCTACACACTGAAGTCACCGGCAACGGGTTAGTTAAAGGAGAAACCTGCCAAAAAACACCTAATTAGTAGGGACCATTAAATAGACGCCTCTTTAGAATTTAAAGAGGTGAATTTTAAAGAACTTAAAGTTTTAAAGATTTTAATTGGCTTCTTCAGGCTGCAATGGAATGAAAGTCATCATTGCTTATTTTCTTGTATTCAAAGAACGTAAACGTCTCTTTACGGTTGTTTTATCTGGAGACATCCTTGTAATTTTGTTGGACCAACACTTTTCTAGGAAGTTTAATCATTGCAAGACAATGCAAAGGAAAAAGAAAAAAAATCAGTTCACTATGAAATTTGTTACTTTACTCTTTTCAACCAGATTTCCAAATATTCAGAATCCTTAATCTCATTGTGTGAGGTCAGTTGATTAGGAAACATGAAGACGTCCCTGAAGAAACCCAGAGCTTGGAATTTCTGCAGATACGGGCCAAACTGTTTTGAAATGACCTTATTGTCAACCTGCGTCAATATGCACTTTAGAAAAGTTTTAACCTACACAAGATGGCTGTCATATTTTTGGATTTCTATGAAGGTTAATAGGCTGTTAAACTTTTAACAAGGTTTACTGAACATTCATTTAGGCAGCTGAAGACAAGTCGTTTTGTACTTGGAAGTTTTAATACATTAAATCCATGATGGAGCCAGGCCAAAAATTGAAATATGTTATTTCCCGAAGAGTTTAAGACCCTGTGATAATCTACGATATGTAGCGATCAGCTCGGCATTATTGCCTAATAATAAACAGAAGTGGGGAATGGAAGAATTTTGGTTGGCCGGTAGAATTCCATAATGGCATACATCACATAATCCAGTAATCACACAACCGCACATCCCGAACAGCTGCAAAGCCCCATTATACTAAGGCAGGCGCAAATCAGAAAAGAAACTATTGGAATCTCACCACAAACATGTTGTCAAATAGTTTATTTCACAAAAGTAAATAAACTACTCCAGAAGCAAGTGGTCTGAATACTTGTTTTTTGAATCATCCCCAGGATGTTTTTGGAAAAGTATCAGCAAATACTGTCACATAGGCAACTGAAGAAATGACTCAGGGCTAAAATATACAAAATAGATAGAACTCAGTACCACTGTTGTAGATAATAAACTATGACCATAATTAGGAACGTGAATAAACATACACAATAAATATTCAGATAGGATTGCTGCATCCCATTTTCTTTATTCTACTCCTTTCCTACTTATGTAGTTTTTGTTTAACTAATTTTTATTAGGGGAAATTTTACATAAACGGGGAGGGTAAAAAGTAACATAATATTGCGTTGAGAATATACCAAAAAACAGCAATGTTATAACGGAATGAGAACGCATAATTATAAGACTGGTATATATAAGATATCTTAAAAACCTAACAAGGAAAGGAGTAACGGAAAGGCCAAAGGAAGGTAAAAACTAGGAAGTAAGGGAAGGAAAGAAGGTAGGGAATAAGGGAAAAGGTACAAGGGAAAAATGAAAAGGGAAAAAAAGGGGAAAGGTCAAGAAAGGGAAAAGGGGGATAGGAAAAGGGGAAAGAAAAATCTTCTGAGAGTAAAATAGCACGAAAAGAAGGAACAATTTAACCATAAATAAAGTTTTGAAAGTAAAAACAATGCTGGTGTTATACTTCAGAAATTATCTTGTAATAGACACTCTGCTTTGGAAGTGAAGTATGCGTTTCATGAGGACCACTTGGAGTCATAATTTTGGAGAGAGTCATTTTTTAAGGCTATAGCACGTCCAAATATATTGTTTGCTGAAACCTTGTCAATTATGTCATTAATAGTGGGAGCACTTACTGCTTTCCATGTAGTTTTTAAAGGGAATCTGTCAGCAGGATTTTACAATTTAATCTGAGAGCACCATGATGTAGGGGTAGAGACCCTAATTCCAGTGATGTGTCACTTACTGGGCTGCTTGTTGTAGTTTCAATAAAATCAGTGTTTTTCCAGTAGGAGATTATCACTAGAGGACAAGTTGTCTCATGCCATGTAGTCTTCCTGCACAGTGTAATCCCACTTCCACCACTGACTGGAAATTTTCTGCCTATGCACAGTGTACACAAAAAGCTGCTAATCAGTGATGTGAGGGGTGTTACACAGTTCTCAGCATTCAGAGAAGTGGTAGAGAAAGAGATTTCTCTTGGATTTATCAAAGCTATACTAAGCAGACCAGTAAGTGACACATCACTGGAATCAGGATCTCTTCCTCTACATCATACTACTCTCAGATTACATAGCAAAAACCTGCTGACAGATTCTCTTTAACCCCAATTATTATTTTTTTTCAATTGTCCCATTTTGACCTTAAGTATTTTTAACTTGCCATTTGGGGGGGGGGGGTTCACCACGAGTTGCATTTTTCAGTAGTAATGTGAAAATAACAAACATGTATAGCTTTTTTTCTTTTTTTTTTACTTTGATGTTTTTACTTTTACTTTTTTTGTAATTTTTACTTTTACTTTTTTTTTTTTGCTTTTGTGCAATAAGACCAGGTTTTATGGAAAAAACAGTCATTTTGGGGGAACTGCAGAGACATAACTTTTTTATTTTTGTATCAATTAACCATGTGTAGACTGTTTTTTACATGTCTAAGTTTTTATTAGGACTATTTTGGGGTACATTTAATATATTTATTATTTTTAAACTTTTTTTAAATGGGGTAATGCAACGAAAACAGCAATTCTGACATTGTTTTTTTTGCAGCTTTTCTTCTTTATTCAACAGGTCATTACAGCTACAGCCGTTCCAGAAATATAATTTTTATTTCCCTTTAGTACGTCCCTGACTGCCATAGAAAAACATCAAACTGCATGGTGTAGAAGCAATGCACTGAGAGAGGAAACACCCAAGACATTGTACAGTCGTATTTCAAGTTTATTTTATTCTGAGCCCTCAGAAGATAGAACAAGAAAATGTTTTGGCCTCACCAGACACAACAAGGTGATACCCAAGCTTCATCATTAGTAATGTAAGGTTATGTCAAAATAAAAAATACTGCTCAAATTATATTTTTTGTTTTGTGAACACTGTATAACACGACGAAGTACACAATGAGTTAAATATGTTGCTAAACTAGAAATTGATGCATCAGTAAAAAATACTTTGCAGATTTATAATCACTTATGTGAATATCGACTTCCGAGCTGAGCCTCACTAACAAGTAAGGGGCACATCAGTAATATAAGAAAGTTTGTGGATACAGCTCACCCCATCAAATGTATGTTGTTCAATCTGCTACCTGGGCAATCCACTCCATTGTGCACAGATGAGGCTTGGGAAGTATCAAGCAGCTTTGTTTAAAGTGAAAAAAAGTTTTTTAAATCTAACAAAACAAGTTAAAAGCAAAAACTTTGTATATCATAACGTAACCCTATTCGCAAATTTGAAAAGATATGGAGCCCTTGGTCGGATAGTCCTGGGTTGCCCACAAATCTTCTAATTAGAGATAGAATATTAACGATGTTATCCCTTTGTTAGTCACTTTTTTATCTTCTTCTTCCTCCTATGTTATGGTTCTCTCTGGAATGTTGTGATTTGGGTTTAGGGTGGGTTAAGGAATTGAAGTTGAGATACTTTGTTCATGCTTTATACTATGGAATTACTATGTCATTTATGTTATTCGAAAGATGCAAAATTTATATTTGGAGTTTATCAATAAAAATTATTTAATTTAAAAAAAAAAAGAAAAAAACTTCTTTATTGTGATTTCATTAAAATAGTAGCATGTACATAGAAAAACACTGACATGTTTTGAGTCTGGCTAACTCTTAAGTGTAGCCAGACTCAAAACGCGTCAGATATTTTTCTATGCCCATGCAACTATTTTAATGGAGTTACAATAAAGGATTTTTTGCTTTTAATTCGGTTTGCTGTATTGAAAAACATTTTTTATCACTAGGGGGCACATCAGTTTGAGAGGCATCGATCTAGTGGGTTAAACGATGGGAAACTAACCTTTTTGGTTGCTGATCAGCAGCTAATTCCCAAGGCTGCTGTAATCTACTTCTAAAGCATCACTGGAAAAAGTGCGGCACTAAAGAAGTATACTTAATGCCCACTGGAAAGTGATTGTTAGGTGTTTTAAGCGTGATTGGGGTACTACATGTGAACATTGCAACAACACTCAGTCTGTACATTGCTGCCTACCTATCCATCACTCCCAACCTGTGCAGTGTATGAAACAGGTATCTCACAGGATGCTGCCATACTGTGGCATAATAAGACATAATGACATGGTCATAGAGATGACAATGATTAGATACAGTATCGTGTACTGGACATTACTTAGGCAAATTTAAGATGAGAAAACTTTTTTAATGCATCCAATTTAAAAGCCATATGTGGGTACCTATATACACAGCAGTTTCTCTTGTGCGGCCAAGAACCATACAGCTAAATTTGCATCCTGTTCTGCAATGCGGTCTTGAGGTATATGTTTTAAAATGTTAGGTATAGATATAAATGAAAGTTGCTTTGTCCATGTAACGTGGTGTTGGGCGGTAGTGAGATACTTGTCTCTTACACCCCGGCAAGTTATATGAAGGTGGAGGCCCTGGCTGGGTGTGGAATTTGTGCTGTGAGGGCACTACGCCTGTGCAGGCCGCATGTAACCGATGTTACTGGTTGGCCAGGAACAGGTGTTTGACTGTTCAAGGAGGGAGACCAACAGTTTAAAATAAACCTTTTACTGAACATTGACTTGGGGAGGGTTAAATACTGTAGATAGCAGGTACATATCTTCTCAAAATGTTCTTGATAATTCGTAACATTTTCCTCACAGAAATTCAGTCCCTTTCTCCTCTCTCTCTTTACTTGTCCTCTGTCTTCACTATTCCTCACTACTTCACCACAACCCAGCTCAGTACTACAGTTCAGCTTAGCAAGAGTCTTTTGCTCAACCCGTGGTTCCGCATCTTCTTTCCCTTTAGGGGAGCTACTTTGCCAGTATGGCTGGTACTTATCTTCTCTGATGCTGAAGCTCTGGAACTCTCGCCCATTGCACTCTCTTCTTCTTGCATACTCTATCCTGTCTTTTATAAACTCTGGGCCTTACTGCTAGGCGTCCTCTCCGAGGACCTGTCATTAGTAAATCACTCTCTCTCTCGGTCACTCTTCCACGTTTCTGCTCCGCTATCTCTTTCTCCCAATCTCCTCTCACTTTTAAGGACACCCAAAAATGCGGCACTGCTCACCTTGGACCTTAGGTCCTTTCTCTATGCACTACGGGCCCTATCTGCCTCCCTGACAGGAACTGTCTCTTGTCCCTTCAGCTTAACCCCTCCCACTCTGGGCTAGTCCGAACCATTATTTTTGCTATCCCTACTGTCAGCAATTAACAATACTTATATCATTGACACAAGTCACAATTCACATTATTCATCACAATTCACATTACAATAACACTTGTTTCTTCAAGGAGGAATATGGGCAATATGCCCATCTCCTTGCATCTGTGACACCCCAGGGTTTCGGTTGCCACAGTGGCATTGCCTCGCTCAAAAGAGGTAATGCCATGCCTGGAAGCAAGCAGGGGTCCCCTAGTCAGGGATACTAAACATGCAACACTTTCCTGGCTCCAGACCAGCAAGGGGAGCTCCTCCCCTTGGCAACTAGTATCTGGGGGCGGGGTTAGTTAGTCTTAGTGTGAGGAGTGGAAGCGAGGACGTCGAGGAGAGAGGAGCTGGGGACTGGAGCTGCGAGGCAGCTCACCCCAGAATTAACGCACAGAAGAACCGGACACCGGAGTCCGAGGCTGTGGGGCACTGAAGGCCCAGCCGCAGAAACCGGAGGGCAGGAGACTGCAGGTCTCCTGGTCCATCAGACGCCCGGAGGCTCAGCAGCACCATAGTGCCCAGCACCACCATGAGGGAGCGACGCATCAGCAAGGCCCGAGCTGCCTGCCATACGTGTGAGCACAGAAACGCCGCACTCAGGGACGAGGGCCACCGCACAGCTACGAGCAGCAGGGCCAAAGAGTTTAGTGGAAAGGGAAGGTCTCCAACTTCACCTGGCAAGGAGGATTCTTTACTTGCTTCCAGGCTGCCCGGACTTCCACTTCTAGCCAGTACCCTAGTCCCGGCTTGTATAAATAGCACCAGTAAAGACTCTGCGACTGCACTTCCTTGTCTCTGTGTTTCTTGCTGCGCCATCAACCCCTGCACTACAACGCTCAGCACAACCTGCAATATCTACTCTGCCCTGGCGCTAGCTCTTCCTGTGGAGAGCCACACCATCCCTGCTGCAGTAACATCAGCTTCAGAGGACTGCTTCACAGCGGCGGCTCCCTTTAGCCGCACTCCACAGGTGGCATCACGAACTCTATAAAAAACACTATAAATCCCCTATCCATAACCCCTTTTATTGACCGCCCTGGGTCACGGACTGGGTCACCGCCACTGTGACATTCCCCCAGCATCTACCGGCCCGGCACCGGGTACCCCACGGCCCAGGGGGCGCGTCACATCCATTCCTCTTGTTTTCCAAACTAAAATCCTCCTTTGCAATTTTTCATTAGTCCCATTATTTCTGGGACTATGTGCACAAAAAAAGCAAATAAATATTTACCGTATTTTTCGGACTATAAGACACACTTTTTTTCCCATTATTTGGGAGGAAAATGGGGGGTGCATCTTATGGTCCGAACGTTACCTGCGGTGGTGGTAAAGTGGGATTGCCGGGCCCTCCAGGATCGCGGTGGTGGTAGCGGCGGCGGCAGCGGCATCAGAGGTGAGGCAGAGCGGCTGCGGCTGGGACCTGTGCCCGGCCAGTACTGGGGCTGGGGCCGGTGTCGGGCTGTGAGCTGCGTCGGGCGGCGAAGCAGTGCAGCCTGTGCAGGTTTCCGTGATCTACAGGAAAATGGCCGCCCAAGCCGGCGCATGCGCAGACCAGTAGCTCCGGCGGCCATTTTCCTGTAGATCACAGATCTAGGAAGATGGCCGCGCACACTGGAAACCTGCGCAGGCCGCACTGATTCGCCGTCCAACTCCGCTCCTGCCCAGCACCTGCCGCAGTCCGGTACAGGCCCCAGCCCGAGGTCCCGGCCTCAGCACGGTACAGGCCCCTGTCCGAGGCCCCGGCCTCAGCCCGGTACAGGCCCCAGCCCGAGGCCCCGGCCTCAGCCCGGTACAGGCCCCAGCCCCAGGCCCCGGCTTCAGCCCGGTATAGGCCCCAGCCCCAGCCAAGGGCCTCAGCCCCAGCCATAGGCCTCAGGCAAAGGCCCAGCCAGAGGCCCCAGCCCCAGCCAGAGGCCTCAGCCCCAGCCAAAGGCCTCAGCCCCAGGCAGAGGCCTCAGCCCCAGCCAGAGGCCCCAGCCCCAGCCAGAGGCCTCGGCCCCAGTCCCAGCCAGAGGCCTCAGCCCCAGTCAGAGGCTTCGGCCTCAGCCCCAGCCACAGGTCCTAGCACAGGAACCGGCCAGGCTAAGGGCCTCAACCAGGCACATGCCCCGGCCCGGCACAGGCTCCACAGCATCTGACCTCTTCTGCTGTAGCTGCCGACTTCCTGAGGGACCCTGCTTCCTGTGACCCTCACTCCACTGCCCCCCAGATAAGATATCGTACCTATTCAGACTATAAGATGGACCCCCATCTTCTAAAAAATATTTTTTTCTATTTTCCACCTCAAAATATGGGATGCGTCTTATGGTCCGGTGCGTCTTATAGTCCGAAAAATACGGTAATCTGTTCAAGTGTGTAACTACTAGGGTAGCACAAAGTCCAACTACTAAGGAGGGCCATCTCCTCATAAAGATAAGATCTAGTTAGAGGGAATCTGTCAGCAGGTTTCTGCTCCTCATCTGAGAGCAGCATAATGAAGAAAAAGACACCCTGATTCCAGCGAAGTCACTTAGTTTGCTGGGTGCAGCAGTTTTGACACAATCAAAGTTCTTAGATGTATCCTGTAGCAGAGCTCAGAAATATGATACCGCCCACACCAGGCTCTCTATGTAGATTGTCTATTGACAGTGAGCTGCTTATCAGAGGAGGGGCGTGATCAGACAATTTGGCATGAGTCAGCTAGTCAGGACAATGGTAATGTCCTAGTGATAAAACTTTCATTGTAAGTAAACAACAGCTTACAGCCTGACAAGTGACACATCACTGAAATCTGTGTTTCAGCACCCTTCAGATTATATAGCAAAAACCTGTTAACAGATTCCCTTTAATAATGTCTATGATGATGGCAGCAGGGTATGGAAAATTAACTAAAATACGACCAGATGCTTGTATGCATTATACACGGACCCATGAAAGTTTGGGTTCTGTTACCTGACCGAATTTTATGTCTAAAGTTCGGTCCGGGTACCAGAACTTTGCCACAACTTGAAAATGAACCCAAACGCCATTGAAATGTATGGGGACCTGAACTTTGGACCAGGAAAATCTCTCTCTCTCTCTCTCTCCCTTGTATTATGACTGTGCTATGACATCATTGTGTTCATTGTACCTGTTTTTTACATGTACTGAGATGTCCTATGTGTATGACAGTATTTTTGAGTTCAGTACTTCTGTACTGTGATATCATTGTGTGTGTATTTCATGCTCTGCTACGACACACCCAATCACTATATACATTAGCATAAGTTTTTCCAGTTCTGAATTTAAAGTTGAAAAAGTTTTACTGGTGGGCCCCACAGTTACTTGTTACACCCCTTGATCTGATACAGAACATGAGATGGAACCCAAGAAAGTCCTAGGAAGAAGTGCACAATTCCATTAACATGTTCTTGAAATGTGGAAGAATATGATGTTCATGTAAACACAAAAGTAATGCGAACTTTCCTACTATATTTAATTATTTTTGGCCCATGCAACCTTCAACCACTAAAAAGTCATCAGGATCTGTGTGTTCTTCACTTGGCTTGGGTTTTAACTTTCTAAATGTTTCTCATTTTGAAATAGTAAATCTCTTATCAGTTCCTAAATCCCTCCGAAATGTTGTAGTAAGAGTATACGTCCTGCATTCTGTAACAATTCATTTAAATGTTATGCCAAAATCCATTGTAGATAGCTTTGATCTTTCCAATTTGACATTTTCCCCCTGAAATCACATCTGTTTATTGTTGACTTTAACTTTCTCTTGTAGCGATACATGAGGAACAGCATACTTATGCCTTCATTACTTCAACAAGGAATTTATTTTTATGCATGTTGGGAATCTTGATTTTTCAGTAGTGCTGTGCATTATCGGCCTTATTATTAAGTTACCATGGCCCAAGTAGCTCAGTATATTGGGCTCAGCGCCACAAGAAACATTTGCCTCACCGCGATAACTCAGCTGTGATTTATCCTTGTAATCTTGCCAAGAACACGTATTACTACTGTAACTTGTAACATCTTGAAATCATAACTGAACCAAATTAAAGCACTGAAAGGTATAATCACGAATAAAACTTTTCTTCGACTACTTTTGAGAAATAAAGAATACCTTGGACTCAAAAAACATTCTGGAAACCGCCAAGACATGACAATTTTACTGAGAAAAAGCATTAAAGGAGTATGTCTATCTAAGTAAATGATGACTTATCACTAGGATCTGACTTCTGGGATGCCTACCGATCCTAAAATTCAGTGCTGCATCCCCTTCACAGTGTTGTTGGACAAGAAGCCCTTGTTGGAAATGTCTGTTTTAGTACATCTCAAAGATGTTGGATGGGGTTGAGGACGGTGCTCTGTGCGAGTTAGTCAAGTTCCTCCACACTCAACTCACCCAATCATGCCTTTATGGACCCTGCTTTGTGCATTGGGACACAGTCATGCTGGAAAAGAAAAGAGCCTTCCTCAAACTGGTCTGCTACAATTTTGGAAACATGCAATTGGCCAAAATTTCTCATGCTGTAGCATTAAGATTTCCCTTCAGTAGTATTAACAGCCTAAGGCAACCCTTGGAGGACAAGGTCATAGGGTTACATCTGTTCTATCAAACTTTACAGTTGGCACAATGCAGTCAGGAAAGTAACGTTCTCTTGGCATTCACCAGACCCAGGCTCATCCGTCAGGCTGCCGGGTAGAGAAATAGGCTATTGTCTCTCACATTCTTAGCCATGACAAAGATGTTTTTTTTTTTCTTTTACGCTATCCCGTCCATTGCTATTGCCACTTTTTCTTTTACTATACATTTTATACAACACTGTAATTAACTTTTGACAATCTTTTGAACCCCAATTATTCAACCCTTGCTAGAAAAAAAGATTTAACGAAAAATACTCGGTAGGTAGGTACACATACAGAAAGCAAAATCTGACAGCAGGCCACAGTATAGGTGTGGCATATACAGTCGTCAAATTGGACTAGTAAAACAGGCATGCAAAAACAGACATGCACAGCTAAATGTTTACATTTAACCACTTCGCACCAGAGCCTGTTTTTGCCTTCGTGACCGGGCCAATTTTTTCAATTCTGACCACTGTCACTTTATGAGGTAATTACTCTGGAACGCTTCAACGGATTCCCCTGATTCTGAGAATGTTTTTTCATGACATATTGTACTTCATGATAGTGGTAAAATTTCTTCGATATCACTTGTGTTTATTTGTGAAAAAAACGGAAATTTGGCGAAAATTTTGAAAATTTAGCAATTTTCAAACTTTGAATTTTCATGCCCTTAAATCAGAGAGATATGTCACACAAAATAGTTAATAAATAACATTTCCCACATGTCTACTTCACATCAGCACAATTTTGGAACCAAAATTTTTTTTTGTTAGGAAGCTATAAGGGTTAAAAGTTGACCAGCGATTTCTCATTTTTACAACAAAATTTACAAAAACATTTTTTTAGGGACCACATCTTATTTGAAGTGACTTTGAGGGGCCTTTATGACAGAAAATACCCAAAAGTGATACCATTCTAAAAACTTAACCCCTCAAGGTGCTCAAAACCACATTCAAGAAGTTTATTAACCCTTCAGGTGCTTCACAGGAATTTTTGGAATGTGGAAGAAAACAATGAACATTTAACTTTTTTTCACAAAACTGCTACTTTAACCTCAAATTTTTAATTTTCACAAGGGCAGCCAGAAAAAATGGACCCCAAAATGTGTTGTGAAATTTCTCCTGAGCACGCTGATACTCCATATGTGGTGCAAAGCCACTGTTTGGGCGCACGGCATGGCTTGGAAGGTAAGGAGCGCCATTTGACTTTTGGAATGGAAATTTGACTGGAATCGATAGCAGACGCCATGTTGCATTTGGAGAGCCCCTGAGGTGCCTAAACAGTGGAAACCCCCAACAAGTGACCCCATTTTGGAAACTAGACCCCTCAAGGAACTTATCTAGGTGTGTGGTGAGCACCTTGAACCCCCAGGGGCTTCACAGAATTTTATAATGTTGAAGTGTGAAAATAAAAAAACACATTTTTAACACAAAACTGCTACTTTAGGGTCAAATTTTTAATTTTCACAAGCGCAGCCAGAAAAAATGGACCCAAAAATGTGTTGTGCAATTTCTCCTGAGCACGCTGATACCCCATATGTGGAGCAAAGCCACTGTTTGGGCGCACGGCATGGCTTGGAAGGTAAGGAGCGCCATTTGACTTTTGGAATGAAAATTTGACTGGAATCGATAGCGGACGCCATGTTGCATTTGGAGAGCCCCTGAGGTGCCTAAACAGTGGAAACACCCAACAAGTGACCCTATTTTGGAAATGACACCCCTCTGGGAATTCATCTATGGGTTTAGTGACCATTTTAACTCAATGGATGATTTCCAGAAACAAGCACGCAATGGAAGGTTTAGATTCTGGAGAACCCCCCTTGGAAATTAAGTGAGCTCTACTCGAATGTGTCATTCACTAAATGAACCAAATGTTTAAATGACAAATTGGGATACATTTTTACAGTTTAAAAACGTGGTTCTGTGTGAAAGATTTTAAAGCAGTCAGTGATGCATAAGGCTGGCAATGATGGGCATTGTGGGCAATAGTAGCGGGTATCACGCCTCATTCCTCTCTTAGTACATACACGACATCTTTTCTGGGGGTTCCTTCTTGTTTCCGTTGCTGGAATAAGTGCAATTAAATGTCGCTCAGTGAGTCTTTTCACATCCTCAGATTCTAATGGATGAGTGGGGCTAACACTTTGAAAGACAAGATTTTCAATTACCTTTTCTTGATAATGAAGAAAAGGATCTGAATTTCCTGCTTTTTAGTACAACACAAAAGAATTGTATGTGTCCACCTGAAACAAATAAATAAAAAACTTTTATACCAGGTATAGGACTTTCTTGATACCAGGTATGGCTGTAGAACCTGGTCTGCAAGGTCCACACCTCCCATGTGTTTGTTGTAGTCAATGACTGACACAGGTTTTTGCTTCGGAGTGGTGGATCCTAGTTCTACAGTGGCCCTTGTGGCATCTGTGGGGATCGAGCTGAGGACAAAAATATCCCTCTTATCCCTATATTTCAGGGCAAGCAGCTCTCCGTTGTGTACAGCCCCTGACTGCCCCTTTTGGAACTTTTGGTTGACCAATGGCTGTGGAAACCCCTGACGGTTTTTTCGAATGGTCCCACAAGCCCCGATGTTGTGTTCAACCAGACTTTTAAATAGGGGTATGCTGGTGTAATAATTGTCCACATATAGATTGTAGCTTTTTTGAAAAAATGGACTTATCAGCTCCCAAACAATTTTTCCAGATGTCCCCAGATAAGTAGGGCATCCTGGTGGGTTTAGTTGGCTATCTTTCCCCTCGTATATGCGAAAAGCGGATGTGTATCCGGTTGAACTTTCGCACATTTTATAGATCTTTATTCCAAACCTTGCCCTTTTAGATGGGATAAATTGCTTGAGGTGCAGTCTTCCTTTGAATTTTACAAGGGACTCATCTATAGAAATATTTTGTGTTGGGGTGTAGAGCCTTAAGAATTTTTCTGACAAATTTTCAATGATGGGTCTAATTTTATATAACCTGTCATGTTCTGGGGCATTTCTGGGCAGGCATTGACTATTGTCGTTAAAATGCCAAAACCGCATGAGCATTTCATAACGGGTCCTAGGCAGAACGACTGAAAACATAGGGGTGGCTTGAACAGGGTGGTTGGACCAGTAGGATCGAATGCTCGGTTTTTTAACAAGCCCCATGGCAAATGTAAGTCCTAAAATTTTTTTTATTTCCGGGACATTAGTTGGTGTCCATAAATTTGCCCTAGCATAGTAAGATCGGGGATTCTGGCTTATGAATTGGGATGCATATAAATTTGTTTGCACGACAATATGCTCTAGCAAGCTGTCTGTAAAAAACAAATTAAAAAAATGAATTGGTCCAAAATCTCCCACCTCCACATTTATACCAGGAATGGCATTGAAATCAGGGCTGAATGGAGCAGCCGAATCCGAAGCCTCCCATCTGGGAAATGCTAGATCATGTGGCAAAGCCCCTTGTACACTGGCGTGCGCCAATTCACTAGTAGCAGGGACAGCGCTTGTACTGGGCAGTGTTCCCTGATTTGGAGACGTTTCTCCAGTAGCGCTATTTGCCCCTATTGCTGTACTGGTCCTTGGGCTTGAGGATGGAACAGAATCACTGCTCATTTCTGAGCTCTCAGTGTCACCGCTACTAAAGCCCTCAAAATCCATATCTCCATCTGAGATTGCACTGTCATCACTATCAGAACACAGCAGGGCATACACCTCTTCTGCAGTATAAGTCTGACGGGCCATTTTATTTTTATATTTTCTGACTGGACTGAACGGACCGGATTGAAAGGACGGGACCGGACTGGACTGACTGACAGGACTGACTGATCTGACAGGACTGACTGACTGACAGGACTGACTGATCTGACAGGACTGACTGACTGGACAGACTGATCTGACAGGACTGACTGATCTGACAGGACTGACTGACAGGACATACTGATCTGACAGGACTGAATGATCTGACAGGACTGAATGATCTGACAGGACTGACTGATCTGACAGGACTGACTGACTGACAGGACTGACTGATCTGACAGGACTGACTGACTGGACTGACTGATCTGACAGGACTGACTGACTGACTGATCTGACAGGACTGACTGATCTGACAGGACTGACTGACTGACTGATCTGACAGGACTGACTGACTGATCTGACAGGACTGAGTGACTGATCTGACAGGACTGACTGACTGACAGGACTGACTGATCTGACAGGACTAACTGACTGACAGGACTGACTGACTGACAGGACTGACTGATCTGACAGGACTGACTGACAGGACTGACTGATCTTACAGGACTGACTGACTGACTGATCTGACAGGACTGACTGATCTGACAGGACTGACTGACTGATCTGACAAGACTGACTGACTGATCTGACAGGACTGACTGATCTGACAAGACTGACTGACTGACTGATCTGACAGGACTGACTGACTGACTGATCTGACAGGACTGACTGACTGACAGATCTGACAGGACTGACAGGACTGACTGATCTGACAGGACTGACTGATCTGACAGGACTGAAAAACCCTAACTCTTACTTTCTTTTTTATTTTATTTTTTTCACTTTTACAGTGGCAAGGCTGACAGCTCTTGTCACAGTGTTTCTCCTCTGCTCTCTCACTGAGATCGGAGGAGAAACAGTGTTTTATCAGGCAGATCGCCCGGGAAAGTTTGTTGCTAAAACAAACTTCCCTGGTGATCTCTTTGATTGGCTGGTGTGACGCTGACATCATCGAGACCTGAGCCAATCAGGTCTCGATGATGTCAGAGGTCACAGCACCGGGATCCCCGCCGCTTCTGAGGTATGTGGGGGGTCCCGATCGCCGACCACCGACTGTCACTATCTTTTAAATGCCGCGATCGCTATGGATCGCGGCATCTAGAAGATAGGAACAGGTTAACATCATGGGGACCTGATCCAATCAGGTCCCCATGATGCCACATGTCAGAGCTATCGCTCAGAACCGGTAACGCAGCGCTAGCAGGACCCTGGGGGTCCTGAGCGCTGCGGGACCAGCCACCGTTTTTAAACGTCTGCGCTGCACAGAGCCCAGCAAGCGCCAACGTTTATGTACAGTGGGCGGTCGGGAACCAGTTAAACATTCTTTTTATTTTACTTCCCAAAAATTATTAAACAAATACTGATTTCTGATTTATTTTTTATCTCTAAAAAATATTGTGCGTCTGCTTTTTAGGGCATTAAGAATGAAAAAAAAAAGTGTAATTGTAATTCAAATGCAACATTACAAGGATAAATCACACTTATTAAATGAACCACTGTATTATTCTAAGTCTACCACACTCATCAGTGCTACATTTGTACAACATATTAATGTCTGGAGTATTTGCCCAATGTTTTGGGGCTTTCTCTTTCTATCTCTATTTCTGAGCTGTGACCTCTATTGTCCTCTTACTATTTGAAATCACCCTAAAATTGCTGCATTCCCTGCCTTTACTTTTATACAGACTGTGATAGTCCCTCCTGACTGGCTGCATTACACCATGTGATTTGGAAACTGCAGGGCATTATGGGGAAGCCCTCAGGGTGGCACTTGAGGTTATAACAGCCTTTTGTGGCTGATGTAATCTTCTGCAATGTGTAAAAGTAACAAAGTTTGGGGCATTTCTTGGCGATTCGTGTAAATGCTTCAATATTACTAAAGTAGATATGTCAGAAGAGCTGATAGGTTGTCTTGATGGTGCATGTCCATCTTTTGCAGCAGTGAAACAAAATTGAGAGCATTTCTTTTTACTTCATATTCCTCAGTGGTTTACCTAAACCACATTATGGTTTGTCTTTTTTAAATAACTAATATGCTCACACTTTGTTTTTTTCAGGAGAATTTTGAGCAGAAAATCTCCAAATTCCTCTGCAAAAACAACTTCAAAAACTTTTGGAAAACTCTTCCAATTCCTTTTATGTCAAATCCATTTTGCTGTTCATATGAAGAGTTTTTCTGAGTTTTCATTCACTGATGTTTTGAAAAAATTCCAGGGGACAAAAAAGGCATGTCCAAACTCGGCACTGTGCAACCAAGAAGCCGCAAAAGAACCCTCCAGAAAAAAAAACCTCTTCCAAAACTCTTCAAGGCTATGTGCACCTGGTGTCTTTAAGATGCTGATGCACCCACCGAGCTTTCCCAGGAAAAGCCGCCAGCATTTTTTGATCTGTCCTTTACAGTAGAATAACCATATTGCTTATTTTAACTGCTTCTTTTGCTCATCTTATGTCACGGTTAAAACACATGACATAATACTGAACATCTAAAAAGCAATGTCCTTTTGACATTGCTGTGCATTATGTTCATTTTATGGGGCGCTTTTGCTGCAATTTTTCAGGTGGATTCTAGTTTGAATTCGACTTAAAAAGATGCTGTGTGCACATACCCCTAAACTCTTCAACACCCCTTCAAAAAAGGAAAAACTACTCCAAAACCTCACCTAAGAGAAGAGTTTCCTTTGGATATTTGCACCCTGAGTTTTTTGAAGAGTTTTTGGAGCAGAAACTAAAAAAAACCTCTTCAAATCCTCCTCAAAAACACAAAACTCCTAAAAAAGCTGGAGATTCTACTCAGTGGCTATATGCACACAGAGTTTTTCAACTGAGAGAAAACTCTTTAAATCCTACTCAAAAATGCAAACTCCTGAAAAGCATGGAGGTTCGGCTCCAAAAATTCAGCAAAAAGGTTCTGTGCAAAATACCCAGTTATTGCTCCAAAACTCATCAAAAAGACTCCGCTGTTTCTGTAGCACCCTGAGGATTCGGCTGCTACAGGGGTATTGCACCTCAACCCAGAGGTGTGATATTCCACTCCCGGGTAAGGATGGAGCGTGGAACTGAGCTCGGTAGGCTGCATGCACTACACACATCCCATTTCCGAGGAGCAGACCGACGGTACTCCCACTTAGAAATGTGCAGGTACGACCGAGTCTGTTCCTGGCTGGAGTGGGAGGGGGGTGGTACATCCCAAGTAGTGTAGGGGCAGATAGGGGGAGCAGCCTGGGTAAAGTTAGGAGCTCATTGGGTGCTGGTCACCTGAGCTCACACATAGAGGGTGTATATAAGGTGGGCACCAACTAAGAACAGGGTCAGATGCAGAGAGAAAGTCAGGAGCAGAGGAGAAGAAAGACCCAGAGTGAGAGAGGAGAGAGAGAGACCCAGAGGCACAGAAGAAAAGGACTCCAAGATCCCAACTTAAATCCCCGGGTGAAGAGTCGGCATCAGGGTACCGGAACCCAAGCTGGTGGGGGTAAAAACATTCCCCAGCCAGAGACCGGAGACCGTGGGCAGCGTTTGCCACGGTCACCCACCACATCCACCCCGAAGGCACACCACATGAAGGGTCAGGGAACCCAAGGCCAAGGGTGTCCCAACAGAAGGCCCGAGGGAGCTGGACCTAGGTGGATCACTGGTGGGGACGGCCAGAGAACGGGACAGAAGGAGAGCTCAGGGTCACGCTCCGGACTTATTTGGGAGTTGGCTGGATCCAGGACCTGGTGGACGCAGCATGGCTCGGGTGGTCACTCGAAGCTGGAGTGACCAGTACAACATCTGCAGTAAGTAAACACCCTTAACTGCACAACCCGACTCTGTCTTCACTGCCGTCTGCACTGCACCACCACAACCCCCATCCTCTGCACCTGTCCCCTCTGAGGCTATACCCCTCCCGTTGGGGGTTATCCCACCAAGCTGCGCACCCATCATCAGCCTCAGCGGACCCTGCTGCAGCGGCGGCCACAGTGACCGCATCACAACGGGTGGCGTAGTCGACACAAAAGAACTCTTAATAACATCTGTAGGACTGCCACATAACACTGAGCTTGACGCCCTGGGCACGGGCCGGGTCACAGCCGCTCGGAGACTACAACCCCCCATCTGATCCGGTGCCGGGTATTCCCCTCAAAAAGGAATATGTCCCAGGGGGCGCGTCAACTTTGGCGTAGTCGGCAGGATTACGTGCCCACAACACCCGGGTACTGCGTGCCTGAAGAAAAGTGCAAGTTTACCTCAGAAAGAAGTCTCCCGCCGGTTCCGGAGGGTCCACGCCATCGGACCCCATCACAGGTCGTTTCCCGCCGATTGTCCGCCATTTCCAGCTTGTTCCCGCCATCTGCAGAGTTTCCCGCCACTGGGCGACGCTTCCCGCCAAATCCGAAGATTTCCCGCCTTGGAAGAGCAGCGGACGCCATTATGGGCGTGCCAAAGGAGGGCAAGAGGCCGCCTCCCATTGTGGGCCGGGACAGAAAATGGCGCCAAAAGTGGAAACCGCCCCCACCAACAGAGACTGTGATGCTGGAGGTGTCTGTCAGCGTGAAAGAACTACCCCTGGAGCTGACAGTCACCGAGTTGCCCCGGGACCGCCCTCGAAGTGGGAGGAGACGAGAGAAAAGAACGAAGATGGGTGCCGCCTGGAGCAGTCTGGAGCGAGCGCAACCGGAGGCAAGAAGCCTGGAGAGGAGCAGCAGAGAAGCTCACCCGGAGATGTCCAGAGAGCAGAGCAGCACCGGCCCGCTGGCCAGGAGCCTGCTGGAAGAAGAGCAGAGCAGCACCGACCCGTTGGTCAGGAGCCTGCTAGACACCACGACCCCACTAGGCCTAGTGGAGGTCCTTGCACAGCTCCCCCGAGACCGGGAGTGTGCACAGACTGCCCTGGAGGGCCTCGCACGGAGGATGGCCCGGGTACAGCGCGAGATATTGGCGGAATGGAGCCGGGAGATGGCCCAGCAAGCTGAAACCAAGACCCGGAGCACGCCAGCCAAGATGAGGAGACAGACCGCCTCTGAGGATGGCGCAGGAGGACCAAAGGCCGGAGACGGCGCCGAGAAGGGAGCCGAACGCATGGAGGCAGGTAAAGGGGACGTCTACACCCCAAGCCGGGACACCGCCCACCTGCCCCAGCTCCCCGTCGCAGAGCCCGAAAGTCCCCCTGCTGTGCCCGAAAACGCCATGTCACCGACGCAGACTAGGCCCCAACCGGAAGCCGCCGCCGCGACCCCTGTGACGTCACACGCCTCGACCCCGAGCGTGACCAAGCAGGAAGTACCACCAGCCTGGTCGCAAGGCCTAGTACCCCCGGGCGCCGCAATACCAACAGCGCCCCCTACCTCCGCGGAGCCTCCGGCCTGGCCGCAAGGCCAGGTAGCCCAGGGTGCCGCCGTCCTAACGGTGCCCTTCACCTTCCAGGTGCCCCAGGCCTGGCCGCAAGGCCTGGGCAACCCGGGCGCCACCACCACCGCGCCCGCACCCGTAAAACCAAGGGTGCCGCGTCTGGGAGAGGACTTGTTTGCCCAGCACACGTGGCCGGACGGGCAGCCTTTCATCTGGCCCCAGAAATATTATGAACTGGAGCACCAGAGGAGAGTTGGGGCCATGTGTGCACCCCTGATTCCGGCTCCGAAGCCCGTGATAAGGATCTCGCCTCCTCTGGAAGAAGCCCAATTTGAGTGGGACCCCACCGGAGAAGACCTAATGGGGTTCACTCAGGAAACCAGGGCAGCTGCAGCAGAGCGTGCTGAGTGTTGCCGACAGCAGCTCGAAGAGTTTGCGAGGGAGCGGAGAGAGAGGCGGGTCCGGGAGCAACAGGCCCAAATAAGGAGCGCCGAGCAGAAGAGCCGAACCAGGAGGGACCCCCGTGCAGCGCACAGTCCCCGTACCACCGGGACTGTAAAAGTTTAACCTGCAGCATGGGTGGGGCTTCATCAGAGACCACAACACCCCCGGCGACGTTTTTGTAACGCGCAGAGACGTTGAGTCCCATCTGCCGGAGGGGCACAGAGGTCGTGACCTTTATATCGGAGACGAGGTCACCTTTACCCGGCACAAGTGTGCCAAAGGACCTTACGCCCTCCATGTGCATCGCCTGACAGAGGAGGAGCTGCGATGTGAGGAGGAAGAGCAAGAGGATCCGGACGGGTCTGAAGCTGAGATCCCCAAAGCAAGAGCAGGAGGACGCCGTCGTTGAGGACAGCGAAGCGGAAGCTGTAAATAAGTTACCCGATCGGGTACCAAAGAAACTGTTGCTACATATATATAGTCCCCGTTGGGACCAGCTGATGTGAACTGTTCACCCGTTTACCCTTAATCCCACAGGCTGAGGACTGTGAGCAGCCATTCCCTTCCCTTTACCTGGCCGAGGACTGAGAGCGGCCATATCCCTTGTAAATAGTTGCGCGTCCTAAAGCGCCCCCTACCGGTTTTATAGGAAAACCAGTTTTTCTAAGAGACTGTCGCACTTTTCCCGGACACACGTTGCACAGTGTCCGGAGGAGGAGGAACCAGGAGCCTGAGACGACGAGAAAGTTTTATCTGCTAAGATATGTTATTTATATAATGTTTTATATGTTTATAAAAATTTGTATGCTTTGGTGTTTATGTCTTACAGCCCGAGGACGTGCTGTGATTTACCAGGGGGGAATGTAGCACCCTGAGGATTCGGCTGCTACAGGGGTATTGCACCTCAACCCAGAGGTGTGATATTCCACTCCCGGGTAAGGATGGAGCGTGGAACTGAGCTCGGTAGGCTGCATGCACTACACACATCCCATTTCCGAGGAGCAGACCGACGGTACTCCCACTTAGAAATGTGCAGGTACAACCGAGTCTGTTCCTGGCTGGAGTGGGAGGGGGGTGGTACATCCCAAGTAGTGTAGGGGCAGATAGGGGGAGCAGCCTGGGTAAAGTTAGGAGCTCATTGGGTGCTGGTCACCTGAGCTCACACATAGAGGGTGTATATAAGGTGGGCACCAACTAAGAACAGGGTCAGATGCAGAGAGAAAGTCAGGAGCAGAGGAGAAGAAAGACCCAGAGTGAGAGAGGAGAGAGAGAGACCCAGAGGCACAGAAGAAAAGGACTCCAAGATCCCAACTTAAATCCCCGGGTGAAGAGTCGGCATCAGGGTACCGGAACCCAAGCTGGTGGGGGTAAAAACATTCCCCAGCCAGAGACCGGAGACCGTGGGCAGCGTTTGCCACGGTCACCCACCACATCCACCCCGAAGGCACACCACATGAAGGGTCAGGGAACCCAAGGCCAAGGGTGTCCCAACAGAAGGCCCGAGGGAGCTGGACCTAGGTGGATCACTGGTGGGGACGGCCAGAGAACGGGACAGAAGGAGAGCTCAGGGTCACGCTCCGGACTTATTTGGGAGTTGGCTGGATCCAGGACCTGGTGGACGCAGCACGGCTCGGATGGTCACTCGAAGCTGGAGTGACCAGTACAACATCTGCAGTAAGTAAACACCCTTAACTGCACAACCCGACTCTGTCTTCACTGCCGTCTGCACTGCACCACCACAACCCCCATCCTCTGCACCTGTCCCCTCTGAGGCTATACCCCTCCCGTTGGGGGTTATCCCACCAAGCTGCGCACCCATCATCAGCCTCAGCGGACCCTGCTGCAGCGGCGGCCACAGTGACCGCATCACAACGGGTGGCGTAGCCGACACAAAAGAACTCTTAATAACATCTGTAGGACTGCCACATAACACTGAGCTTGACGCCCTGGGCACGGGCCGGGTCACAGCCGCTCGGAGACTACAACCCCCCATCTGATCCGGTGCCGGGTATTCCCCTCAAAAAGGAATATGTCCCAGGGGGCGCGTCATTTCTGCTTGAAGACTCATGTTTTTTTAACTCCTGTAAAAAAAACACAGTGTGAACACATAGCCTAAGGGTCCATTGGTACATGGACTAACCGACTGCACTAAATGACCATTGATCAGTAAACCTTTACTAAACGGAACTTGTTTAAAAGCCCCCTGATAAAGCAACAACCGCAAAACGCGCATTGGGGAGTTTGGGCTGGTGTACTGCTGCGGCTACAACAATAAGTATTTACTTTTCATTATACTAAGATATTTTACTACTGCCATTTGACACAACATGTGCATAGTTTAAAATACAAATTATTCCCTAGTCATATTTTATTGGCAGTGCTTCCAGCCCTTTAACTGGGTTTCTGATCACTTGTTGCTTGCAATTATTGACTGTTTTTATTTGATTTTCTCAATGAAAATGATTTTTTATCTTCAAGTAGCATGGACTCTTGGTTCTCTGTTTTTCTATCTTGTATTAAAGCCTGTTTATACAGGCAGACTAAAGTAACAGACGTGCACTGAGCGATTTGTAGGATGATGCATTGCCGAGAACGATGATTTTTTTACACTGCAAAAAGTTCATTCACCAGATGATCGGCAGCCTGTTCACAAAGCAAAATTATTGTGAAATTCGCTTTATTAAGGACCATCATTCATGATTACTAGTGATAAGCGAGTATGTTCTGTTAACCCTTTTGGCGAGCATGCTCGGGTGCTCGCCGAGTATCTTTAGCGTGCTCGGGTGTTATGTTTTAGTTACTCCGTGCGCATGATTTACGACTGTTTGACAGCTTTAATACATGTGAGGAATGCCTAAGAAACAGGCATTCCTCACATGTATTTAAGCTGTCAAACAGTCGAAAATCATGTGCACGGTGTCACTAAAACATAACACCCGAGCACGCTGAAGATACTTGGAAAACACCCGAGCATGCTCGTAAATCTTGAGTAACGAGCATGCTCGCTCATCACTAATGATTACCTGTTGGTGTAACTGCAGTTTTTAGTGTGTTATCAAATGTGTCTAATAATATTGGAGCAGGACAGCTCCTGACAGCAATCGAGAAGTAAGGTGAATATCAGGGATGAAGTACAAAAATATGTCCCTCTTCCTGGCTTTGCCCTGTGCTGTTGCCGGCAATGCTTCCTCGATGAGTCGTTCCTGTGTTGAAGATTTTTTATAAATGAAGTTGAGATATTGATTTACCATAATAGAAATTCTATAATTAAAACAATTATATAAATATCCTACATATTAAGACATCTGTACAAATAAAAATGTGCGTATTTTCCTGTCCTGTATTACAATCATACCTACAATATGACATGATTGACAAACATGATGTCATTCCACAGCTTTCTCTGGCATAAACCCATTAAATATCTTTGTTTATCCAGGTGCTACCATCTAAAAAACAAGGCACACGGGAACTAAAAAATGTGTGTTGAATAGATGTAAGAGCTCCGCAGCAACGTGTAATTAGTTTTCATTAAGTATTTTTCTCATTTGAAAGGTTAAGAGCTATTTATGACCTCTCCTTATACATCATTTTTTCCATAAAAGCCGTCAAAGGGCCCCAACGAAATGACAATTCCCTGTTTAATGGCTAGAACAGTTATTAAAATGCAGTCAGATATAAAGTACATTTACACATCTGCATATATATTGGGTGAATGTTACACTAATTCCAGCATTATCAGTTCACCCTATGAATCTAAAAAGCAACTGGATGAGTTTCTGCACCACAGTAAAGAGATTCCTCGTGTATGGAGAGCTGCAACGAGAGCAATTGATGGATAACCTAAAACTACAGAAAACACACTGTATACAGTATATCCCTATACGACCCATACAATCAAAAGAAAATCAATAGGTTTGGTACTAAAGTAGTATTAATCTACAACCCCTGGCAAAAATTATGGAATCACCAGGCTCGCAGGATGTTCATTCAGTTGTTTAATGTTGTTGAAAAAAAGCAGATCACAGACATGGCACAAAACTAAAGTAATTTCAAATGGCAACTTTAGGGTTTTAAGAAACACTAAAAGAAATCAAAATTAAAAATGTGGTACTCAGTAAGGGTAATTTTTTTCAGACCAAGCAGAGGGAAAAAAATAAGGAATCACTCAATTCTGAGGAAAAAATTATGGAATCACACTGTACATTTTCTTTTCCAAAACTAACACCTGCATCAAATTAGATCTGCTCGTTAATCAGCATCTAAAAAGGAGTGATCACACCTTGGAGAGCTGTTGCACCAAGTGGACTGACATGAATCATGGCTCCAACAAGAGAGATGTCAATTGAAACAAAAGAGAGGATTATCAAACTCTTAAAAGAAGGTAAATCATCACGCAATGTTGCTAAAGATGTTGGTTGTTCACAGTCAGCTGTGTTTAAAATCTGGACCAAATACAAAAAACATGGGAAGGTTGTTAAAGGCAAACATACTGGTAGATCAAGGAAGACATCAAAGCGTCAAGACTGGAAACTTAAAGCAATATGTCTCCAAAACAGAAAATGCACAACAAAACAAATGAGGAACAAAGGGAGGAAACAGGAGTCAATGTCTGTGACCGAACTGCAAGAAACCACCTAAAAGAAATGGGATTTACATAAAAAAGCTAAACATAAGCCATCATAAACAGAAAAAAACAAGGTTACAATGGGCTAAGGAAAAGCAATCGTGGACTGTGGATGACTGGATGAAAGTCATATTCAGTGATGAATGGCAAATCTGCATTGGGCAAGGTGATGATGCTGGAACTTTTGTTTGGTGCCGTTCCAATGAGATTTATAAAGATGACTGCATGAAGAGAACATGCAAATTTCCACAGTCATTGATGATATGGGGCTGCATGTCAGGTAAAGGCACTGGGGAGATGGCTGTCATTACATCTTCAATAAATGCCCAAGTTTACATTGATATTTTGGACAGTTTTCTTATCCCATCAATTGAAAGGATGTTTGGGGATGATGACATCATTTTTCAAGATGATAATGCATCCTGCCATAGAGCAAAAACTGTGAAAACATTCCTTGAAAGATTGCATTACAATGATTACATCCAATGGTTTATTGATAGCTGCTAGTACTAGTGTCTACTATTTATATGCTTACAACTAGGTAGGTTTTCCAGTCTGTTAAGTGTACCTCGTTCAGAGATTTGTTAGAGGAGAGATTTATCATTATGAATCAATTATCTGCTGTTGTTGTCTGTCACAGAATGAGGCTCTTTTTACTATTGTCTTGTTATTTTATGGAAGCATTTTTTCTACAAATAAAAGGAATGTATTATACTTTACTAATGCTGTGGTTGTTTGGTGAATAGATTAATACTACTTTAGTACCAAACCTATTGCTTTTCTTATGTCTATATGCACAGCAATATATAGCGTGCTACTATAGGACACTTTTTTGATTAGAACTATATAATCAACTAGTCAGAATATCAAAAACCAATGCCGACATAATAACTAGAGCAAAAACAAACTAGCCCTTATGCAGATTTTCCAACTCCGCTCTATATAACCTTGAATGCTTATTGGATGAAGCAGATCAGGTGATGTGTATTTGTGTAATGAAGAGGGTGAGGCCTAAGGATACAACACCCTTTATCAAGGTGTGCAGAATTATTAAGCAGCTTGCTTTCCTCAGGCAAATGAGCCAAAAAAAGAGACTCTGATCAGTCAAAAATTGTGAAAAGTCTTACAGAGAGATGCAGCACTTTAGAAATTACCATGATATTGGGGCGTGATCACAGAACTATCACAAGTTTTGATGCAAATAGTCAACAGGGTCGTAAAAATGTGTTGAGAAAAATAAAACGCAGGTTAACTGCCAAAGATTTAAGAAGAATCAAACGTTAATTGACCAGGAAGCCATTATCCTCCAGTGCTGTCATGTTCCAGAACTGCAACCTCCCTGAAATGGCCAGAAGTACAAGGTGCTCAGTGCTCAGATACATGGCTGAGATGAGGAGGGCTGAAACCCGATCACCACTGAACAAGACACAGAAGTGGAAATGTCAAGACTGGGCCAAGAAACATCTGACCAGTGTCACTTTATGTGGTAATAACTCTGGAACGCTTTAACATATCCCAGTGATTCTGTGATTGTTTTTAGGGACACATGTCCCACTTTGCAGATTAGGTCTATATGAGAGTCAGGCAGTTCTAATTACCCCAGATCCAATAGGATTAGTGCAGTGAGGGAATAATTTACCTCTATGGGACCACTGCCACATCGTGACACATATATGGAATGCTGAAGCAGCGTGTCCACAGTAAAACATTGGGTGTATTGGAGGTACAGCTGTGAGGGGGTGGTTGAAGATTCCCACTCCACTCCCTTCGAAATCTGTTTTAGTAGATATGTATTGCATGTATAGATGTTATTGGTGTTTTGGCCATTAGATGGCATCAGTTTGCACATTCATACTACTGTTTTCTGTATGTCAGTTGGGATACAGGGAGTTAATCAGTTTGGGCCGTCCCCAGTGACAGTAGGAGACTGACGGATTACTGGGAGTTGAGTTTGGCCATCTTAGTTAGTAAGTGACAGTCAGTGGTGACAAAGGTGCTAGAAGCACAGGAAAGAAGAAGGACCGGTGTGTGGGGAACACATAGGATTAGCAGCAACGGAGACAGATCAGGACAGCATGTACTCAACAGGTCAATCTGTGGATTCTAACCTCTTTCAGCCCGTCAGGCAGAAGTGAACGTGTAAGGACTTGGACAGCCTTATCAGGAAGGTGGATCCAATTAGAGTTGGGCAGCGGGAACAGTGGGGTGAAGCAGGAGCTCCCCTACATAGAAGTTCCAGAGGTGGTTTCCCTTAGGGCTGAGACACACCGTGGAGGTTCCCTATGTGGGGACTGTGTCTGTGTCTAGAATACTATCAAGTGCCGTTGCATACAAAGTGGACTCTGTTGTTTTTAAGAACTGTGTCATCTCTCATTAAAAGGATCAGAAGAACTGAATCTGCCTAAGTAAAGAATGACAGTGAGTAAAGACTCCCAGAGTACAGCACACCACACACACCCAGGGACATGTGAGTTCCTATATTTCTGTAGCGGGCCGGGATGAAGAAGAGAAGCTAGCACCCCTCGCCACTGACTACCACCCTGCCCCCAGTTACACGGCACTGCCTGTATAACGATACCACGTATCTAAACCTACCGCTGATAGTTATTCTCGACCAGGGCAGAGTACTGAGTGCCTACCCAGCGTTTATGCATATAGTGAGGGATCCAATATAGATATATTTAGGAGGGTTCCAATGGCTGGATGTCCTTAAGGACAGAAATGTCCAGGAAGGATGGGAAATTTTGAAAAATTAGATTCTGAAAACACAATCGTTAACAATCCCTAAAAGAGGGAAGAATAGGAAGCACTAAGGAAACCAGGATAGATGAACACAGAACTTAAACACATGCTAAAAAGAAAGAAAGAAATGTATATCAAATGGAGAGAGGGAGGGATATCTAAAGAAAAATATAATGATGTCTGAAGAACCTGCAGGGCAGGCATCAAATTAGCTAAAGCTGATAATGAATTAAGGCTTGCAAGAGACGTCAAAAGCAATAAGAAAGGATTTTGAGGGTATGTCAAAAGTAAAAGAAAAGTCAAACATGCTATAGGATTTTTACCGGATGAAAATGGGAAAGTGGTAAAAATAGTGCTGAGAAGACTGAACTGATTATCAACTGATCTTTACTGTACTATTGAAGGAACAGAAGAATCCACATTATCTACACTGCTCAAAAAAATAAAGGGAACACTCAAATAACACATCCTAGATCTGATTGAATGAAATATTCTCATTGAATACTTTGTTCTGTACAAAGTTGAATGTGCTGACAACAAAATCACACAAAAATCATCAATGGAAATCAAATTTATTAACCAATGGAGGCCTGGATTTGGAGTCACCCCCAAAAATAAAGTGGAAACATACACTACAGGCTGATCCAACTTTGATGTAATGTCCTTAAAACAAGTCAAAATGAGGCTCAGTATTGTGTGTGGTCTCCACGTGCCTGTATGACTGACCTCCATACAATGCCTGGGCATGCTCCTGATGAGGTTGCGGATGGTCTCCTGTGGGATCTCCTCCCAGACCTGGACTAAAGCATCTGCCAACTCCTGGACAGTCTGTGGTGCAACGTGATGTTGGTGGATGGAGCGAGACATGATGTCCCAGATGTGCTCAATCGGATTCAGGTCTGTGGAACGGGCGGGGCAGTCCATAGCTTCAATGCCTTCATCTTGCAGGAACTGCTGACACACTCCAGCCACATGAGGTCAGGCATTGTCCTGCATTAGGAGGAACCCAGGGCCAACTGCACCAGCATATGGTCTCACAAGGGGTCTGAGGATCTCATCTCGGTACCTAATGGCAGTCAGGCTACCTCTGGTGAGCACATGGAGTGCTGTGCGGCCCTCCAAAGAAAGCCACTCCACACCATTACTGACCCACTGCCAAACCGGTCATGCTGAAGGATGTTGCAGGCAGCAGATCGCTCTCCACGGCGTCTTCAGACTCTGTCATGTCTGTCATATGTGCTCTGTGTGAACCTGCTTTCATCTGTGAAGAGCACAGGGTGCCAGTGGCGACTTTGCTAATCCTGGTGTTCTGTGGCAAATGCCAAGCGTCCTACACGGTGTTGGGCTGTGAGCACAACCCCCATCTGTGGACGTCGGGCCCTCATACCACCCTCATGGAGTCGGTTTCTAACCTTTGTGCAGACACATGCACATTTGTGGCCTTTTGGAGGTCATTTTTCAGGGCTCTGGCAGTGCTCCTCCTGTTCCTCCTTGCACAAAGGCAGAGGTAGCAGTCCTGCTGCTGGGTTGTTGCCCTCCTACGGCCCCCTCCACGTCTCCTGGTGTACTGGCCTGTCTCCTGTGGGCGCCTCCAGCCTCTGGACACTTAGCTGACAGACACAGCAAACCTTCTTGCCACAGCTCGCATTGATGTGCCGTCCCGGATGAGCTGCACTACCTGAGCAACTTCTGTGGGTTGTAGAGTCCATCTCATGCTACCACGAGTGTGAAAGCACAACCAACATTCAAACGTGACCAAAACATCAGCCAGAAAGCATTGGTACTGAGATGTGGTCTGTGGTCCCCACCTGCACCTGTGGTCCCCACCTGCACTTCTTTATTGAGTGTGTAATTGCCAATAATTTCCATCTATTGTCTACTCCATTTGCACAACAGCATGTGAAATTGATTGTCAATCAGTGTTGCTTCCTAAGTGGACAGTTTGATTTCACAGAAGTTTGATCCACTTGGAGTTATATTCTGTTGTTTAAGTGTTCCCTTTATTTTTTTGTGCAGTGTATAAACAAAGAGATATTGAGGGAATACTTAGCTAACATAAATATAGTTACATAGTTGCATAGTTACATAGTTTATAAGGCCGAAAAAAGACAAGCGTCCATCCAGTTCAGCCTATTTCTTGTGCACTGCAGCTATTCCGCAGCGTTGATCCAGGGGAAGGCAACAAAAAACCATGCGGTATAGGCCAATTTACATCATTGAGGAAAAATTCACTTCCCGACACCAATCTGGCAGTCTGATTAAATCCCTGGATTAATTAACTAAGCATAAGATGTAATTTTATTGTTCTCAAGAAAGGCGTCCAGGCCTCTCTTGAACTCGTTAAGTGAGTTGGACATCACCACTTCCTCTCCCAGAGAGTTCCAGAGTCTCACGACTCTGACCGTAAAGAATCCCCTTCTATGCTGGTGCAGGAACCTCCTTTCCTCCAGACGCATAGTGTGCCCCCTCGTCTTTGTCACCATCCTTGGTATAAACAGGTCATGGGAGAGATCTCTGTACTGCCCTCTGATGTATTTATACATGTTTATGAGGTCTCCCCTAAGCCTTCTCTTTTCCAATGTAAATAGGCCTAATTTTGACAACCTCTCTGGGTATTCTAGTCCCTCCATTCCCTTTATTAACTTAGTCGCCCTCCTTTGTACCCTCTCTAGCTCCAATATGTCTTTCCTGAGCACCGGAGCCCAGAACTGTGCACAATATTCTAAGTGCGGCCTTACCAGCGCTTTATACAGAGGAAGAACAATGTTCTCATCATATATCCCTATTCCTCTTCTGATGCATGCCATGACTCTATTTGCCTTCGCAGCTGCTGCCTGACACTGGGCACTCCAATTTAATTTGCTATTAACCAAGATGCCCAGGTCCTTCTCCATGTCAGATTTCCCCAATGGTTTCCCATTTAATATGTATGGGTGACTGCTGTTTTTCTTTCCCATGTGCATGACCTTACATTTATCGGCATTGAACCCCATTTGCCATTTTTTGGCCCAACTCCCCAATTTATCTAAATCCTCCTGTAGCTGTGCCCTATCCTCATCTGTATTAACTACTTTACAAAGTTTAGTATCATCTGCAAATATTGCTATTTTACTATGCATCCCTTCCACTAGATCATTAATAAATATATTAAATAATATAGGGCCCAAGACAGACCCTTGAGGCACCCCGCTAGTAACCCTGACACACCCTGAGCTTACTCCATTGATAACCACCCTCTGCTTTCTATCACTCAGCCAGCTATTTACCCAAATGAATTTAAGTCTCCAGGTCCAGATGAATTACATCCTAGGGTACTGAAGGAGATAGCAGAGGAAATTATTGAACCACTGTCCATAATCTTTGAAAATTCTTGGAGAACAGGAGAAGTCCCAGAAGACTGGAGAAGGGCAAATGTTGTCCCAATCTTCAAAAACGGGTAAGAAGGTGGACCCAGGGAACTATAGGCCTGTGAGCCCTACTTCTATACCAGTAAAGATCTTTGAACAAATTTTTAAACAACTTGTATGCAAGTATCTTTATAAGAATGAAGTGATTAATCAGATCAGAGCCAGCATGGGTTTGTAACTACTAAGTCATGTCAGACTAATTTAATTTCCTTCTATGACAGAATCACTGACTTGGTGGATCAGGGAAACACAGTAGATATAGTATATCTTGACTTCAGCAAAGCATTTGACAAAGTATCTCATACCATTCTTATTGAAAAAATGACCAACTATGGAATGGACAAAGCAACTGTTAGGTGGATTCATAACTGGCTTAGTGATCAGACCCAAAGAGTGGTCATAAATGGTTGCACATCCAGTTGGAAGAATGTCTCAAGTGGGGTACTGCAAGGCTCTGTTCTGGCCTGGGCACTGTGTTGTTCAACATCTTTATCAATGATTTAGATGAAGGAATTGAGGGTAAGTGATTAAATTTGTTGATGACACAAAGCTAGGAGGGATAACTAATACTAGAGAAGAGAGAGAGAGGATTCAAAAAGATCTAAACAAACTGGAACTATGGACAGCAACTAACAATGGTTTTTAATAAGGAGAAATGCAAAGTCCTACATCTGGGCAAGAAAAATGAAAAAAGCATATACAGAATGGGAGGAATAGGATTAAGCAACAGCACGTGTGAAAAAGACTTGGGTATACTAATGGATCATAGACTGAACCTGAATCAATAGCATGATGCAGCAGCTAAAAAAGGCAAACACAATTTTGGGTTGCAGTAACAGACGCATACAGTCTAGATCACGTGAAGTAATTATCGGTCTTTACTCCTCTTTGGTCAGACCTCATCTGGAATACTGTGTCCAGTTCTGGGCACCACTTCTTAAAAAAGACATGAAGAAACTGGAGCAAGTTCAGAGAAGAGAGACCAAAATGGTGAGCGGTCTGCAAACCATGTCCCATGAGGAACGGTTACAGGATTTGGGAATGTTTAGCTTGCAAAGAGAAGACTGAGAGGAAACTTAATAGCTGTCTACAAATATCTCAAGGGCTGACAGTGTAGAGGGATCATCTTTATTCTCATTTACACAAAGAAAGACTAGAAGCAATTGGATGAAACTCAATGGGAGAAGATACAGAGTAAATATTAGAAAAAACTTTTTGACAGTGATGGTGATCAATGAGTGGAACAGGCGGCCACGAGAGGTGGCGAGTTTTCCTTCAATGGAAGCCTTCAGAGGCTGGACAGACATCTGTCTGAGATGGTTTAGTGAATCCTGCATTGAGAAGGGGGTTGGACCAGATGACCCTGGAGACCCCCTCCAACTCTAGCATTATAGGATTCTAGTTAGGAATGGTACTTTTATTTAAAGGGGTATCCCCATCTCCAACATCCTATCCCAATATGTAGTAGGTGTAAAAATAATACTAATAATAATATTAGCGAATACTTCCAAAGAGAGATGTAGTATAGTTCTTCTGATTCGCTATGTCTCTTTCTTCATGTGCAGGCATTACAGGATCTTAGGTATCCATGGTTACGACCACTGATCTAGTGACAGTTAGCTAGTTGGTAGTGGTCACAACCATGGATACCTAAAGTCCTGTAATGCCTCCACATGAGGAAAGAGACCTAGTGAATCAGAAGAGCTATACTACATGTATAATTGGAGATATTTGCTAATATTATTATTATTACACCTACTACATATTGGGATAGAATCTTGGAGATGGAAATACTTGTTTAATGAACCTGCTACAATATAATATATTGATACTAATGATATCTGATCACAGAGTTTCTTGCAACACTTATTTCTTACACTAGTCTATTAATATGTGTAGATTTTTCAGCACTACCCAACATAATATAACATGTATGAAGGACATTGGTTAGGGCTCTATAAATATTTATACTTATTTTAAAACACCCTGAAACTGCAATCCGGGACTTTAGTGGCTCACAGCAGTATAGCACGTAAACTAACAGGCATACAGCAGTGATCCAATATATGCCCAATGCAACAATGGGTATATGAAACTTTTTATCAATTTAAATAACTATTTTAAATTTATATTAATAAAAGGTATATTATTTTTAAATTATTCATTTTTTTCATGACACATTGTACTTTATGTTAGTGGTAAATTTAGGTTGATATTTTTTGAGTCTATTTGTGAAACTATCGCAATTTTGGTGAAAATTTTGGGAAAAAAATCACAATTTTCAAATTTTCAATTTTAATATCCTTACAGTCATGCTGTACAAAATAATTAATAAATGACAGTGTACCGCCGGCCGCTGGGCTGAAGACATCGCCAGGAACTGAGGACCAGGAGGACACCGGGGGGGAGGGGCGCCGGACAGGTGAGTATAGTGTTTGTTTTTTTTACTTTTTTTTTCTTTTTTTAACCGCATGGTACCGGGCTCGGCTGAGGAGAATACTGCTCCCCCCAGCTGCGCCGCTTTTATTAGCAGGAGCGGCTATCAGATGAGAGGAGTAGTAGTCCTCCTCTGCCGACCTGGGTGCCACCCGCAGCGCGGATTTGCTGCGTTTCAATTCAAGTCAATGGGCGTAAATTCATGGCAGAAACACGCGCACAATGGACATGCTGCGTTTTTTTCCGCAATGGTAATCCTGAGTGGAAATTTCCACATCATGTGCACAGCACATCAGGATTACCATTGCAATACCTAGCAGACAGATTGCATCAAAAACGCTATGTGTGCACATAGCCTTACACAGAATTTGATAACATTAAGTTGTTATATTGAAAATTTTCATTTTTTTCACAAACATTTTGTTTTAGCCCTAAATTTCTCACTTTTTCAAGAGGTAACACCAAAAAGTGGACCTCACACTTTGTTACCCACTTTCGTATAAGCGCGGCCATACCCCACATGTAGTCAAAAACTTCTGTTTGGACAAATGGCAGTGCACAGAACAGAATGAGTTTTGGAACACAAATTTGGCTGAAGGGGATTGCGGTCACCATGTCGCATTTGCAGGGCCCCTAAGACGCCTAAACAGCAGAAACCCTCCACAAATGGCCCTATTCTGGAAACTACACCCCTCAAGGATTTTATCTAGTGGTATAGAGAGCAATTTGAACCCATAGGTACTACACAGAGTTTGATAACATTAGGTTGTCAAATTGAAAATTCAGATTTTTTTTCACAAAAATGTTGCTTTAGCCCCAAATTTCTTACTTTTGCAAAAGGTAACACGAAAAAGTGGATCCCACAGTTTATTACCACTTTCTTATGAGCGTGACAATACCCCACATGTAGGTAAAAAGTCCTGTTTAGACAACCATCAAGGTTTAGAAGGGAAGGGGCTCTATTTTAATTTTGGAACACAAATTTGGCTCTATTCGGAATATATTGTCATATTTACAGAGCCTGTGTGGTTCAAGAACAACAGAAAACCCTCAAACGTCTTTTTTTGTAAATTATACCCTCTAATGTATTCATCTAGGGAGGTAGTAAGTAGTTTGATAACACCATGTTTTATGGAGTTGATCCAACACAAGTTTGAAAAATTACAATTTCCATTTCTTTCACTATCACTTTTATGAATCTTTTTTGTATGTTCTGAGGAACACACCTCACATTTTATTGCACTAGTTTTTCAGTGTTCAGAAATACATCCAACATGGCACCAATGTGAGCACTGGACACACGGCTGTGCCTATAATAATAGATGGTGCATAATTTGGTGCATAATAGGGTAAAATTGATGGAATTCCAGGACCCATTCAAAGCTTACAGAGACATTGAGCTACCAGACAAGAAAATCCTTCCAGGAATTGATACTCAGAATAGTACGCATGCCCCTAAAAACTAATTTGCTGATTATAAAACTCGATAACAAAACAGTTGTCCCACAATTGTGTATATTGTAGCAGGAAGAATAAAATGGACGGGAGTGAATATTCAAAATGTGGAGGAAATGCAGCCAACTATGTGGCAAATCTGAGTTTGTTCCAAAGATGAAAGAACACCAGCAGGGCTGGAATGACAGGTTTATCTTTCAAAGAGACTGGTCGTACAACATCTGTTTAGTTCCATCAATACGTATATAACGGACGAATGTGCAAATAGACGTCGTACACCAATACAGGCTCCCACCCGCCAAGGTAGGAACCTCTAAGTGCACAAAACAACCAATCCCCTACTGAATCTTGAAAGTATTGCCTGGTACAGGAGGTTCGGCAAAAATCACTCAGTAAAGCCCATAGTGTATAAATATGGAACAGCCTCATTGTTAGAGATCTTCCAATAATATGATCATGCCCATATGACCAATATAAATAATATATAGGTGCATCTCACTAAATTAGAATATCATCAAAAAGTTAATTTATTTCAGTTCTTCAATGCAAAAAGTGAAACTCATATATTATATAGAGTCATTACAAACAGTGATCTATTTCAAGTGTTTATTTCTGTTAATGTTGATGATTATGGCTTACAGATAGTAATGGGTGAGCACTAAAATGCTCGGGTGCTCGATGCTCGGGTGGATCACATTGGAATACTCGGGTGCTCGACCCAAGCAACAAGCCCAATGTAAGTGTATGGGAAGCGCGAGCATTTTTCAGGCGGCTCCCCCGGGCGATCTGCAGAGGGTCTAAAAATTGCCCAAATTGATGGGAACAGTGCTCAAATGACATGGGAACAACATGGGGAAGACCCCTGGAAGCATTTCTGACTCCCAGGTCACTTCTGTCAACAACGTTGTCAGAGGTATTACACCACTTTTACGGACTCACAATCCAACATACAAAAATGAAACCAAAATGGATTTTCCTGGGAAATATGTTAAGGAACATCCTTTCCAGGGTAATGACTTGTATATAAAGCAAAATAAATAACCAAATAAAAAATACTCCACAACTTGGGCTATGTTCACACATAGCGTTTTTGATGCGTTTTGCACTTTTGCATTGCTTTCAACCATGACAAATGCACTCACCAGGACATGTAATTTTAACATTTTACAACCTTATCTGGCCATGTGGTGTGTGAGATATCATCAGACACATCGTGTTTCATTTATGAAGGAGGGACTCCGAAAATCACAAAGCCTATTTTTATAGGGCCATCAGGCAGCCTTTACTATTCTTAAAGGGCCAGCAGTCGGCCCTCACTATTCTTAGAGAGCCATCAGAGGGATATGTTTCATTGTTCCCATTACTAAAGAGTGGGTCTCCTATACTGTTATTGCGTATGCAGTGAGTGGCAGGGCTGCCCAAAATTTGAACGCACCCCAATACCACTTTGAAAATTTGGATGCACTCCAATACCCCTTTGAAGAGACTTAGAGGAGGGCCTCGTGAAAACAATGCTCCCATTATTAGGACGTAGGTGTCCCATTGTGTTTGCCTATGCAGTGAATGCAAGGGTAGCCAAAAATTTGGAGGCTCTCCAATGCCCCTTGGAAGAGACGTGGAGGTCAGAGGGCATCCTGAAAACAATGTTCCCATTATTAGGAAGTGGGTCTCCCATTGTGTTTGCCTATGCAGTGAATGCAAGGGTTGCCAAAAATTTGGAGGCACTTCAATGCCCCTTGGAAGAGACGTGGAGGTCAGAGGGCCTCCTGAAAACAATGTTGCCATTATTAGGAAGTGGGTCTCCCATTGTGTTTGCCTATGCAGTGAATGCAAGGGTTGCCAAAAATTTGGAGGCACTCCAATGCCCCTTGGAAGAGACGTAGAGGAGGACCTCCTGAAAAGAAAGGTCCCATTATTAGGAAGTGGGTCTCACATAGTGTTGGCCTATGCAGTGAATGCAAGGGCTGCCAAAAATTGGGAGGCACTCCAATGCCCCTTGGAAGAGACGTGGAGGAGGGCCTCATGAAAAATGTTCCCATTAGAAAGGAGCGTGTATGGGCTGACAAACATTTACCCCTGGGAGTGTACATGAACATACTGTATAAAAAAAATTATTTACCGGCATCATAAACACCCTTTAAAAAAATTATTTGGGTGTTGCATCACTGACCAGAATCACCCTGGTGATATGGTGGTGGAGGATGAGGATGAGGAGAAGGAGGAGGACAAGAGCAAATTGCCAAAATCAGGAAGCGTATACCCATGTGTGGGTGTGAAGAGGTGCATGGGAATATACCTCCCAAAAAAAGACACTGGATTTGAGTTTATGCTACTCTGCTATCATTCGGTGGTGTTGAGAAATCTGGCCCAATCCAGCCCTTGGTCATTTTTATAAGAGTTAGCCTGTCAGCATTTTCAGTTGACAGGCGGATGCGCTTATCAGTTATAATTCCACCAGCGGCACTTAAAACCCGCTCTAATAAAACGCTGGCGGCAGGGCAGGCTAGAATCTCCAAGGCGTAGAGAGCCAGTTCATTCCACGTATCCAGCTTGGATACCCAATATTTATAAGGCACAGAGGAATCACGGAGGACGTTGGCACGGTCGGCAAGGTACTCCCTCATCATATTCTGAAACTTTGCACTCATTGTGAGAGGACCCCGCGCCTCAGGGCTTGTGCGAAGGGAGGGGCTGAGAAAATTCTCCCAGAACTTTGACAGTGTTCCCCTGCCTCTGCTGGATTGAAGTTGTGTCTCTCTCGCCTGTACTCCTTGGTTGTCCAATGAACTGTGACCTCTGCCGCCAGCGTTTTCAGATGGGAATTTTTTTAATAGTTCCGCAAAAAGGACCTTCTGGTACTGCCCCATTTTTGTAAACCTGTCTGCCTCAGGAATAAGAGATATAAATTTCTCCTTGTAGCGTGGGTCTAGAAGTGTCACCAACCAGTAATGACTGTCACCCAACATTTTGAGAACGCGAGTGTCATGGGAAAGGCAGCGTAACATAAACTCAGTCATGCATGCCAGACTGCTAACAGGCAAGACTTCTGCGTCCTCACCAAAAGGATGACTGACTATGCTCTCCTCATCCTCCTCTCTGTCCTCTGGCCATCCATGCTGAACAGACGGTATGACAGTTGTGCAGGTAGTACTGTCTATAGCGCATGAAACTAGCTCCTGTTCTTCCTCCTCCTCCTCCTCTTTCTCATTGTCACTCAATCCACGTTGGGATGAGATGAGGCTGGGCTGTGTGTAATCACACTGTATGGCTCCATGCTCCATCTCATCGTGCTCCGCCTGCAATGCATCCTCTTTGATTGTGAGCAGAGAGCATTTCAGAAGGCAGAGAAGCGGGATGGTAACGCTAACTATGGCATCACCATGTTGGTGGAGTCCTCAAAGTTTTGGAGGATGGTACATATGTCTGACATCCATGTCCACTCCTGAGGTCTTATGTGTGGACTCTCAACAGAATACCGACGGCTTTGTTGATGCTGGTACTCAACAACTGCCCTTTTCTGCCCACAAATCCTTCCCAACATCTGCAGTGTAGAATTCCAATGCATGGGGACATCACATACCAATCTGTGAGCCGGAAGTGGCAAACGGTGCTGAAACACAGCTGTAAGTGACTTTCTAAAATGGGCACACAGGCGGCGTACTTTAACAAGCAGATCCGGCAGCTCCGGGTAGGATTTGAGAAACCGCTGAACCACGAGGTTAAGCACATGGGCCAGGCATGGTATGTGTGTGAGCTCGCCTCGCCTCAGAGCCGCCACCAGGCTCCGGCCATTGTCACACATGACCATGCCTGTCTGTAGGTTCAGTGGTGTGAGCCACAGAACTGCCTGCTCTTTCAGAGCTGTCCACAACTCTTCAGCATTGTGCGGTTTGTCACCTAAGTATATTAGCTTCAGCACAGCCTGTTGCCGCTTAGCCGAGGCAGTGCTGCAGTGTTTCCAGTTTGTGACTGATGTGGTCATTTCGGAGATGGAGGCTGAAGAGGAGGAGGAGGCTGAGGACGATGAGGTGCAGGACTTGTAGACTGTAGGGGCAACCCTGATTGACCTAGGGCCCACAATCCTTGACGTCGGGAGGACGTGTTCCGTCCCAAGGCCCGACTGGGTCCCGGCTTCCACTATGTTAACCCAGTGTGCCGTCAGCGAGATGTACCATCCCTGCCCACAAGCTCTTGTCCACGTGTCGTGGTTAGGTGGATTTTCCCGGTAACTGCGTTGTTGAGGGCACGGGTAATGTTTTGGGACACGTGCTTGTGTAATGCGGGGACGGCACACCGCGAAAAATAGTGGCTGCTGGTTGTGGTCAGGCTGGTAGTTTTGCCACCCCTGCTGATGCTGGCCTGGCAGGTCATGCAAATGGCCTTTTTGGGGTTATCGGCAGAGTCTTTAAAAAACAGCCAGACAGGACTCGGGAAGACCTAACAGTTGTACTGGCAACTTCCTTCATGTTGGTGTTACGGGGAAGGGTTGCCAGCCTTCTGTCTGCGGACACCACACTGCTTCTTCCTGCCTGTTGGTGTGCTCTGCCTCCCTCCCCCTGTGTGCTGCTGTCCTCGCTCTGCATGTCCTCCTGCCAGGTTGGGTCAGTTACTATATCATCCACCACCTCATCTTCCACTTCTGCACCCTGGTCCTCCTCCTGACATTCTGGCAATTGTGTCTCATCATCGTCCACCTCTTGTGACACTTTCTCACCGTCGCCTTCATGTGTCCGTGGCTGCTCAAATATTTGGGCATTGCTACATGTGATCTCCTCTTGCCCTGTTTCAAGTGAACCGGGCAAGAGGCCCGAATCTCTAAATGGAAAAATGAACAGCTCTTCAGAGTGTCCAAGTGTTGGATCAGTTGTCTCCGGGCACTTTGCATGGTGGGAGGAATAAGGATTAGGGTGAGGAATATGCAGTACAGACTCAACTGCTACTGAGACTTGACCGTGTGGAAGACAGGGTGGTGGTGGTGGTGGCTAAGTGACTGGAAGCATTATCCGCTATCCAGCCAACAACTTTTTGACACTGTTCTGGGTTCAATAGTGGTGTGCTGCGGTCCCTTAGGAATTGGGACAGGAAGGTCGGGTGAGAAGATGTGGGTGTTTGTTGTGCCACAATTTCAGCTTGCCCATGGCCTCGGCCTCTGCATGCACCATCACCATCACGTCCAGTTCCCCATCCCTTGCCACGTACCTTGCCCATTTTAAATGGAGGACAATATCTTCCATGCTCACTACAAATGACTGAATTTGGAGTGAAGTTATATGTAATCCGTGTGATGGAGAAATCACAGTTTTAAATACCTGGCCTGTAGGTAACTATTTTGAATAGCAAACCGGTGTCAAAAACTTTGCTGACACACTGAAAAAAAATTAGAATGGAGGCCAGAAATGGCAGAATTTTCAGAAAATGTATATGTGATCCGTGTGACGGACAAACCACAGTTTTAAATACCTAGCCTGTAGGTAACTATTTTGAACAGCAAACGAGTGTCAAAAACTTTGCTGACACACTGAAAAAAATTTGAATGGAGGCCAAAAATGGCAGTATTTTCAGCTCAATTATATGTGATCTGTGTGACGGAGAAACCACAGTTTTAAATACCTGGCCTGTAGGTAACTATTTTGAACAGCAAACCGGTGTCAAAAACGTTGCTGACACACTGAAAAAAAATTTGAATGGAGGCCGAAAATGACAGTATTTTCAGTGCAATTATATGTGATCCGTGTGACGGACAAACCACAGTTTTAAATAGCTTGATTTTTAGTGCTGTAATATGGAAAGCACCTGGCTGTATTCTGCAGTGCCTACAAGCAAATAGCGCAGAAAAATGGTGTTCTCTGGATTGCTTTTTAAGCAAATAATGAGGATTAAGATCCAAAAAATTATTCCTGGCCCCTGAGACCTTGACCTTTGTCTAGAAATGTCTAACAGCAGCAGAAGGCAGAACTGGAATGGAGCCTCTTGTGCTATATGCACTGCAATCGGCTATATACACTGCCTGCCTGCCTATATTCACTGCCTTCCTGATATTTCTGCAAATGGATTAGTCCTCAGAAGGACTGTTTGTTGAGATGGATATGTGTAATGTACTTGTTTTTTCCCTACACTACCTAATACACAACCAATTCTCTCCCTAGCTCAGCAGCACCTCTCCCTACACTGCCTGATTGTGGAATAGACTGTGACGAGCACAGCGGCACCAGGTCTGATATAGACCTGATGACGCTGTGCGCCAGCCAATCACTGTAATGCCACAACCAACATGGCTGCGGCATTACAGTGAGTGGCAGGCAATCCCTGCATGCTGACTGGCGCTCTAAAGAGCGCCAAAAATGCAGGGAGGGGACCCAAACATCTGTCCGAGCATCTTGCAAGTACTCGGTGAGCTCCGAGCATCTCGAGTACTGAGATGCTTGGGCGAGTACCGAGTACTTGCGAGTATGCTCGCTCATCACTACTTACAGCCAATAAAAACACAAAAGTCATTATCTCAGTGAATTAAAATAATTAACAAAAAACACCTGCAAAGGTTTCCTAAGCATTTAAAAAGGTCCCTTAGTCTGTTTATGTAGGCTCCACAATCATGGAGAAGACTTCTGACTTGACAGATGTCCATAAGGCAGTCAATGACACACTGCACAAGGTCCCGGAGTTCCAATTTTCATTTGAAAATCAAGGTCCCAGAGTCTGGAGGAAGAGTGGAGAGGCCACAATCCAAGCTGCTTGAGGTCTAGTGTGAAGTTTCCACAATCAGTGATGGTTTGGGGAGCCATGTCATCTGCTGGTGTAGGTCCACTGTGTTTTATCAAGACCAAAGTCAGAGCAGCCGTCAACCAGGAAATTTTACAGCACTTCATGCTTCCCTCTGCCAACCAGCTTTTTGGAGATGGAAATTTCATTCTCCAGCAGGACTTGGCACCTGTCCACACTGCCAAAAGTACCAATACCTGGCTTAAAAACAACAGTATCACTGTGCTTGATTGGCCAGCAAACTCGCCTGACCTTAACCCCATAGAGAATCTATGGGATATTGTCAAGAGGAAGATGAGAGACACCAGACCCAACAATGCAGACGCGCTAAAGGCTGCTATCAAAGCAACCTGGGCTTCCATAACACCTCAGCAGTACCACAGGCAGATAGCCTCCATGCCATGCTGCATTGATGCAGTATTTGATGCAAAAGGAGCCCCGACCAAGTATTGAGTGCATTTACTGAACATACATTTCAGTGGGGCCAACATTTCGGATTTTAAAATCATTTTTCAAGCTTTTGTTATAAAGTATTCTAATTTACTGAGATAATGACTTTTGTGTTTTCATTGGCTGTAAGCCATAATCATCAACATTAACAGAAATAAACACTTGAAATAGATCACTCTGTTTGTAATGACTCTATATAATATATGAGTTTCACTTTTTGTATTGAAGAAATGAAATAAATGAACTTTTTGATGATATTCTAATTTAGTGAGATGCACCTGTATGTGTTGTGTTCTTGTGTAACAGATGAGAAAAATGCACATACGTGTCTGTCAAGGGATTCTGCAATATCAAATTGATGTGCTTGTAACGTCTGTATGTGGCAGCCCTCCGATCAGTAGCACTAACCATTCTGCTAGTCTCTTGCTGATGCCAGTTATGTCACTGACAGTAGTACAGGTGCCCAAACTCCACAAATCTTCTAACGTGTTTCAGAAACAGCAGTTTCCAAGGCTGCCGAGATACAGGCTCATGCAACAAGTGAGGTTTTACAGGTTTTACACATAGTTTATACTGCATGTAGACTTGGGGGTTTAAAGGGGTTGTTCACTACTAGGACAACCCCTTCTTGATCTGAATGTTTGATGCCGATAAAAACACTTAGGGTACGCTCACAATGCCGTATAACATGGCCCAATGTTATATTATATGGCAGTGCATATCTGCCATTATTTTCTCATGTCAATTTGTCACCCATGCAAATCTATGGGTGCGTGTTAAATATCGCACTGCATTCAGATGTCATCTGCATGCAGTCCGATGTACGCTCACAGAGGCAATGAAGAAGATGGAGAAATTAAGTTCTGCATCTTCTCCGCACCTGTGCTGCGATTCTCTCATGCAAGAAAATTGGATCACACTCAGATGACATTCAGATCCAACTCTGATCAGAGTTTGAGCAGAGTGTCATTAACATAATCTGCCCCATTCTCTCGCATTACAGAACATATGCCAGTGTGAGGGTATCATTAGGAGACCACTGTTGGGCTGCCTAATACGGAAGTCCTAAGTTTCTCCCAAGACTGGAATTTGAATCACTCAAAGTTGATTGTCAAACTGATAACAGGCTCAGAGAACATGTAAAACGCCTGCTCTCTGCATTCAATTGTGCTTGCATCTTTCAAGTTTGAGTACAATTGTAGTATGACATGGGCCATTCTAGGTCAGGGCAACATCAGCAGTTTGATTGACGTGCCCCCTGGGCCTGTGTTGTGCAGGGGAACCCGGAACCGGGCCTGTTGTAGAATGCTGGGGGTTGTAGTCTCCGTGTGGCGGTGACCCGGTCCGTGCCCAGGGTGGTCAAACCAGTGGCAGTCTTAATGTATAGCAAATGTCCGACTACGCCACCCGTGGATTGCGGTCAGTGGGGACCGCCGCTGCGCTGTCGACCGCTGAGGCTGATGTTGTTTGCGCAGCCGAGTATGGGATAATGTGAGAGATGATGGGAGTGATGGTGTGAGGGTCCCAGTGCTAATGGTGCTGGTGCGGCAAGGAATCACAGAGACGTGAGGTGCAGTTCAGGGTCTTTACTGATGGTACAAGGCAGACCCTCCCGGGAGTACTGGCTAGTATAAGGGGCCTGGTCAGTCTGCGAGCAAGCAGGAGTTCCCCTGGCCAGGTGGAGTTGTAGGCCTTCCCGTTTATCTGCACTCTTCCTGGCTACCTTGCTGTCAGCGGTTACAAGTAGCCCACGTCCCTGAGTATACCGTGTAGTGCTCACCCCTATGGCTGGTGACTTGGGGCCTTCTGTTAGCCTCCGCTCCTGGATGGCGGCGCTGGTCCCTTCTTTGTGACTGAGCCTCCGGGCTTCTATGGCCAGAGGACCTGGAATCCCCTGCCGGTTGGTTTCTGCTGCTGGGTATATATCAGTCCCCACAGCCTCGGACTCCTGTGCCCGGTTTTAGTAACTTCAGCCAGGGCGAGCTATATCTCTGCTCACAGCCCCTGGCCTTCAGCTGCTGCTCCTACAGATCTCCTGTTCTCACTTTCCCTCTCCAGGCTCTGACTCCCTTAATCCTGCCCCAGACCCAGTTTATAAGGGCAGATTCCTCCCCTCCCAGGTCTGGGCGGGCAGTGTTGCATGCTTAGGGCTCCTGACCAGAGAAACCTCCCACTTGCTCTCAGACATAATATCTCTATTACTGTAGCAACCAGACCCCTGGGGTGTCACATGATCAGTTCAGGAAATTGTGAGAGGACAACATGTGTGGGTAAAAGTGGACAGTATGGAGGTTAAAAGTGTGAGGGAACAATATGGGGAGGAAAAGTGTGAGGATACAGAAAGGGGAAAAAGTGTGAGGGGGCACAGTATAGAGACTGGTTAGTGCGAGGAGACAGTATAGAGAGGAGGCAGCATGGGTAGACAGTGTGAAGGCATAGTATGAAGGAGACAGTATGCAGAGGTAGGTGTGTGAGGAGCGGGCACAATATAGAGAATGGGCAGTATAGGGAGGGACAAAGTGTGAGGGGACAGTGTGAAGAATAGGTTCAGTTTGGAAAGGGGCAGAATGGTTGGAGACACTTAAAATAGGGACAGTGGGCTGGTTTTAGCTAATAAGGGCAGACAGTGAGGCAGTTATATATAATAAGAGAGGACAGTGTGGCGGTTATAGCTAGTAAGGACAGACAGTGGTGGTTATAGTTAATAAGGGCAGACAGTGTGAATTCAATATATTTAGGAGAGGACAGTGTAGAGACCATGCTCCATAAGAAGGACAGCGTGGGGTCGTATTTTGTGGAGGGATCACAGTGAGGGTCAATTATTTATTCAGGAGGACAGCATGGGCAGATATTTTTATTCAGAAGCATTATAATCAGCCTGTTATTTATAAGGGCACCATGTCGGGATGTGCTGCCGAATACCAGAGAAAAGGGAAGATTGCAGAGGTGAGCTGTGGATATAGAAAGTCATCATCATGGACCAGGTGGAGAAGAAAGAGAACGACTCCAATCAGAGAATATGTCATCTATAAGGTGCCTGGATATAAATGGTTATTTGTGATATTCATTATTATTGTGATATTATATTATTAATGTGGTTCCTGTATGGCCAAATTGGGTGATGTTGCAAGGGTGTTATTCTCAGAAATGGCAACTCTAGTGGATACTGCTATCCCTGGCAGCTGGGAGAACAGCCCAGCTAGATGGCGAGGGAAGGTAATGTAGATAGGGTTAGACAGTTGATGGTGATAGAAGGTTTTATAATTAGGAATAGGGATAGAATTTGTTGCCAAGACGTCCTCAATAGAAGGCTTTGCTGTCTCTCTGGCCCCAGAGTTCGGCATGTAGTTGAAAGAGTTGATAAATTAATGTTGGTGGCTGGTGATGATCCAGCTGTCGTGATCTATGTGGGAACCAATGACAGAATAAGTCAGTGTAAAACAGTTATAATACAAATTAGCGCTCCCACCACAACTGCAGGGATCAGTGCTAGCTCAATATTGACCACATTATGTAAGGTAATTGAGGGAGTGGACTCTGTCTGGCACCACGTGACATGATCACAGGCTACCAATGGGTTACCATTGAATCTAGAGGTCTATCACAGTTCTTCAGACCTGCTACCAGAATCTGCCTAAAGGCATTCCCAATTCATTGTCAGTGTATTACTCACAGGCTATAAAGCTTTGGCATACTATGTATTTTAAAATATTTGACAAGCATTCAAAGGTTCATTGCTTCATGGGGTAAAAAAAATAAAAGAAGTAAAATTATGCTGAATAAAGTTTAATTTAAAACAATGTTCATCCTAAACAAATAGAGATAATTGGGATATAGGTGCACAAAAATGAAATTCTCATTTGCCCCAACTCGTTGAATAAAATTACTATGTTATGTTTATAACATGGTAAACTATAAAAGAGAAAAAAATGTAAAGAACAATAGTAGAATAATTTTTATATATATTCCCCCCCCCAAAAAAAAAAAATTAACAAAAGCCAACCAATAAATTGTATGCTTAATAGAATAGAGCTATTCAAATATATATCTAGTCGTGCAGAACATAGCAAGTATTACATTGATGGGAAAATGAGGCCCCCATACACATTAGAGTAATGTCGGCAAAGCCTTTAATGACCATTGATGCCCATCGGACTGGACCGCGTAGGTGAGTATAATAAAAGCTATCTTTTGTGCTATGCAGAGCATAATAGGGACTTATATACGAGTACAGCTTTCTTCCCTACTTTATATGGGAAAACCTGGTGGCAGGTTCACTCTAAAAGGGCTGCCAAACAGAGACCCCTTACAAGCATGGAGGGATAACACTAGGCTCTTCTGCCTTAGGTGACAGAATATCACCAAAAAGAGGGGCTTAGTTTAAACTTTGCTATGCTACCTTCTATCACTGTATCAAGAATTGCATGTTCATAACCAGTCCTAAATATGTTCTGTAGTAACACCGTACACAGCTACCAAGTATTATTGAGGAAAGAATTGTGCCTGTCAAGTACATACAACGGAAGGAGGTTTAAGCTCTTAGTACATTCTTCTTACTTATGATGTTAAGATATTGAAGTGTTAGCTATTGTAGTCTATTTTCAAAGAGATTTCATAACTTAAAGGAATGAGAACAAAAACTGTTTTGACAATCTATCAGAATTAGGTTAAAGTTGTTCGAGCTATTTCCAAAGATATAAACACAGTGCTACATCATTGACTACATCTGGTCTAAAAATTAACAATCACATACACACAGTATCAAACGCTACAAATATATCAGTTCATTGCAAGTTCATTATAAACATTATTGCAATCTACTGGAATTTGTCATGTGACGTTCAAAGCCTTAACAATCCATGTCCTGTTCACCTGTGGTTTATGCCAATTACAGACGAATATACATTATATCCAATATTCAGTATCATATTCCATTTCGGATGAATAGTTATGAGTTTTACACTTCTGAGCCCTCTAGGCAAACAGCCTTTTATGTCTCGCCCAGTAGCCACTTCCTTGTGCAAAGAAAATGTCTACATTTGTCTGGAGGTCTAATGAGGAACACTTCTCCTTGTGAGAGTGTCAAGCTGTCGTAAGGAGACTTATAGGCCATGCATTGCTACTGTAGGGGAAACGATCCTCCTTAGAACCCCAGTCAGAGGCCTCTCATACAGAAAAATCAGATCTCCTGCTTTGCACTGAAGAGGGGCAAACACTCCAAAACACGTTTCCAATTTGGCTTATTATCCTAAGCCATGTGGCAAAGCTCGTTAAAGGGTCGATGCTTAGTTTTAAGATTGCTACTTCCAGTAGGTGGCACTAGAGTTCATTCTCTTCCCCTCTGCTCTGTCGATGAGGCGTCACTGTTAAAGTCATGTTGACTGACAGCCGTCTCAGCCTAGCGCTGCAGCAGTGATGCCCCATCGACAGAGCAGAGTGGAAGAGAAGGAATTGCTCTGTCGATGTGATGTCACTGGACACAGGAGAATCACCAGCAGGAGCGGTCAATGGCCTTTCTGCCCTAGGAGAGATCGTGACAAGGCAGCACAGGCAGGTAGTTAGCAACTACCTGCCAATAAGTGCTAAATTCCATTGAGAAAAAAAGTCCCAAATAACCTTTACCTCCAAACTTCCCCATAAATGACTGAACATGCATTTTTTAATGGCAAGAGGGAGACCGGCCACATTCCAACATGCTAAGTCTTTCTTTCTCTGACATCTTAGTTTTGATATGCAAAAGAGCAGGTCCAGGTGACATTTATCTAAAGAGTATGACCTTATTTTGATCCTTATACATCAATTATCTCAGTGTTAAATACTGTCTTTATCTATTTTTTTTTATATTTGTTTTTGCTGACATGTTGCACATTAGTTATGCATAACTTCAATAAAAGTATAGCATGACAGTAAATATATCTAGTACATGTCCCACTCTTATTCAACTTTTCCTATCCCCAAAAACTCCTTTAATTTAACACTGTGTGACAAAATGAGTCACTGTATGGAAGCTTTAATTAAAGAGGCTGTTTGGCCTTGGGGTACAAGTCTGCATTCATTGTATGTGACTGCAGACTTGTGTACCATCTGTTATGATCTGCTACAGGGACTAAGGAAAGACAGGAGATCTGTCCCTACAATAGAACTAAACTAGATCCCTACGATGTAACGGGGAACCTGATCCTGCGATCAGACCCGCTAAAGTCCTCGGCTAGTCTGTACGAAGACCTATAGATGTGAGGGAGGGATCCCTACAAGAACTAGGGACTGGGATAAGTTGGACACCTCCTAGCAGAAATAGTAGCAGTCAATGACAAACACACAACAAAAAGCATAGAGGTCAGAAGACCTAGCAAAACTAACAGAGAACGGCAACAGAGCACCAAGCTAGCTCAAGAGTAGTAAATACAATGAAGTCCAGCAATGCCAGGAGGGCGGAGCCGGATTAAATAGGCAAAAATGGTCATGTGACCAGCAAACTAAAAAAAACCTAACAGGAGAGTTCTAACAGTACCCCCTCTTCTAAGAGGATCCTCCGGATCCCCTAGGCCCAGGCTTACCAGGAAACCTCCTGTGAAACGCTCTGACAAGTCTGGAAGCAGAAACATCATCCGCCCTCACCCATGAGTTATCCTCAGGTCCGAAACCCTTCCAAGCGACGAGATACTGCAAACTCCCTCTATACCGTCTAGAATTTAGGATGCGGGAAATTTCATATTCCCCGTCCTCCACCACCGGAGGAACAGTGGCAGAGGCGTCACCATCCGACACATCAGCTTTTTTCAACAGAGAAACATGAAACACCGGGTTAATCTTCCAGGACGACGGAACCTCCAACCTAACAGCAGATTGGTTAACTATCTGAAGCACCTTAAAAGGCCCTACGAACTTGGGACCCAGTTTTTCAGAAGGAATCCTCAATCGCAGATTCTTAGAGGACAACCAAACCATGTCACCAACAGCAAACAAAACCTCTTGCCGTTTCCTATCAAAGTACCTCTTAGATTTTTTGTTAGCCTCCTGAAGATTACCACGCACATCCGTCCAAACTCTCTCCAAATCACCGGAAAAACTCTCCTCCTCAGGCACAGCCGAAACCAATTTGGAGAATGACCCAAAAGACGGATGTCTCCCAGAACAACAAAAAAAAGGCGAACACCCAGCAGAAGAGGATGTATGGTTGTTAAGAGCAAATTCAGCAAGTGGCAGAAACTCAGACCACCCCTCTTGATTGTCTGCCACAAAACAACGCAAGAACTGCTCAACATCCTGGTTCTTCCTTTCTGTCTGGCCATTAGACTCAGGATGATATCCCGATGAAAATGACAAATGAACTCCCAACCTGTCACAAAAGGCACGCCAAAAACGAGCCACAAACTGAGGTCCCCTATCAGAAACAATGTCAGTAGGAACACCATGTAGTCTGACAATTTCCTTGACAAAGGCCTTAGCGAGTGTCTTAGCCCAAGGCAGTTTGATGAAGGGAACCAAGTGACACATCTTGCTAAAACGGTCCACGACCACCCAGATGACAGTGAAACCTTCAGAGGGGGGAAGATCAGTAATAAAGTCCATAGCCAGATGTGTCCAAGGTGCACTAGGAACCTCCAGAGGGCAAAGCAACCCCGCAGCAGGAGCATGCGAAGACTTGGATCTAGCACACACAGTACATTGGCGCACCCACTTAATGACTTCCTTCTGCCATCCAGGCCACCAAAAACTGCGACCCACAAGTCTCTTGGTCTCAGAAATTCCTGGATGACCTGCCAACTAAGACTCTTGACACTCGACAAATAAATCTCTCCTAAAGGTCCTAGGCACAAACAACCTCCCATGGGGAGTGTTAGATGGGGCATTCTCCTGAGCTTTAAGAATCTCATCCTCCAAAACGGAGTCCAAAGCAGCAATCACAACACCTTCTTGTAAAATGCTCTCCTCTTCCTCCTCAACACCGACCATGGGAGAAAAGCTGCGAGACAAAGCATCCGCTTTAACATTCTTGGTACCCGGGATGTAAGTAACGGAAAAATTAAACCGCGAGAAAAAAAGTGCCCACCTAGCCTGACGGGCTTTCAAGCGCTTGGCAGCATCAAGATAGATCAGATTTTTATGATCAGTGAAAACCTGAATGGGAAATTCAGCACCTTCCAAGAGCTGACGCCAGTGTTCAAATGCGAGTTTAATCGCCAGCAATTCCCGATTACCAATATCGTAATTAAGTTCAGTCTCAGAAAATTTTTGGGAAAAAAAGGCACAGGGATGTACTCCATCCTTGTTTTCCTGAGACAACACCGCACCGACCCCCACCGAAGAAGCATCAACCTCAACCAAAAACGGCTTAGTCACATCAGGCTGCATAAGGATGGGAGCAGAGGTGAACCTCTCCTTTAGAAACACAAAAGCTTCAATGGCCTCAGTAGTCCACTGAACCGCATTAGCACCTTTCCTGGTGAGATCGGTCAGCGGTTTGACAATAATAGAAATTTTTTTTATGAATTTTCTGTAATAATTGGCGAAACCCAAAAACCTCTGTATCGATTTCAAACCAATAGGCCTAGGCCATTCCTGCACAGCTTGAACTTTAACCGGGTCCATCTCAAAACCTTCACTGGAGATAATGTAGCCCAAAAAACTAATTCTCTGTACAGCGAACTCACATTTCTCCAGCTTAGCAAAAAGCGAATTGTCCATTAATAACTGTAATACCTCACGTACGCTCCGCCAATGAGACTCCAGATCAGGCGAATAAATCAGAATGTCATCCAAATACACAACCACATTTTTGACGATTAAAGGTCTAAGGATGTCATTAATAAGATTCTGAAAAAATGCTGGAGCATTGGTAAGACCAAAAGGCATCACCAGATTCTCAAAATGACCCACAGGAGTGTTAAAAGCAGTCTTCCATTCATCACCCTCCTTCATGCGCAACAAATTGTATGCCCCCCGGAGATCAATTTTAGAGAACCACTTGGCCCCCACTAACTGGTTGAATAAATCAGGAATCAATGGCAGTGGGTAAGGATTGCGTACAGTAATTTTATTAATCTCACGAAAGTCCAGACAAGGACGTAAACCGCCATCTTTTTTTTTTACAAAAAAAAATCCAACAGCCACAGGAGACTTGGAAGGCCTAATGTGACCGGCGGCCAAGCTTGCCTGTATGTATTCCTCCAAAGCCTTTCTCTCAGGAATAGTAAGATTAAATAAACGACTTTTAGGAAGAGTCGCTCCAGGGACCAATTCAATGGTACAATCATAGTCTCTATGGGGAGGCAAAATTTGTGACTCCTCCTCAGAAAAAACTCTCCAAAAATCCTGAATAGGTACAGGTAATTCCCCTTTATCCACAGCAGCAATGCGCCCGTTACAACACTTGTCATAACACTTAGGGCTCCAGGACTTAATTTCATTGGTAGACCAATCCAGTACAGGATTGTGCAATTTTAACCAGGGTAACCCCAATATTACTGGAGAAGGCAAATTATCCAATACCACCAAATCCAAATTCTCTTGATGAATACCATTAATAGTGAGGGGAAATTCACAGACCTTATGAGTAACACTCTTCAAGGGAGAGCCATCAACAGAAACCACAGCAATAGGGGATGACAAAGTTTTAGGTTCTAATCTAAGTTTTTCCAAGAATCCCCCATCAATCACATTCAGAGTAGAACCACAATCCACAAATACCCGAAATTCAATTAATTCATCCTGAGCAGCAGTAGTGGCAGATAGGAATACTCCCTTAGAATTTAAACAGGCTATACGTGCATGACTGACCATTTTTTTCTTTCTTCATACGAAGCACATGTAGCACCCTGAGGATTCGGCTGCTACAGGGGTATTGCACCTCAACCCAGAGGTGTGATATTCCACTCCCGGGTAAGGAAGGAGTGTGGAACTGAGCTCAGATAGACTGCATGCACTACATACATCCCATTCCAGAGGAGCAGGCCGACGGTACTCCCACTTAGAAATGTGCAGGTACAACCGAGCCTGTTCCTGGCTGGAGTGGGAGGGGGGTGGTACATCCCATGTAGTGTAGGGGCAGATAGGGGGAGCAGTCTGGGTAGTGATAGGAGCTCATTGGGTGCTGGTCACCTGAGCTCACACATAGAGGGATATATAAGGAGGGCACCAACTAGAATCAGGGTCAGACGCTGAGAACAAGTCAGTTGGAGAGGAGAGAGAAGGAAACAGCAGCCCTAGAGAGAGAGAGAGAGGAGAAAGAAAGAGAAAGACCCAGAGGGGGAAGACTGAAGGGACCCAAGAACCCAAATTAGAGCACCGGGTGAGGAGTCAGCAAGAGGGTACCGGAACCCAAGCTGGTGGGGGCAAAGACATTCCCCAGCGAGAGACCGGAGACCGTGGGCAGTGTCTGTCACGGTCACCCACCACATTCACCCCGAAGGCACACCACACGAAGGGTCAGGGAACCCAGGGCCAAGGGTGTCCCAAAAGAAAGCCCGAGGGAGCTGGACTTAGGTGAATCCCTGGTGGGGACGGCTGAAGAAAGGACAGAGGGAGAGCTCAGGGCCACGCTCTGGACTTGTTTGGGGGTTGGCCGGATCCAGGACCTGGTGGACGCAGCACGGCTCGGGTGGTCACTAGCAGCTGGAGTGACCAGTACAACATCAGCAGTAAGTAAACACCCTTAACTGCACAACCCGAGTCTGTCTTCATTGCTGGCTGCACCGCACCACCACAACCCCCATCCTCTGCGCCTGTCCCCTCTGAGGCTATACCCCTCCCATTGGGGGTTATCTCACCAAGCTGCGCACCCACCATCAGCCTCAGCGGACCCTGCTGCAGCGGCGGCCACAGTGACCGCATCACAACGGGTGGCGTAGTCGACACAAAAGAACTTTAGTAACATCTGTAAAGCTGCCACATAACACTGAGCTTGACGCCCTGGGCACGGGACCGGGTCACAGCCGCTCGGAGACTACAACCCCCCATCTGATCCGGTGCCGGGTATTCCCCTCAAAAAGGAATATGTCCCAGGGGGCGCGTCACACACAGTTCTTAATAAAATGACCAGAATTTCCGCAATAGAAGCACAAGCCTTCAGAAAGCCTGCGGTCTTTTTCCTGAGAGCGGGGTGCCATCGCCCCAATCTCCATCGGCTCTCCATTGTCAGCACAGACCCTCTCAGGACTCGGAGCTGACATAGCAGAGGATTTGCTCTCATTAACCCTTGCACGCAGTCTCCTGTCCACCCGTATAGCTAATTGCATTGCCTCCTGCAAGTTTCCAGGTGTGGGATAAGCAATCAGTAAATCCTTAACCCTTTCACCTAGCCCTGCAAGAAACAAGCTTTTCAAAGCTGAATTGTTCCACCCCACCTGGGCAGATCACCGACGGAAGTGAGAACAATATTTTTCCACATTACCTGATCCCTGCCTCAGATGTCTCAATTCAGACTCAGCAGATGAGACACGATCAGGATCATCATACAACAAACCCAAAGCAGAAAAAAAACTATCCACTGATCTAAAGCACGGATCACTAGGTTGGAGAGAGAAGGCCCATCCCTGAGGATCTTTGCGCAAAAGTGACATTATGAACCCTATGCGCTGTGATTCATCACCAGAGGATCCGGGTCTCAAACGAAAATACAATAAACAAGCATTTTTAAAAGAAAAAAAATCTTGTTGTTCGCCAAAAAATAAATCAGGCAGACGTACCTTAGGTTCCACAAAATGTGCTCCAGAACAGCTACTCACGTGTTGTTGGAGCTTGGCCACCTCCAGAGAGAGTCCCTGCAAGCGTTGAGCCAAATCTTGAACTGAGACCATGATGGAAAACTGGAGGTCTTTCCTTAGAGAAAATTTTTTTTTTTTTTTCTTTTATGGCTGGACTTACTGTTATGATCTGCTACAGGGACTAAGGAAAGACAGGAGATCTGTCCCTACAATAGAACTAAACTAGATCCCTACGATGTAACGGGGAACCTGATCCTGCGATCAGACCCGCTAAAGTCCTCGGCTAGTCTGTACGAAGACCTATAGATGTGAGGGAGGGATCCCTACAAGAACTAGGGACTGGGATAAGTTGGACACCTCCTAGCAGAAATAGTAGCAGTCAATGACAAACACACAACAAAAAGCATAGAGGTCAGAAGACCTAGCAAAACTAACAGAGAACGGCAACAGAGCACCAAGCTAGCTCAAGAGTAGTAAATACAATGAAGTCCAGCAATGCCAGGAGGGCGGAGCCGGATTAAATAGGCAAAAATGGTCATGTGACCAGCAAACTAAAAAAAAACTAACAGGAGAGTTCTAACACCATCACAGCGTGCAGTGTGTACGCTGTCAGGATTCTCCAGTGCCAGAAGCTGGCGGGCACATGACTGCAAATATCAACAGTCATTTTGTGCTGACAGACTACCTTTAAAGACGGTTTTATTCTAGGTTACCTTTGTTGGTGACCCCAGTGTGAATGTGTACCTGCACATTGCACTTATACCAACATTTTATCCAGCTAATTTCTTTGGGTTACCACTACAGTTATCACTACATATTGATGACCTATCCACAGGATAATGTCATGGGTGTGTCAAAAGTGACAGACAGTCAACCTGCAGTTGGTTGCAGGAGATCTCTACGTTTGGCATTACAGACACCTTCTTAGAGGCTGTCTCTCTAGGACCCAGCGGCTAATTAACGCCCTCGCCTAGGTGTATAAATACCTGCTGTCAGCCAGAGGGAGGTGCCGGCAATACTCACATTACCCTTTGTGAAGGCTTGGAGCAAGTGCATTACTTCATCCTCTCTGGAGCTATGAGGGCGGATGTTCACCTCTCTGAAGTCGACTAAAAGCTAAGCTATCTTTCCTTGTTTGCTCCCCCATGTTGTCTTTAGTGGTCAGTGAGGATTGACTACCGCTCATCCCCCTCCCTTCCCTAGCCAGGGCCAAACGCCAGGGAAAGACAGGGCGAGGTTCATGTGCGGCAATTGGTGAAGAGCGAATATAGGGACGCTTGTGGAGACAGGGTGATAATAGATCAGCCTAGGAGGTCTCCACTCCCCCTTTTCCCTAAAGTCTGGGCTCCCTTTCCCTCTTCCCTTTGTGTTTCACTAAGTCTTTTCCACACCTTGCGTGACAGATAAGTAGTCAATTAAATATTGGTTGGGGTCTGACACCCAGCACCCCCAACAATCAGTTGTTATTTGTTCCAATGGGGTACCTGCAGGGTATTGCAGAACAGCTCCAATTCAAAAGAACTGAGCTTATCTGCGGGTACCTGGTAGTGTAACACACTAAATAGAGCTGTGCTTTGCATCTATGTTCACAGGGCCGGCTCCAGGTTTTTGTGGGCCCCGGGCGAAAGAGTCTCACTGGGCCCCTTTAGCACATACCACGATTCATGATGCACAGATACCACAGAGAAATATATATATCTAGTACAATGCCAAAGATTTCACTTCTTACATTACATGAATGATATCTATTGTAAATTCTACAATAGCTCAGAAACCAGCGAATCGCTCCACACAGCATACTGGCACCCATAAAATGCTCCATACAGGATATTGGCCCCCATAAAACGCTCCATACAGGATACTGGCCCCCATATAACGCTCCATAAAGGATACTGGCCCCCATATAATGCTCCATAAAGGATACTGGCCCCCATATAATGCTCTACACAGAATAATGGCCCCCACATAATGCTCCATGCAGGCTGTTCCCCCCACATAATGCCCCACACAGGCTGTTCCCCCCACATAATGCCCCATGCAGGCTGTTCCCCCCATATAATGCCCCATGTAGGATGTCACCCCCTCTTATAATGCCCCATGCAGGATGTCACCCCCCTCCCTTATAATGCCCCATGCAGGATGTCACGTTCCCCCATCCTCGCTTATAATTCCCCATGCAGGATGTCACACACACCCCCCTCCCTTATAATGCTGGGGTCCTGAGCAAGCGGGGGGGGCGGGCGCTGGCAAAGCTCTCCTCCGCTCACAGGTCCCATAGCGCGGCGGGGTGCCCGATGGCAAGTGGGCCCCCCAGCCTGCTCAGGGCCCCGGCACTTGCCCGGGTGCGCCTGGTTCTGACGCCAGCCCTGTTCCCTGTGTTTGCATCCAGCCGCTGCCACAAATCACAGCGGACCCCATGGATCTAATATTGGTGACCTATGTTAGGGATAGGTCTTCAATATCCTTTGACCAGACAATCCCTTTAACTTGCACTGATTGACAGCTGGCTACATGTATTAAGGCAGCAGGGAGATGGCTGTCAATCAGCATGACGTCGGCAGTGATGCCCCATCGATAGATGAGGGTGAAAGAGAATAAGCTGCTCTGTCGACGTGACATCAACAGAAGCCACAGAATCGCCAGCAGGACTCTGAGCCAGAAGAGATCAGCACTGGGCAGAACAGGCAGGTAGTTAGCATTTACCTTCCTATAAGTTCTTAGCCACATAAAAAAGATTATAAAAGATTCAACAAAACCCTTTTAAGGAGTTGTCCACCATTGGGGACATTTTTTTAAATGCATTGGTTCTAAAAATCATTTTTGCAATTGGGTTTCATTGTATTACACTGTGTATTGCCAGCTGCAGAATGAGGGAACAGGGTCGGTCACATTATCTTTTATTTATCACATGTGTTAAGGACAAGAATTTGTGGCACTTGCTATTGTGGAGGTATGACAGGTTCTCCTCCTGCTCTTGTTCCTCACAGACTGCAGAGCTCTCCGGTCCATACAATGGCTGCTGGTGGAGGAGCAGTGACCAGACCTGTCCATCAGTGTTATCCAATAGAAAAGCAGTTTTCTCATGTGAGGTTTTCAATTGGACAAGGCTGATGGACAGGTCTGGTCACTGCTCCTCCACCAGCAGCCATTGTATGGACCGGAGAGCTGCGCAGACTGTGAGGAACAAGAGCAGGAAGAGAACCTGTCATACCTCCACAATAGTAAGTAATACTTAGGATAAAAACAAAAATGAGAAAATACCCTACAGTAAGTAAATAAATAGTAACAGTGCATGCAAATAACATAAGGTACTTAGTTGACAATATTTTGATAAAAAAGTGCAAAATCCATCCCACCGTCACAAAGTACACCCACTTCGCTTTGTGTCAGCAGACTTCAAAATAGACCGAACCAGAGCAGGACCCAGGCCTGACCATTTTGCACCTACCCGCCTGTGAAAAACTATATAAACAAGATGCACTTCCTAAAAAGGGGGAGCCACACCTCTGTATATACAATGTGCAAAAAAACAAACAAAAAAAAAGAAATGAGCTGAAACACTTTGTACATACAGGGGCATGATGCCCCCTTTTTGGGCTATACATCTTGTCTACATAGATTTTCACGGGCAGGTGCAAAAGGATCAGGTCTGGGCCTGCTCTGCCCTCATCTATTTTGAGGTTTGCTGGCACATAATGAGTTGAACTCAAGAGTAAGGGACCATCCTGACTGGGTACACCTTGTTGCGGCGGGATGGCTTTTATACTTTTTTGATCAAAATAGTGTCATCTAAGTATTCTATGTTATTATCATGTATTATTACTATTTATTTATTTACTTACTTGCTACAAGGTATTTGCTGATTTTGTTTTTATCCTAGGTTTTATCTGTTACATGGTCATTGTGTTAATGTTCACCTACACGTTGCACTTACACCAACATGTGTTCCATCTCACTTCTTTGGTTTTCTTATATAAAAGTAAGTGCCACAAAATAATATCCTCATCACATTTGCTAAAAATAAAGATAATGTGGCAAACTCTGTTAACTCATTCTGCAGCCAGTAAAAGACGGTGTAAAACGGTATAACATTTTTAATGAAACTTAATTGCAAAAATGATTTTTAGCCCCAATTTCATCCATTTAAATAAGGAAAAAAATTCTCCACGAAGGTAGACAACCCCCTTTAAGTCTATAGATATGCCAAAATGCATCAATCATCAAGTAATACTACCAAAAATGCAGTTAGAAGCTAAACTGATTTCAGAAATTCCTCTTTTGTTGAATTCCCCACAATATCTTTATTAACTCTTTCAGAATCTAAATAGATAGCACTGTAGAGCCCGTTTTTTTCCTCCTGGAAGAGAAGTATTTTGCATATGTTCCCAGTGAGCAACAACTTCATTCCTCCCCTACCTATTGTTGGATCTCCAAAAGGAAAATCAGCACCTTTCCTTGGAAAAAATTGTAAAACTGAGGGTTTTTTTGTGTCTCTAATCATAACATAAATATAAAAAATATTGATTCAATTGGGAAATGATAAAATTGCAAAACCAAACTTTCTAAATTAAATGATGGAGTGAGTTATTTTGTTTGACCATTTAGAATATTATGTTGTCTTTGCACTGGGATAAGTTATTACATTTCACACTGGAGCTAGTGGGACGTGCGCAGGTCTTTTTTTACGAGACATATGTTTTACATTTGAATTCTTGCTCATTATTCTTAATTTTGACAATGAGTACAATGTCTAAAACTTTATTAGAACTCTCCAGCAAATACAATATGTTGAATTTCTGCCACTTGGTCAGGTTATATTGTCACTGAGATACAAAAGTCAAGATTGAAAGCTCTTGTTAATTTCATGTTATTTACCAGGTCTTTGCTTTGCCATTAAAATAAGAGCTTATATTTCAATCTTCTGACCAATAAAGCTTGAACATTTCAGCTTGGCTTCTACCTAAGAAAGGTTCTTTTGTACATTTTTTTAAAATTTTTAAGTAAAATTGACAATGACAGTATATTGGCAAGTCTAACAAGGTTAAAACAATCTACTTGTTATTACAAGTGTTTAAAAGTATTAATAAAAAGGAAACAATGCAATTTCTCAAAAATGCGTTTGAAACATCACAGCAGCAGCTGAATGGATCACGGATTTATCTCTTTCCTTACACTTACTGAGGACTACAGTCAGCTATTTTTCTGAAACTGATATACTGTTATTTTCACTCCAAGGGATCTAAAGTTCACTTCTCCTGACAGTTTTAAGGACTTGGGAAAAAATGGTTAGAAGGAGAGAATGATTAGATCTGAGGTCAACTTCATTTATTTCAGTAGTTATTCAAGCTTTATACTGCTTTGAATCTTAGAATGTTTTTTATTCCTATGTCTTGTGGCCTTATAGAAAAAGTTTGAGAAAATCATCAATTACATAATTTTTAAAATGACCTTGGTAACCTGAGTAATGTTTCAAAGCTCTTCAAAGAATAGAGCTTTGCAGTGCATACTTTTTTGTCACGAGGCAGCGCCCTAAAAACTTTTGTAAAAGGTATACGTACTTTCAAATAACTTTTCACAATAAACTGTCCTGTGTATGCATGAATATAGATTATTTCTGGCCATTATTTGACTTGTATCCTGCATTACCAGTTTTCCCCTCTGCAGATTCTATCTCTTAATTTGTAATCTATTCTGAGCTGGTGGAGGAAGACTACCTGCTATGATCTCTCCTATATACAGCACACAGAGATGGATTCCTGCTCCTCATTCTTTACTGTGCACACAGAGAAGCAGCAGTAGTATGGAGGACCTTATATAGCAGTACTGAGCAGTGTATATGTGAATCCAGCACTGGAATTGGGTGACAAAAACTTGTTAGAAAGTTTAGCACAATCTTTCAGTGTCTCCCTCTGCCAATTTACTCACTCTGCTCCTTCCCCCCATCTCTATAAAATAACACGATACCACAGTGAGCTGGCAGTTGATTTGGATGGTGAGTTCAGGATTCCTTGGAGGGAGGAGGGGGTATAATTGTCTGATTAATGGGGAAGTAAGCAGAATTCTCTGTCAACATATATTACAAAGTTTCCTATATTCAGGTATACTATTGATTTCTGTAAACTTGAAATTACAAAATAAGTGTAGAAAAGACTGGGTGCCTCACATTCAAATATTATACATTGATCCCAGTGCTGCTAAGTAAAATGTAGAAAACTGAACATGAGGTGTTTTTATACAGCTCAGAATACAAAAAAATAGCCTTGATAAATTTGACCCTTGACTGGTGATGAGTGAGCACTAAAATGCTCGGGTGCTCGATGCTAGGGTTGAGCACGTTGGAATACTCGGGTGCTCGACCCTAGCAACGAGCCCAATGTAAGTCTATGGGAAACTCAAGCATTTTTCAGGCGGCTTCCCCCGGCGGTCTGCAGAGGGCCTAAAAATTGCCCAAATCTATGGGAACAGTGCTCAAATGACATGGGGACAGCGTGGGGAAGTCCCCTGGAAGCATTTCTGACTCCCAGGTCACTTCTGTCAACAACGTTGTCAGAGGTATTACGCCACTTTTACGGACTCACAGTAAAACATACCAAAACGAAACCAAAATGGATTTTCCTGTGAAATATGTTAAGGAACATCCTTTCCAGGGTAGTGACTTGTATATAAAGCAAAATAAATAACCAAAAATAAAAATGCTCCTCCACACCTTGGACTATGTTCACACGTAGCGTTTTTGATGCATTTTTTCACTTTTGCATTGCTTTGAACCGTGACAAATGCATTCACCAGGAAATGTCATTTTAACATTTTGCATCCTTATCTGGCCATGTGGTGCGTGAGATATCATCAGACACATTGTGGTTCATTTATGAAGGAGGGACTCTGAAAGTCACAAAGCCTATTTTTAGAGGGCCATCAGGCGGCCTTTACTATTCTTAAAGGGCCAGCAATCGGCCCTCACTATTCTTAGAGAGCCATCAGCCGGCTATATTTTATTGTTCCCATTACTAAAGAGTAGGTCTCCTATACTGTTATTGCGTATGTAGTGAGTGGCAGGGCTGCCCAAAATTTGGACGCACACCAATACCACTTTGAAAATTTGGAGGCACCCCAATACCCCTTTGAAGAGACTTAGAGGAGGGCCTCCTGAAAACAATATCCCCATTATTAGGAAGTGGGTCTCCCATTGTGTTTGCCTATGCAGAGAATGCAAGGGTTGCCAAAAATTTGGAGGCACTCCAATGCCCCTTGGAAGAGATGTGGAGGTCAGAGGGCCTCCTGAAAACAATGTTCCCATTATTAGGAAGTGGGTCTCCCATTGTGTTTGCCTATACAGTGAATGCAAGGGCTGCCAAAAATTTGGAGGTACTCCAATGCCCCGTGGAAGAGAAGTAGAGGAGAGCCTCCTGAAATTTTTTTTCTTCCCACTATTAGGAAGTAGGTCTCCCATTGTATTTGCCTATGCAGTGAATGCATACATGAACATACTGTATAACTTTTTTTTTTTTTACCGGCATCATAAACACCCTTTAAAAAAATTATGTGGGTGTTGCATCACGGACCACTTTCACCCTGGTGATATGGTGGTGGAGGATGAGGATGAGGAGAAGGAGGAGGACAAGAGCAAATAGCCAAAATCAGGAAGCGTATACCCATGTGTGGGTGTGAAAAGGTGCATGGGAATACACCTTCCAAAAAAAGACACTGGATTTGAGTTTATGTTACGCTGCTATCATTCGGTGGTGTTGAGAAATCTGGCCCAATTCAGCCCTTGTTCATTTTTATCGGAGTCAGCCTATCAGCATTTTCAGTTAACAGGCGGATGCACTTATCAGTTATAATTCCACCAGCGGCACTAAAAACCCGCTCTGATAAAACGCTGGCGGCAGGAAAGGCCAGGACCTCCAAGGCATAGAGAGCCAGTTCTTGGATACTCAATAATTATAAGGCACAGAGGAATCACGGAGGACGTTGGTACGGTCAGCAAGGTACTCCCTCAGCATCTTCCCAAACTTTGCACTCCTTGTGAGAGTACCCCGCGCCTCAGGGCCTGTGCTATGGGAGGGGCTGAGAAAATTCTCCCAGAAGTGTTCCCCTGCCTCTGCTGTATTGAAGTTGTGTCTCTCTCGCCTGTACTCCTTGGCTGTCCAATGAGCTGTGACCTCTGCCGCCAGCGTTTTCAGATGGGAATTTTTTTAATAGTTCCGCAACAAGGGTCTTCTGGTACTGCCCCATTTTTGTAGACCTGTCTGCCTCAGGAATAAGAGATATAAAGTTCTCCTTGTAGCGTGGGTCTAGAAGTATCACCAACCAGTAATGACTGTCACCCAAAATTTTGAGAACGCGAGGGTCATGGAAAAGGCAGCGTAACATAAACTCAGCCATGCGTGCCAGACTGCTAACAGGCAAGACTTCGGTGTCCTCACCAAGAGGATGACTGACCATGCTCTCCTCCTCCTCCTCTCTGTCCTCTGGCCATCCACGCTGAACAGACGGTATGACAGCTGTGCAGGTAGTACCGTCTTTAGCGCATGAAACTAGCTCCTGTTCTTCCTCCTCCTCTTCCTCATTTTCACCAAATCCACGTTGGGATGAGATGAGGCTGGGCTGTGTGTAATCACCCTGTATGGTTCCTTGCTCCATCTCATCGTGCTCCACCTGCAATGCATCCTCTTTAATTGTGAGCAGAGAGCATTTCAGAAGACAGAGAAGCGGGATGGTGATGCTAATTATGGCGTCATCGCCACTCACCATCTTAGTGGAGTCCTCAAAGTTTTGGAGGATTGTACATATGTCTGACATCCATGTCCACTCCTGAGGTCTTATGTGTGGAGTCTGAACTGAATACCGACGGCATTGTTGATGCTGGTACTCAACAACTGCCCTCTTCTGCTCACAAATCCTTCCCAACATCTGCAGTGTAGAGTTCCAAAGCATGGGGACATCACACACTAGTCTGTGAGCCGGAAGCTGCAAATGCTGCTGAAACACGGCAAGGGCGGCGGAAGCTGTAGGTGACTTTCTAAAATGGGTACACAGGCGGCGTACTTTAACAAGCAGATCCGGCAGCTTCGGGTAGGATTTGAGAAACCGCTCAACCACGAGGTTAAGCACATGGGCCAGGCATGGTACGTGTGTGTGAGCTCGCCTCGCCTCAGAGCCGCCACCAGGTTCCGGCCATTGTCACACACGACCATGCCTGGCTGTAGGTTTAGCGGTGTGAGCCACAGATCTGCCTGCTCTTTCAGAGCTTTCAACAACTCTTTAGCATTGTGTGGTTTGTCACCTAAGAATATTAACTTCAGCATAGCCTGTTGTCGCTTGGCCGAGGCAGTGCTGCAGTGCTTCCAGCTTGTGACTGATGTGGTCATTTCGGAGATGGAGGCTGAAGAGGAGGAGGAAGCTGTGGACGATGAGGTGCAGGAGCTGTAGACCGTGGGGCAACCCTGATTGACCTAGGGCCCACAATCCTTGGAGTGAGAAGACGTGCTCCGTCCCAAGGTCCGACGGGTCCCGGCTTCCACTATGTTAACCCAGTGTGCCGTCAGCGAGATGTACCGTCCCTGCCCACAAGCACTTGTCCACGTGTCCGTGGTTAGGTGGACTTTCCCGGTAACTGCGTTGTTGAGGGCATGGCTAATGTTTTGGGACATGAAATTGTGTAATGCGGGGACGGCACACCGGGAGAAATAGTGGCAGCTGGGGACCAAGTCCCGAGGGACGGCCGCCGCCATCAGGTTGCGGAATGCTTCCGTCTCCATGAGCCTAAAAGGCAACTTTTCGAGCGCAAGCAGTAGTGAAATGTGGGAATTTAGTAGTGTGGCCTGTGGGGCGTTGGCTGCGTATTTGCGCTTGCATTCCAAGGACTGGGGTATGGACAACTGAACGCTGCGCTGGGACAAGGACGTGGACATGCTTCCTGATGCTGCTACTTGAGAGTGTGCAACGACAGGTGCAGGGCAGAAGGCATCTTCTCATGCACTATGGACAGGGGATTGGCTTGCATGCACAACAACGGAAGAAGCAATGGTGCCACCCGCAGACACTGTTCCTGGACCCTGGGGTTCGGCCCACAAAGTCGCGTGCTTTGCTGCCATGTGCCTGATCATTCTGGTGGTGGTCAGGCTGGTCGTTTTGCCACCCCTGCTGATGCTGGCCTGGCAGGTGGTGCAAATGGCCTTTTTGGGGTTATCGGCAGAGTCTTTAAAAAACAACCTGACTCGGGAAGACCTAACAGTTGTACTGGCAACTTCCTTCGTGTTGGTGTTACGGGGAACGGTTGCCTGCCTTCTGTCTGCGGCCACCACACTGCTTCTTCCTGCCTGTTGGGGTGCTCTGCCTCCCTCCCCCTGTGTGCTGTTGTCCTCGCTCTGCATGTCCTCCTGCCAGGTTGGGTCAGTTACTGTTAAGGGGACGGTTGCAAACAACTTTATTAAATAATGGAAAGCAACCGAACCCGGGGTCCGCGATGCAGCCTGGTGGACTGCGGCCGAACACCTTCCGGGTGAGAAGGTAAAACAACCAACTTAAATAACAATCCCCTCCGTGTCACTGCACACCGGAACGGGAATAGGGATTCACACTATCTCCGTTAACTGCACGAGAGATGTGCGATAAATAATGTATCTGTAGTCCTGTTACAGCACAGAGACTACTCAGCAGGCCGTAGGATGCGTCGGTGCTACACACCGAATACGGCATCTGCAGACTGCTTGGGGTGTATGGCGACCCCTTTGTCAGAGCCAGACTGTCAGACGAAGCTACCTGCCTCCCTCCATCTAAGGCTGCCTATCCCCCGCTAAACCTGCCTGAATCAAGCTAAAGCACACGTGGAACTCAAACGACCAAGCGTCCACACAACACCATCACGGCTCAATGATCAGAGCCACCGCCATGTTTGTGGGCGGGCTTTTTAAAGATTAAGCCCTGCCCAACGTCGCACTATTGGTGACGTCACCTGCGACCAATCAGGCGGTGCCAGGTCACCGGGTCAGCTGACTCCTAAACCACCAATCACGGTCCGCCATGTCACGGGCATGCTCAGTGCAGAGAATCCTGGACTTGGGCTGCAGCAACCCTGTTTCCCTCCGCAACCTATCCTTCATGTTGCTAGGAACAAAGACCCAAGAGACAACCTGTACATCTCGTGCACCAGCTAGGTGTTGGGACTGACAATGATGCTGAGCAACATCTGCCCTGCCTGGACTGGAATGGGAGACTATAGAATCCACTGATGATTCTGAACCCATTTCAAATGCTGCAAATTCCTGATGCCTAACATTATCCCCCCTTCTAACATCCCCCTCCACTTGACACTCATTTTCCTCAACGAGCAGGGGATACATGAATGTGGTCCACAGGTTCCCAGGGATAATCCTCAGATCCATGGACCCTCCAGTGTACTGGGTAACCTTTTTTTCCACAAACCATTTTAGACCCCATAATAGCCTGCACCTCGAGATTATCACCCCTGCTGTCTGTAGCAGGTTGGGGTTCAGCGAGTTTTGTCAGGCGAACGGGTTTAAGGAGCGACACATGGAAAGTGTCGTGACTCCTCAGCTGTTGTGGTAACTGTAAACGGTACATTACAGGTTTACTTGGGCCAAAATTTTGAAAGGACCAACAAAGCGGGGGGGGGGCAAACTTAGTAGATTCCCACACACTTTAGTATTGCGAGCCGTGAACCACACTCTGTCGCCCGGATAGAATGCGGGAGCAGGACGACAAAGAGTGTCAGCCGACTCTCTCATTCGATTCTTGGAGGCCAATATAGCATTCTGGGTATGGTCCCAAACCTCCCGCGCCCCCAGAGCCAAATCTCTGACCCCAGGTTCCATAGAGGGAACTGGCATAGGAACCGGAACACACGGATGTTGGCCATTATTCAGAAGAAGCGGAGTCAGATCTGTGGAGTCCGCCACGGGTAACGGGTGGAGAAGACCAACCGGACTTTGACGTGATGATTTATCTCTCGCACAGGAGACACACGCAAGAACATATTCCTATAAGTCCTGGCGCCACCGGCGCCACCAATAGGACCGTTGAAGGAACTTTGTGGTACGTTTGACCCCAAAATGAGCTCTGATCTTAGGGGCATGTGCCCAGGAGAGCACCTCATTTTGTAGATTAGGGGGAACGAACATCCTCCCCGAAGGAACCTGGTTTAAGGACACTGGAGCCACCCTCCGCATACTTCCCGAAGGAACGGTTAGCCTGGGCTCGTCATCGTCCTCAGCCGTATTCATGGACTGGGACAAAAGGTCTACCCGAGGGTTCTTTTTGACATAATCTGACAAGACCTGGGTCTCGGGGACAGACAGAGGATCTGTGCCGGGGGCCACATCGGTAGAAGGGTCAGAGACTACCCTCCGGGTGACTGTAACCATACACTGAGACACAATTCTCACTCCAGGAAGAAATTCTCCCCGTATTCCAGTCATGCTCAGTGCAGAGAATCCTGGACTTAGGCTGCAGCAGCCCTGTTTCCCTTTGCAACCTATCCTTCATGTTGCTAGGAACAAAGCCCCAAGAGACATCTTGTACATCTGGTGCACCAGCTAGGCGTTGGGCCTGATGACAATGCTGAGCAGCATCTGCCACAGCTGGACTGGAATGGGAGACCACAGAATTCACTGATGGTTCTGAACCCATTTCAAATCCAGCAAACACCCAACACCTAACAGTTACTATATCATACACCACCTTGTCCTCCACCTCTGCACCCTAGTCCTCCTCCTGACCCTCTGGCAATTGTGTCTCATCATCATCATCATCATCATCATCATCATCCACCTCTTGTGACACTTTCCAACCATCACCTTCATGTGACCATGGCTGCTCAAACATTTGGGCATTGCTACATGCAATCTCCTCTTGCCCCACTTCAAGTGGACTGGACAAGAGGCCCAAATCTATAAATGGAACAGTGAACAGTGAACAGCTCTTCAGAGTATCCAAGTGTGGTATCATTTGTCTCTGGACACTCAGCACGGTGAGAGGAAGGAGGATCAGGGTGAGGAATATGCAGTCTAGAGTCACAGCTACTGAGACTTGACAGGGTGGTGGTGGTGGCTAAGTGACTGGAAGCATTATCCGCTATCCAGCCAACAACATTTTGACACTGCTCTGGGTTCAATAGTGGTGTGTTGCGGTCCCCTAGGAATTGGGACAGGAAGGCCGGGCGAGAAGATGTGGGTGTTTGTTGTGGCACAATTTCAGCTTGCCCCGACCTCTGCATGCACCATCACCATCATGTCCAGTTCCCCCTTCCTTGCCACGCGCCTTGCCCATTTTAAATGGAGAACAATATTTTCACTACAATTGGCTGAATTTGGAGCGAGGTTATATGTAATCCGTGTAATGGAGAAACCACAGTTTTAAATACCTGGCCTGTAGGTAACTATTTTGAACAGCAAACTGGTGCCAAAACTTTGCTGACACACTGAAATTTTTTTTTAATGGAGGCCCAAGATGGCAGTATTTTCAGCGCAATTATATGTGATCCGTGTGACGACAAACCACAGTTTTAAATAGCTGTATTTTTAGCGCTGTAATATGGAAAGGACCTGGCTGTATTCTGCAGTGCCAACATGCAAATGGCGCAGAAAAACGGTGTTCTCTGGATGGCTTTTTAAGCAAATAATGAGGATTAAGATCCAAAAAAAATTATTCCTGGCCCCTAAGACCTGGGCCTTTGTATAGAAATATCTAACAGCAGCAGAAGGCAGAATTGGAATGGAGCTTCTTGTGCTTTATGCACTGCAGTCTGCTATATACACTGCCTGCCTGCCTATATACACTGCCTGCCTGATATCTCTGCGGATGGATTAGTCCTCAGAAGGACTGTTTGTTGAGATGGATATGTGTAATGTACTTGTTTACTTCCTACACTACCTAATACACAACCAAATCTCTCCCTAGCTCAGCAGCACCTCTCCCTACACTGCCTGATTGCAGAGTAGACTGACCAGCAGAGTGGCGCCAGGTCTGATATAGACCTGATGACGCTGTGCGGCCAGCCAATCACTGTAATGCCACAACCACAATTGCTGCGGCATTACAATCAGTGGCAAGCAATCCCTGCATGTTGATTGGAGCTCTAAAGAATGCCAAACATGCAGGGAGTGGACCCGAGCATCCGCCCAAGCATCTCGCAAGTACTCGACAAGCTCCAAGCATCTCGAGTAATGAGATGCTCGGGCGAGTACCGAGTACTTGCGAGTATGCTCGTTCATCACTACCCTTGACCAATTTGCAATTCACTTTATGGAAATTACCAAAAATGGTTGATGCTTTTAAAACATTGCAGAAGATTGCATCAGTCATAGAAGGCTGACATAATTTTGGATGCGGCCGAGCAGGTTTCCCCATGATAGCTTGCAGCTATCACATCACATTGTATAGTACAACAAATCAGGAGGACTATCATAACCTGTGTAAAAGCAGAGGCAGAGAATGTAGCAGCCATTTTAGGGTGAATGTGGACAGTGCAAGGAAGATATCACAGCTCACCAGTAGATATAGGGGGGGTGGCCACAGAATGATATTTTATGCTTGTACAGTGATGGGATAGGAGATCAGAATGCAAAGCTCATTCCACATAAAGATAGTAAAAGGCCTAAAGTAATTGTGGTGTACTACTTCAGTGCTGATGTGCCAGATTGAAAATGGAAGTCTCAGTCTGTGAATAGAAATCCAAGAATCAAGTAATGTATAGGGAACTGCTGTATCTGTGTTGTCACTTAGTGCGACTGAATTGATTGATCTGAGACATACTGTAGTAACCGAACCTTAATAACAGCATTTTTTTATTCTGCAAACAAGGAGGGTAGTATTAACTCCCTCAGTGCTAATTTTGCTGCTGAAACAAAATCCTGAATTCAAGACTTGTGTGTCATGGAAAATGTGCTTCTTACATTGTAAGACAAGCTCAAAGCCTCTGACTTTGTTCCCCATTAGAGGTCCATACTCTATAAAAGTAGGTTTATACAGGAAGATTTATTCCCATAAAAAGCCTTTCTTAGCGATAAAACAAATTGTTCATGGCCCTTGTGCTGATACATTTAAGGCCCTTGTATGGGGATAAACATTAGTTAACAAATAATTCAATACCCATTCAGATTGTTGGCTGGGAGATGTGCTGCCATGTATAATGAATATCAGTTCTGCCTATGTAATCCAGTCTATGATCTCTGCCATGTTTATGCAGGCTAATGATCAAGAATGAGCTTTGTGATGAACACTTCGTTCAGCCAGTTATCGGCTCATGTAAAGGGGTTTATTTGTCCACAAAATAGTGAGAGAAAATGAATTTGAGCTCATGTAGAAGATCACGTACAGTTTGGAGAGATGTTAGTTTACTTTACAAATTAAAACTATGGAATTTCATATAGGAGATTTTTTATAGATTAAAGTCTATATAGAAATGCACTTTTGAAATTATTATATGAGGTCACACTGTGGCCCAATCCACAAATATATAATGTCAATGGGATTGAAAAAAACTGAGAGCCGGCTTGTCGGAACAGGGAGCAAGAGCAGACTTTTTACTTGTTTCTGGTACTCCCAGAAAAACTAAACTCTTGTCTCTTGATAGTACAAGATACATGAAACCTCCAAACCAAAGAAAATGTTATTTTGTACCTAAATGAAACACCTTCCACAAAGCAGCCTATGTTTCTGTCTACCTGTTCATAATCTAAGCTGCCATAAACAGTATAATATAACATAACACAATATATAAACACAATATTTAATATCAGGATTTCAATTCAAATATGTGTTTGAATGAGGTAAACATCATATGGAGGCTGAAGTCCACAAGTTCCTTCAGTATTTCACAATTTTTTTTGCTTTCCCCAGTCACTAGTAAGACGTTATGTAAGACTTTAATCACCTGATGAAATATTCTAATGAATGTTTCAGACAACGTCCAGGTGAACATTTATGTATACTATTAGGAGGGTTCATGATGAGTCCAAAGTTCAGAGCCAAATTTAATAGACAAGCTGTGAAAGTGTAAAATGGTAGTGTGGCTTTGTGGTAAGAATTAGTGTTGAGCGAGCATGCTCAACACTGCTCGGTACTAGCCTGAGCATCTCACTACTCGGGATGTTCGGCGAGCACCGAGCATTTTCGGGTTACTTGGGCGGGAGCTCGGGTCTCCGCCCTGCATGTTTGGCGCTCTTTACAGAGCCAATGAACATGCAGGGATTGCCAGCCAGTCACTGTAATGCCGCAGCCATGTTGGTTGTGGGCATTACAGTGATTGGCTGGCCGCACAGCGTCACCTCGAGTATTTAAAATCGGGCACCGCCATCTTGGACACAGTCGCTCCGGATCAGAAAGTGTAGGGAAAGTGCTGCTGAGCTAGGGAGAGATTTATACTGCGAAATAGGTAGTGTAGGGTATCTAAAGCCTGCAAAATCAAACAAACAGTCCTTCTGAGGACTAATATCCATCCCAGATATCAGGCAGGCAGGTTGTATAGGAGACGCAGTGGTTATACCAATAAACACTGCATTACAGTACTGTGTGCTACCGCAGTTCAAATTGCTAGGCTTAACCCCAGGTCTCAGGGGGCAGGAAAAATCCTTTTTTTTTCATCTAAATCCTCCTTTTTTTTTTTTTCTCAGTCAAACTGTACAAATACCTGTCTTATTAACATTTTGCTATCCCCCCCCCCCCCAAAAAAAAAACTAGAACTGTGGTTTTGCGGTTCCGCGGTTCAAACCTCTGTATTATCCACTTTTTTGCCTTTTTTCCATAAAAAAAACTGTTTGAGTGTCTCGCTGACTGTTCAGACACAAATATATCTGTTTAAAAGATTCTGGTGTAGGCCAGAGAACTAGAACTGTGGTTTTCCTCTTCCACAGTTCAAATCTGGGTGTAATCCACCTTTTTGCCCTTTTTACATGAAAAAAAGCAGTTTGAGTGTCTCGCTTACTGTTCAGACACAAATATATCTGTTTAAAAGATTCTGGTGTAGGCCAGAGAACTAGAACTGTGGTTTTCCTCTTCCACGGTTGAAATCTGGGTGTAATCCACCTTTTTGCCTTTTTTAAATTAAAAAAAACAGTTTGAGTTTCTCGCTGACTGTTCAGACACAAATATATCAGTTTAAAAGATTCTGGTGTAGGCCAGACAAATAGAGCTGTGGTTTTCCTCTTCCACGGTTCAAATCTGGGTGTAATCCACCTTTTTGTCTTTTTTCCATAAAAAAAACAGTTTGAGTGTCTAGCTGACTGTTCAGACACAAATATATCTGTTTAAAAGATTCTGGTGTAGGCCAGAGAACTAGAACTGTGGTTTTCCTCTTCCACGGTTCAAATCTCATTTTTATTACCCTTTTGCCATTGATAGTGTGAGTGTAAGCTATTTTACTTCATTTACAATGGGCAAGGCACGTGGCAAGGGACGTGGAACTGGACGATCTGGTGATGGTGCGTGCAGAGGACAGGGCCGTGGCCAAGGTGAAAATGTGCCACAACCAACAGCAACATTTTCTCGCTCCCAGTTCTTGACCGAATTACTATGGAAGCACACAACAACACCACTATTGCGAACTGATCAGTGTGAACAGGTTATTAATTGGATAGGAGATGATACTTCCAGTCACCTGGGCACCACCACCTCCGGTCTGTCTTCCACATGGTCAAGTCTTAGTAGCCGTGAGTCTCGACCGCATACTCCTCCTCACCCTGATGCTCCTTCCTCCCACCATGCCGAGTGTCGTCAGACAGCAACTGATCCCACAGTTGGAGACTCTGAAGAGCTGTTCACTGGTCCATTTCCATATTTGGGCCCCTCGCCTGCTCAGCTTGAAGTGGTGGAAGAGGAGATCCCATGTAGCGAAGGCCAAATATTTGAACAGCCACGGCCACAGGAAGGCGACGCTGGCAATTTGTCACAAGAGGTGGACGATAACGAGACACAATTGCCACGAAGTGAGGAGGAGGACCGTGGTGCGCAAGTGGAAGAGGAGGAGGTGGTGGATGATCTAGTAACTGACCCTACGTGGCAGGATGACACGCAGAGCGAGGCCAGCAGCACACAGGGGGAGGGAGGCAGAGGACCCCAACAGGCAGGAAGAAGCAGTGTGGTGGCTGCAGACAGAAGACGGGCAACTGCTCCCCGTAACACCAACACGAGGGACGTTGCCAGTACAACCGGTAGGTCTTCCAGAGTCTGGAATTTTTTTTAAGACTCTGCTGATAACCCCAAAAAGGCCATTTGTACCACCTGCCAGGCCAGCATCAGCATGGGTGACAAAACTACCAGCCTGACCACCACCAGCATGATCAGGCACATGTCAGCAAAGCACCCGACTTTGTGGGGCGAACCCCAGGGTCCACGACCAGTGTCAGCAGGTGTCACCACTGCTTCTTCCGCTATTGTGTGTGTAAGGCAATCCCCTGTCCATACTGCATGCAAAGATGCCCCCTCCTCTCAGTCTTCACTTGTTATGGCAGTTTCTCAAGAAACAGCATCAACGTCCACGTCCACGTCCCACCGCAGCGCTCAATTGTCCATATCCCAGACCTTTGAACGAAAGCGCAAATTCGCAGCCAACGCCCCACAGGCCACAGTCTTATATTCACACATTTCACGACCGCTTGCATTGGAAATGCTGCCTTTTAGACAGAATCCTTCCTCAACCTTATGGCAGTGGCCGCCCCTCGGTACTCTGTCCCCTGCCGACACTATTTTGCCCGGTGTGCCATTCCCGCACTACACAAGCACGTGTCCCAAAACATCTGCCGTGCCCTCAACAACGCAGTTACTGGGAGAGTTCCCCTGACTACGGACACGTGGACAAGTGCTTGTGGCCAGGGATGGTACATATCCCTGACGGAACACTGGGTAAACATAGTGGAAGCCAGGACCCAGTCGGACCTTGGGACGGAACACATCCTGCCCACACCGAGGATTGCGGGCTCTATGTCAGTCAGAGTTGCCCCCACAGTGTACAGCTCCTGCGCATCATCCTCCTCCTCCTCATGTTCAGCCTCCATCTCAGATATCACCACATCAGTTACAAGCTGGAAGCACTGCAGTACTGCCTCAGCCAAGCGGCAACAGGCTGTGCTGAAACTCATAAGCTTAGGTGATAAACCTCACACTGCTTGTGAGTTGTGGACAGCTGTGAAAGATCAGGCAGATCTGTGGCTGAGACCGCTGAACCTACATCCAGGCATGGTCGTGTGTGACAATGGCCGTAACCTGGTTGCTCTTCTGAAGCGAGATCACACACGTACCATGCCTGGCTCATGTGCTGAACCTCGTGGTTCAGCGGTTTCTTAAATCGTACCCCGAGTTGCCAGATCTGCTCGTCAAAGTACGCCGCCTGTCAGCTCATTTTCTCAAGTCGGCTACAGCTTCCGCTGCCCTTGTTGTGTTGCAGCAGCGTTTGCAGCTTCCGGCACACCGACTGGTGTGTGATGTCCTCACACGTTGGAACTCTACCCTTCACATGTTGCAAAGGATTTGTGAGCAGAAGAGAGCAGTTGTGGAGTACCAGCTGCAACAAGGCCGTCGATATTCAGGTCAGACTCCACACATAAGACCTCAGGAGTGGACCTGGATGTCTGAGATATATACCATCCTGATAAACTTTGAGGAGTCCACCAAGATGGTGAGTGGCGATGACGCCATCATTAGCATCAGCATCCCACTTGTCTGTCTTTTGCAACGCTCTCTGTAGAGAATTAAATAGGAGGCATTGCAGCCAGAGTATGATGAGATGGATCAAGAAGCCGTAGCGGGCGATTACAAACAGCCCAGCCTCATCTCATCCCAACGTGCATTGGGGGACAATGAGGGAGAGGAGGAGGAGGAGGAGGAAGAGGAAGAACAGGAGCTGGTATCATGCGCTGTAGACGGTAGTACCTGTACAACTGTCATATCGTCGGTTCAGCGTGGGTGGCCTGAGGACAGGGGGGAGGAGGAGAAGGAGGAGGAGAGCATGGTCAGTCGTCATCTTGGTGAGGACACGGAAGTCTTGCCCATTACCAGTCTGGCACGCATGGCTGACTTTATGTTACGCTGCCTTAACCGTGACCCTTGCGTTGTCAAAATGTTGGGTGACAGTCATTACTGGTTGGTGACACTTTTAGACCCCCGCTACAAGGAGAACTTTCACTCTCTTATTCCTGAGATGGAGAGGTCTACAAAAATGGGGCAGTACCAGAAGGCCCTTGCTGCAGAACTGTTAAAAACTTCCCATCTGAACACGCTAGCGGCAGAGGTCACAGTTTGTTGCCCAACCAAGGCGTACAGGCGAGAGAGACGCAACTTCAATCCAGCAGAGGCAGGGGAGCACTGTCAACGTTCTGGGACAGTTTTCTGAGACCCGCCCAGCTTACAGGCCTTGAGGCGCGGGGTACTCTCACAAGGAGGGGAAAGTTTCAAAACATGGTGAGGGAGTACCTTGCCGACCGTACCAGCGTCCTCCGTGATTCCTCTGTGCCTTTTAATTATTGGGTATCCAAGCTGGACACTTGGAATGAACTCGCTCTGTATGACTTGGAGGTCCTGGCCTGCCCTGCCACTAGCGTGTTATCGGAGCGTGTTTTTAGTGTCGCTCGGGGAATTATAACTGATAAGCGCACTCTCCTGTCAACTGACAATGCTGACAAGCTGACCCTTATCAAAATGATCAAGGGCTGGATTGGGCCAGACTTCTCATCACCATCAAATGACAGCAGAGTACCATAAAGTCAAATCCACTGTGTTATTTCGGGAGGTGTATTCCCATGCACCGCTCCACACCCACACATGGGTATACACTTCCTCATTTCAGCTGTTTTTTGCTCTTCTACTTATCCTCAGCCTCCACCACCATTATACCACCAGGGTGACCGTGGTCCGTGTTGCAAGCTTTGCAAGTTCCTCCATCCTAATTTTTGGCAGCTTTTGCTTGGAAGGCACAGGCAAAGAATTTGGGAGACCCACTTCCCAATAATGGGAATAATGTTTTTAATATGCTGTACTGCATGGCTCTTGTATGGGGCATTGCAAGTTCCTCTGTCCTAATTTTTGGCAGCTTTTGCTTGGAAGGCATAGGCAAAGACTATGGGAGACCCACTCCCCAATAAAGGGAATAATGTTTTTAATATGCTGTACTGCATGCCTCTTGTAAGGGGCATTGCAAGTTCCTCCGTCCTAATTTTTGGCAGCTTTTGCTTGGAAGGCACAGGCAAAGACTATGGGAGACCCACTCCCCAATAATGGGAATAATGTTTTTAATATGCTGTACTGCATGCCTCTTGTAAGGGGCATTAAAATCGTCTTGTTAAGCTACCTACTGTGACCTCCACGTCTCTTCCAAGGGTCATTAATATTGTCTTTTTATTCCACTGTGACCTCCACGTCTCTTCCAAGGGGCATTAAAATCGTCTTGTTAAGCTACTGTGACCTCCATGTCTCTTCCAAGCATCATTTATATTGTCTTTTTATTCCACTGGGACCTCCACGTCTCTTCCAAGGGGCATTAAAACTGTCTTGTTAAGCTACTGTGACCTCCACGTCTCTTCCAAGGGGCATTAAAACCATCTTGTTACGCTACTGTGACCTCCACGTCTCTTCCAAGGGTCATCGATATTGTCTTTTTATTCCACTGGGACCTCCACGTCTCTTCCAAGGGGCATTAAAACCGTCTTGTTAAACCACTCTGAACTCCACAGCTCTTCCATGGGGCATTAAAACCGTCTTGTTAAACCACTCTTAACTCCACGTCTCTTCCAAGGGGCATTAAAACCATCTTGTTAAGCTACTGTGACCTCCACGTCTCTTCCAAGGGGCATTAAAACTGTCTTGTTAAACCACTCTGAACTCCACGTCTCTTCCAAGGTGCATTAAAACTGTCTTTTTAAGCTACTGTGACCTCCACGTCTCTTCCAAGGGGCATTAAAACCGTCTTGTTAAACCACTCTGAACTCCACAGCTCTTCCAAGGGGCATTGAAATGTTGTTTTTAATTACCTCTAACCTCCACGACTCTTCCAACGGGCATTGCATTTCCTCCTAATTTTAGTCAGCTTTTGCTTTTCAATGCATAGGCGAACACTAAGGGAGACCCACTCCCCAATAATAGGTAGAAGGTTTTTAGTACGCTGTAATCCACTTCTGTTTCAAGGGGCATTGCAGTTCCTCATTATTTTTGGAAAGCTGTTCATTCACTGCTTAAGCCAACAGTGTACAGGAGACCCAGTTGCTATAAATGGAAAAAACAGTTTAGTTAAGGACCTCTGACCTCCATGTCACTTCCAAGGGGCATTGGAGTGCCTCGAAATTTTTCACTGTATGCCCTATAAGTGTGTAGCCAAACTGCTCCTTTTGGTACAGAAACATATCCTACAAGACATGTGTGGTTGACTGGCCTGATATTGATGTGAATGGTCCCTGTTCCTTCTGCTCTTTCTCCTTTGCCACCACCTCATCCATCATTCATCACCTGAAGCTTTGTTTTAACCGGAGTCATAGAATTGGGATAGTAGCAGGAAAACATCCAGTAATCCTCGGAGGAGGTAGGATATGCGCCAAAACGCTGACCACCTCAGGCCTAGCCGCTACTACATACATGCGCTTGCATTCCAAGGAATAGAAAGCTAAGGAGATGGATGGCCTCATGATCATGAATAATTTACTCTTTGTGTAGGAGGCCGACCACTGCTGCTGTGTACCTTCTGAACTTTGTGTTGAAGCCTGATTGACCCAGGACCCGCAATCCTCTATGTCTGGAGGACATGTTGCATCCCAATGTCCAACTGTGTCCCGGCTTCCACAATATTAACCCAGTGTGAAGGCGTCAGTGAGATGGACCATCCCTGGCCACATTCATTTGTCCACGTGTTTGTGGTTAGGCTGTCCTTCCCACTAAATGCACTGGGGAGGGCACAGGTAATGTTTTGGTATGCGCGCTTGGGTATAAGGTGCACCGGGACAGATAGGGGCGGTTGGGGACCGTTTATGGACACCAGGACTCCCCCAGGCTGCTGGGGACCGTGTGTGGGCACCCGGCCGCAGGGCGGCTGGGGACCGAGTATGGACACCCGGCCGCCCCCTGGCGGCTGGGGACCAGGCAGCTGGGTACTGCTTGGTCAGCTGGGGACTGAGTATGGATACCAGGCCGCCGATGCAGCCATGACGTGGTGGCCAGATTCTGCCTCCACATGCCTTAAAGGCCCAATTTCAAGTGCAAGTAAGCAGTATGGTATTGCAGCCTGGGGGTGGGTGGGTGTCAGGCTGCATACTTGCGCTTGCATTGCAAGGAATGGGGGAGGTACAATTGAACACTGCCCTGAGACAAGGACTTGAACGGGGATAGTTGAAGTCTGCAATGACAGGTGAAGGGCGGGAGGCATCTTCGCATGTGCCATGAACAGCGTGCACACACTACAGCGGAATAGGCTGTCCTTCCCACTAAATGCACTGGGGAGGGCACAGGTAATGTTTTGGTATCCGCGCTTGTGTACAAGGCGCACCAGGACAAATAGGGGAGGCTGAGGAGCAAGTCTGGACACCCGGCCGCCGGGCGGCTGGGGACTGAGTATGGATACCAGGCCGCCGACACAGCCATGATATGGTGGCCGGCGTCTGCCTCCACAGGCCTAAAAGGCCTCATTTCAAGTGCAAGCAAGCTAGCAGTATGGTATTGCAGCCTGGGGGTGGATGGGTGGCAGGCTGCACACTTACGCTTGCATTCCAAGAAAACAAAACAGATGCTAACTTCTATTATCATCATGCTCCTCACCTTGGCACTCTCAACTCCCCTGATGGAGAAGCCAGGGCCCACCGGAGGAGTCTGGTTGTCTGGTGGGCTCGTCCAATGCTGCCATAAAGCAGGCCAGGCTAAGAAAAGTGTGGGGAAGGTTACCAGTACAAATAGTGGTGGCTGTGGACTGAGTATGGAGACCTCGCTGCCGAAGCAGCCATGAGGTAGTTGCCAGCTTCGGCCTCCTACAAACTAAAAGGCTCCATTTCAAGTGCAACCTAACAGTATAGTATTGCAGCCTGCGGGTGGGTGGGTGGTTGGCTGCATATTTGTGCTTGCATTGCAAGGAATGGGAGAAGTACAATTGAACACTGCCCTGGGATAAGGACTTGCACGGGGATAGTTGCAAGTCTGCATCTTCTGATGCGGCAAGGATCACTTCTGATGGACACACTTTTAGGCAGTGACCTGGGTGTCAGAGATGCTTCCAGGGGTCTTCCCCATGCTGTTCCCATGTCTTTTCAGCACTGTATGCATGTGTCACACAGCACATGGCCAGATAAGGTTGTAAAATGTTAAAATGACATTTCCCGGTGAATGCATTTGTCACAGTTGAAAGCAATACAAAAGTGCAAAAACGCATAAAAAATGCTACTTGTGAACATAGCCGAAGGTGTGGAGGAGTATTTTTGTTTTTGGTTATTTATTTTACCTTATACACAAGTCTTTACCCTGGAAAGGATGTTCCTTAACATATTTCACAGTAAAACAGTTTCAGTCTTGTTTTTGAACGTTTTATTGTGAGCCCGTAAAAGTGGCTTAATACCTCTGACCATGTTGTTGACAGCAGTGACCTGCTTCCTGTGGAGATCCCCATGCTGTCCCCATGTCATTTGAGCACTGTCACTATCGTTTTGGGCACTTTTTGGCTTTCTACAGACTGCCGGAGGTGCCGCCGCAAAAATGCTCGGGTCTCCCATAGACTAACATTGGGCTCGTTGCTCGGGTCGAGCACCCGAGTATCACGGTGAGCTCGTCCCGAGCTTCGGGCACCCGAGCATTTTAGTGCTCGCTCAACACTAGTAAGAATCATTCCTTCCAAAGAGCCCAAGGCACGCCAGTCAAAAACTGTTACTAGAACCATAACATGTGAAGAGTCTCTTCAGATAAAAACAGGACTTGAAATCTAGTGCCACCTGTTGGGGATAGCAATCCTAAAAGTCAGTATTGACCCTCTAATGAGCCTTGCCACATGATTTAGAATAAAAATCTTGCTTTGCACTGATGAGGTGTTAATACCCTGAAATACATGTCTACAAATAGAGTGTCCAGATTGTTTATTCTAAGTCATTTGGCAAGGCTCGTAAAAAGGGTTGATATTGACTTTTAGGATTGTTACCCCAATAAATGGCACTATAGTTTAAGTTCTCTAAAGTTTAAGTATAAACTATAGTGATGAGTTAAAGTATAGTTATAATCCTCTATAGTTTAAGTTTAAGAATAGTTTAAGTCCTATAGTTTAAGTACAGTAGTGTACGTTCACCGGCTTTACCTACAAGTCATGGGCACTCTTTGGCTTTTCGCGGCGCATGCACACTACAGTACTTTGTTCTGCCCTTGGCAGGGCAGGGAGAAGTGCGCCAGCGAAGGAGCACAATGGGGGATACTGTGCGAATTACATATTACGTGTCATCTACATAAGGCATGGAAGGAGGACATCATTCGTAAAAAGAGAGGAGACGCCGGATCAAGACCAGAGATGCCCATCAGACCACACTGTGCCATCTTTGGATATAATAAAAGTTTTTTTTGTACCTTACAAAGGGGTTGGGGACATACATACATCATGCTAGAATGCTGTAAAAAAATGGCTTAAAGGTGCTGGCCGTACTATATATGGGGAAAAGCTGGTGACAGGTTCACTTAAATGGTTTGTATTAGATCCATAACACCCAGACCTCTGTGGTTCCAGTGCATCACTGCTGCTGCCATTGATTTGTTGCTGTGGTCACATGCTTACTCCCCTTATAACAGAAAACAATGACTGGTGGGGAAAAAGGGCAGTGCTAGTAGAGGAGAAATGAGGAATGGGTAGATAAGTATACTCTATTTTCTTTATATTTAACACCATGATGTACATTAAACGGGGATTTACACCTTTAGGGACATTTTTTTCATTTTGCTTCAATGCATGCAACTGGGTTTCATTAAAAATTTGGTACTGTTTGCCTTCGTCAACAGAGAATCCATAAGCGAGCTCATTCTGACAGGAGTGTATGTAACTCTTTTATCTGTCTTTTTCTGACCACCTCTCGGCTGTTTTATGACCACAGTGCAAGTGCAAATTTTAGGAAATCAAACAGCCTGTAAAAATCAAATGGTGCAAAATGTTTAATGAAATCCAATTGCAAAAACTATTTATCCCATAATACATGCATTTATCTAGAAAAAAATTGTGGCTAACCCTGTAAAAAAACACAAAATATTAAAAAATATTTTGCTTTTAAATTGGTGAATGGTTTGTTGTTACGCATCTGGCTTCATCACCTTCCCCTATAGCCGCTTCCCTCTGCTGTGCTCCACAACGAGTTTTACAAGTGGCCTGGCGTGCTCCCATGTCATCATCCTTCAGGGCCTATATAAGGCCCATTAAGACACACACCTTTCTCAATACCTGCTTTCATTTGTCCTGTCTGCCTGTGGCCTCCAGTGCTTCAAGTAGTTGCTTCATACCTCTTTTCCTTTGTCCTATCTGCCTGTGGCCTCCAGAGCTTCAAGTCCTTTCTCCATACCTGCTTTGCTGTGTCCTGTCTGCCTGTGGTCTCCAATGCTTCAAGTCATTGCTTCATACCTGCTTTGCTGTGTCCTGTCTGACTATGGAAATCATGAGCACGGAGTGATTAAAACATAACACCTGAGCACACTGAAGATACTCGGAAAACAACCGAGCATGCTCGTAAATCTCGAGTAATGAGCATGCTTTCTCATCACTAGTTCTAATCACTCTGTGCTCATGATTTGCGACTGTTTGACAGCTCTAATACATGTGAGGAATTCCTGTTTCTTAGGCATTCCTCACATGTATTAAAGCTGTCAAACAGTCGCAAATCATGAGCACTGAGTGACTAAACCATAACACCGAGCACCGCTGAAGGTACTCGGCGAGCACCCGAGCATTCTCGCCGAAAGGGTTAACAGAACATACTCATCACTATTAGTGAGTCAAGGAAGGGACAGAGGTAAATGATGATAATCTCATTATAGCTCTACAGAATATGTATGAGCTATATAAAACTACTGAAAAAAAAAAATAAGATAGAGATGTAAAAAATGTTCTCAATTCGAGTTACTTGAATCAATATGTGGTTAAATATAATTGTCCTTAAAATATGCAATGATTGTTTTATAGATTTATGATCATATTAATAATTATATTTCCTTTTGAGTTAGAGCACATACTCACCAATCCAATAATTAGAAAAGCTGTATTTTTTTCTTCTTTGAACATCAGAAAGTGTCTACATTTTCTGTGTTTTGAATGAAGTTTAAGATTTCAAATCCAACTCTGGGTTCTATTCTGATTAGAAAGTTTGATTTTTATCATGGACTTTTCTGTCTTCCATATCCAGGGTGAGTGAGATTGTAAAAAGGTAAACTGAAAGGGGCTATTCTTTTATCCGACAATTAACCCCATCTGGGTATATAATACCGTGTTGAGCAATTGAGCCTTTGCTGTTATGCACTGAGTACCGAATCTGAAACGGCTTCAAAGCCTGGCTCACGGGATGATGACAAGATGCTACAGAAACAGCTTTTTATGTAGAATATAATGCAAGGATTGTGTTTCGTGGTACAGTAACAAATGGAGTAACGTTGTAATGATATAGCAGATAACGTGTCTGGAAGTACTTACCTGGCAGGAAATCCAATCTCTTCCCAGTTCTTAGTCTTATAACTTTGAACACAGTATATTCCCCAGAATGTTAAGTATGAGAAGAGGCATTTTATGAATGTTGATTACATCAAACGGAAATATAAACAGGCAGTTAGGTCAGGAAAACAAATAATTCACTTGTCACTGGAAGTACAATTGTAGCTGTTCTATCTGTGAATGACATTTCCCCCTGGAGCAGCATATGGGACGGCTGAAATGAAAGGAGACCTAGCAGAGCATTAAACCCTGCAATAGACATCATTCAGCAAATGGAAATCAAGACTATAGGTTAAATGTTCCAATGAAAGAAGCAGTCAAGGTCAAAGACTTTCTGAGAACAAACTGGATTCACAATTACTATTGTCTCAATCATAACAAGGCTAGAAAGATCTGTTTCCTACGTTTTTTTTGTTTCTGGTTTTAGTGTGGGCTTTTCTAGGCTTGTGTGTTTTATGACTTTATTGTGTGGTTTTATGTTTGTTTTTGTTCTTTTAATGTTCTTAGTTAGAAAAAAAATAGATGAAAAAAGGGAAAAGAAGTTTTTGAAAGTAGGTTTGAACATTATAAAGTGTTTTTTCTGAATGTCAATGTGTGTGTTGCCAAATTTCTAGCCATCGATAAGAGATGACTTGAGTACAGTTTAGGAAATACTTTTCATAAAGATGGGAGAATTTATTCAAGTGGGATTGAATTCTACTCAAATTTTTGACAAAATTCTAGAGAATATGGATTTTTTGTAACTTGCTCTACACAAATTCAGAAAAATTGTGGCCAGTTGCAGCTGCCATCTTGCTGAACAGTAGAGGGCTAGCAAAGGTTTAAGAAGAGAGAAAAAAAAAAGAGAGAAAAAAAAACATATGAACCTCTTCAGCTGCAGTCACTACTCCATGACCGCTGGCTGGTCCTCCATGCCTCCGTCATACAGCATCTCTGGCTCCGATGTTCACTCTCGGCTGAGGCTCCTGGCCGTGAGCAGGCCCTACTGTGCATGCTCCAGAGTCTACTCATGGCAGGGAGCTCCAGCCTGGAGATGCGACATGACCAAGATGCAGAGGTCCAGAGAGCGGGCAGGTAGCAGTGGGAATGGTGGGAAAGGTGAGCGGTGAGTATGTTCTTTTTTCTTTTTAAGCTTTTGCTTACTTTTCTGGCCGACCCGCTGCTCCCTATCCACTGTCTGGTCATCCGTGCCTCCATCGCACCACATGTCTAGCCCGGTGTTTCATTTTTTTCCGCACCACTTTACAATTAAGTAGGGACATATACAGACAATATACACAATACAATGTATCACATTTCAACAGTTACAGGAGGATTGAGGGCCCTTCTCGCAAGCTTACAATCTATATGGAAATGGGGGGACACAATAGGTAGAACATGGTCATCAGCCAGTATCTGTCTAAGAGCAGTTACTGTGTACTATTTGGTGCATGGAGGATGTGGAGACAGATGAAAAGGCAGGGGCAGATTAAGATTAACATTTAGGAGGGGACAGGGGAGAGTTAGGTTGGTGAGTTGAGGTGATAGGCTTGTCAAAACAGTAGTGTTTTTAAAGCGCGTTTGAAGACATGGGGGCTAGATATCAGTCGGATCATTTGGGACAGTGCATTCCGGCACGAGAGAAGTCTTGGAGACGAATGTGTGAGGTTCGGATTAATTTATGTTATGATTATAAGATTATGTTAGTCTTAGATCAGTTGCAGAACGGAGGGGTGATAGACAGAAATGAACGATGAGATATAGGGCGGTGCAGAACTGTGGAGAGATTTGTGGGTGAGAGAGATGAGTTTGTATTGTATTCTGTGGTGAATGGGTAACCAGTGCAATGACTGGCACAGGGTAGAGGCGTGGTAAAGTGGCCTGATAGAAATACGACCCTGGCTGCTGCATTCAGAATGGATTGGAGAGGAGAGAGTTTGTTTCGAGGGAGACCGATTAGAAGAGAGTTGCAGTAGTCCAGACGAGAGTGAATAAGAGCGACAGTAAGAGTTTTTGCAGTGTCAAAGGTGAGAAAAGGTCGGATTCTGAAGATGTTTTTAAGGTACAGGTGACATGAGCGAGTGAGTGATTGTATATGAAGAATAAAGGAAAGTTGTGTGTCAAATATGACTCCAAGACAGCGAGCTTGCTGCTTGGGAGTTATGGTGGTGCCACCTAAGGAAATTGAAAAGTCAGGTATAGTAGGTTAGTAGAGGGAGGAAAATCAAGGAGTTCAGTTTTGGAGAGATTCAGTTTCAGATAGAGGGAGGACATGATGTTAGAGACAGCGGACAGACAATCACTGGTATTTTGTATTAGAGTGGGGGTGATGTCAGGTGAAGAGGTGTATAGTTGGGTGTCAACAGCCTAGAGATGATACTGGAAACCAAATCTGCTGATGGTTTGTCCAATAGGGGCAGAATACAAGGAGAAGAGGAGGGAACCTAGGACTGATCCTTGTGGAACCCCGATAGTAAGGAGAAGGTTAGAGGAAGAAGAGCCGGCAAAAGATACTGTGAAGGAACGATCAGAAGGATAGAAGGAGAACCAGGAGAGAGCGGCGTCCTTGAGGCCTATAGAGTGGAGCATAGTGAGGAGGAACTGGTGATCCACAGGTCAAAAGCAGCAGAGAGATCCAGGAGAAACAGCAGGGAGTAGTGACCATTAGATTTAACTGTTAGTAGATCATTAGAGACTTTAGTGAGGACAGATTCAGTAGAATGTGAGGAGCGGAAACTGGATTGTAAAGGGTCGAGAAGAGAGTTATCAGACAGATAGCAGATTAGACGGGAGTGGACCAGGTGTTCCAGGAGTTTAGAGATGAAGGGAAGATTAGAGACCGGTCTGTAGCTAGCAGTGCAGTTCTGGTCCAGGGATTGCTTTTTCAGTAAAGAGGGAAAGGTACTCGAAGAAAGAGAAAGGTTAAATATTTTAGCTAGGTGGCCTTGGATTTCACTGCGCATGCTCCGAGGCCTACTAGCGATGAGAATTCCTGGCTTAGGATGAACACTGGGCCAGAGATGAGATGCAAAGGAGATGCAAAGAACTGGACAGTGGGCACAGAGCAGTGGAGGAGACAGAGAGGTGAGAGGTAGGGTGAGTATATGTATTTTCTTTATTCGTTACAACTTATCTTTATTATGCTCTGCGGTCAGAAAAGATTCCAGCACATAATAAGGGCATTAGATTAATGGATAATAACTTATCTGCAAATTGAATTTCCCAGTAAAATCCAAGCGAACAGGTGAATGAATGTAAATTAGAATTTTGTCAGATCTGTTCATCTCTAATATTTAGCGATATAGTTTAATAATTTATTTTCATACAAAACATGCACAACATAGCTCTTCTAGTAAGTAAGGATATGAGCAGATAAAATCTTTTTCAGGAAAATTCCACCTGGAACCAGCCTGAAAAAAGCGCTAAAAACAGTAAAAAAAAAAATGAACATGTGCACAGTAATGTCAAAACGACTTGCTTTGCATATGTTCCGTCTTTTGTCACTTCTTTTAGCTGCTTCAGACTTTGAAAGCCATGAAGCAGCTAAAAGAAGGGACTAGTCCATTCTTATGGCAGCTTCTACTTGGAAGCCGCTGCTATTTTGTATAAAGAATGTAAAAAAAAGATGGCGGTGGCAAAGTTGTCGTAAAAGACGTCCAACAACACGTCAAAAAAGACACTTCAGGTATAACACAGCTGGCGTTTTCCTGAAGTATCTTCCTATAGCAAAAAACTATGTGGATAAGCAAATGTCTAAAAAAAATGTCACAATCTCATATACCAGGTCCACTAATAATCTCAAATTTCAACCAGTGGTAGGTTTGGCCCAGGGAGTATAGTACATACTATTGTCGGAATAGTGCTGACCCAGAGAATCAAGTTACCTGGCAATTTTTACTGAGCACCACCCTTGGAATTTTTGTCTTCTGTTTCCTAGTGCCTTAAATATAAAAACGAATGTTGTCATTCAAAACTACAACTATAAATACACTGTGCGCCAGTACACTGAGATTAATGAATACATGAACTCCACTATTGCTATACATTGTAAGGTGGCTGCCGGACACATAGTTGATGGGAAGTATGTATCATGGAGGTGCATGTCCACTGTGATGTAAACATCGAGTAATACTCTAGTACACATAGTACCAAAAGGCTTGGTAGGGTATTCGGGCCAGGTTTAAAGGCAGCCGGAGAGATGGGCGAGTCTGGCTGCCCACATACCCACCCCTGAGTGTGATTCACATTATAAATGGGGCCTGTTTGTCTCACACATGGTCTGTGGATGACTTTATTTCTTGATCAAAAAATGTTATCTAAGTACCTTAACTTTTTACATGTGTAGAAATAATGGAGCTCATGTATTCATTAATTGCAGTGTGCTGATGCATTGTACATGTATATGTTTCTATATTGTGGCCCTGTACATTAATTTTATACAAATGCGCAAAAGTGAAAAAATTGCTTGAAGAGGTTAATTAAAAACATAGATGGAGAATTGTTTGTCCTGTTGCTTTTGTCTGTGCCGCACTGGTAATGAAATGGCCAGGTGGGTATAGAGAATATTCAGTGTAGATGCACATTTTTTGCTTGAGCCTGGAACTTTCTGTATCATCACTATGTTAAATTTAAAAATTCTGCATTCATTGGTGTAAATAGCTTTGAGGATACACAAACTCTATTTGTAGGCAAAAATAGAGATCCATTTACAAACTTTCCTCTGCTTCTTTACGTTATTATTTTCAATTTAATGAATCACACCTGGGGAACCCCTGTCCATGTGCAGGACCCTCTATTAGCAAATAGTAATCTGTACGCAGAAAGCATATTGCAATATTTAACAACGGCCATCTCCTGCCGTTTCCAGCACTGCTCCGGTCCACTTTGGCGATACGTGACTACATTTGTAACCTGTCGAATCACACAACCTCCACTGTGTGGAGCGGTGGTCCTTTTTAAAGTTTCCCAATGTGAGTCTTTGAGAAGCAGTACAAAGTTCTGTCGCTTCTCCACCAAACAGCAGAGACTATGTGATTTAGCAGGTGTGGAGTAGAATGGCGCTGTGCTGGAAATGGGAGAAGATGGCAACCGTTAAGTATTGCAATACACTCTCTGTATACACATTACTATTTGCTAATAAAGGGAAAAATAGAAAAAAATCAGGGCATTATGACCTTGCTCAACAGTCTTCAATTAGACAGAGTGAAGTAGCTAAAAAAAGGTTCCCTCATTTTTTGGAGGACTCATCTCAGGTCTGAACAATTACTCATAAAGCCCATCAATTTGAATGAACACTATGTAACACTTAATTCCCCAGGGACAAATATTTGCTGCCCAGGTGATTATGATTAATTGTATTATGAACTTATGTTCAGTGGATTCTTTTAATAAATCAATTGCAGGAACCATTTCTAAACAATTAAAACTTTTTTTTTCAGTAATTATGTACATATGTTATATGGTCGTCCAAAGGCTATTTTGGGAATTTTCCTTAACTTGTTTTTTTTTTAAAAAATAATTGAAATTGCTTTCAGTTTAGAAAATCCAATATGAGAAAAAAGTTAGTAAACTGAAATGTAAACAATGGGGTAAAGGAACACAGACACACATGTTGGATTACGTCAGAAAATATTTAATTCAAAAGCATTTTTTAGTTGTTGTTATTATCATGTTTTGGCAAATTATTACTTGTGCAAAAAATCTAATGCCAGTAAACCTTGTTATCTTCTCTGAGTATAATCAGCCCATGTTTTGTTTTCTTTTCAGAGAAAGGCAGAGTTCACCCTTGGAAGCCTTCTCCATTACACAAAACATGTAACTGCAATGAAATTTTAGTGCAGAACACAGAAACCAGAGTTTTTCCAACAGAGTTTTTATTTATTTTCAAAAAAGCAATAGTGGATATAGAGCTCAGCTGTCAGATGAACTCTCTCATGGAGAGTTTAGCTGATTTTAAGCTCAGCTCCATTAAGGCAAAGCTGTGATGTGTGACTTTTAGCAACAGTGTCTACAGTAAGTATAAGGTAGTCTGAGACACACCCCCTGTCTCATAAACTAAATTATTTTCAGGTGGAAAAAAAGATAAAAAACTTAAATAATGTAGTTGCAAAAATATTCACACCCTTAAACTAATACTTTGTTGACATACCCTTTGAATTTATGACAGCATTCAGTCTTTATGGGTACCAGTCTATCAGCATAGCACATCTAGAATTGGCAAGCTTTGTCCATTCTTTGTCCATTCTTCCTTGCAGTAGCACTTCAAATCTGTCAGAATGCAAGGGCATCTCTTGTGTACAGCTCCGTCTTCAGGTCAACCCACAGATTTTCATTTGATTTCAGGTCTGGACTCTGGCTGGGCTATTCCAAAACTATAATCTTCTTCTGGCAAAGCCATTCTTTTGATTTGATGTATGTTTAGGGTCATTGTCATGCTAAAAGGTGAAATTCCTCTTTATCTTCAGCTTTTTAGCAGAGGCCTGAAGGTTTTGTTGCAAAATTGATTGATATTTGGAACTGTTCATAATTCCCTTCACCTAGACTAAAGCCCCAATTCCAGCTGCCATAAAACATCCCCAAAGCATAATACTGCCTCTACCATGCTTCACTGTGGGTGTGATGTTCTTTTGGTGATGCGCAGTGTGGGCTTTGTGCCAAAGATAAATTCTGGAATTATGGCAAAAAAAGTTTAACCTTGGTCTCTTCAGACCATAACTCCATTTCCTACATGCTTTTGACAGACTTGATGAAGGTTTTGGCAAAAGATAGCCAAGCTTGGATTTTTTTCTTCATAAGAAAAGACTACCTCTTGCTAACCCACCACAAGAGGGTATGCAAGAAATTGTTGTCACATGCAATACACAACCAGTACTTTCCAGAAATTCCTGCAGCCCCTTTCATGTTGTTGTAATGTTGTTTCTTTTGGCAGCCTCCTAGAACAATTTTTTTCATATCTTTTCATCAAATTTTAAGGAACATCCAGTTCAAGGTAATGTCTCAGTCATGCCAAATTTAAGCCACTTCTTGATGACCATCTTCATAGTGTTTCATGGTTTATGTAATGCCATGGAAATTGTATTGCCACCTTCTCCTCACAACTTTCAGTAATTGGATGCCTTTGCTGTGTTGTAATGGACAGTGACTTTTGCTGTATAATGCAATGAAGAAAAAAATCCTACTAGAACAGCTAAACTTTATATGGGGTTAATGAGAATGACTGTAAATGATGACAGCTGTGTACTGACTACTATTTACCATGAGTTTAAATGTGATTGATTATTTGTTAAAACAACCATATCCCCAATTTTAAGAGGGTGTGCACACGTAGTATTACTTATAACTATATTATTTTAATTTTATTATTTTTCGTTTTTCCCTAAAATGATTTCAGATTGTTGTTTAATAGATTTGTACAGAAATTAAAGGAGGAAAACGTTCTGAAATGATTTTTCTTGGTATGATTTTTTCACATGACAAAACTTGGCATTTTGACAGGAGTGTGTGGACTATTTATATCCAAAGTGCATGAAAAAATTTAATCTTATTAAGGAAGTCCCCTTAAAGACCACTATGAAACCTAGATGGAATATTCTGGTAGATAGAATGAGACCAGGCAGCACCAGCAATAGGCTAAAAGACCGAGGACACAGCTTTCATTTTTTGCCTTTTTTTTACAATTTTTATTTTATTTTTTTACATTTCTTCCAAGAGCCAAAACTTTTTTATTTTTCTGTTGACATAGCCATATGAGGACTTGTTGTTCCTGGGATGAGTTTTAATTATGAATGACACCAATCACTTTGCCATACAATGTACTGAAAAGAGGGGAGAATGGGATAAAATGGTAAAAAAAAAATACATTCCTACTTTTTAGGGGGATTTGTTTTTATGACATTCATTATGCAGTAAAATGACCTGGCAAAATTATTCTTCAGAACAGTACAATTACAATGATATCAAATATACAGTATATGGGTTTTTATTTGTTTGGGGTGTTTTTTTCAATTTTGTGGCTTAAAAAAATTTGAACTTTGTAAAAAAAAATTGCTCTATGTTTCCATTTTCTGAGATCCTTAACTTTTTCTATTTTTACGCTAATAGATCTGAATCTCATTATAATATTTCATACACCCTGACCCTCCCATGACAGATATATACAGTTGTGCGCAAAAGTTTACATACCCCAGCAGAATTTTTCCTTTTTTGGCCTTCTTTCAGAGAATATGAATGATAACCAAAGATATTTTCTTCACTCATGGTTAATGGTTGAGTGAAGCCATTTATTGTCAAACTACTGTGTTTTCTCTTTTTAAATCTTAATGACAACCAAAAACATCCAAATAACCCTGATCAAAAGTTCACATACCCTGGTGATTTTGGCCTGATAACATGCACAGAATTTGATACAAATGGGTTTGAATGGCTACTAAAGGTAACATCCTCACCTGTGACCTGTTTGCTTGTAGTCAGTGTGTGTGCATAAAAGCTGAGTGAGTTTCTGGGATCCAGACAGACTCTTGCATCTTTCATCCAGCGACTGACGTTTCTGGATTGTGAGTCATGGCGAAAGCAAAACCATTGTCAACGGATCTACGGGAAAAGTTAGCTGAACTGTAAACCACAGGAAAGGGATACAAAAAAATATCCAAGGAATTGATAATGCCAGTCAGCAGCATTCAAGCTGTGATTAGCAAATGGAAAATCAGGGGCTCTGTAAAAACCAAACCACGGTCAGGTAGACCAACAAAAATTTTGGCCACAACTGCCAGGAAAACTGTTCGGGATGCAAAGAAAAACCCACAAATAACATCAGCTGAAATTCAGGACTCTCTGAAAACTAGCGGTGTGGCTGCTTCAAGATGCACAATAAGGAGGCACTTGAAGAAAAATGGGCTGCATGGTCGAGTTGCCAGAAGAAAGCCATTATTGCGCAAATGCCACAAAGTATCTCACCTACAATACGCCAAAAACCACAAAGACTAGCCTCAAAACTTCTGGTACAAGGTAATTTGGAGTGATGAGACCAAAATTTAACTTTTTGGCCACAACCATAAACGTTATATTTGGAGAGAGGTCAACAAGGCCTATGATTAAAGGAACGGCATGGATCGCTGATGTCTTGGGGATGTGTGAGCTACAAAGGCACAGGAAACTTGGTAAAAGTTGAAGGAAAGATGAATGCAGCACGTTATCAGCAAATACTGGAGGCAAGTTTGCACTCATCAGCCCGGAAGCTGCGCATGGGATGTACTTGGACGTTCCAACATGACAACAATCCAAAACACAAGGCCAAGTCGACCTGTCATTGGCAACTGCAGAACAAAGTGTGGGTTCCGGAGTGGCCATCTCAGTCTCATGACCTCAATATTATTGAGCCACTCTGGGGAAATCTCAAGCGCGCAGTTCATGCTAGACAGCCCAGGAATTTACAGGAACTGGAGGCTTTTTGCCAAGAAGAATGGGCAGCTTTACCATCTGAGAAATTAAATAACCTCATCCACAAGTAACACAAAAGACTTCAAGCTGTCATTGATGTTAGAGGGGACAATACACGGTATTAAGAACTGGGGTATGTGAACTTTTGATCAGGGTCATTTAGATGTTTTTGGTTGTCATTAAGATTTAAAAACAGAAAACCAATAACCATGAGTGGAGAAAAAGTTTTTTTGTTATCATTCATATTCTCTGAAACAAGGCCAAGAAAGGAAAAATTCTGCCGGGGTAAGTAAACTTTTGAGCACAACTGTATGTCATAGAGCATGAAGGGGTGCACTATTGCATTATTCTCTGTGAGATAATCGTATTAGCTAGGGCCAAGCAAGAGAATACAGAAGTAGCAGTTGCAGTTGGTACCTGCCACATTTGGCTCCATTGGGCCCTACTACACAGATGATACAGGTAATGTAAATGACGCACCCCCTGGGCCGTGAGGTACTCGGTAGCTGGGCCGGTCGATGTTGTGGGACGTCACGGTGGCAGTGACCCGGTCCATGACCAGGGCAGTCATTTAAAGGGAAAGTAACAGGGGAATAAAGTTTTTAGAGATAATGTTCGTGACGCCACCTGTGGTATGCGGCTATATGGGGCCACCGCTGCGGTGCAGATCCCCTCGAGCTGATGGTGACGCAGTAGAGTTGGTTCAGCTCTCCACAGGCAGAGCTAAGCTCTGGGGCAGTGTAGATGATTTGAAGAGTAGATGTTGTCAGCTGGGACAGTGTCATGCAGGGCTGAAGGCGTAGGTAATGAACAGACAACATATTAATGGCGGTTTCCTCTTAGCTTTATTGCTGTTTGGCAGAGCAGACCGGGGCACGGGTACTAGCGGGTAGTGGAGGTCTGGGCGGCCTGGAAGCAAGTTGGGGATCCACCTCGCCAGGTGGAGTTGTAGGCCTTCCCTCTGCACTATTCTCTTTGGCCCTGCTGCTTGAGGCTATGTTGCGGCCCTCGTCCCTGAGTAAAACGTCTTTTTCCTCACCCGTATGACAGGCAGCTCGGGCCTTCCTCAAGTGTCGCTCCCACGTGGCGGTGCTGGGCCCTATGGTGCCGCTGTGCCACCGGGCGTCTGGTGGGGCCAGGAGACCTGCAGTCTCCTGCCCTCCGGTTTCTGCTGCTGGGCCTTCAGTGCCCCATAACCACGAACTCTGGTGTTCGTTTCCTTAGTGCTTCTCTCTGCGGTGAGCTTGTACACAGCTCATTTCCCCAGGTCCTTCCTCGTTGCTGCCTTGTCTCCAACTCCTCTTCAACTCACTCTTACTAACCCCGCCTCCAGATTTTAGTTGTCAAGTTGTCCCCTTTCTGGTCTGGATCCCGGAAAGTGTTAGATGCTGGTATACCTGATTAGGGGACCCCTCTTTGCTTCCAGGCATGGCATAACTCCTTGTGAGGGAGGCAATGTCACTGTGGCAACCGGACCCCTGGGGTGCCACATAAACAGCACATGGTAAGTGGTTTGGGAATTTTTGGGGGGATTTTTTTGTGAGGCCTATGGATCTTTCAACTTATATCCCTCTGGCAAAACCAAGGAAATGAGCCAGAATACATGTTGGCAGAAGTGCAATATGTAGGTGCACATTCACACTTTGGCTATTGAACAGACAGTACCTGGGATAAAAAACAAAATGAACAAATACCCTGCTGTAAGTAAATAAAGAGTAATAGTAAGACATGTAAATAACATAGCTTACTTAGTTGACACTATTTTGATCAAAAGAGCATAAAAAACATCACACCGCAACAAGGTATACCCAATCAGGATGGACCCTCACTCTTGTAGTTCTCCTCTACATGTGTCAGCAGGCTGCAAAATAGATGAGGGCAGAGCAGTACCCTGATAATATAGACACCCGCCCGTGTATAGCAGTATAGACAAGATGCACAACCCAAAAAAGAGGAGCTACACCCCTGTTTGTCCAAAGTACAAAAAACAAAAGCATATATCCCTCTGGACTAAACTGAGGTGTTTGTGCAGTCCAACAGATTCTTGGTATTTACTAGTGATGAGCGAGTATGTTCTGTTAACCCTTCCGGTGAGCATGCTCGGGTGCTCACCGAGTGTCTTCAGCGTGCTCGGGTGTTGTTTCAGTCACTCCGTTCGCATGATTTGCGACTGTTTGGCAGCTTTAATACATGTGAGGAATGCCTAAGAAAGAGGCATTCCTCACATGTATTAAACCTGTCAAACAGTCGCAAATCATGCGCATGGAGTCACTGAGACAACACCCGAGCACGCTGAAGATACTCGGAAAACACCTGAGAATGCTCGTAAATCTCGAGGAACGACCATGCTCGCTCATCACTAGTATTCACGCCTAAATTTGAAGTGACAATTTGAAAAAAATCGAAAGGACTAAGATTTTATTAAAGATGGAGAATTATGATTGTAGTTATTATAATTTTACAATTCACAGTAATTGCGACAAATGTCTTCCTATCAGTGTTCTTGGCTTTCTACAAATATCACTTATATTCTTCATCATTAATTAGGATTTCCAAATTAGATGAAAAAATTGTTAGCTGCCTGTGATTTTTGCCTAAGTTGTAAAGAAAACTCAGTTATAAAAAACACTCAAAATTTTTAATGTTAATGAAAAAAATTGCATAAAATTGACTAGCTTAACAAATAATTGTGGGATTTTTTTTATCAATTTATTACAGTAGTTTTTACACCGATGTTATGCACCTATGACATTTGTTACATAATCAAATTACACACCTAATAGAATAAAAACTTGTCTTATTAGTCACGAATGTTCTTCAAAAGAAATTTGAAAAGAAAATACACAATCTTAATTCACTTTAATCAAATTTAAATCACTTTCATATTGTTACAAAGGGAAGACGAACAGAGAATGATGGTCCCTGCTGTGCACATGCCCGTATTGACTAATTAGATTACTGCCCTGTTGGGTAAAGTGTTGAGACGGAGGATTATATAGTTTGTTGACTGTGTAACTGTACCTACATATATAGCAGAGGACATTTTTTTTCATGCAGTATATCCTCTATCAAACTTAAATTTCAACTTCAAGAATATGTTGATAAGCACGTATTCCGAAGGGTAATGTAGAATAAAGAATTAATAGGTAATACATATTTACATCAGACCAGAAAAAAAAAATTCTTTTAAAATGTAGAAATAGTGTAGTGTTCAACCCTCATCAGTGCAAAGCGTGAGATCTGACAGACTAAATGAAAAGCCTTCAACAATGGGTAAAAAGGGAGAATGTTTCTACATTGTGAAGAGTGCCTCTCTGAAGAGACTATTTGCATATTTAAATTCCCAGAGGAGCACTTCATGGCCTATAAGTCACGTTAAACTAGCTTGGCGCTCTTCATAAGGAGAAATATTCTCCCTTATATCCTAGATAGACTCCATGTCAGAGGCATCTCACTTTGCCAAATCAGACCTCCTGCTTTGCACTGATGAGGGGCATACCCTTGAAACACATCTGCAAATTAAGTGTCTGGTTTGGCTGTTCATACTAAGTCATGTGGCAAGGCTCATTAAAGGGAATCTGTCACCACATTCGACCTATATAAGCTATTAATTTGCATACAAGTTATAGACTACTGAAAAAGTCCTCCCTGTATGCCTCATATCAGATACCTTGTTGATAAATCATCTTTTATCACTTTATATAAATGACCTTTTCCAGGCTATGGGGAGGACACTGCCTGGAAGATAACTCTGCCTCTGAGCTTATTTTACATGAAGGGGGAGTTACCAGTGTGATGTGTGATGGCCGCTCTCTGCTCTCCTGATCTCACTGCAGAGCTGTGTGTGGTTATACCTCACACATCTACAGCGTTCATCTCACAGGCAGACAGGATTACAATATTGTTGCAATACAGCAGAGCTTAGAGAGAAGCAAAAAATGTGCTTGCAAGAAGACAGATTTCGTTTCTCCTGTTCTGTGTTAATTACTTATCTCACATTGGTAACTCCCCTTTTATTTAAAATAATCGCTGTAGGCAGAGTTATCTTCCCGTCAGCATCCTCCCCATAACCTGGAAGAGGTCATTTACATAGAGTGATAAAAGATGATTTCTCAACAACAAGGCATCTGATATGAGGCATACAGGTAGGACTTTTTTTCAGCAGTCTATAACCTGTACGCCCATATTAATAGTTTAGATAGGTCAAATGTGGTGAGTGTGACAATTACCCTAAACTGATTTGATACTGGTGCAAATTTCAGCTTTCAGCAGAATTCGCAGCCATTGTGGAAGAATTGTTTTACTTGGGACATACAGCAACCTCTTATCTATAATCATCCATGTTATTGATGATGAAGCTAATGGTTGCTGTATGCCCCAGATATTTGCAATTCATCAACTTCTGCTAAGACAAAGGGTATTACAAACTTTTCCTTTAATCACCCCTGTCATTCTCCTTTGTATACGCTCTAGTTGAGCTGTCTTTCTTATACACTGATGCCTAAAATTGTACAGAGTATTCCAAACAAGGCCTGACTATTTATTTGCACAAAGGCAGAACTATGTTATTGTCATGAATATCTATGACTATTTTGATGCATCCCATGACTTTCTTAGCCTTAGCGGCAGCTGGCTGGTGCTGGTCGCCAAAGTTCAATTTACTGTCTATGACAACTGTCTCTAAATCTCTTTCAGTAGCAGTTTTACTCCTTTTTTGCCATTATTTTAATATATAATAATTAAACAATTTGTTTTCTTTTCCTTTGTAAATGTTAAGGGTTGTGCAGCGTTGTAATAAGCCATTCATACAAGTATATGAGGCCATGTTATAAGGAATGTGCATTATTATAAAGGCACCTAACTTACTCTATAAACCATAAAGCCCATAGGAATTTTTATCAATTATTTTAGTAATCTATTCTTTAAAATTATTTCCAATTTCTACTCATTAAAATTTTTTCCCGAATTTCACAATTAACTAAACATATTTAATCTCTCTGAATATCATCTTTCCCAACTGTTTGTGATTCTGCTCTAAATCCACGTTCCAGTGTCTGTTTCTAATTTTTCATTTGCAGAATCCTATATACTTAAAATGTAGTCCCGATCCTATGCTGGAAATATTAACTTGTCCAAATATTATTCGAGCTACTTAGGGTTTAATGTGCTCTAATGAAGTCATTTTTTTCCCATTCGCTATGATCACGATGTATAAATGTGTTTTTAATTGGCTAGTAAAAGTATCTTTGTACATGTTGTGATTCCTCAAGCATGTCAGGGTAAGTCAATCTTCCAAGATCAGTTGGTTTTCATTTTAACATTGCATTATCAAAATGTACATTGGTGCAGGGGATGAACGAGATTTCCAGGGAGGCTCGTAGGATAAACAGTAATGTTTGAAACACTTCTAAGGAAGTTTATTATTGTGAATAACACAGCACATGTATGATCGCCAGGCACCTGTTGTGAATTACGTTAAATCTGAGATCTATCACATTAATTTAGATTACAGATATGCAGATGCGCAAAGTTAAAAGGCTTGGCTCAGCCCGGCTCAAATTTCCAGAAAAAGTGAATGTAAGATCTACATCTCGGTTTGCCAAATCATCTATGTTTTAATGTTTAAAAAATCCAGTAGAGTTCTTATTATGGACAAAGAATTATTCTAAGCTGTTTAAGGTATATGTAGTTAATACATAAAAAAAACATGGCGGATCTGTCTTTGCGCCCTGTCTGATACCATCTTTGGCATTAAATAGGCTATTTAAGACAACTTCTAAATTATGTAGAACACTCTTTTGGGGCACAGATTAGTATACAATTCCATGTGATGTCATTTTGTACCCTTTGAAGTTTTGGGGATTGGTGGGTTACTTGCTTTTAAAGTTACATAGTCAGGAACAGAAAATGACAAAAGTCCATTACCTTCAACCTACCCTTTTTAAAGATTAAATTAAAATTTGTTGGGTATTCAAATATAAATTGCCTCTTCAGAGAGGAAGAGGACAGGAATTCTAGTGCCACCTATTGGAGGTAGCAATTCTTAAAGTCATTATCGATCCTTTAACAAGAATTGCCACATAACTTAGGATAAAAAGACAAACTAGAAACTCCATTTACAAGCAAGTGTTTTGGGGTGTTTGCCCCTCATTAGTGCAAAGCAGGAGAGCTGACTTGGCTGGCTGAGAAAATTCTGACATGGGGTCTATTGAGTAAAGTTTTTCCTTGTGGAGAGCAACAATTCGGAGACTTGCAATGCTCGTGACTTGTACGGAGACTTTCAATGCTTATTTGGGATTTTAAATATGTAAATAGCCTTTTCAGAGAGTGAGAAGACTGAAACTCTAGTGCTCATATAAATTTTCAATATGTGGTGCAAAGAGGCTTCAATGCCCTTGATTAGGCAAAAAAAAAAAAAATTTGAAAACCATTAGAAAAATAGCAATATATGTGTGCCCAACAGCCAGCATCAAGGCATCCTTCATTGTTGGGTCCCTGTGCTGCAGAGTGATTGCTCTGAAACATTTTTCATAGTTTGAAATTTTTTAGTTGGCTCCTGTTCACACTAGTTTAGATGTGCTGCTGTATTTTGCTATTTTTTTTCTAATCCTCTTTTTTGGCATGTGCACTCCCACCCCCATCAGCTTCAGGTGATTTTAAGTAGTTAGCTGATTCACTCCTGACCCATAAAATGTAGGCTTTCAGCCCAGTAGAGGTAACAAAGCAGGACAGGGACCCAACAATGAAGGACACCTTAATGCTGGCTAATGGGCACGCATATATTGACCAATCGATGCGGTAAGTAACTTTCTTTTACTGTAATTTTTTCAGATTTACATTAGACATTTTTTGTAACTATTTCATGTGTACATTATGTAGAGCTTTCCTATTTTTCTATAGCAGCAATGCAGTTTCAATGTTACAGAGCAATCACTCTTAGCAATTTAGAATGCAACTTTGACATTTTTTCATAGTTTTTTAGTTGGCTCCTGTTCACACTAGTCTGGATGTGCTGGTCAATTTTGCTATTTGTTTATAAAACCTCAATAAACAGCAAAACACCTGTTGTGGTCCCAATAACTGCTTCATATACCATACCTTTATAGGAGTTGGAACTTTGTTCTTAACAGAACTCTAAAACTGCCACTTTCTTTTGCATATCTTTAAAGTTAAAATATAAAATGGTGGTTACTTACCTTGTAAAGCTTACCTTTTTCTACCCAGTGCTTGGCTGCCTTTTTGCTTTTTTGCCCAACTCCAATATGGAAGATCTATAACTGCAGTTTATCTACGGGCTAAGGTAGTTTGAGACACACCTCCTCTCTCATCATTGGTTTAGGCTGCTGCTCTCTCCCTCCTCCCTGCAGTTCTGCTGTCACGGGTTTACTGCAACAGAGAGGAGCCAGAAGACTGCAGCGTCTGATTCCTCTCACTCCTTCAGTCATTAGAAGCCTTTCACCTTCATATTAAATGGTGCAGGTTTCTTTTAGCAGTGCAGTGGTTAATCTGCTGCTGAGAGCTTTTGGAAGCTTCATTGCTGCATGGTTAAGAGTTTGGTGTTTTGTTGCTTGAGAAGGCATTTGGTGGATTTAGCTAAGACTGTTGCGTGGTTTTGTTTGTGTGTTAATCCTCTTCTTCTACTTTGTTTTTTCCCCATCCTCCACTCCCCGATGTTAACCTCTGTTGTTTGTGTGTGTATATTTGTATGATTGGTATTTTCCTTTATCCCTGTTTGTATTACCTTGTTAGTCTGGTTTGTGTACTGCCATACACAACTACTCCCCTCTTCCCTGGGTGGGGAGAGGGAACAGACTGAGGGCGGATTCAGGAGCTCAGACAAGGTACGTGGCCCAGGCGTTTTCACCTTCAGAAGTAATACGGCAACAGGGTCAGCTAGGGGGCCCCTAGCGTTAGGGACAAGGAAGGAGCCCCTCGTCCTGGAATACCCGACAACAGAACTGTGACATCTGCCTTCTCTGATTGGCTTTTGTGTATAAATATAAGTCTATCACAACAAGGATCATGTAAGACAAATAGCGATTACTATTTCACAGACAAGAAAAGGATTATCGGACAACTGCTATGAATAAACATGGGTAAAGGAATCTTAAAAGATGGAAGGAGATGAGTTTAAGGGTCACTTTGATTTCTAGTAATGGGGAGATAGAGTTTATGAACCCTTTTCCTAATTAAGATATATGGTGCACTTTATATGGTCTGCTCTTGAAATGTCTTATTCCTCAAATTGTCATTTCACCTATGCATTTATACAGCTGACATGAAAACTGACAAAACCAAAACCAGACATGTGTGATCATACCCTAAAAAAAATCCGTCAAGGGGAAATAAAGTTGTAAAATAATAAAATATCTCCTGAATATGGTTTTGCTTTTGCAAAAAAAATCCCTGAAAAAAACATAAACTTGTCTGTTAACTAGCCACAGTGTGAATGTACACTTACACATTGCACTTATACCAACATATGTTTCAGCTCATTTCTTTGGTTTCGCTTTAGTTTTTTGTACTTTGCAGAAACAGGGATGTGGCTCCCAACTTTTTGGGCTAGGCAGTTCATTTATATAGCTTTCCATGGACTGGTGTCTGAACAGTCGAATCTGGGTCCTGCTCTGCCCTCGTCTATTTTGAGGTGTGCTGACACATAGTGAGGTGAATTACAAGAGTTAGGGTCCACACCGATTGGGTACACCTTGTCGTGGTGGGATGGCTTTTAGTTTTTTTTTTATCAAAATAGTGTCAACTAAGTACCCTATGTTATTTACATGTACTTTTATTATTTATTTACTTACGACAGGGTAGTTGCTAGTTTTGTTTTTATCTCTCAAAAAAATCCCTGAAACCTCATCATGACTGCCAAAGTAAAATGGTGAAAAAAAGTAACACGGCCAAATCTTAAAACAAATGTTATTTCCTTCCCTGGCAGAGAATTTTTGAAAACCAGTCCAGATCATTTAGACACAGCTGTGTGCTGCTAATTGTTTAAAAATTTGAGAATTATTCACAGCGAGTTTATAATGCAGAAAAATTAGAATGTTTAGATTTGCAATTGCTTAAGGAAATGAGCAATGATATCTGTGAAAGCCAGCTCTACAGAGAATAGGAGGCTCTTTCACCGTGTTTGTAATCTCTGTGGGCCAAATATATATTTCAAAGCCCTGAAAACCGTTAATATGAATAAAGTGTTTAGTTTGGACCTCGTGCCATTGAGTGAAATAAATAGAAAATGAATAACATTTTCACAAATGTGTCAACTTGTTGATATGTTCAACTTTGTTAAGGAATGCAATGTTTAAGATTTATGTGAAATGGGATGAATAATGATCCAGTCGGATAAGGTTACCATGACATAGCCGCATATAACAATACTTTTATATCATAGTCAATATTTTTGATGGCTCATTATTCACATTAAGCTTTATTAAATCAAACTCCAATTTGGAAATGTTTGCAGACCACCTAAAGAGACAAGGCAATGTAGAAAGCAATATATAAATGTGTGTACAAAACTGAAACTATTTACGTAATTAAGGATGGCCACTGTGGAGTGTAGGCATACTTTTTTATGCCTTCTAACTCTCCCAATAACATAGCAAACAAATACACTTAACTAAATGAAGAAATTAAATCCCTTGCACCATCCTTACTGCCAATATAAAGTACATCAATTATAGTCGAATCATATACATTTAGGTGTCATATACTGTACATGAGACTTAGGAAAATATAACTATTAGAGATGACCGAATCTATTCAATGCCCATTGAATCTGTGTTGAATTTTATGAATTTCGCAGGTCCTGATGAATCCTGACGAATGCCGATGAACAATCTGCTCTTCGCTTCACTGCAATCTCAAAAAAATTGTCCCTCCCCCCACCGTTTTAGCCATTGCAGAAAATTGAATCAGCCACCAAAAGCTGATATGACCATAACATTGTATAGAGCAGTCAATTAGGGGGGACTACTATAGCCTGTATAAAAACAGTCAGGGAATGCAGCAGCCATTTTAGAGTAATATATGTTGATGAGAGGATGTCAGAGCTAAAATTTCAGGAATAGAGATAGGAAGAGAAAGCTCTAAAACATTGGACAAATATGTATAGTTACAGCTAAGATTATAGGAACCACTAGCAGCAGCAGAATCACCACCATCTCCACTGGCATCCGCTGTCTGGACAGTAGAATTACCAAATTCAGGCCACAATTGGCCTCCTTTGCCTCCAGCAAGCATATTTGTTAGAAGATAGAATAAAAATATTTGAAATATTATGAAATATATAGCACATCACTCATCTAAGTCACAACAGGATGCTGTTACCTCTGACAGCGACACTTCCAGCTAGAGTCAGTTTCTGCACAGAACAAACTATGATATTACATATTCCGCACCATTTTATAATTAAGTAGGGATATGTACAGACAGTAAAGACAATGTAACACATTTCAACAGTTACAGGAGGGGTGAGGGCCCTGCTCGCAAGTTTACAATTTATACAATCTATCACAAATCACTTTAATGAATCATTTTTGAACAATTATTTAATTTTTTTAATTTAAAAAAGCATGAAAAGTCTGTCAGTGCGCTGTGTTATTAAACAGTCTCTTGGTTACTACCAGGTTACCATCCTTTTCTATAGTGCAATCACTTTTACATTACTAAGGCTCGTTTGTATTAAAGAGCAGTTGGATATAGTCCTAGAAAACCTCAGAATGGTACACGTCTTTTCATGGCTTTTAGAGGCATTTTAATATTTAAAGCAGGACTCCCAGCAAAGTTTTTATCCTCTTACTATATTGCAGTCATTATATTATATAGCATTGTGTACTTACAGTTGCTTATTTTACCCTTCCACCCAGTTAATTCTTCTGTTTTCCTTTAGGTCTACAACATCAAGTGATTAAGAACTGACTAGCTGAATCTTTCTAAGCTTTATGTAGAAACATAAGGTCAATTTTTCCTGTTTGAGTCATGAGTCACTGCAAAAGTCCTCGGCAGAAGGAAAAGTGGAGCAGCTGGGTCAAGAGTTGAAGAGGGAAATGATTTATGCAGGGAATTGAGACTTCCTGTTTCTACAATGAATAGAGAAAACAGAAGAATGTACTGGGTAGAAGGGCAAAATGAGTCATTGTAAGTACACAGTGCTATATAATATGAGGACTACAATACTGTAAGAGGATAAAAACTTTGATGGGAGTCCTTCTTTAACCCCTTAAGCCCCGCGGGTGGTTTGCACGTTAATGACCGGGCCAAGTTTTACAATTCTGACCACTGTCACTTTATGAGGTAATTACTCTGGAACGCTTCAACGGATCCCCCTGATTCTGAGATTGTTTTTTCGTGACATATTGTACTTCATGATTGTGGAAAAAATTCTTTGATATCACTTGCGTTTATTTGTGCAAAAAAATGGAAATTTGGCAAAAATTTTGAAAATTTTGCAATTTTCAAAATTTGAATTTTTAAGCCCTGAAATCAGAGCGATATGTCACACAAAAGAGTTAATAAATAACATTTCCCACATGTCTACTTTACATCAGCACAATTTTGGAACCAAAATTTTTTTTTGTTAGGGAGCTATAAGGGTTAAAAGTTGACCAGCGATTTCTCATTTTTCCAACAAAATTTGTAAAACCATTTTTTTAGGGACCACATCACATTTGAAGTCACTTGGAGAGGTCTTTATGACAGAAAATGCACAAAAGTGACACCATTCTAAAAACTGCACCCCTCAAGGTGCTCAAAACTACATTCAAGAACTTTATTAACCCTTCAGGTGCTTCACAGGAATTTTTTGAATGTGGAAGAAAAAAATGAACATTTAACTTTTTTCACAAAAATGTTACTTTAGACCCAATTGTTTTTATTTTCACTGGGGTAACAAGAAAAGATAGACCCCAAAATTTGTTGTGCAATTTCCCCTGGGCACGCAGATACTCAATATTTGGGGAAGAAACACTGTTTGGGCGCACGGCAGGGCTCGGAAGGGAAGGAGCGCCATTTGACTTTTTGATTGTAAAATTTGCTTGAATAATTAGCGGACGCCATGTTGTGTTTGGAGAGCCCCTGTGTGCCCAAACTTTGGAGCTCCCCCACAAGTGACCCCATTTTGGAAACTAGACCCCCCAAGGCACCTTTATAGATGCATAGTGAGCACTTGGAACCCCCAGGTGCTTCACAAATTGATTCGTAAAAATGAAAAAGTGAAAAAAAAAACACTTTTTCATTTTTACGAATCAATTTGTGAAGCACCTAGGGGTTCCAAGTGCACACTATGCATCTAGATAGGTGCCTTGGGGGGTCTAGTTTCCAAAATGGGGTCACTTCTGGGGGAGCTCCAATGTTTGGGCACACAGGGACTCTCTAAATGCAACATGGTATCCGCTAACAAATTAAATGGAAAATCGGCTCAAATTGTTAGCGGACACCACATTGCGTTTGGAGAGCCCCTCTGTGCCCAAACTTTGGAGCTCCCCCACAAGTGACCCCATTTTGGAAACTAGATCCCCCAAGGCACCTTTCTAGATGCATAGTGAGCACTTGGAACCCCCAGGTGCTTCACAAATTGATTCGTAAAATGAAAAAGTGAAAAAAAAAACACTTTTTCATTTTTACGAATCAATTTGTGAAGCACCTAAGGGTTCCAAGTGCTCACTATGCATCTAGATAGGTGCCTTGAGGGGTCTAGTTTCCAAAATGGGGTCACTTCTGGGGGAGCTCCAATGTTTGGGCACACAGGGACTCTCTAAATGCAACATGGTATCCGCTAACAAATTGAATGGAAAATCGGCTCAAATTGTTAGCGGACACCACATTGCGTTTGGAGAGCCCCTCTGTGCCCAAACTTTGGAGCTCCCCCACAAGTGACCCCATTTTGGAAACTAGACCCCCCAAGGCACCTTTCTAGATGCATAGTGAGCACTTGGAACCCCCAGGTGCTTCACAAATTGATTCATAATAATGAAAAAGTGAAAAAAAAAACACTTTTTCATTTTTATGAATCAATTTGTGAAGCACCTGGGGTTCCAAGTGCTCACTATGCATCTAGATAGGTGCCTTGGGGGGTCTAGTTTCCAAAATGGGGTCACTTGTGGGGGAGCTCCAATGTTTGGGCACACAGGGACTCTCCAAATGCAACATGATATCCGCTAACAATTTGAGCCGACAATTTGTTAGCGGATATCATGTTGCATTTGGAGAGTCCCTGTGTGCCCAAACATTGGAGCTCCCCCACAAGTGACCCCATTTTGGAAACTAGATCCCCCAAGGCACCTATCTAGATTCATAGTGAGCACTTGGAACCCCAGGTGCTTCACAAATTGATTCATAAAAATGAAAAAGTGTTTTTTTTTCACTTTTTCATTATTACGAATCAATTTGTGAAGCACCTGGGGGTTCCAAGTGCTCACTATGCATCTAGAAAGGTGCCTTGGGGGGTCTAGTTTCCAAAATGGGGTCAATTGTGGGGGAGCTCCAAAGTTTGGGCACAGAGGGGCTCTCCAAACGCAATGTGGTGTCCGCTAACAATTTGAGCCGATTTTCCATTCAATTTGTTAGCGGATACCATGTTGCATTTAGAGAGTCCCTGTGTGCCCAAACATTGGAGCTCCCCCACAAGTGACCCCATTTTGGAAACTAGACCCCCCAAGGCACCTATCTAGATTCATAGTGAGCACTTGGAACCCCAGGTGCTTCACAAATTGATTCATAAAAATGAAAAAGTGTTTTTTTTTCACTTTTTCATTTTTACGAATCAATTTGTGAAGCACCTGGGGGTTCCAAGTGCTCACTATGCATCTAGATAGGTGCCTTGGGGGGTCTAGTTTCCAAAATGGGGTCACTTGTGGGGGAGCTCCAATGTTTGGGCACACAGGGGCTCTCCAAACGCAACATGGCGTCCGCTAACAATTTGAGCCGATTTTCCATTCAATTTGTTAGCGGACACCATGTCGCGTTTGGAGAGCCTGTGATGTGCCTAAACAGTGGAGCTCCCCCACAAGTGTCCCCATTTTGGAAACTATACCCCTCAAGGATTTTATTAAGGTGTATAGTGAACATTTTGAACCCAGAGGTACGGCACAGAATTTGTTTACATTAGGTCATCATATTGAATAAGTTGTCATTATTCTTGAGCGCAAGTGCTCGCTACTTGAGTTTGCATCGGGTACTCAGGTATGCACCATGTACAGCGTGTGCTTGAGTGACATGCTTGAGTCCCTGCTCCGCATGTTTCACGGTTATTAGACACCCAAAAAAAAACATGCGGGGATCGCTCGTGCATGGCAGGCAATCCCCGTAAAGTTTTTTGGCCGCGAAGCATATGGGGCAGAGACTCGAGCATGTCACTCAAATACCCACGATACTCAATGCATACCAGAGCACCCGATGCAAACTCAAGTAGCGAGCACTTGCTCTCAACACTAGTCGCCATATCGTCATCTTTTTTTCTTACTTTTGAAAAAAATCCCAACCCCAGCCCTAACCCTAGCACAACCCTAGCCCCAGCACAACCCTAGCCCCAGCACAACCCTAGCCCCAGCACAACCCTAGCCCCAAACCCAGCCCTAACCCTAGCCCAATCCTAACCCAAGAGTTTATTTTTGACGCCGTTCCTTGTGCAGTATAAGTGATTAGACGACTTTATTCTTCGGGTCGGTGTGATTACAGCAATGCCAGAATCATATGGGGTTTTTATGACTGACAGCTGTCACACACTAAAAGACGCAATTTTTTGTAAAATCTAGTTTTTGCATCGCCATATTTTGAGAGCTATAATTTTTCCAGATTTTGGCAGACAGTCATGTGATGGCTCGTTTTTTGCGGGATGACTTGACGTTGTTATTGGTGCCATTTTCAGGCACGTGACATTTTTTGATCGCTTTCTATTCCGATTTTTGGGAGGCAGAATAAACAAAAAAAAACAATTCAGGAATTGTTTTTTTTTTTTTTTTTTTATTCTGTTCCGCGTGTGGTAAAATTGATGAGGTAGCTTTATTCTTCGGGTCAGTACGTTTACAGCGGTACCACATTTGTATCATTTTTCTATGTTTTGGCGCTTATACACAATAAAAGCTATTTTCTTGAAAAAAATATTTTTTAGTATCGCTTTATTCTGAGAGCTATAACTTTTTTTATTTTTCGGCTGATGGAGCTGTATGGCAGCTTGTTTTTTGCGGGACGAGATGACGTTTTCAGCGTTATCATTTTTATTTATATGCGTCTTTTTGATCGCGTGTTATTCCACTTTTTGTTTGGCGGTATGGTGATAAAGCATTGTTTTTTGCTTCGTTTTTTTTTATTTTTTTTTTACCGTGTTCACTGAAGGGGTTAACTAGTGGGACAGTTTTATAGGTCAGGTTGTTCCGGACGCGGCGATACCAAATATGTGTACTTTTATTGTTTTTTTTTTATAATAATATTTATTGATGGGTACATTATATTTTTATTTTTGGTGTATTATTTTTTTTATTTTTTTATAATATTTTTGTACATTTTTTTTTCCACTTTCACACAGTTTATACACTTTATTACTTTGTCCCACTCTGGGACTTTCACTTTTTTTTTTCTGATCGCCTGCATGGCACAGGAATGGAGCACCATCCCTATGCCATGAAGGCTGTCAGAAGTGCACAGTGTGAAGATTGCTTGGAGATGCACTGCGCATGTCCAAGCAATCTTCCTGCTCTCTGGTGACCCGGATGTTGTCATGACGACATCGGGTCGTCATGGCAACACCCGGGAAGCCTTTGCAGACTGCGCTGGAAGCCGGAAGAGGAGGTGAGTATCGCCGATCACCTCCCCTTGCCCCCGCAATGCCGCGATCGACTTCGATCGACTTCGATCGCAGCATCGCGGGGGTTAATGTGCTGGGAGCGGTGCAGGACCGCTCCCTGCACATAGTACCGGGTGTCAGCTGTGACAATCAGCTGACACCCGGCGGCAATCGCGCCCGCACAGCCTGTGTGCACGCGCGATCGCGATGACGTACTAATACGGGTCTGGCTCTTAAGTCCCAGGGCACAGACGCGTATTAGTACGTCATATGTTATTAAGGGGTTAAGTGCATGACAAAATCGATTCACTACCAATCAATTTTTATTTTTAAATTCATCGAACCTGGTGAATTTGAATTTTAAAAGATTCGATCATGCTTAATAGCTGTACATACATATTGTCACGATTCCACCATTCATGGAGTCTGAGTGATGTGAGTAACAGCTCTGCCACCCTATGGGATGGCTGAGCTGTCAGGATTGTGATTGATTGCTCTGCTTCCCAATCTGAGGCAGAAGTGTTTGAGTATTGATTGACAGCTCTGCTGTCCTAACTGTCTTGCAGGTGTCATCTGTTCTGAGTGATTACAGGGCTATTTAGCACTCTGACAATTGCCAGACCTTTGCTAATTGTAGCTTTGCTCAAGAGGTATGTGTGTGCTTGCCCTGTATTTTAAGTTGTATTCTGATCTCCGTTGCCGACCTAAGCTTTACCTTTTTGACCTTCCGTTTGACTTAGCCCTTTGTCTTGATCCCCCTACCTTTCTGATACTTTGACCTCGGACTGTTAGTTGACAATGGCTTCTGTTTATTCTCTTTGTCAATTGCGAGCACTCTTGGTACTAACCCTGGACCTCTTGGCTATCCTACTTCACAGTAAGTCCATGAGAATGTAAGGTGCCTCAGCGAGGTAGTCGTGGGCGAGCTGTAGCCCCTGCTCGCTCTGGCACCCTACAGACAATACATGTCCTCCCTCTGATGTGTGGCTGCGTATGTGGTGCTCCCCTCTTACTTCAGACCATCCGATCGCTGCAGTCTCCAGGCATTTCTCTTCTGGGACCATGGCAGCAATAAATTCAGAGGACACGAGCTTCTTAACCATAACTTGGACTTTACTTGGGGAAGAGGAATATGTACAATATTTACAGGCGGATATAATGGATAAGGCCCGACAGCTTATCATCTCCCTCACTGGTGCTGGCAACATCTTCAGCCCTGGTTCCCTCTTTAAGTGAAGCATCTCTGTAACTCTAATCTCTAGCACAAGAGAATCTTCCTCACTATCGACAGTGTATCCGGATCCTATATCTTCCCCACGTCTTAGCCTGGAGTCCTATCTTCCTCTGCGGCCTGCAGACTGAAAGTGCCCCGGGTCCTCAATACCTCCATTGAGTTTCTCCGGCTGGCTAACAGGACTCTTGCATAGGGAGATCTTCACACTGGTGATCCTACTGTCTGAGGGTATGAAGCTCCCGTCTACCCTAGCAGCCACCATATAATCAGGCTGCCCTTATAGTTCTCTGTCCAAACTCTCACTGAGTTCTTTCTGGAAACACCACAGGTTTTCCTAGACTGCCCTTATAGTTCTCTGTCCAAACTCTCACTGAGTTCTTTCTGGAAACACCACAGGTTTTCCTAGAGTGTCCACCCTCTATGGGCTGTCCTTTTACTCAATTAACTCCTCACTATCACCCTGCTAGCAGACTCTTACTAACAGCTGTACCCGACAGTGGCATCTTGTGGCTGGTTACTAGTACTGCAGCCCACAAGGAATTATGTTAAACTAAGCTCTAGACATACTCAATGTCTGACCATGGCACCAAGTTCCCCCTCTACTCTACGGACTGGACCACAGCAGCTAACCCCTTAGCTTGGCCTAACAACAGTTGAGAGAGGTCTAACTACGGGAACATTTTCTTTAACTACTTCAGTGCCAAAGGGAGGTTACATCCTTCCTTACTATTACAAGTAGTAACTAGACAAAGGGAATAGACAAATAGACAAAGGGAACAGACAAAAGCATAGTCCATAGGGCGGCAGAGCTGTCACTCACAGCGTGCCTTGGACATCATGAATGGTGGAATCATGACATGCAATTATTCTATTAGTTAAAGTTCTATCCTTCCATCTACTGTATGTTGTAAACTAAGGTTGCACAAAGAAACAAAATTTGAAGAAATTAATATTTTATATGAATTATTCCTACTAGACCAACCCTTGTCTGTAGGTCCGCAATATGGGCATCAGAGGAGAGGGTTCTTCGATTTGGTATCCCCTCAATAAGCCAGAGTCTGCTGTTGGTGACTCTGGAGGCCTCCAAACTATCATATATTGTTGGATTAATGAGTCCTATGTAATATTATGTTGCTTTTAGAACAAAATATACCTTTGTTACAACCCCCAAATTGTTTCTGTGTGAATAATGAAGTTTGCTATTACCATAATGAAATATTTCATTCAAGGATTAGTAATTACTGTTAGACAGTGAAAATTAATATTCATTTTCAACTAATTATTTTTTAATGTAGCATATTAATATCATTGTCATGCATTTCCTTTCCATTTTCCTGAGATGTAAAACTTAATGGCGCATTTTAGTGAAAGTTTCTTGTCTTCTTGGTTTTAGCGGATGCTGCACATTCCATATTCCATAAACATGAGATACTGGACTGAGTCCATGAATAATGAAATACTGTAGAATTGGATTGTGTGCTTGTTACATGAGGAAATACTTTGGGAGATTAGATCAGAAAATTGCTGTTGGCTCTTGATTGATCTGCATTATTCTATCACCACTGATGTATTGGTCCATTGTACACAAAGCTCTTGAGAACAACTTCCATATCGCTACTATTATTTTTGTCAGGGACGTCAACATCTTATGTATATTGAAAAAAAGAGAGTTTAAATTGCTATTTCAGAGTTTTAATAGATTTTTATTCATTTTATTTTTACATAAATTATTTTGTCAATCTTGATTAAAAGAAGTTATACAATTACTCATAAACTTTCAATATGAGTTCTTCACAATTGTCAACATCTCTACATATTTTTGTTCAGTAGAAACTTTCAGTATTTAGTTCAAGCTTATGAAAATATAAGAGACTTTTAAAGGGAATCTGTCAGCAGGATTTTGCTACCTCATCTGAGAGCAGCATAATTTAGTGAAAGAGACCCTGATTCCAGTGATGTTTCACTTAGTTACTGGGTGCAACAGTTGTGATACAACCAGAGTTTTCTTTGCTGTAGATGTAGTAGTGCTCAGAAAGCTGACCTATACCCAAACCATAGCTTTCTATGTACATTAAATATTAACAGTAAGCTGCTAATCAGTCCCAGAGGTGTAGTTGGACCAGGAGGCATCTAGGCAGCTAGTCCAGCAGTGATAATCTCCTGCTCATAAAGTACCAATTGTATTGAAACAACAGCACACAGCCTAATATGTGACACATCGTTGAAATTAGTGTCTCAGCCCCTACCTTATGCTGCCCTCGGATTACATAGAAAAATCTGCTGACAGATTCCCTTTAACACAGGCTGACAAATGAGCTCCAATAACTGACTATCGATAAATGACTGCCAATAAATGAACCCCAGTAAATGATTTTAGAAATTTATTGACAATTGTTTATTTAAAGGGTTGAGACAAGTTTGGAAAGGAGAGATTAGAGGATAGCTTCCTGATTTCTTTAGGTCCCACTGCTGGAACTCTCATCGATCACAAGAAAGTGATTCTGGAAAGCCCTGTCTAAATGGAGCGGGAGTCAAACATGTGCACCTCTACTTCATTCATTCTCTATGGGACTGACTGAAATAGGCAAGTGCTGTAACCGTCTGTCTCCAGCAGTCCCATGGAGAATGAATGTATTGGAGGTGCGCATGTGACTCGCCCCCTGGGCTGTGGGGCACTCGGATCCGGGCAATAGGGGAACGAAGGGAGTAGTAGTGGCAACCCGGTTCCGTGGCTCAGGGTGGTCAGACCAGTGGTAGTCCGTTAGGTGCTGATGATAATGTCCGACTATGCCACCCGTGGATTGCGGTTATTAGGAACCGCCGCTGCATGCAGACCGCTGGGGCTGATGAGGTGTGCAGCTAGGGTAGTGTGACTCCCCACGGGAAGAGTGCGGCCCCAGGGCAGTATAATGGATGGTGGGAGTGATAGCAGTGAGTCCCAGTGCTGATAGTGCTGGAGGAGCAAGGAGCACACAGACAACAGGTTGCAGTCCAGGGTCTTTACTAGAACAGGTAAATTGACCCACAAACAGTCCCAGCTAGGAGGGGACCTGGATGTCTGAGAGCAATGGGGAAATTGGCCCTGGTCAGGGTGAGGGTGTAGGCCTACCGTGCTTTCTGCGCTCCTTCTGGCTATCTCCTCCTTATAGGGTAACAGCCCACGTTTCCGAGCTCTCCGTGTATTCTCGCCTGTATGACCTGCGACGTGGGTTCCTTTCTGCTCCCAGCCTTGTACGGCTTTGCTGGTCCCTTCTGTTGTGGCAGGGCCTCCAGGCTTCTTAGGCCAAGGAATATACAGTCCCCTGCGGACTGGTTATCTGCTGGGGGGTGTGGAATCCTTCCAGCCTCAGACACCAAAGTCTGGTAAATTAAGTCCTTTATCTGCCAAGACAGGCTCACTTCGCCTCTTGTCTCTGGCTTGTGGCTCTCCTCCTGCCACACTTCCTCTTAGGGTGCAATACAACTATTTGTCCCTGCTCTCGGGCACCTCTTTCTTCAGACACAGGTTGTCCAGTTTTCCCTAACCCTGCCCCCAGCACCAGCTTTTATAGGGGCAGCCTGCTCCCCCTACTGGCCTGAGACAGGAGGAACTGCATGCTAATGTTCCTCTGACTAGAGAACCTCCCCCTTGCTCTCAGACACAGCTTTATTACATTTTGTGGCATCCAGGCCAGGGTGACACACATGCTTGACCTGAACTCAGTTCAGATGAGGTTCTTCAAAGCCTTGTTCCTAGGATCAATGGAGATCACAGCAATCGGACCCCAGAGATCAGGAAGTTATCCCCCATCCTATGGAGGGGGCATAACTTCCAAACTTGATACCAATTCTTTAACATATTCGGAAGATTTTCTTACAAACAGTTTGTCATGAGATCAGTCTTACAAAATCCTTTATAGTATAATCAGCTGTACTGTTCCCTATGTAAATATGTGGATGCACTACCGGATAGCATTGATGGAAAATTAACATATATATACAAATGCATTTGGGGCATCATCACAATCTTAGTTTACAACCAATCTATGATGTGAGCTTGTAATATACATTGGAAGCACTTTGTCACATATACCAATGTGTCCATCTTATAAATCTAAATAGAAAGAGACTCCCTTTGGGCACACACGAACCTTGCATACGTCAATATACCTCTTTTAAAGAGGCTGTCCAGGACTTTTATATTGATCACCTATCCTTAGAGTAGGTCTGCAACACCCAGCATCCCCATCAATAAGCTGTTCCTGATGCCGGTGGCTGCCGGATATGCTCAGTTGCAAGGTCTACAGCAGAGCTGTGTGTCGCAACCCCATCGATCAGATACTGTTGACCTATCCTAAGGCTAGACCATCAATATAAAAGTCTTGTACAACCCTTTTAACTAGAGATGGATCCTAAAAGAAAACATGGAGTCAAAGTTCAACTTAGAGAAATAGTACATTTTATTAATACATACCGAAAAAGGGGCTTGGAAAGAACATAAGTAATAGAAACATACGTGAAGACTCAGGAGACTGTGGTATGGTCTGTACACATGGTATAGGGAGGGGTGGGCAAAGTATAGTAAACCAGATAAAAATGCATACATATTCCAAGGTAAGTAAAGCAAAACATAGAAATAACAGATATACAGATGAACACTGGATGTACTACTATACTATTGTATAAATACTAGTCATTCACCCATTACTCCCTGTGTCAAAACCATGAACCGTCAGCCCCAACGCGCGTTTCATGTGTAGGCTTCCTCTGGGGGCTGTGAGTGAATTAGTGAATTTTATTTGACTCCATGTTTTATTATAGGATCCATATTCAGGATTAATTAGGAGTTGTTCTTCCTTAAATAGGGTGGCCATATCAGTGGCTCATGGCCTACTATACTTTATATGATAATTTTGTATCAGTTCGGATGATCCTTTTAACTAGAGAGTAGTTGAAAACTAGGTCTACTTTTTTTTTTTTACAGTGGGAGTCAAAGGCAGGTGTATGAAACCGTATTGGCATAAGTACAGCGCATATACTATGCCTGGATACATACCTTCATAGCCTTCTACTAATGTACATATCAAACATAAGATCAAAGTGCAATGCGGACAAAGCAGTGTCCCACTGTGAAAGTGCAATCAGCAATAAATGCATAGCTAAGTTTCCATAGGTGATATTTATTATAGGTATTTTACAGTTCTGCTTCTTGAAAGTTTTAGAAAAAAACAAATGACTACATTATATCATGATGTCAGCCTTCAAATGGCAATGACATATTGAGGTCTGGAGCAAATATTTATCAATTAACAAATGCATAGATGAAAAATGTCACAAAGCAATGTTTGCACTGAAATCTAAAACTTGGATGTAAATCATTTGAAATTAGTTGATATACTAAATAATTGAACTTACAGTAGAAGCTATTTCGTTGCACATGTTCTCCTGGCCTGATGCCAGTAGAATGTCATAGTTGCTGCCAAAAGCAGATTATGCAAAGTGCGAACAGAACTGAAACCCTCTCAGGAGTCAGGAGGACATTTCTGGGGAACACAAAAAAAAGTTTCTACAGGCCAGAACTCTAAAGATGGAAAAAAGGATTTCTCAAATGGGATACATATGATTGCTGAAAGGTGTTGAGGTTAAGGTCTTTATAAAATGTGAACATTACAGGCTATGAACCAACTCTACAATGGGAGTACAAAGTGCTGCACTATCACTCATACTCAGGTCACAATGTTAATGCACTAATATGCAAAATGTACTGTACAGTGCTAATGAGATATACATACCCTAATTTTATCCTTTAAAACATTTTTTTAAGAATAAAAGTATATTCCAAAAGACCAGCAAAATGAATATATTTATGAATGACAAACAGAATCCCCTTTACTAACCCCTTCATGCTCCATGATAGATACATAAGTCAGGGTCTTTAGAGCTGGCTCAGAAGCAGAGACTGCTCCACACAGGGCAAATGCTGACAGTGGCAATTTAAGAGCTGCGATCTGGCCTGGATGTTATTTTGGCCACTCCTCAGATTAGTTCACCCAGTTCCGTGTGGCATATCCTGACATGCACAATTCGACGATCAACATGTCTGGCAGTCATTTTCAGAATGGTAAAGGACCAGGCTGCCCAATGATTCTTCCATGGACTACAAAACAGAATTATTTAATATCTCGGATCAGTCTCTAAAAAGTATGTGATACCCAAAATTATCTGAGAAGGTTTACGCGTGGAACACTCAACTGTATTAAGTACCTACTTCCCAAGATGCATAAAAGTCTTCAGGACCCAATAAGCCAAACCATTCTATCTGAAAATAGAAGCCAAAAAAGGGGGATACGTGGCACTCCTTGAACTTATGGGTGCTCAGATAGGATTCCACTCCAATTAATGAAAAGTAAGAATCTGGCACTCCCAATTTCAGTGTAGAGATTTCAAAAACAATTTTTTATTATCATGATTCATTAGAGTTAACGTTTCGGCCTCATTCGGCCTTCATCAGAACTGTAAATACTATTGACAAAAAATACATATGAGTATAAATTCCATGTTTCAACATATGTAACAGACAGTTAATACATATATGAATCAAGTTTCAAAGGAAATAATTACAAAGACAATATATAGAAAAAAGAAAACAGAGAAATAATTAATCAAAACTAGTTCTTAGTATAGAGCGTAGGGGCTGCATTCATTGATAGTGATTCACAGGCATAGAATAAAGCAATAAACATTGCAGACAAACTAATAATAATGTATAGGACATTGGTTACCCAGGATCTGCCCAATGGATACAAGGGGAGTCAACCAGTGGCTGCAAGAAACAGAGTAAGATAACAAATTTCATTATACATGTATAAACAATCATATTGTAGTGCTTCTATGCAGCTTCTGGAGCCAGGCATTACTCACCAGGGTTGTATGGAAGAGAAAAAAATATTGATGCTCAGCAAAAGCGCTTAGGGAAAAGCACTACCGTGCTGTGTGTGATGCGCTATATGACCCAGGTGTCGGCTGTGTATATATACTCTCCCCCCACTACCGGGATGCGGCGTTGATCCTGCATCGCGGGGTCACGTGGTGTATTGCAATGCATGTCACCGGAAGTCACGTGGTGTATTGCAATGCGCGTCACCGGAAGTGACGCGTCAAGAGGAAACTGTCGCCTACTTCCCAACATGCATAAAAGTCTTCAGGACCCAATAAGCCAAACCATTCTATCTGAAAATAGAAGCCTTCGCAAACCCATTTCTACATTTTTGGATTATTACTTGAAGCCATGTGTACTGGATTTAACATGTTATATTTGAGATTTCACAGAAGTTTTATAAAGGCTTGATGGTGTGATCATGGAAGTTGACATGCCTTTTATAACACGTGGAATCTCTATACAACAAGCATGGATTTGGTCTAGCTGCAATTAAGCTATATTTATCCAGCTATATTTATTAGGACTACCTTTATACCTTATGGAATTCATATTGACACACAATTATTTTGTTTTCAAATATTTATATTATCTTCAAAAGAGGGAACGAGGAGTGTGGCAATGGGTGCGACTTGCACCCCACTGTACACTAAGCTTTATTTTAGCCATGTGAGAATGTGAAATGGAACAGACAATGGATACTGGAATTGATTGCTCAGTAATATCGTGGATGCAGTTAATTGATGATGATATACTCATTTGGCAGTGGTCTTGTTTTACTCTCCTAACCTAATAATAGTCAATAATAATAATAATAGTCAATTGAATATGAAACTTATCCATCATATCACCCAAAAATTTGTTGACTTTATAGACTTGAAGATCACAACAGATTGGTTCAATGATCATTTTTCCAAACAATTCCAGTGTCAAAGTTTTCCTTCATGCTTTTATTACTACTTGTAAATTCCTTAGAGCTCGATGGATTTTTGATAAAACATTTGAATTTGAAAATCACAAAGAAATAAAACAAAGGGAATACAAATATGACCACATTCGTAATGGTTACATCAGGACCAGACATCCTAATAGACAAGGTCTTATAACCTAGACTAAAAGACAAACATCAAAATTGTGTATATACCACAAGAATAAACCTATTGCAGCCATCATGAGATAATTCCATGGGCTTAAATTACATACTAAAGGATCATATTAGCCATTGTCTGAAGAGCGTGTCAAGAGTGTATTTGTCCAGAGTCAGACTAAACAAGTGATCAGAGTGGCCGGCTGTTTTGACGACTACTGCAGGGCCTACGCTCCAAACTTCGAAGAATGTGTGGATTTGTGGCACGAAGGGGGACAAGTTCAAGTGTACGAAAGTGAATGCTCAATTATTACATTGTATTAGAAATGTGAAGCATTAGCAGTATTAGCATATGAAGTATCTGTGTTAGAAGTTACTGTGATACTGTTGCTGTAGCTTACAATGAGTGGTACTTTAAAGGGAACCTGTAATATAAAAAAAATGGGCTATGGGCTAAATGTGCAGGCAAATAGCATTCTGAACCTGCCCGGTGCCCACACTGGGAGAAATTAACTTTATTCCTCCTGGCAGCATTTCGCTTTCAGTCATAGGGGCAGCGCCGGCAAAATATCAGTCGCTGCTCTGTGTATAGTGAGCAGCGACACTAACTGACAGCTGGCTCAGCATTAGAGCTCTTCATTAGAGGCGGCTGTCAGTCAGTGTCGGGGGTGCGGTTACAGTCACCGCTCACTGTATACTGAGCCGTGATTGATATCGTGCTGGCCCCATTCCTATGACTGAAAGCTTAATGCTGCCAGGAGGATTAAGCTCATTTCCTCCCGGCAGGGGGGCTATCTGTACAGGTGCCTGGCAGATTCAGAATGCTATTACCCTGCAGATTAACCTCAAAACTGCAGGTTAATAGCTTTTTTTTACATGGTAGGTTTCCTTTAAAGAAACACTGCACCTTTCAAAGGGACTTGGAGTATAACTGAATTTGCAACCTGCTTAGGGACCATAATTCTATGTTGCATTGAGTATTATGCAGCCTGCACATTGCACACTTGCATTTAAGAGTAGTCAGGAATCAGGATCCTTAAAAGACCAACAGGACCCATAATGGTGATTGTGACTCACCCCCAGGGCCGTGGGGTACTCGGCAGCCGGGCCTCTGGTTGCTGAGGGGGATATCACGGTGGCTGGCCCAGTCCGTGACCCAGGGCGGTCAGTGAAAAGGGGGGAAACTTGTATAATATGGGGTTTTTGGGATTTTTCGTGACGCCACCTGTGGAGTCTGGTGAGGATCACCAGCGCTGCAACAGTCCTCTGAGGCAGATGATAGGGCAGCTTGAGATGGAACGGCTCCCCACAGGTGGAGCAGGCCTCAGGGCAGAGAAGATGAATTGAGGGACGCTGGGCGTTGTAGTGCAGGGAGGGAAATGGCACCGGCGAAATAAAGGAGCAGAGGCAGTTCAGTGCAGTCATCCGAGATTTACTCACAGTTCTTAGACAGTCCACAGGTGCACTGTACTGGTGCAAGCCTCCCGCGTCGCACTGCGTTCACCGGGCAGGGGTTCAGTCCTTCCTCAGGCAGCTCGGGTGTACCTGGCAGAACCCCACTTTCTTATGTACCTCTCTAGACCGACTTCACACTGGGTCTTACTCCCTCCTGCCCTGCGCTTCCCACTGTGAATCCTGTTCGGGTGCTGCGAGGTCCCCCCTGTCCGTCGGAGTTGCACAGACATGATTGACCTTACTTGGATTGAAGTGGGAGTTTGGCTCCTGGCTATAGAAGTTAGAAGCCTCCGGTTTTTCCAGCCGAGGCTTGAAGCTGCACGACTGGGCCAGGGGCCGTTCCCCTTCTTGCGGCCTAGATCCTCCTGACACTTGGCAGGTTCGGGGTGTACGGGTGCCGCCTGCACTCGCCGTACTCCCTAGGATCCCTTCTTTAGAACGGAGCTTACTCCCTGCTCCCCTCCTGTGCCTCAGTCCTGGGCCCTTGTAGTGGAGCAGAGCTCCTACAGAGTCTCTGCTCCCAGACTGTTCCTCTGAACTGTCCCTACACCAACTCCTCAACTGTTAAGATGTCTACCTTTTCATATATCTACTGTATGAGTGCTCCCATGAACTACTTCCTCCACCCACACCCACTACTGGTTCCCCCTACCTTTGGGTTCCCCCCACCCCAGCCAGGGTCAGGGCTCAGCAGAAAACTACATTGCGTCTTGCCCCTCCTGCTGGCCTGGGGTAGTGTAGTGTTGGATGTAGGTGTTGGGGTTCCGTGCAGCACTCCCTCCTTACCTGAGAGAAAGGGAGACACCACACCTCTGGGTGAGGTGCAGTACCTCTGTGGCGACAGAACCCCCAGGGGCGCCACAATTGTTTAAAATAATGTGTACAGTCTTCAGAATGTGGTAGAGAGTAGACTCTTTGAGATCCATAGTGGCACAGTAGGACAGGCTGTGAGCCGAAAGTTACTTTGGCACAATCTGATCAGGTGGAGCCTCTAATGTAGACTAAAATCTCTGAGGGTCATGCCATTGATTAATAAACTTTGCCTGTTCAGCTGCAACTGCAATGTCTGTGTTTTTGGGGAAGATGAGCCTACGTATATGTTTCTAATGAATTCCCTCCAGTGTCTTAAAATGTGTAATTTATATCATCATCTGTAATTAATGCTTTAAAGACAATGTGCATTCTTTGCACATTTTCACATTTTGCAAGCTTGTTATTATGTCAATAGAATGTAGAAGTGTGTATTTTTCTTCAGATTCCTTGCAGTGTTGCCCTTATTCTTTTTTAATGGCTCCTAATCTATAGCATGCATCAAAGGTGAAGGTTGGATCACCTGGAAGAAGTATGACTTTTAAGGAAGCTTGACGGCAAGGAGCACCTGTATCTACAGGTATAAGCAAAGCATCTGTCCATGTGAAGGATGATGAAAAAGAGTAAAGAAGCAACATAGAGTAGGCATAAAGGAGACCTTTAATTCACAGGATCAGGAGTTGAGCAAGCTCCAGGATGGTGTGATAGTATATATATATATCCTGACTGTTGACTATTTTAATATGTATACACAGTGAATAAGATTATATCACTTTGTATTAAATGCTATCAGATTGGCCAGCATGTTGTCAAATCTGAGCACATCAATCTAACATTTCAAGGGACATGGTAGTTCAAGTACAACAATTACAAGATGAAGTGATTATGCATTTGTCTGAGTAAAGTGCCATAATCTGTGGGGGAAAATATCAGCATTAGTATTCAATTCTTCCTCAAGAGACATGAAGCATCGCATTGCTCCTACAGAAATTTGTAGACTATCTATAGTGGCATGTAAAAGTTTGGCCACCCCTGGTCAAAATTACTGTTATTGGGAACAGTTAAGCAAGTTGAAGATGAAATGATCTCTAAAAGGCATAAAGTTAAAGATGACACATTTCCTTTGTATTTTAGGCAAAAAAAAAATATTGTCATTTTTTTAATTTTAAAAATTACAAAAAGGGAAATGGCCCGATGCAAAAGTTTGGGAACTCTTGGAGATTTGTGTGCTCATATACCTTTGACCAAGGTTTCAGACCTTTATTAGCCTGTTAGGGTTATGGCTTGTTCACTATTATCATTAGGAAAGGCCAGGTGATGCAAATTTCCCAGATTTATAAAAACCCAGCCTCCTCTAACTTTGTGCCAAAAAACAGCAGCCATAGGTTCTTCTAAGCAGCTGCCTAGAACTCTGGAAATGAAAATTGTGGGTCCCCACAAACCAGGAGAAAGCTATAAGAAGAAGACGTTTTCAAGTTGCCCTTTCCTCAGTTTGAAATGTAATTAAGAAATGGCAGTTAACAGGAACAGTGGAGGTCAAGATACGGTCTGGAAGTGTTATGCGCTACGCAGAGAGACCCAGCAAGACTGGCACCAAACCAGCAAAGGCACAGCACAGATGCACTTGGTGGAAGCTGCCCAGCTAGGCAAGCCCTTCAGGGCTGGGAATACACTTCACCCAGCTACCAGTAAATAGAAGGGGTACTTTGGCAGAGCCCTTCTCAGGCCCACTGTAGTCTGACAACTGACGTCTGGTGACGTGGCCAATGCCTAGTCAACAACCATGTGAGTACCTCTGCAAGAACCCCAGGAAGAGAAAATGAGAAAACCCCTGAAAAGAGAGCAACACACTGCTGGCACCACTCACCTCCACAGCACATAGGAACAACCTGAGCACATGACTGAGCAGGGAGCAGGGTTAAATAACCCGCCTAATGATCAGGTGTTGAATACCTCCCAATCATCCCCAGACAGCCACTCCCTGCTAGCTAGCACAGCAGAATGGACATAATCTCACCATTGTCTAGTGTCAAACACAGCAGCGTTCTGCATTGCCTGGCAACCGAGGAAATCAGTGAGAGACACGGCGTCCCATGTCCTCACACATCCTACAACACCAGAACGCGATGCTTCATAAGATTTCCTGCAAGCGTAGTAGATCTGCCTGCAGGGTCAGGACAATGGCGGTGCCTGCGACCAGAATAGCGTAGCTCCGGACCAGATCCATTCCCAGGTGGGAACTCAGAACCACACTTCCTAACTGAAAGACCAAACAAAATTTCAGTGAGCGCTGCTCGTAGGATTGCTAGAGAAGCAAATCAAAACCCCTCTTGACTGCAAAAGACCTTCAGAAATATTTAGCAGACTCTGGAGTTGTGGTACATTGCTCTACTGTTCGGAGACACCTTCAAAAATATTGTCTTCATGGAAGAGTCATCAGAAGAAAACCTCTCCTGCGTCCTCACCATAAAATTCAGCATCAAAAGTATGCAAAAGAACATCTAAACAAGCCTGATCCATTTTGGAAACAAGTCCTGTGGACTGATGAGGTTAAAATAGAACTCTTTGGCCAAAATGATCAAAGGGCACAGAATTTCAGGAAAAGAACATCTAACCAGCCATTAAGCATGGAGGTGGATCAATCATGCTTTGGTGTTGTGTTGCAGCCAATGCCATGGGGAACATTTTATGGGTAGGAGGAAGAATGGATTCAATGAAATTGAAATCCACAATAGATGACCTCAAAAGAGGCAAGCTGAAGGTTTTACAATGGCCCTCACAGGCCCCTGATCTGAACATCATTGAAGATCTGTGGCTAGACCTCAAAATAGCAGTGTATGCAAGACAACCCAGGAATCTCACAGAACTGGAAGAATTTTCCAAGGGAGGATGGATGAAAATCCCTCATATAAGAATTGAAAGACTCTTGTCAACCAACAAAAAGTGTTTACAAGCTGTAATACTGTCCAAAGGGGGGCTACTAGGTACTAACCATTCAAGGTGCCCAAACGTTTGCATATGGAAAAATGCAAGCGCACAATAGGATCTTATCCAATTAATAAATGTTACAGAAGTGAAGTATTAAAAATTGCTCACCTAGTAGGGTTGTATGGGACACAACACCTATAAAGCCTGGACTCCAAATGCTGCAGGTTCCTATGAATATGTCAGAGATAGATGCTGGGAAAGAAAGTTGTTTCTGAGCTCTCTGGAGTAACGACAAACCATTAGTATGGATAAAAATGTAGATTTATTGTCTATGCGTTTCAGAGTCCACCGACTCCTTCCTCTGGACAACCATATATAACCTTTATGTATTGGTTTGTTGTGGCTCCAGAGAGCGCAGAAACAACTTCCTTTCCCAGCATCTATCTCAAACTTGTGCATAGCCCCATTTTCCTTTTTGTAATTTTTAAAATCTAAATAATGAATATATATACAGTACAGACCAAAAGTTTGGACACACCTTCTCATTTGAACCATGAAGAAATACAGCAAAATAAGACTTTGCCAGCAATGAATAACCTTGTAAGCCCTCAGAATCCTCCTGGATGGAGAAAGAAGAATGTTGTGAAGAAAAAACGGAGAGTGGTGGTCATGGGGGATTCCCTGTTAAGAGGAACAGAGGCCGCTATCTGCAGACCAGACATAACCTCAAGAGAAATGTGCTGTCTTCCAGGAGCAAAAATTAAAGATGTGTCTGACAGGATATCAAGACTCTTCAGACCTACAGATCACTACCCATTCCTGCTAATACATGTGGGGACAAATGACACCGCAAGAAAGGACCTGGAAACCATCTGCAGTGACTTTGAAGACTTAGGCAAGAAAGTGAAAGAATTGGGAGCGCAGGTGGTCTTCTCATCCATCCTCCCAGTGGATGGCCATGGAACAATGAGGTGGAATAAGATTCTACAGGTGAACAACTGGCTACGTCGATGGTGCCGTCAACAAGGATTTGGATTTCTGGATCACGGAATGAATTACCTATACGATGGACTACTTGCTAGAGATGGGGTGCACCTTACGAAGACTGGAAAACATGTATTTGGAAGTTGCCTTGCTACACTCATCAGAAGAGCTTTAAACTAGAACAATGTGGGAAGGGAAGCAAAAGGCCAGAAAAAGCCATACAGCTGACAAATACTATTGAGATCTCTGCTACTGGAAGTGGAAAGGAAGAACAAAGACAAAACAATTTAAATAATAAAAATATGGGAGGAAGAGAAACCAATCACAAACTAAAATGTTTTTATACAAATGCACAAAGCATGGGCAACAAACAAGGAGAATTGGAACTACTAATGCAGGAAAAGGAATATGATGTCATTGGAATCACTGAAACTTGGTGGGACGATACACATGATTGGAATAAAAGGCTAAAAGGATACAACTTATTTGCAAGAAACAGACTTGATAAACGAGGAGGAGGTGTTGCATTGTATGTTAGAAAAGTGTATATCTGCACAGAGATTGAAGCTTCAGAGACTGGGAGTTCTGTGGAAACTGTTTGGGTAAGAATACAAGGAGAGAACAACGGAAAGGACACCATTGTAGGCATTTACTACAGGCCACATGGGCAAGCTGAAGATATGGATGAACTCTTTATGTATCAAATGACCAAGTTCTCCAAAAAATATGACGTAGTGGTCATGGGAGATTTCAACTATCCAGACATTTGTTGGGAATTTCTCTCAAGTAAAACTAACAGGTCAAGCAAATTCTTATCCTCTCTTGCTGACAACTTTATCTTCCAAAAGGTAGGGGAGAAAACAAGGGGATCTGCTACTTTGGATCTAATCCTTATAAACAGGGAGGAAATGGTTGAGGAGGTAAAGGTGGCTGGGACCCTAGGAGGCAGCGATCATGCTATTATAGAATTTTGGATAACTAGAGGAGGAAGACATGTGAAGACTCAAACTTCAAGGTTAGATTTTAGAAAGGCAGATTTTAAGAGACTCAGAAAGAGAATAGGAGGGATCCAATGGCTGGATGTCCTTAAGGACAAAAATGTCCAGGAAGGATGGGAAATTTTTAAAAATGAGATTCTCAAAGCACAATCGTTAACAATCCCGAAAAGTAGGAAGAATGGGAAGCATTTAAGGAAACCAGGATGGATGAACACAGAACTTAAACACATGCTAAAAAGAAAGAAAGAAATGTTTATTAAATGGAAAGAGGGAGGCATATCTAAAGAAGATTATAATGCAGTCTGCAGATCCTGCAGGGCACGTATCAGGTTAGCTAAAGCTGACAATGAATTAAGGCTTGCAAGAGATGTCAAAAGCAATAAAAAAGGATTTTGGGGGTATGTCAAAAGTAAAAGAAAAGTCAAAGATGCTATAGGATTTTTACAGGATGAAAATGGAGAAATGGTAAGAGAGGATGTTGAGAAGGCCGAACTTTTTAATTCCTATTTTGCATCTGTTTTCTCTCAGAAAGAAAATGTAACATCAACTGATCTTCACTGTCCTTTTAAAGGAATAGAGGAATCCAAGTTATCTGTAAACAGAAAGATTGTGAGGGAATATTTAGCTAACATAAATGAGTTCAAGTCTCCAGGTCCAGATGAATTACACCCCAGAGTACTGAAGGAGATCGTAGAAGAAATTTTAGAACCACTCTCCATAATCTTTGAAAATTCTTGGAGAACAGGAGAAGTCCCAGAAGACTGGAGAAGAGCAAATGTTGTTCCTATCTTCAAAAAGGGGAAGAAGGTGGACCCAGGGAACTATAGGCCGGTGAGTCTGACTTCTATACCAGGAAAGATCTTTGAACAAATTATTAAACAACATGTATGTAAGTACATGGATAAGAATGAAGTGATTAACCAGAGTCAGCATGGGTTTGTAACTAACAAGTCATGTCAGACTAACTTAATTTCCTTCTATGACAGAATCACTGACTGGGTGGATCAGGGAAATGCTGTAGATATAGTATATCTTGACTTCAGCAAAGCATTTGACAAAGTATCTCACACCATCCTTATTGAAAAAATGACCAAGTATGCAATGGACCAGGCAACTGTTAGGTGGATTCATAACTGGCTTAGTGATCGGACTCAAAGGGTGGTTGTAAATGGCTTCACATCCAGCTGGATGAATGTCTCAAGTGGGGTACCACAGGGCTCCGTCCTGGGACCTGTATTGTTCAACATCTTTATCAATGATTTAGATGAAGGAATTGAGGGTAAACTGATTAAATTTGCTGATGACACAAAGCTAGGAGGGATAGCTAATACTAGAGAAGAGAGAGAGAGGATTCAAAAAGACCTAAATAAACTGGAGCAGTGGGCAGCAACCAACAGAATGGTTTTTAACAGGGAAAAATGCAAAGTACTACATCTGGGCAATAAAAATGAAAAAAGCATATACAGAATGGGAGGAATAGAGCTAAGCAACAGTACATGTGAAAAAGACTTAGGTATACTAATAGATCATAGACTGAACATGAGTCAACAGTGTGATGCAGCAGCAAAAAAGGCAAATACAATTCTGGGATGTATTAACAGAAGCATACAGTCTAGATCACGTGAAGTCATTATCGGTCTTTACTCCTCTTTGGTCAGACCTCATCTGGAATACTGTGTACAGTTTTGGGCACCACATTTTAAAAAAGACATAGACAAACTGGAGCAAGTTCAGAGAAGAGCGACCAGAATGGTGACTGGTCTGCAAACCATGTCCTATGAGAAACGGTTGCAGGATTTGGGAATGTTTAGCTTGCAAAAAAGAAGACTGAGAGGAGACTTAATAGCTGTCTACAAATATATCAAGGGCTGTCACATTGTAGAAGGATCATCTTTATTCTCATTTGCACAAGGAAAGACTAGAAGCAATGGGATGAAACTAAATGGGAGGAGACACAGATTAGATATTAGAAAAAACTTTTTGACAGTTAGGGTGATTAATGAGTGGAACAGGCTGCCACGAGAGGTGGTGAGTTCCCCTTCAATGGACGTCTTCAAACAGAGGCTGGACAGACATCTGTCTGAGATGATCTAGTGAATCCTGCTTTGAGCAGGGGGTTGGACCAGATGACCCAGGAGGTCCCTTCCAACTCTACCATTCTATGATTCTATGATTCTATGATTTAAAGATTTTTCTGTATTTTCTTGACTATGAAAATTGTACATTCACACTGAAGACATCAAAACTATGAATTAACACATGTGGAATTATATACTTAACAAAAAAGTGTGAAACAACTGAAAATATGTCTTATATTCTAGGTTCTTCAAAGTAGCCACCTTTGCTTTGATGACTGCTTTGCACACTCTTGGCATTCTCTTGATGAGCTTCAAGAGGTAGTCACTGGAAATGATCTTCCAACAATCTTGAAGGAGTTCCCAGAGATGTTTAGCACTTGTTGGCCCTTTTGCCTTCACTCTGCGGTCCAGCTCACCCCAAACCATCTCGATTGGGTTCAGGTCTGGTGACTGTGGAGGCCAGGTCATCTGGTGTAGCACCCCATCACTCTCCCTCTTGGTCAAATAGCCCTTACACAGCCTGGAGGTGTGTTTGGGGTCATTGTCCTGTTGAAAAATAAATGATGGTCCAACTAAACGCAAACTGGATGGAATAGCATGCTGTGGTAGACATGCTGGTTCAGTATGCCTTCAATTTTGAGTAAATCACCAACAGTGTCACCAGCAAAGCACCCCCACACCATCACACCTCCTCCTCCATGCTTCACGGTGGGAACCAGGCATGTAGAGTCCATCCGTTCACCTTTTCTGTGTCGCACAAAGACACGGTGGTTGGAACCAAAGATCTCAAATTTGGACTCATCAGACCAAAGCACAGATTTCCACTGGTCTAATGTCCATTCCTTGTGTTCTTTAGCCCAAACAAGTCTCTTCTGCTTGTTGCCTGTCCTTAGCAGTGGTTTCCTAGCAGCTATTTTACCATGAAGGCCTGCTGCACAAAGTCTCCTCTTAACAGTTGTTGAAGAGATGTGTCTGCTGCTAGAACTCTGTGTGGCATTGACCTGGTCTCTAATCTGAGCTGCTGTTAACCTGTGATTTCTGAGGCTGGTGACTTGGATAAACTTATCCTCAGAAGCAGAGGTGACTCTTGGTCTTCCTTTCCTGGGGCGGTCATTATGTGAGCCAGTTTCTTTGTAGCGCTTGATGGTTTTTGCAACTGTACTTGGGGACATTTTCAAAGTTTTCCCAATTTTTCGGACTGACTGACCTTCATTTCTTAAAGTAATGATGGCCACTCGTTTTTCTTTACTTAGCTGCTTTTTTCTTTCTTGCCATAATACATATTCTAACAGTCTATTCAGTAGGACTATCAGCTGTGTATCCATCAGACTTCTGCACAACACAACTGATGGTCCCAACCCCATTTATAAGGCAAGAAATCCCACTTATTAAACCTGACAGGGCACACCTGTGAAGTGAAAACTATTTCCAGTGACTACCTCTTGAAGCTCATCAAGAGAATGTCAAGAGTGTGCAAAGCAGTCATCAAAGCAAAAGGTGGCTACTTTGAAGAACCTAGAATATAAGACATATTTTCAGTTGTTTCACACTTTTTTGTTAAGTATATAATTCCACATGTGTTATTTCATAGTTTTGATGCCTTCAGTGTGAATGTATAATTTTCATAGTCATGAAAATACAGAAAAATCTTTAAATGAGAAGGTGTGTCCAAACTTTTGGTCTGTACTGTATATAAACACAAGACAACTGGAGCAGTTTGCTCATGAGGAGTGGGCCAGAATACCTGTTGAGAGGTGCAGAAGTCTCATTGACAGTTACAGGAATCGTTTGATTACAGTGATTGCCTCAAAAGGTTGTTCAACAAAATATTAAGTTAAGTGTGCCATCATTTCTGTCCAGGCCTATTTCATGAGTTTAACTTGTTTAAAAATTCTGTGAAAGCAGGGTTGAAAAGCAATGTTTGACTTTCATTTGTTCATTTTCATAGATTTTTAATTTATTATTACTTCTGTCAGATTCAAGTTATTTCTGTGACCATTGTGGGTTTTTCTTTCATTAAACGAGGGGCACCAACAAGTTTGACCACGTGTGTATATATATTTATTATATTTCATTTTTTTGCTTAAAATACAAATGTGTCAACTTTAACTTCAGGCCTATTAGAGATCATTCCATTTTTAACTTGCTTAAATGTTCACAATAACAGTAATTTTGACCAAGGGTGCTCAAACTTTTACATGCCACTGTAAGTAAAGCTCACTATTCATAATAATCAAGTGTTCTGTGATGCCAGGTATGGGAAAGACTTAGTGCAACACAGAGGGAAAAGGGAAAGCGAGCCCAGAAACTAGGGAAAGGGGGAAGTGGAGACCTCCTAGTCTGGTCTAGCGTCACCCTGTCTCAACTACCATCCCTATATTGCCTCTTCAGCAATCGCCACACTCGTGCCTTGCCCTACTTTCCCTGGCGTATGGTTACGGCTAGGGATGGGAGGAGATGAGCACCAGTCAACCTCCACTAGACACTATAAACAACAAGGGTAGACAAAACAGAAGGAAATAGCTTAGTTTTAGATGACTCCAAGTATGCACACGGCCTCAAGCTCCAGAGAGGATGAAGTACTGCTCCTGCTCAGCCTCACAAGTAGAAATGAATATAGCCGGCAACTCCCTCTCAGACACACCAGGTATTTATACACCGGGCCAGAGAACTAATTAGCCAGAGGGAGGTGGCCGCTAGGTCCTAAAGACAGCCTCTCATCTAAGAAGCTGTCTGCAATGACAAACGTAGAGTTCTCCTGCAACCAACTGCAGGGCGACTGTCAGTCACTTTTGACATACCCGTGACATCTTCTTGCTTGACGTGGCTTTAGACCTGCTTAGGCACAGGAGCCTGTTTGCAATAGCTACCTTTGCACCCCCTATAGTTACACCTAAGCTAGTACCAAAGGAAAATGACTCCTTGAAAGAAAGACCAAGAAGATGAAAGCATAACAGTTATTTTTGCCCTGTACCACAGTTTACTTATGTAACATAAATTTCCTATCTTCAGAGTCACCTTACAGGGACGGCTGGGATACATTATTTTAAATGATTAAGTTCAGGAAATACAGTAGACTTGGATATTTCACATGGCTTAAAACATAAGTAAACAATATATATTAACACAAATATCTTTCTTACTCGCTCTCATGTTGATTCTTTTAATTTGCAAAAGAAAATCAAAAAGATTTTCATAACGTTCAAAGAAAATGGCATAAACTGGAATTAACTGCTACAAAGAAGCATGCCTCGCCATCCTACAACGAGGGGACTATTACCAGAAGCTGTAAGTGAATGTTCTTTTAATTAACTACATTTATCTTTAGGCACTGTTTTGACAGAAATTGTAACATAAACATACTTAAGAAATACAAAGGATAAAATCAAAGTATTGATGTCTATATTATGCTTAACAGACGTACAGTGAGAAATGCTGAATTCGGCTGCATTCAAAAATTACAGTCATGAAATGATGTCACTAAAATCTGATTCCCAAGCATAGCAGAACAATGACATATTCCGACTTCAAGTAATTGCTCGACAATGTCTATATTTCACAGTAAAATTAAAGAGTCGACAAGTAAAAAAAAAAAATCTCGAAGTTGGTTCTGAATTGTGTGTACCAGTACATGCTAGAATTCCTCCTGAAAAAAAACAATTACAGAGCAACTTTTCTATGATCTATGCCGTACCCATGAGCATGTGTAAATAAGTTGACAATTGGTCGTTGCAATAGCTGTCACTACACAGTCTGACCTGATAAAAGTGCTGACCATATCAAAGTTCATAGTGACACACCTCATGAAGAAGAGGAATGGTGACAACCAGCTGTTAGTTTTGGCTTTGATTACATTGTGCTTGCAGCTTCTCTTCTGGGGATATACAGCGAGAGGACTCCCGACATTTACCTCCAACAGACTACTGCAGTGCAGGCTCGGACTGTCCCACAGGGGAAAAGGAGAATTTTACGGTGGGCTCCTGTGAAGGGTGCTAATGAGTAGTGCTTTTACAATTGATTCACAATTTGCAGGAGAAGATATTATCTACGTATTCAATAAACAAGCTGGCCAAGTTAATATTACACAGAAGCAAAAGTAAATTTGTCTACTAGGGTCAGGTTATTTTTGCATGTGGCTGAATAGTGGGCCCCAAGAATCAATGTTACTGGTGGGCTTTTGCCAACCCAGTTCCACACTGCTGTATCCCATTTGAGGCAGACAGTGAGATACATTATATATACTGTCAAGGTAAAATATATATTATAGAAAATCAATTAGTGTCTTTTAATAGATTACCTAATCAGTGTGAATCAATATAGCGATGATGGAATAATCTATGTGTATGTATGTATGCAAATGTATATATGCACATGGATTATGTTAATAGTTAATGAATATATAACTAACAGCTTCTGTTCTAATTTGTAGACACAAACAACTAAATGATTTCCTGGGAATGACGTATGCATGTGCACGGCTGATAACAGAGAGATTCATGTCGAGTTGGCAAAGATGGCGCTGAGGGGCGAACTCACCCCCTCCATCGGAATTCCTAAGGCGTTTTTCAAACCAAGAGATACATAGATGGACAAATTACAGCATGCCAAGTTATCAGAAAAGAGCAATAAATTTTACTAATCCCACCTAGAAGGAGAATGCTATTTAACCCCATGTCTACGTAATAAAGTATGCCATTTTGCGTGGTTCAGTTTCTGAGTGAAGTTTTTCAACCAGATTAGCAGATTTGGTTAATTAGCTTCTCTGTATGCACTCAGACATCTTTAATTTTGGAGGAGAGCAGTTACCTAGTGTATCTTAAATTGGTGCAACCTTCACAAATGGTGCCGTGACTCGGACCACACTCGAGTGGAACTCTAGGTCTTGGGGTGCCCATCACCAGACCCCCTACGGACGAGCCGGGACTGCTGAAAGCGAGAGCCTGATCAACTCTCATCACTGAATACGATAAGTCTGCAGATTTAATGAATCCGTAGTGCTTACTCGTATTTTGAGTGGTCTCTGGTGAGTTTGTGGGGTCTAGATTAGCCCTTAGGGACAGCCCGTGCGACTGGGCGGGTCCCCGCTGTGTGATTCCAAGAACCCTGGTGTAGTCGCTCCTGGCTAACTGCTGCTCTGTGTATGAATCTCCCTTAACTTCTGACAAAGATTCTTAGGAGACTGAACATTATTAGCGTCAGTCGCTGCAGGTGATCGAAGATTGGGTAGGACACGCACGCAGATATACATATATCGAGTGTCCGGAGAGTTGCGGACGAGAGCTTTCCTCAATTCACCTAGAGCCGTACGTGACTCTCCCGACGGGAGGGGTGAAGTCAGTGGAACAGCAGCTGAGGCCGGCCGGACTCGTACTGTGCACAAATCAAGGATCTTTGACAGTCGAAAGGCAGTAGTGATTAATTAATGTTTCCGTGGAGCAGAAAGAAAGTGTCTCCCCTTCAGGAGGGAGAGGATGTGATGACTATCATGGTCGGTCGAGAGGGGAAAAGATCATTTAATAATGCACCGAAAGTGTTTAAGTTTAGAAAAGTTTAGGAAAGTTGCACATGAGATTTGTGATGAAGAATATGTTGAAATAGAAGAGAAGTAAGGAAATATGTAGAGAAAACCAAAAGAGTAATGTCATTGTGTGGGTTGTACCCAGGGGGGGGTAGATTACAGTACGAGATGTTGAATGCAGCAAGGAAGATAATGGTTTGTTGGAAAGTGAATACATGTGGAAAAAAGTTTGTCAAAAGAAGGGAAAAAATATGTGCATAAACTTAAACAGTTAACTAAAATATGCGAGCTACCAGATAAGGGCTGGTTACAGCTGCTAGAATAGCAAACAGCCTTGGCTTGATACAGAACAGCAGAGAATTTGTCAAAAAAGGGGTGGGTGGAGGAAGAAAATACAGACAATAAGGGAAAGACGCCATGTTATGTGTATTACAAAGATACTGCTCTCCATACACCGCCTGATAATGGCGGACGGGGGGATGGACTTGTACAAATTCAAGTCAGCAGATTATTGTGTTGCATGTCACGTGCGCCGTCCAGGAGGCCCACCCTTTGCTACTACCCAAGCCACTCCTAGTGCCCCATCCTCATCTGTTATACCTATGTCCGCCCAAAGTTCCAACCCTTCCTGCAGCGGCCATGTTGCTAGACCCATTGCAGCACCTCCGGCCCCTGACCAGATGTCCATTTGGTGGCGGCCATCTTGGCGCACCCTTCCTGTAGTGTGCTTCCTTCTGGTGGCGGCCATCTTGGCACACCCGGAATACAGGCAGCAATACACACTACACCCGGAATGTGAATGATGAAGATCCTCATGACCAGTGTGTGACACAACTTAGAGCTACAATCAACAATATTCTGAACTATGTTGGAACAAGGAACCTTACTTCTATTGCTCTTCCTGCTATAAGTTCTGGAATGAATGGATTTCCTATGCAAGCCTGTGCCCAAGCAATAGTCCAAGCTATAGGAGTATAGAAGATTAACTATGTTGGAGGAGATAAGACTAATCAGCAATGACTATCATAAATTTCAAATTCTCACCCGAGCTGTGGAAAGTGCCGCAGCTAGATCAGACTCACTCAGCCGCCAGATGACCTCACAAGATAACCTGAATGAACTATTTCCTAGACAAACAAGCCCACCTCCTGCTATAAGAAAGGAGCATTAATTCCCTGTGTTTCTCCTGCTAATACTCCATTGTTTCCAGTGAAGAAGAAAACTGCAAGAGGAGAACCGGATACATTTAGAATGGTACAAGATCTGAGAGCTGTGAATGCAGTCACAATCCTGGAGACCCCAGTGGTGCCAAATCCACATACACTACTCAGTGAAATTCCCCCTGAGGCAACGCATTTTACAGTAATCGACTGGGCAAATGCCTTCTTCAGTGTGCCTCCGCATCCAGACTGTCAGTATCTTTTTGCTTTTACACACAGAGGAGTACAGTACACCAGGACCGTTATGACTCAAGGAGCTCAGAACTCTCCTCATCACTTCACACTGGCCTTAACTACATGTCTCCAACCCTGGAAGAGTGAGAACCCTGAAGTCACATTGATACAATGTGTCGATGATCTACTCCTCTGTTGTCCAGACGACCAAACTTGCCACAGGTTCAGCTATTCTTTGCTCCAATTTCAAGGCCACCATCGGATGAAAACTTACTCTGCGAAAGCTACAATGGTGTTGTACCAAAGTTGTGTTTTTGGGTCATTGCATATCCCAAGGTACCAAGCATCTCACTGAAGAGCGGAAAACTGCCATCCGTGAACCCCCTTTCCCGAGAACTGTCAAACAACTCCAAGCTTTCCTAGGAATGGTCACATACAGTAGGCAGTGGATCCCTAATGCGTCAGCTCTCATGCAACCTCTATATGATCGGGTCCACTCTAATGAGCTTGACCTGCATTTTGACCAAGAAGTTGAAGATGCAATAGACCAGTTGAAAGAGCTCATCATTTCAGCCCCTGTATTGGGGATTCCCAACTATGAATTTCCATTCTTTCTATTTGTCTCTGAAGCGTGTGGCCATGCCTCAGGAGTTCTTGCACAAAAACTTGGAGGCCGCATGAGACCCATCGGATATTATTCCAGTGAATTGGATCCAGTGGCGCAAACGGCTCAAAACTTGTCTCAAAGCAGTGCTGGTGGCTACAGAACTCCTCCACAGAACAGTAGATGTTGTACTTGGCCATCCTACAACTATACTGGCCCCTCATGATTTCAAAGCTATCCTTGCACAAACCCAGCACAACCATCTATCTATGCAACGTCGTGTCAAAATCCAATGTGAGATCCTTTTACCACAAAATATAGCTCTTCAGCGATGTACTGTCTTGAACCCCTCCACTCTGCTTCCTCTGCAAGGGGGGACTGCCTTGGAGACTTAGGGGGGTCCTCAAAAGACCATGAATACCCTGATTCGAGTGACCATGATTGCTTTGAGGTCATGAAGGCAGAAACCTCTCACCTACCTACTGTCTCTGAGCAACCACTGCCTGAAAGCGGATCTGATACTGTATACTGACAGGTCCAGATACGCAGATGAATATGGAACTTACCATACCGGATATGCGGTGGTGTCCCCACCAACGGTTGTTTCTGCTGGACCACTGCCATCTTATATGTCAGCTCAAGAGGCCGAATTGTAGGCTCTGACCGAAGCCTGCAAGTGCGCACAGAGTCGAGTGGCCAATATTTACATGGACTCGAGGTACGGATTCGGGATTGCCCACGACTTTGGCCTGATATGGGCCCTGAGGGGCTACAAGACAGTCAGTGGAGCTCCAATCCGGAATGCAGCAGCAGTGAGAAGTCTGCTAGAAGCTCTGAAGTTACCTAGGCAAGTGGCTGTGATCAAAATTAAGGCTCATGGGAAGCTGAATTCAGAGGAAGCCAAGGGCTGACATTACAGCAAACGCAGCAGCTATGGAACCAATATTTCCAGAGGAAGCAGAGGTGTCGGAGGGTACGGAGGTGTTTGTGCTCACCAGAAGTCAGAGACAACGAGGAGATGAGGACGAAACGGGAATGAGAAATTTGGGGTTGGAAGATGAAGAGGAGCAAAGACTGGAAGAGAATCCAACACACAGGACTTAAGTGGACTGGCAGAATGCGGTAACGGCTGAAGGAAAACAAAGATTGAAAACAAGAAGTGATTGAAAGTGATCAAGGACCCGCCTTCACTGCAGAAGTTACCAAATCAATCTGGGAGATGATTGGGGCAGATGTGGGCTTGCATACTCCTTATCATCCTCAAAGTAATGGCAAAGTTGAAAGGATGAATGGCACTTTAACCCCTTTACGACATAGGGCGTATTAGTACGTATCTGTGCCCTGGGACTTATGGACCAGATACGTATTTATATGCCCTGGCGATTTCGCCCGCACACAGGCTGTGCGGGCGCGATCGCCGCTGGATGTCAGCTGATTGTCACAGCTGACATCCGGTGCTATGTGCAGGGAGCGGTCCCGCACCACTCCCGGCACATTAACCCCCGCAATGCTGCGATCGAAGTCAATCGCAGCATTGCGGTGGCTAAGGGGATGTGATCAGAATACTCACCTCCTCTTCAGGTCTCCAACGATGTCTGCCGTGGCTTCCAGGATGTTGTCATGACGACCCGATGTTGTCATGACAACATCCGGGTCACCAGACAGCTGGAAGATTTTTTGGACATGCGCAGTGCATCTCCAAACTATCTTCTCCCTGTCCAGCACTGACAGCCTGCATGGCACAGGGATGGTGCTCCATTCCTGTGCCATGCAGGCGATCAGAGAAAAAAAAGTGAAAGTCCCATAGTGGGACAAAGTAAAAAGTAAAAAAACTGTAATAAAGTGAAAAAAAATAAAAAAAAAATGTAAAAATATAAAAAAAAAATAAAAAAAATAATCCACCAAAAATAAAAATATAATGTACCCATCAATAAATATTATTATAAAAAAAAACAAAAAAAACAATAAAAGTACACATATTTGGTATCGCCGCGTCCGGAATGACCTGACCTATAAAACTGTTCCACTAGTTAACCCCTTCAGTGAACACGGTAAAAAATAAAAATAAAAAACGAAGCAAAAAACAATGTTTTATCACCATACCGACAAACAAAAAATGGAATAACTCGTGATCAAAAAGACGAATATAAATAAATATGGTACCGCTGAAAATGTCATCTCGTCCCGCAAAAAACAAGCTGCCATACAGCTCCATCAGCCGAAAAATAAAAAAGTTATAGCTCTCAGAATAAAGCGATGCTAAAAAAAAATTTTTTCTATAAAATTGATTTTATTATGTAAAAGTGCAAAACATAGAAAAACGATATAAATGTGGTACCGCTGTAAATGTACTGACCCGAAGAATAAAGCTGCCTTATCAATTTTACCACACGCAGAACAGAATAAAAAAAAAAAAAAAACAATTCCTGAATTGTTGGTTTTTGTTATTCTGCCTCCCAAAAATCGGAATAGAAAGCGATCAAAAAATGTCACATGCCTGAAAATGGCACAAATAACAACGTCAACTCATCCCGCAAAAAACAAGCCATCACATGACTGGAAAAATTATAGCTCTCAAAATATGGCGATGCAAAAACTAGATTTTACAAAAAATGCGTTTTTTAGTGTGTGACAGCTGTCAATCATAAAAACCCAATATGATTCTGGTATCGCTGTATTCGCACCGACCCGAAGAATAAGGTCGTCTAATCACTTACACTGTGTTCCAAATTATTATACAAATAATATTTTCTCAGATTTTCCCAAATTACCTATATGAATTGCAGTCATTGTAATTTTCCAGTCAAATAACTATTAGAGTACAATTGAAAGTTTTTTGTACAAACTGCCTATGATAACAGTATATTTTTAAAAAAATAAACTCAAACTGCGCTCCAAATGCATGTTCCAAATTATTATGCACAGCAGAGTTTTCAACCTTTTCATTTTAATAAAGAACAAAAAAATGGTCATTTTTGAAATTATAAGCATTAGCAGGTTATTACAAACTGAAATCAAACAGTTTTCAACTCAAAACTTTATTCTAGGTGATGTTACATTTGCACATAGGACCCCTTGTTCGAAAGGAGCTTCTGAACTCTCTCGTCCATTGAATTTGTCAGGTTTTGGATGGTTTCTGCTTTAATTGTTTTGCATGAGGACAGAATACCCTCCCAGAGCTGTTGCTTAGATGTGAACTGCCTCCCACCATCATAGACACTCCTTTTGATGATGCTCCAGAGGTTCTCAATGGGGTTGAGGTCAGGGGAGCATGGGTGCCACACCATAAGTTTGTCCCCTTTTATGCCCATAGCAGCCAGAGATGCAGATGTGTTATGTGCAGCATGAGACGGGGCATTATCATGCATGAAAATGATCTTGCTGTGGAATGCACGGTTCTTCTTCTTGAACCATGGAAGGAAGTGCTGTTTGAGAAAACTCAACATACATTATGGAGTTTGTAAAGCTAATATCCATATTTCTGTGTTAGGGGTGGCCATCGATTACCCAGTCTAGATCGTTTAGGGTCTCCACCCCTTTCCTGTAGGTCTTCGTACGAGTTAGATTTAGGAACGTCAGTGGGTCCGTCTAAAAGGGATGGGGCGCCCGTCACATCGTAGGGTTCCAGAATAGCCTTAACATAGAGTCAATCTCTTCTCCACCTCTGATTTTTAGCATATGGATATTAAAAGCAAATAATTGATTTTAGGGGGGTTTGTCAAGGTAAAATATATATTATAGAAAATCAATTAGTGTCTTTTAATAGATTACCTAATCAGTGTGAATCAATATAGCGATGATGGAATAATCTATGTGTATGTATGTATGCAAATGTATGCACATGGATTATGTTAATAGTTATTGAATATATAACTAACAGCTTCTGTTCTAATTTGTAGACACAAACAACTAAATGATTTCCTGGGAATGACGTATGCATGTGCACGGCTGATAACAGAGAGGTTCGTGTCGAGTTGGCAACGATAGCGCTGAGGGGCGAACTCACTCCCTCCATCGGAATTCCTAAGGCGTTACTCAAACCAAGAGATACATAGATGGACAAATTACAGCGTGCCGAGTTATCAGAAAAGAGCAATAAATTTTACTAATCCCACCTAGAAGGAGAATGCTATTTAACCCCATGTCTACGTAATAAAGTATGCCATTTTGCGTGGTTCAGTTTCTGAGTGAAGTTTTTCAACCAGATTAGCAGATTTGGTTAATTAGCTTCTCGGCATACACTCAGACATCTTTAATTTGGAGGAGAGACGTTACCTAGTGTATCTTAAATTGGTGTAACCTTCACAATACAACCCCTTAACTTCCACTCTCCCCCCACCAGAAGAAGTATTTCACTGCTCTTCAGGGATGTCTTGCAAAGCCATAATAACACAAGACCTACCAACTGAAGGGTGCTATCACCGAGGAACCACTTCCTTCATCCTTCTGGAAGATGAAGCCACGCTTTCCTCCCAGGGTTGATAGACAAGGTAGCAGAAGATGAGTAGGTACCACCTCGAGGTGTTAATGTTGACAGTGACAGGCTATGTGTGAAGTCACTGTGCAACAAAGACCACTTAACTAGGTAAAAGATCACATGACCTGTTACGGCCAATGTGGTTTCCTACCTGATGGCTTCCCTCTTCCCAACATACCCAGGGATCCCATGAAATAAAGATGCTACAACCTGTTATTCGTTGGATAAATTTGGCAACAGCGGCCGTTTATTAACAAACAACAAATAACAAACAAAATAACAATGAAATATATATATATATATATATATATATATATATATATATATGGAGAGAGGGTTCTTGGAGCTAATAGATCTGGCTTTAAATTAACTATAAAAATCAACCGCCAAGTTACCCTCAGCCGTTCAGCACCAGCTCGAGGGCACCAAAAACTTCCACATTCCGTGAAAGACCAACTAACTAAATGCTCCCGAGGTAAAACCCCATCCAGAGCCCAGAACCGACTGCCAGATCACCCCCCACTCAATTTAAACGACCTGGAATTTTCCCAATTCCTTCCACCGACAATTCGGTAGCAACTCCAAGAACCCCACCCCCCGCCAACCACGAACAGCCCTGAAACCTTAGTCTCGTGAGTGCCCCAAAGCCACCAACGCCCTTTCAATCCTCTCCTGTATTGCAAGGGCCCAAAGATCGATACCGATATCATTGAGATGAACACCGTCCTTCAACCAAAAATTACCAACCCCCGATTCCAAATCAAAGTGCCTAACTCTTATTCCACCATTCCTTGACACAAAGCTAGACACGGCCCTATTTAATTTCACTCTTGCTCTATTTATACCTTTTTCTGATCTGACCGCCCGCCATTTCTTCCTGGGCACAATATCTGACCAAACAGTCAGAACCCCCGGGAACGAAGTCCACAATCTCAAAAAATCAAAACGGATATCCCGAATTAACTCTCTCACGGGCCTTGCCCCCAAATCGTTCCCTCTCAAATGCACAACCAGAATATCCGGTGTTCTGTCCAATCTTGCCGCTTTATGAAACTCTGACAAAAACCGGCTCCATACCATCCCCCTAAAACCTAGCCACCTTATAAACACTTGTACCCCCGGAAAGGCCAGTTGCCTACCGTCACGCCTTACGTCAGCACGCAGAGCCCCCCAATGCACGTACGAATGTCCGAACATCCAAGCTAACACGGGAAAGCCACCTAAAAAAATAATAAACAAGCATATTCAACAACTATTCAACAACTCACAAATGAACAAAGTCCTGCGGTATTTAACGCCGAACATACGTCAAATAACGGTCCGAACTCCACCCTCCAATCCGCTTTATCACCTCCACCCCCAAACCGCGCCTATCAGCCTCAGACGCTGCGCCAATCCTAAAGGAATGTGAACCATAAACACCCGGGCTAAGGCCCAACTCCTGCACCCCCTTTTTCAGGACCGCTATAAACTGGAAACGGGAAAGAAATGACCCGTCGCAATGATGTAACAGTGGGCCGGATCTACCTGACCACACTTGCCAATAAACCTCCAAGCACCTTCTTGGACACATCTGAGCCCCGTCCACTCTACCTAAAACGACGCGCTTACCTCTACACAGCTGATCAGTTTTTGTGCGTCTAATCCAAAAATCGATACCCCAGGCCCAGCAACTCGTGTCTTCGGCTAATAAACCTCCTGCCCTATTCCTGCTGGGAGCGACCAACTCGCCTACTCTCATCGTCCCGAAAAAGGCTAAGAAAAGGCTAACTTAAACAGAGCCGTCTCAAAAGTAGAACAACAAATCCTTTCCAAAACCAGACCTAACCTTTCCAACATACTAAACGTGACTAGCCTACACTTATCCAAACTCTTGCTACCTTTTCGAAAACCTCTAAGTGCCTGCTTGACCAAAAAGGATTTAGCAACATCAGTCAAACCCTGTAACTTGAAACCGAATGCGAGCCCAGCAACAAATTTACTAATTCTAGATGCAGATCACCTTAAGTCCGCAGCCTTACCAACCAAAAACAAGAGCGCCAACATCCTATCCTCGTCACTCTCTATCGCCCCCCAATGCGACACCCAGCTTTGCCATACTCGCCACGATGCCTCGTAAGCAGACCAAGTTGAACCCACCACTGACTCCTGGATCAATCTTCCAGCTCGTCCGTAATCAGCTGCCACAACTGCGAAGGACATTCCACTCCTGCGACTTCTGCCTCTGGGCCAGTGCACGGAAACACTGCCACTGGAAACGAGACAAAGCATCCACTATAGAATTTTGGACACCTGGCACATGTACCACTGAAATCCATGCATTCAACTCCAAACACCGGAGTACCAGTTCCCTGACCAGCTTAATAACCGGAGGAGACGAGGCCGACAAGCTGTTAATCACAGCCACCACACCCATATTATCACAGTGGAACCTAACTCTCCGATTCAAAAAGAACTCACCCCAAATCAAGACTGCAACTACAATTGGGAATAATTCCAACAGAGCGATATTCTTTGTAAGACCCCTCACTTTCCATGAATCGGGCCATTTACCCACGCTCCACTTTCCCTTACAAAAAGCTCCATAGCCAGCACCACCTGCCACATCCGTGTAAATCTCGCAATCAAAGCTGTTCAAAAACTCCTGCTGAATCAACGACCTGCCATTGTAATTGTCCAAAAAACGCTTCCACACCAACAAATCCTCTCTATGCTCTCTATTCAAACGAATAAAATGATGCGATGCCCGCACTCTAGCAGTGTCCCTTGAGAACCTAAGACAAAATATTCTGCCCATAGGCATGATCCTACAAGCAAAGTTCAATCTCCCTAGCAGCGACTGGAGCTCCTTCAATGTTACCTTACGCAATTTACCAATTCGCTCAACCTCCTGCCTGAGTAACAACAATTTATCCTCGGGCAATCGAGTACAAGGACCTTTGGTTTTCTCTTGAGCCAAAGGGACCCCAAAACGTTCCGTAACCCGCACCATGGCTGCTAACAAATTACCACAGGCAAACGAATCTGGGGGACCTATGAACAAAAAATCATCCAGGTAATGAATAACTGACTGCACACCTGCAACATCCCTGAACACCCATTCTAGAAAAGTACTGAAAGTTTCAAACAATGAACATGAAATAGAACAACCCATAGACAAACACCTATCCAGATAATAACCTTTGTTCCAAAAACAACCCAATAGCGGAATGCTAGCCGGGTGAACCGGAAGTAGCCTAAAAGCTGATTCAATGTCAGTTTTCGCTAACAATGACCCAGGCCCATACCTACGAACCTATGACACAGCCGCATCAAATGAACCGAACATAATTCCGGCGCTATTCCGTCATTGACCGAACAACCTTTTGGGTACGACAAATGCTGGATCAGGCAAAATTTATTCGGCTCCTTCTTAGGCACTACCCCCAAAGAAAGGAGAAATGATCACGCCTTCAACAGGGAGACTATCAAAAGGCCCCGCCATACGACCTAACTCCACTTCTTTTGCCAACTTAACACCGACAACCTGTGGATGCAACAAAGCAGACCTCAAATTCCTAACAGAAAAAGGAACCGTATGGTCAGGAGGTGGGATCCTGAAACCCTCCAAAAAACCATCATTAATAATCCTGGCCTTCGATTGATCGGGATATCTACTTAGAAAGGGGGCCATCCCTAGCAGATTCACTGGAGTCATCCCCTTGACCTGTACCCACAGACATCCTTCCTTTTCCTTTTTTGAAGCATTTTACAGCCCCATGGGAGCTCCCGTTGCAATGGGAACAAACGTGCTTGAACTTACAGCCGTTCCCATATTTGCACTGGCCATCATTAAATTGCAAGCACGTTCCCAACTTCTCTTTTCCTCCCTGTGCTCCCTGACTACCTCCCCCCCTGTCCCGACGATTGACTCCCGCTTCCTCCGCTCCCGTGAAAGGACTGCCGGTATCTAGCAGGGGCCATCACTTTTAACCAAAGGCCAATATCTTTCTGGTCCCACTTAATCTCAGGCCGCACCGCCTTCCTCTGCCTGAATTGCTCGTCGTACCTCAGCCATGTTTGTCCCCCGTAAGTATGATGCGCTTCCCCAATCGCGTCTAAGTAACAGAATAAACCCGAGAAATTTTCAGGAAACTTTTCCCCAATGACACCTGCCAATATAGCAAATGCTTGAAGCCAATTTGCAAAAGTCTGAGGGATCAAGCGCCACCTGCGCTTCTCCTCCTCTTCCTTTTTGCTATCATCCTTCCTCCCCTTGTCTAAATTAAACTTCTCCAGGGGAAGGAGGGAGAAAATTTCGACATATTCATCGCGCTAAATTTTCTCCTTCAGTTCTTTTTTTAAATGTGCCCCCAGTGGCCCCTCGAAGCACACATACACCTCACCCTTTGCCCTATCATCCAGCTTCACCGTATCGCCCTTGTCCTTTTCCGTCTGAACCGATACTGAAACGCCCGTAGATGCTACCTCTGTGCCCACCGCAGACCCTACCGTAATGCAATTGGGTTGCAGCAACACCTCCTGGCCTGACAACCAGGCTCCTACGGGGGATGCCCTTGACCCACCCGCTGCCCCGCTCTCCATTCTAAGCAAACTCTGTGACATGCTATGCAAGATATCACTAATCCCTGATACCTCTGCACCCCCGAGACTGCCTAAACTCCTGGCCCTACAAACTGACCACTACCTCCCCCTAGCAAAACAGCCCCTGCGGGCGACAAACAAGACATAGAATCATACTCACGCAGCTGCGCAGGTGCTGTGTCCCCGCCAGCCGGAATTCCTGAGTCCTGACGATCACCTCTTCCGTCACGGTCACCGCTGGAATTGGATCCTTCTGTGTCCGTTCGCCGCTCAAGGCCCGCGCCCCTGGCCTCCACGTCACCAGGGGGGACCTGAACGGTCACGGATGCTGCAAACTGGCTTCTCCCCGACGATCACCTCCCACCGGACCGTCTTGCACTTCTGGATGCAGCTCTGGGCCTCCTCTGGCTACCAGACCCAGACGCACAGGCCTGGTCCGTGCTGACAGAACGGACGCTGCCAGGCAGCGCGGTGTCGCTGCCCGTCGCTCTTTCCCTTCCGCGTCGTCCATGTGAGCCAGGCAGCAGTGGTTCCCTGGACTGCGGCCTGCCCGCAGATGCTTGCCTCCCTGGTGTCATGGTGATCCTCCCAGCAGGCACCCTGACAGGAGCATCACCAGTGGTGCCTGCCGTTTGCTGCGCTGCTCCCCCGATCATCTGGTCCTTCTCCTATCGGTATGGCCCCCACCATGAGTAGCAGCTGGCCTGTGCGGCTCAGCTGCAGTGCGCATGCGCCGCTCAGCCGGGGCCCGGACCTCTGGCTCCAGCGACGCTGCTCCCGCAGGCCACACCTCTGGTGCGGCCCTCAATTCCGGCGTGGCCCTGACTCCCGGTGCGGGCCGCGCTCCGCGCTGTGCAGCGCCAAAAGGCCGCCTGGATGGATTCCTGCTGGGGCGAGCGCGGCGGGCCGGGACCGCACCATCTCGCTCTCCTCCCGCAGGGTCCCCGGAGGGGCTTCGGAGCCTGCGCCTGTTGCGCGTGGATACCTCCGGTGACAGTCTCTCCGGGGGCCAGATCCTCCTGCTCCTTCTCACAGCTCCGGATGGCACCTCCATATCTACGGCTGCTCCCAGCAAAGCAGACAGCTGGGCCTCCAGCCATCCCCCTCTCCGTGACCAGGCGACGTCTCTGAGCTGGCCCACCAGGGATTCGACGGATGCCATTTCTGGGTAAATCACTCTGCTGCTCCTCAGGGAATGGCGGTTTTCTTGCACTTTTCCTTATATATGCACCTCTCTCACTACCCGCCCCCAACTTCCCATTATCCAATCCCCAAGACCGCCTCATTCAAAAAAGGGGGGGGTGAAACCTCCAGGCCAATCCCGGTCATGGGTGGCTTCCCCCTAGCTGTGTTGTCTCCAGCCCCCTCCTTTACAAGTGGGTGTATCATAGATTTTTAGAGCGTTGTGCTGTGTCCTTTTATAACCTAATATATTGAGTAGCTGTTGACATGGCTGTGGAAAAGGGCAGCATGAAGTAGCCAATATAATTCATGCTCATGCCCATGGTAATGTGACAGAATCCATGTAAGGATCCTGTCACTCATCACCAAGGGTCAGACATGCGTAGATGGACAGCTTGGCAGAAAAAAAGAGAGCTGTGGAGTCCAGTAGGAAGTGTCGGCATCATAGCTAGCTAGTAGTGGGGGTGAGTATCACTCAATGTACATGATGCACTCCCTCATGGATATGGTAAGAGGCACCGAGAAACAGAGCAGGAAACTCCAGCTTCTACTGTGATTGATGTAGTTTGTCACAGGTGAAGGACATGAACCAACCTGCATAAGAGTACTGCCATTGTAGAAAGAGGGCTGAAATTGCCAACATAGAATGCATTCACCATAATAGTAGAGTATAGCTACCATAAGGGGGAGGATTAGCCACAACAAGACTGCCACCCCAGAGGAGTCTAAGTATTGCTGCCTGAGTATGAGGAGGATTGCCACAATAGAGATGTCTTGAGACTGGTGTCCATTTATTAGAGCCTAATGTATGTACAATTTCCATTTTAGGACATGATCAGATATCAAAATCAAACATCAGAATGATGAGGCTAAATACCCTGTTTGAGAACTGATTTTGATAAGTGATTCTTACGAGTGATTCGGACAAGTGATTCTGACAAGTGATTTTGACAAGTGATTTTGACAAATGATTTTGATGAGTGATTTTGACGAGTGATTTTGATGAGCGATTCTGACAAGTGATTCTGACAAGTGATTTTGACAAGTGATTCTGACAAGTGATTTTGACAAGTGATTTTGACGAGTGATTTTGATAAGTGATTTTGACGAGTGATTCTGACGAGTGATTCTGACGAGTGATTTTGACGAGTGATTTTGATGAGCGATTCTGACAAGCGATTTTGACAAGTGATTCTGACAAGTGACTTTGACAAGTGACTTTTACAACTGTAATAATAATAATAATAATAAAAAAAAAGGAACTGTTCGCTGATGGGACTTGAACCCAAAATTCTGTATCCCAAAACCAGTACATTAAGCACTGAGCTATAAACTCAGTTGTAAAAACCTAGGAGTTCTATTTGGTTATATGATTTTCAGTGCAAACTTGTCTAAAACTCATTGGGACTTATGCACAAACTGCAAGCAAGCCAAACTCAAATGATGTTTGATTTTGATGTGTGAGTCTGATGTGTGACTTGCTTCAAACATCAGAATCAGAATCACAATGACTTTTAGTCACACTGAGTATTTTCATGGTTGATCTCATAAGACAAGAAAAGCTATCAGTTAGTGTCACTTGTTTGGATAGTTTAATGGTAAGGCATCAGCCTCTGAAACTACAGTGTTAAGTGTTCAAATCCTGATAGGAACAGGATTTTTTTTAAATTATGACTATTTAGCACACAAACTACAGGGGTGTTTTACTTTTAATATCTGACACTCTGATTGTTATCCTGATGTGTTAAGAGTTTCAGACACGCTGTCTATTTGCATGGTAAATTACATAGCCAAAGTAAATTGGGAGGCAATAATTTACTACATATCTATTTCCAAATGACTTTATATTTGCATAATTTCTTAAAGGGGTCTAATGATAAAATGTCTTTATTGTAAATTTTTATTTCCATCCACCTAAGTACTGGCAGCAAACTCCCAATTTACTGGGAGTTACTTTTTTTTTTTTTTTTTTTTATTATTACAGTTGTAAAAGTCAATTGACAAAGTCACTCGTCAAAATCACTCATCAAAATCAATTGTCAGAATCACTTGTCAGAATCACTCGTCAAAATCACTCGTCAGAATCACTCGTCAGAATCACTCGTCAGAATCACTCATTAGAATCACTTGTCAGAATCAGACAGGGTATTTAGCCTCAAACTGACATCATTCTGATGTTTGATTTTGATATTTGATCATATCCTAAAATGGACACTGTATGTATGTTACAAAATTAGGCTGCAGGAGTGTGCAAATTGCCAGACAAAAGCTAATGCAGGGCATTGCTGCCTAAAGACATGACAGTGAGGAGCCATGAAAAGCACTATGTTTGTAGTATTGCATTGTGAAAGACACAGGGACTGTGCCCAAATAAAGGAGGGGCTGCATACAATCAAGAATACAGTAAGTTGTCACATCAAGTGTAGTCTCATGGGTGCCATTGTAATACTGTCTACCACTGTTCAAGCCTTTTGCCTCATGTGAGATTCTGTAACCACTTAATGAAAGACGCTGTAACAATTAAGCTAGTTTCCTCCCTGTAAGTAAAGTTGCTGAACTGTCATTTGTGTGCACCGGCATTCTTTCTTCCATCCCTGAATGGGGAACCATTGTGTCATCAAGGGCCATTTTAGTCACACTCTTTAAAGATAATACCACACCCAGGTCTTTTATCAAGTGGTCTCCTTGCCTTTATCCATACAAGGAGTATGTATCCATTTATTAATATCATAGGAATTTAGAATGAATTTTATGTGAGTGGAGTTGGAAGATAAACTGGTCTTTGGGATATATTTCTTGTGTGCATTCATAAAAAAAAAAGTTTGAGTAAACCTCATAAGCTGTTGCTATAGCCTTTTTGATAGAGAGTAATAATATATGACAGTGCTATGCTTTTCATTCTATACAACTGTGACACCCCAGGGGTCTGGTTGCCACAGTGATAGAGATATTATGTCTGAGAGCAGGTGGGAGGTCCTTTGGTCAGGGATCCTGTGCATGCCACACCTCCTGCCCAGTCTTGGGAGGGGAAGAACTTCCCCTATATAAACCCGGGGCTGAAGCAGGGTGAGCAGTCAAGGAGAGTAGAGACAAGAAGCAGCATAGGAAGAAACAGCAGAAGCTCAGTGGGAGCAATACTACTACGAGTCAGGGGCTGGCAGCTGCAGAGCTCGCCCTGACTGAGAAGCTTTCTTACCGGAACCGGCGTCCGAGGCTGTGGGGACTAATTCCTACCCAGCAGCAGAATCCGTCAGGCAGGGGATTTCAGGTCCTCTGGCCAAGAAGCCCGAAGGCACGGTCACACGCGTGGGACCAGCACCGCCATCGTGGAGCGGAAGCCATTAGAAGGCCCCGAGTCACCGGCCATACGGGTGAGCACCACACGGTACACTCAGGGACGTGGGCTACTTATATCCGCTTCTAGCAAGGTAGCCAGAAGAGTACAGTCAGTTTGGGAGGCCTACAACTCCGCCTGGCCAGGGGAGATCCCATCTGCTCAAGGACTGACCAGGCCCCGTTCGCTAGCAAGTACTCCGGGAGGGTCTATCGTTGTTACCAGTAAAGACCCTGAATTACACCGCACCGTCTCTGAGTGGTTCCTGCTACCCCCATCATCCACGTCGGCTGCCCTGAGGCCATACCCCTCCCGTTGGGGGTTATACCATCCCCGCTGCACCATCCATCCACCGGCCTCAGCGGACTGTCCTGCAGCGGCAGCTCCATAAGCTGCATTCAACGGGTGGCGTAGTCGTACTACATCTACTGCCGTCCAGTTTGACTCCCTGGGCACGGACCGGGTCACCGCCACGAGACTACAACCCTCAAGAGATCCGGCTCCGGGTAAGCTCCCGCGTGCGCAACGCAGCGCGACACAGGCCCAGGGGCGCGTCAACTTTGGCGTAGTCGGCAGGATTTCGTGCCCGCAACCACTGGGTACTGCGTGCCTGAAAAAGAGACTTTTAAAACTTACCATCCGTGAAGTTTTCCCGCCATCGGTGAAGATTCCCGCCGTCCGGCGCCATTTTCAGCCTTCTTCCCGCCATCTGTGAAGATTCCCGCCATCCGGCGCCATCTTCAGCCTTCTTCCCGCCATCCGTGGAGTTTTCCCGCCGTTGGACGCCATCTTGAGGACGCCGCGCGGGAAGAAGAGGGGCGTGGACTCCGAAAGCGCGCGAGAACTGAAGCCCCGCCTCACGTCCGGACGTTGCGTAAGGTCCTGGAAGGAGCCCAGCAGACGCCGACGTCACCGGAGCGCGACGGAAGGTCCTCAACCCTGACGATCTACTGCGGAGCCGCGGCCTACGGAACAGGATCATCGCAAGGTAGGCCACGGTCCACTAGGGGGGAGGAAGATGTCGGATGCGGAGGAGAGCTTCATTGCCTCAACCCCCGCCAGCGCCACCGCTGCTGCAGTTATGCCCTTCACCATGCCCTATATCCCGGGAGCAGCTTGGCTACCCCAGTACTCAGGGGAGTCACATACCCTGCATGACTTTAGAGAAAAGCTGGATAGCCTCTTCCAGGTGTACCCCCTCACAGAAGAGCAAAAAGTGAGCATCCTGGTGGCTCAACTAACCGGGGCAGCCAAAAGGGAAGTAAAATCCTGGCCACCTGGGAGGAAGACTGTCGCAGGGATACTAACCCGGCTGAAGGACACCTTTGATACCCGCACCTCAGCCGAGATTAAGCTTAGATTCTACGGGTGCAAGCAGCGAGCGCATGAGAGTATAAGGGACTATGCACTAAACCTACAAGAGGCCCTGAGGGCCATTAAGCAGACCGACCCTGATGGAGTGGGAAACGAGGACAGGCTCTTGACCGAACAATTTATAGAGGGACTATATTGTAATGCCCACCGAACCCAGTTGCGGGCGATGGCCTTACAGGATCCCCATCTGGGCTTTGCACAGTTCAAGGACAGAGCCATCCGGGTGCTCCGAGAACCGGCACCGGGTGGCGTTGTGACCCACAGGCGCCCAGCTATCACTTACCACCAGGAGGCGGCGCCCTTGTCGGCAGGGCCTGTGGGAGCTGATGCGCAGGCTTTGGACAATGACCCGGCTCCAGACCTACACCATCAGGTCCAAGAGCTAGCTAAGAGCGTTGCTGCGCTAACCCGAACTGTGCAGTCTTTACAGGTTTCCACCCCAGGGAAGATCCAACTGGCTTCCGGACCGGAGGACATCCCGTGGCGTCGACCAAGGAGGACCCCACCGGCCAGAGGAAGACCCAGTGACCGATACAGCGAAGACGGACGACCCATCTGCCGCCGCTGCAATCAACCCGGACATATGGCAAGGTACTGTTCTTTAAACGGGCACAACCTGGGGTAGAGGGCCAACCCCCAGGAAAAAGATCACCAGGCCCATCGAACTGGCGCGACAGATATGTGGGAGGACGTCCAGTCTTGCCTGTGGTACTGGATGGCATTCCCATGAGTGCCCTACTGGACACCGGGTCACAGGTCACCACCATCCCGTACGTGCTCTTTAAGCAGTACTGGAATGACTCGGATATTACCCGCTACCCTGACGACGACTTGAGTATCATCGCCAGCAATGGCCAGCCCGTGCCACAGATCGGATTTAAAGAGGTGACCATCAAAATCGGTAGAGTCGAACTGGCAGCACAGGGACTGATCATTGTAGATATTGACAAACATGAGAGTCACCCAAAAATAACTCTAGGAACTAATGTAATTGAAAATTGTCTTGCAGAGGTGATTTTCCTTTTACAGCAGGTTGCCAAGAACGCCAGCTCCGGCGAGCAGCGGGTGCTCCAGAAAGAGATCCGGGCACTGATGCGACGGCAACAGGTGGAACTCTCCGGCGGTGAGATTGGTAGCGTAAGAATGTGTGACCCTTTTCCTATTGCCATGCCCCCAAAAAGTGAAATGATGATTTGGTGCCGGGCAGCTATTGGTCTGAGAGGTAGAGATTACCAGGCAATGGTAGAACCAGTTTACTCAGACAGTAGGCCCACCATCTTGACAGCACGGGGGGTGGTTAATGTACGCCATGGGAGGGTGCCCGTTCGCATAATCAATATCGGGAAGAGGGAAGTGTACCTGCCCCGGTATGCCACGCTAGCCAAATTATATACCATTACCAAAATGCTATACAATCTGTGGAACCCTTGCCTCCATCTCACCCGGAGGAAGGTAATGGCTCTAAGAAAACAAAGGAGGACTGGTGTCAGCAACTACATTTGGGTACTGACTCCACTCCCTCACATCAGAAACAGGGAGTCTATCGGGTGGTTCAAGAGTACGAGAGAGTGTTTAGTAAACACCCGTTAGACTTCGGGCGAGTCAAGGGGGTAGAACACCACATCCCCACGGGAGACCATCCTCCCATAAAAGAGAGGTATCGACCCGTACCCCCTGCACACTACCAACATGCCAAGGGGATGCTTAGAGACATGAAGGAGGCTGGGGTGATCAGGGATAGCTGTAGCCCCTGGGCAGCTCCACTAGTCTTAGTCAGAAAAAAAAGACAACACCATGAGGATGTGTGTAGATTACCAGAAAATCAACCGTATCACACACAAGGATGCGTACCCCTTACCAAGGATAGAGGAGTCATTGGCTGCTTTAAGATCTGCTAACTTCTTCTCTACCTTGGATCTCACTAGCGGGTACTGGCAGGTTCCTGTAGCAGAGGCGGACCGGGAGAAGACCGCATTCACCACCCCGATGGGACTTAGCGAGTTCACCTGCATGCCGTTCGGACTCTGCAACGCACCAGGAACCTTCCAACGACTAATGGAGTGTTGTCTGGGCCACAGAAACTTCGAGACGGTCCTGTTGTACCTGGACGATGTCATCGTATATTCCAAGACGTATGAGGACCACCTGAAACACCTGGCGGAAGTGTTCGAAGCTCTGGCGAGTTACGGCCTAAAGGTGAAACCCTCCAAGTGTCACCTCCTGAAGCCAAAGGTGCAGTACCTGGGACACGTGGTGAGCGCTGACGGAGTGGCTCCCGACCCTGATAAGATCACCGCAATTAAGGAATGGCCAAGCCCCTCCAGCGTAAAAGAAGTGCGGCAGTTCCTCGGGTTGGTAGGCTACTACCGAAGGTTTATTCCCGGTTTCACCAAAAAGGCAGCACCTATGCAGGACCTCCTGATAGGCCAGTCCCGGAAGGCCAAGAACCAGAAGCCGCCCTTCAAATGGGAGGAGCTGGAAGAAGAGTCCTTCTGCCAGCTGAAGATGGCCCTCACGGGGGACGAAATCCTGGCGTACCCGGATTATAGCCAGCCCTTTATCCTCTACACCGACGCCAGTAACATCGGGCTAGGAGCCGTACTGTCCCAGATCCAGCAGGGGAAGGAACGAGTAATCGCCTACGCCAGCCGAAAGCTGCGACCCACCGAAAGGAATCCCGAGAATTACAGCTCATTTAAGCTAGAGTTCCTGGCCGTAGTATGGGCAGTCACCGAGCGCTTTAAGCATTACCTCGCTTCTTCCCGGTTCACCGTGTACATGGATAACAACCCGTTGACACACCTGGACACGGCAAGACTCGGTGCCCTGGAACAGAGGTGGATGGCCCGTCTGTCCAACTACGAGTTCACAATCAAATACCGGGCCGGACGCTCCAATACCAACGCGGACGCCCTGTCCAGGATGCCCAACCTGCCGGACGAAGGAGAAGATCCGGAGGGACTGGAAGAAGTTGAACTCCCTGCGTTCCACCGTCATGGGACTATCCAGTACTCCCACCGGGTAAGGAGTAAGCAGGCTGCTACGTTGAACCCCTTACCTCACTACAACTGGGCGGAAACGCAAGACAGCGACCCTGCCGTCCGACTGGTGAAGGAGATGCTGACTCGCCCGGAGGCTTGCCTTGAACCAGACGCTCCGGAGGAAGCCAAACAACTATGGGCGGAGAGGAGTCGACTGTTCCTTTACAAGGGGAAGTTGTGCCGCAGAATGGTTAACTCCCGGACGCATGAACTACTCTGGCAAGTAGTGGTGCCACGAAGAGACGCAGCCATGGTAATGGAGGCATACCACGACGGAGCTGCACACTTCGGGTGGAAGAAGCTGGAGTTCCTGCTGCGCGAGCGATTCCACTGGGTAGGCATGAGGGGAACCATTGAGAAGTGGTGCAGAGACTGTGGCCCGTGCAACCTAAGAAGGAAGGATCGTGCCAGCCAGAAGACTCCCCTGCAGTCCATTGTCACCCGGCAGCCGTTGGAACTGGTAGCCTTGGATCATGTAAAACTGACCCCAAGCAGAAGTGGCTACGTCTACGCACTAACCATCGTGGATCACTACTCCCGGTTCTTGGTTGTCGTCCCCGTCAAGGACTTAACAGCTCGAACAGCAGCGAGAGCCTTCCAGCAGCATTTCTGCCGTCCACACGGGTACCCGGACCAAGTGTTGACAGACCAGGGACCTGCCTTTGAAGCGGAGGTCTTCCAAGAATTCTGCACTCTGTATGGCTGCCGGAAGATAAGGACGACACCCTATCATCCGCAAACTAATGGACTTTGTGAGAAAATGAACCAGGTGGTAATGGATCTTCTGAAAACGTTGCCCCTGGAAGAACGCAGTCTGTGGCCTGAGAAGCTGCCCGATCTGGTGGACCTATACAACCACATCCCGGTAGGTTCCACCAACTGTACCCCGGCTTACCTAATGAGGGCAAGACCTGGTAAGTTACCTGTTGACCTGGAAATGGGAGTCCTGACACCCGAGGACACTTCACCAGAAGCAGACTGGGACACAGAGAGGCAGCAGCAGTACCGGAGAGTACAGGAGAGCGTGGAGCGAAGTCTCTGTCAGGCTAGGGAAAGACAAGAGAAAACTTACAACCAGTATGCTCCCGCTGTTCCCCTGGTACCCGGAGAGCAGGTCTTGAAGAGGAAGAGACGGCTCCACAAGTTGGACGACCAGTGGGAGAAGGACCCGTACACCGTACTGCCCTCAAGCCACGAGAACCCGAAGGTTTGTACCATCAGTAAAGATGGAGGGGAAACTACAGCCATTGTATCCCGGGACCACCTGAAGAAGTGTCCCGAACAACTGAGGAACCCTGAAGAGGAACAAGAAGACCATCGACCCGTAGAGGAAAGGGAAGATATGGTTAGTACTGTGCTTGGGGACTTCCCTCGGTCTTGGACTCAAGTCAATGGTGCAGTTGTGGTACCCGTACTCACCTTCCTCCAACCAGCATCCCAAGCACCTACGGAGCAACAGGTAGAGCTGGAAGAGCAGCCGGTCCAGGAGGCAGAAGACTCCACACAAGCAGAACAGGAGGATCAACCCTCTGCTTATAGTGAGCCTGCCGTACCCCTAGTGAGACAAAGAGCCGGTAGACAGCTGCCCAGTTTACCCTTGACAGCTCCTACACCCTGTAGTTCAGGGCCAGACAGTCAGCTCCGTAGGTCCACTAGGGCCACTAGGGGCCAGTTACCCGCACGCTGGAGGATTTGAAGTGTATAAATTGTTTTATTTATGTTTATCTGTGTATTGTTGCTTGTGTATAATTTTGTGTTTCCAGTTATTTTTAGGAATCCTTGGTGGATTTACCGGGAATCCTTGTACATAGTTGGAGCGTAACCCAGGATGGACTAGAGACTGTTAAGGACTCGGGGTAGGACAGACCCCTACCTGGTTACGTCTCCCTGTTTTGGTGAAATGGACAACTTGCTTTCTTCAAAGACTGCACCCGGTTACGGACATGCCGTGACCACCTTTATGTGTTTCTTTATTGTATTGTTATTGTTATATCTTGTTATGTTTTTCTAAAATATGTTTAGTCCCGGAGTACTAAATTTCACTAGGGGGGAATGTGACACCCCAGGGGTCTGGTTGCCACAGTGATAGAGATATTATGTCTGAGAGCAGGTGGGAGGTCCTTTGGTCAGGGATCCTGTGCATGCCACACCTCCTGCCCAGTCTTGGGAGGGGAAGAACTTCCCCTATATAAACCCGGGGCTGAAGCAGGGTGAGCAGTCAAGGAGAGTAGAGACAAGAAGCAGCATAGGAAGAAACAGCAGAAGCTCAGTGGGAGCAATACTACTACGAGTCAGGGGCTGGCAGCTGCAGAGCTCGCCCTGACTGAGAAGCTTTCTTACCGGAACCGGCGTCCGAGGCTGTGGGGACTAATTCCTACCCAGCAGCAGAATCCGTCAGGCAGGGGATTTCAGGTCCTCTGGCCAAGAAGCCCGAAGGCACGGTCACACGCGTGGGACCAGCACCGCCATCGTGGAGCGGAAGCCATTAGAAGGCCCCGAGTCACCGGCCATACGGGTGAGCACCACACGGTACACTCAGGGATGTGGGCTACTTATATCCGCTTCTAGCAAGGTAGCCAGAAGAGTACAGTCAGTTTGGGAGGCCTACAACTCCGCCTGGCCAGGGGAGATCCCATCTGCTCAAGGACTGACCAGGCCCCGTTCGCTAGCAAGTACTCCGGGAGGGTCTATCGTTGTTACCAGTAAAGACCCTGAATTACACCGCACCGTCTCTGAGTGGTTCCTGCTACCCCCATCATCCACGTCGGCTGCCCTGAGGCCATACCCCTCCCGTTGGGGGTTATACCATCCCCGCTGCACCATCCATCCACCGGCCTCAGCGGACTGTCCTGCAGCGGCAGCTCCATAAGCTGCATTCAACGGGTGGCGTAGTCGTACTACATCTACTGCCGTCCAGTTTGACTCCCTGGGCACGGACCGGGTCACCGCCACGAGACTACAACCCTCAAGAGATCCGGCTCCGGGTAAGCTCCCGCGTGCGCAACGCAGCGCGACACAGGCCCAGGGGCGCGTCACAACAATAAATAAATAGATGACACCATATTTTATTTATGAGTGAAGTGAAATGGTGCTAAGTATAAGCTGCAATGGTCTGAGCGAAAGATGAGGTTTCTATCACAATGAGATGCTTCACCAACAAAGGGGAAGCTCAGCGTTAGATCCTGCTGCAGTGAAGCGTTTTCTAAGTAAGAAGAAAGGATCAAAACTTGACTTTGTGGTGGAATTGTTGAGGATCCGTAGTTCTGAGAGTTGGATGCCAGGAACATTATCTCCTCACAACTATTATACCATATGCAGCAACAAAAACATCTGAACATGGGGACACATCCTAAGAGGATTAGGAAGCAGAGACCAAAGTATCTCGAAAGTACTAAAACAAGAGTGTCTCAGAATCAGTGACTTGGATATGACTTTTTTATGCCTTTTTTATGCCATTCTGACCAATTTTTTTTAAAGCAGATCGGTCACCTGATTTCACAATGAAAACTGCATATATTTTAAATAGACCTGATGAGGGTGAAGTAGTTCCTTGAAAAATCCATGTAAAATTGGGTGTATTATAATTTGTGAAATTGTCCCTGCCCAATGTTAAAATGAGCATTTCAGTTGGAGGATTATACCATCATTCTGACATGGATTTCTAAAATAAATACACCAGCCTCATCAGGTGTAAAAGCTTAATTTAATGGCATGCACAGATTGTATTGTGAAGTCTGGTGACTTATCCGCTTTACATCCTGAAATGTGCAACCTCTTTAATGCGTAAACATTGGTTAATTTGAAAAATTGACTGACAATTAGAGATGAATAAATTCAAGTGGAATTGTATTCTAGTCAAATTTTACAAAATTACACATTCACCAGAATGTGGATTTTGAGTAATTCGCTTCCATGAAGATTCAGCAAAATAGTGTCCATAGGGCTCTATCTTTCTGAACCATACAGGGCCATCAAAAGGTTACAAAAGTAAAAAAAAAATACTTATGCCCACCTTCCCACTCACCTCTGCTCCTCACTATCAGTCATCTGGTCCTCTTTGCATCCTCTGATCCCCACCACTCACGCTCAAATTTCTGGGACTCTCATAGTGAGCCAAGACTTCCTTGTGGTGTTCTGCGCATGCGCGTGGAAGGTCTTGGTACACTTTCTGATGTCATGATGTTGTGACCTTCTGGTTGGGCAGATTTCAGCACTGGCTGTGGTGATCAGAAGATTCAACGAGGACTAGATGGGTGATGGTGAGGAGTGGAGGTGCCGGAGAGGTGAGTGGTGAGATGAGTATAAGGATTTTTTTTACATATTACGATTATTATGCTCTCGAGTCTTTAGGGTCACCTGAGCTCAATACGAGACATTAAATTCATGATATTCTCCACTAATCAAATTTTCCTCGAAAATCCACGTGAACAGGTGAATTTGAATTTTGCCTGAACCGCTCATTTCTACTGGCAATATCACATCCCCTTCCAGTTTCACACTGCGCAATATGTTTAGTTGCTGGAAAAAGACCTATCTATGGGTTGAAACATCTCATTATTCTATTAATAAATCTACTCAGTTTTTGGTGCATTGGATACAAGTTCTGCAGATTCTTCTTTTGTTTGAGTCCCACTACTTTTCCAAGACAGAGAATCGGTTTGAATTTCTGGCTCCCTTTAAACCCTGAAGTGACTGCTTGAACAGAAAGTATTCATTTACCTAAAGTTAATTGCCTGAAGACCCTAACAGCTCAACCTCCTCTTAAGTCGCTTGACCTTGACCTATCACAAATGTTATAACAAAATTTAAGGTTGCGTTTCATCAAGGCAGAGTCAGTTTTAGCCAAAACATGCTTCTTTCTGATGCAAAAAGAGTCATCCCGATAAAGGGCTGCACCTCAGCCGTCGTTTAGAACAAACCCTTGCCGCTGTTTACTGTGTAGTTAGACCCTGATGAAAGGCAGATCTTTACAAATACATTTTGGGGTAAATTCTTTACCCTTCTGTTTATAAAAGAAAGTGAAGAACCTTTCAATGGTATTTGTCACAGAGCACTGGCAATCCACAATACACGCTGTCAACTGCATAAGGTTTCACTTCCTAATTAAGTTTGCTAGGATCATAATATCTAAGTACACAACATGCTCTCATTTACCCTCCGGCCACTTCAGAATGAGTAACGTGACTACGATCGCTTAGGATTTAGATGACTACAGAAAGTTCTCTGATCAAACTGACAAATTATTTAAGATTTTTATTTCTTAGAAATTAGAAAGGGCTGTTAAAGTCAATTTCCACCTTTCAATATAGCTTTGTTTTCCTTTTTTCCAAGTAGGTTCCATTTTTTGCACTGATTCATTTCTAAATATTTTTACTTTTAAAGTCAATTAAAGTCAATTATATAATTAAATGATAGAATTAAATAGGATGTATACAGTTATTATTATTATTATTATTTATTATTATAGCGCCATTTATTCCATGGCGCTTTACATGTGAAAAAGGGGTATAATACAAGAACAATTACAATAACAATAATCTTGAACACAATGTGACAGCGACTGGTACAGGAGGAGCGAGGACCCTGCCCGCGAGGGCTCACAATCTACGATGGATGGGTGAGGATACAGTAGGTGAGGGTAGAGCTGGTCGTGCAGCGGTATGGTGGAGCAGTTAGGTCCATATATATTTGGACAGAGACAACATTTTTCTAATTTTGGTTCCAGACATTACGACAATGAATTTTAAACAAAACAATTCAGATGCAGTTGAAGTTCAGACTTTCAGCTTTCATTTGAGGGTATCCACATTAAAATTGGATGAAGGGTTTAAGAGTTTCAGCTCCTTAACATGTGCCACCCTGTTTTTAAAGGGACCAAAAGTAATTGGAAAGATTAAATAATTGTAAATAAAATGTTCATTTCTAGTACTTGGTTGAAACCCTTTGTTGGCAATGACTGCCTGAAGTCTTGAACTCATGGACATCACCAGACGCTGTGTTTCCTCCTTTTTGATGCTCTGCCAGGCCTTCACTGCGATGGTTTTCAGTTGCTGTTTGTTTGTGGGCCTTTCTGTCTGAAGTTTAGTCTTTAACAAGTGAAATGCATGCTCAATTGGGTTGAGATCAGGTGACTGACTTGGCCATTCAAGAATATTCCACTTCTTTGCTTTAATAAACTCCTGGGTTGCTTTGGCATTATGTTTTGGGTCATTGTCCATCTGTAGTATGAAACGACGACCAATCAGTTTGGCTGCATTTGGCTGGATCTGAGCACACAGTATGGCTCTGAATACATCAGAATTCATTCGGCTGCTTCTGTCCTGTGTCACATCATCAATAAACACTAGTGACCCAGTGCCACTGGCAGCCATGCATGCCCAAGCCATCACACTGCCTCCGCCGTGTTTTACAGATGATGTGGTATGCTTTGGATCATGAGCTGTACCATGCCTTCGCCATACTTTTCTCTTTCCATCATTCTGGTAGAGGTTGATCTTGGTTTCATCTGTCCAAAGAATGTTCTTCCAGAACTGTGCTGGCTTTTTTAGATGTTTTTTAGCAAAGTCCAGTCTAGCCTTTTTATTCTTGATGCTTATGAGTGGATTGCACAGTGCAGTGAACCCTCTGTATTTACTTTCATGCAGTCTTCTCTTTATGGTAGATTTGGATATTGATACGCCTACCTCTTGGAGAGTGTTGTTCACTTGGTTGGCTGTTGTGAAGGGGTTTCTCTTCACCATGGAGATGATTCTGCGATCATCCACCATTGTTGTCTTCCGTGGGCGCCCAGGTCTTTTTGCATTGATGAGTTCACCAGTGCTTTCTTTCTTTCTCAGGATGTACCAAACTGTAGATTTTGCCACTCCTAATATTGTAGCAATTTCTCTGATGGTTTTTTTTCTGTTTTTGCAGCTTAAGGATGGCTTGTTTCACCTGCATGGAGAGCTCCTTTGACCGCATGTTTAGTTCACAGCAAAACCTTCCAAATGCTAGCACCACACCTCAAATCAACTCCAGGCCTTTTATCTGTTCAATTGAGAATGACATAGCAAAGGGATTGCCCACACATGTCCATGAAATAGCCTTGGAGTCAATTGTCCAATTACTTTTGGTCCCTTTAAAAACAGGGTGGCACATGTTAAGGAGCTGAAACTCCTAAACCCTTCATCCAATTTTTAATGTGGATACCCTCAAATGAAAGCAGAAAGTCTGAACTTCAACTGCATCTGAATTGTTTTGTTTAAAATTCATTGTGGTAATGTCTAGAACCAAAATTAGAAAAATGTTGTCTCTGTCCAAATATATATGGACCTAACTGTATAAATATATATTTTTTGTTTGTTTGTTTTGTCAAATAACCACAGACCCCAGCAGCAAGTGATATGTTTCATTATTTGGCACGTTGACATTGTCCACTTGGCGTGGTTAGATCTTATCAAATGTCAGAGCCTGGATCTGCTTGTTCTAATGATAGTCCTAGCGCATATGGTACCTGTTGTTAATATGTGGCAAAAAGTACAGACCAGCTATATGTTTGTGGCAAACAACCTGTTAATTAAAGAGGTTTTGCACTACTCGGACAACCCATTCTCAATCAACATGTTTGAACCAGTAAAATAACAACACCTATACTCACCCCTGGTGCCTGGTTCCAGCAGTGTTGGCACTCGCTCTCCTGGAGCTTTCATGAAATGTGCACAATCAGTGCTGGCTTGAGTCTCCCCGCCTTTGGACATATCAGACATCAAGACGAAGTGAGCGGCCAGTGGCCGCTCTGACTTCCTCTACAAGTCTGATTTGTCGGAAGGCAAAGAGAATGACGTTAGCGCTGATTGGGTGACAGTGACTCCCTAGCGCCTGCGCAATAGAAACCTTCGGCGCAGAGCACAGGCAGACGGGGCTGGGAGGAAACAAAGCGCGCTCTATGTGAGCCGTGCTTTGTGCATGCCCGGGAAGTCAGGGAGCACAGTGCACGTCACAGGGCCATGTGATGTGCAGGGGAGGGTGGATATGATAATTAAGCAGAGAGGCAGGGATTTGGGGGAATAATAAGCACATAGGCAGGGATTGCTTGGCATCCCTAGGACGCCAAGCCTGTACAAAATAGAATTGATTAAAGTGCTTTTCTCTGCAATCAAACCTCTACTATGGGCCATACAGGTAAGTATAGATTTACTTTTCTATACCCTGTATAGCCATAGTAGAGATCTGATAACTCCAAAGTGGTGACAGACAGATTCCCTTTAAAGGATGCAGACCTCTTCACCAGGCAGATGAGGGTTCTGGGACTCTCTCACTGCAACTGCCACTTGATTGATAGTTGTATCTACAGGAGAAAGTAGTGGAGAAAGGAGTTAACTGTTGTTTAGCAGAAGCAAGAATTGAACACCAAGTCTCAGGACTGGATTCATCCTTCCGTTCTAACCCCCCCTCGTACCTCACTGTACTAGAAGGTAAAGCTTGTGACACTGTGGACCAGGGACTGCTGGTGGGAGCATTACTGTTGTGGGGGCATAGAAGTGTGCTGCTAAAGAGACTTGATCTGTGCTGTAATGTGTCTTTAAGAAGAAACTGTTTGTTACTGGAGCCTGTTGCTCAAGAGACTTAATTTGCACTGGCCGTGTGGCTTCATTAAATGCTACTGTTCCACTGTTCATGAAGACTCTTGTCAAGTGTGACTGATCAGCAAGTGAATCCATCTAGTGTCTGTGCCTGAGGGTCAATACCCCTGTATGACTAAGAGAGCTGCAGTGTATGGTCACCCTGAGTAACGGTTCCCCCAGGATTCCAAAGAATTCATGAGACCTGTCTCACCCCTATCTAAACCTAGCGGCGTGCACGTAACATATATATATATATGTATATATATATATAGAGTACAGACCAAAAGTTTGGACACACCTTCTCATTTAAAGATTTTTCTGTATTTTCATGACTATTAAAATTGTACATTCACACTGAAGGTATCAAAACTATGAATTAACACATGTGGAATTATATACTTAACAAAAAAGTATGAAACAACTGAAAATATGTCTTATATTCTAGGTTCTTCAAAGTAGCCACCTTTTGCTTTGATGACTGCTTTGCACACTCTTGGCATTCTCTTGATGAGCTTCAAGAGGTAGTCACCGGAAATGGTCTTCCAACAATCTTGAAGGAGTCCCCAGAGATGCTTAGCACTTGTTGGCCCTTTTGCCTTCACTCTGCGGTCCAGCTCACCCCAAACCATCTCAATTGGGTTCAGGTCTGGTGACTGTGGAGGCCAGGTCATCTGGCGTAGCACCCCATCACTCTCCTTCTTGGTCACATAGCCCTTACACAGCCTGGAGGTGTGTTTGGGGTCATTGTCCTGTTGAAAAATAAATGATGGTCCAACTAAACGCAAACCGGATGGAATAGCAGGCCGCTGCAAGATGCTGTGGTAGCCATGCTGGTTCAGTATGCCTTCAATTTTGAATAAATCCCCAACAGTGTCACCAGCAAAGCACCCCCACACCATCACACCTCCTCCTCCATGCTTCACTGTGGGAACCAGGCATGTAGAGTCCATCCGTTCACCTTTTCCGCGTCGCACAAAGACACGGTGGTTGGAACCGAATATCTCAAATTTGGACTCATCAGACCAAAGCATAGATTTCCACTGGTCTAATGTCCATTGCCTGTGTTCTTTAGCCCAAACAAGTCTCTTCTGCTTGTTGCCTGTCCTTAGCAGTGATTTCCTAGCAGCTATTTTACCATGAAGGCCTGTTGCACAAAGTCTCCTCTTAACAGTTGTTGAAGAGATGTGTCTGCTGCTAGAACTCTGTGTGGCATTGACCTCTCTAATCTGAGCTGCTGTTAACCTGCGATTTCTGAGGCTTGTGACTCGGATAAACTTATCCTCAGAAGCAGAGGTGACTCTTGGTCTTCCTTTCCTGGAGCGGTCCTCATGTGAGCCAGTTTCTTTGTAGCGTTTGATGGTTTTTGCAACTGCACTTGGGGACACTTTCAAAGTTTGCCCAATTTTTCGGACTGACTGACCTTCATTTCTTAAAGTAATGATGGCCACTCGTTTTTCTTTACTTAGCTGCTTTTTTCTTGCCATAATACAAATTCTTACAGTCTATTCAGTAGGACTATCAGCTGTGCATCCACCTGACTTCTGCACAACACAACTGATGGTCCCAACCCCATTTATAAGGCAAGAAATCCCACTTATTAAACCTGACAGGGCACACCTGTGAAGTGGAAACCATTTCCGGTGACTACCTCTTGAAGCTCATCAAGAGAATGCCAAGAGTGTGCAAAGCAGTCATCAAAGCAAAAGGTGGCTACTTTGAAGAACCTAGAATATAAGACATATTTTCAGTTGTTTCACACTTTTTTGTTAAGTGTATAATTCCACATGTGTTAATTCATAGTTTCGATGCCTTCAGTATGAATGTACAATTTTCATAGTCATGAAAATACAGAAAAATCTTTAAATGAGAAGGTATGTCCAAACTTTTGGTCTGTACTGTATATACATATAGTGGCTTGCGAAAGTGTTCACTCCCCTTGGCATTTTTCAAGCTTTGCTACCTCACAACCTGGAATTTCACTATTTTTTTTATGGGGTTGCATCAGTTCATGTAAAGAACATGCCTACAGCTGTGAACATTTGGTTTTCATTTTATTGTGAAGCAAACAAATAAGGACAAAATAACTGAATTACTGAAAACTTCAGTGTACATAATTATTCACCCTCTAAAGTCAGTATTTTGCAGAGCCTCCTTTTGTGGTAATTACAGCTGCAAGTCACTTTGGATAAGTCTCTATGAGCTTTCCACATCTTGCCACTGGGATTTTTGCCCATTCCCCAAGGCAAAACTGCTCCAGCTCCTTCAAGTTAGATGGTTTCCTCTGGTGAACAGCAATCTGCAAGTCTGACCACAGATTCTCAATTGGATTAAGGTCTGGTCTTTGACTAGGCCACTCCAAAACATTTACGCATTTCCTCTTCAACCACTCAAGTGTTGCTTTAGCAGTATGCTTTGGGTCATTGTCTTGTTGGAAGGGGAACCTCCGTCCCAGTCTCAAATTACTGGCAGATTGAAACAGGTTTTGCTCAAGAATATCCCTGTATTTCGCACAATCTATCTTAGCCTCAACTTGGACCATTTTCACGGTCCCTGCTGCGTAAAAAATCCCCACAGCATGATGCTGCCACCACCATGTTTCAATGTGGGGATGGCGTTCTTGGGGTGATGAGCTGTGTTAATTTGGCGCCAGACATAGTGTTTACCTTGGTGGCCAAAAAGTTACATTTTTGTCTCATTTGACCACAGCATCTTCCTCCATACATTTGGGGAGTCTCCCACATGTCTTTTGGCAAACTCAAAACAAGCCTTACAATTTTTGTGTGTAAATAAAAGCTTTATTCTGCCCACTCTTCCATAAAATCCATCTCTACGGAGTGTACTGCATATTGTCGTCGTATGGACAGATACTCCAGTCTCCGCTTGGGAAGTCTGCAGCACCTTGAGGCTATGTGCCCACGATGCAGAAATGCTCCGGATTTTTCCTGAGCGTTTCTGCATCTCCCTGGCAGAAAAAAACGCATGCGGATTGTACATGCATTTTCCTGCCAGGGACATGCAGATGTGAAGTGTTCTTCACATGCATTTCCGCATGCGGGTGTCAAACGCTTTCCAAGCGATTTTAGCATCACTTGGAAAGTGCTTGACAACTTGGTCACATAACATAAATCCATGCAAAAGGCATGGATTTATATAGTGTGACCTAAAGAATGGTTTAAAAATAAAAAAATAATGTATATGTGGCACCCCAGGGGGTCTGGTTGCCAGAGTGGTAGAAATACCATGTCTGAGAGCGAGCATGGGTTTTCCTGGTCAGGAGCACATTTGCATGCAACGCCTCCTGCCCCAGTCCAGGGAGGGGAGGAACCTGCCCTTTATAAACTGGATCTGGGGCGGGGTTAGTAGTTAGTTCCAGAGGAAGGGACAGAGGAGCAGCAAGGAGCTCTGTAGGAGCCAGGAGCTGAAAGGCAGGGATTGGAGCTGATAGAGCTCATCCTGGCAGAAAACGCAGAGAACCGGACACCGGAGTCCGAGGCTGTGGGGATATCTACATCCAGCAGCAGAAACCACCTGGCAGGGGATTTCAGGTCCTCTGGCCATAGAAAGCCCGGAGGCTCAGTCACACGCAAGGGACCGGCACCGCCATCGAGGAGCAGAAGGTATCAAAGACCCCAAGTCACCAGCCATACGGGTGAGCACCACACGGTACACTCAGGGATGTGGGCTACTATACGACTACAGAAGGGTAGCCAGGAAGAGTGCAGTCAGACGGGAAGGCCTACACTTCCACCTGGCCAGGGGGACTCTTATTCGCTCACAGACTGACCAGGCCTCTAATGTTAACCAGTACTCCCGGCAGGGCCTTCTTCATTACCAACAGTAAAGACCCTGAACTGCACTGCACGGACTCTGAGTCATTTCTGCTGTGCCCATGCACCACAACCCTCACCATCTGCACTCACTGCCCTGAGGCTATACTCCTCCCGTGGGGAGTTATACTACCCTCTGCTGTGCACACAACATCAACCTCAGCGGTGTGCCCCGCAGCGGCGGTTCTCAGTGACCGCAATCAACGGGTGGTGTAGTCGGACATTTAAACATTAAAAACCAAGTAAACAGATCCGCCACTGGTTTGACCTCCCTGAGCCACGGGACCGGGTCGCTGCCACGGAGACTACAACCCCCGACATTACACAGAGACCCGGCTCCGGGTATTCCCCCACACACAGCCCAGGGGGCGCGTCAACTTTGGCGTAGTCAGCAGGATCTCGTGCCCGCAACCACCGTGTACTGTGTGCCTGAAGAAAGACTGTGATATTTACCGTGGTGAAGTTTCCCGCCATCCGCAGCCGTTTTCCCGCCTTCCGCCGCCATTTTCCCGCCATTGGGCGCCATTTCTGGGACGCCGCGCGGGAAGAAGAGGGGCGTGGACGCCAAAAGCGCGCGAGAGCTGAAGCCCCGCCCTAAGCACTGACGCTGCGCAAGGTCCTGGAAGGAGCCCAGTGGACGCCGACGTCACCAGCGCGCGACGCAAGGTCCTCGACCCCGACGATCGCCTGCGGAGCCCCGGCCTACGGAGAGGAAGCAATGGAAGGTAGGCCACGGTTAACTAGGGGGGAGGAAGACACCAGGAATGGAGGGAGCTCCCACCGCCAGCGCGGCTGCTGCCGCAGTGATGCTGTTCACGATGCCATATATCCCTGGAGCGGCATGGTTACCCCAGTACTCAGGGGAGTCGCATTCCCTGAGCGACTTTAAAGAAAGACTGTATAGCCTATTCAAAGTATATCCCCTGTCCGAGGAACAAAAAGTGAGCATCCTGACAGGCCAGTTAATCGGAGCAGCCCAAAGAGAAGTGAAGTTCTGGTCAGCCAGGGAAAAGGGGACTGTAAAGGAAATACTGGCCCGTCTAAAGGACACTTTTGATACCCGCACCTCAGCAGAGATTAAACTAAAATTTTATGGATGCAAGCAGCGGGCGCAAGACAGTATACGGGACTATGCTTTGAAATTGCAGGAGGCCCTGAGAGCCATCAAGCAGGCAGACCCTGACAGCGTGCGGAATGAGGATAAGCTGTTGACTGAACAGTTCATTGAGGGTCTACAGTCCAGCGCCCACCGAACCCAGTTGCGTGTAATGGCCTTGCAGAACCCTGATTTGGACTTTGCGCAGTTTAAAGACAGGGCCATCCGGGTACTTCGACAACCGGCACCAGATGGCGCTGTAACCCACAGGCACCCTGCTATCACCTACCACCAGGAGGCGGCGCCCTTGTCTGCAGAGCCTGTGAGAGCTGTTGCACAGGCTTTAGACAAAGCCCCGGCTGCAGACCTGCACTATCAGGTCCAAGAACTGACCAAAAGCGTTGCCGCGCTAACCAGAACTGTGCAGTCTTTACAGGTGTCTTCCCCAGGAAAGATCCAGCTGGCTTCCAGACCGGAGGACGTCCCTTGGAGTCGACGGAGGAGGATCCCATCGTCCAGAGGAAGGCGAAGCGACCGCTACGAACAGGACGGACAACCCATCTGCCGCCGCTGCAACCAGCCAGGACATATGGCAAGGTACTGTCATTTAAATGGGCCCAACCTGGGGCAGAGGGCCGACCCCCAGGCATAAGACCATCAGGCCCATCAAGCTGGCGTTACAAGTACGTAGGGGGACGACCGGTCTTGCCTGTGATGCTGGACGGAATTCCTATGAGTGCACTACTGGACACCGGGTCACAGGTAACCACCATCCCCTATGTGCTTTTTAAGCGGTACTGGAATGACTCGGATATTACCCGCTACCCAGATGACGATTTGAGTATCATCACCAGCAATGGTCATCCCGTACCGCAGGTGGGATTCAAAGAGGTGACCATCAAAATTGGTAAAGTTGAACTGCCAGTGCAAGGACTGATTATTGTGGACATTGACCATCGTGAAAGCCACCCTAAGATAACCTTGGGTACTAATGTTATTGAAAATTGTCTTGCAGAGATAATTGTCATATTACAGCAGGTTGCGATGAACGCCAGCGCCAGCCAGCAGCGTGTCCTACAAAAAGAGATCAGAGCCCTGATGAAAAGGCAACAGGTAGAACTGTCTGGTGGTGAGATTGGTAGTGTAAGGATGAGTGACCCGTTCCCTATCGCCATGCCCCCAAAGAGTGAGATGATGATCTGGTGCCGGACTGCAATCGGGTTAAGAGGAAGGGTCTACCAAGCCATGGTAGAACCCGTCTACCCAGACAGTAGGCCCACCATTTTGACAGCACGGGGGGTGGTCGATGTACGCCATGGGAGGGTACACGTCCGCATCCTAAACATTGGGGAAAGAGAAGTATACTTGCCCCGGTATGCCACTCTAGCCAAATTGTTCACCGTTAACCAAAACTCTGTAAAGGCCATGGAACCCTTGCCTCCATCTCAACCAGAGGAGGGTAACAGCTCCAAGAAACAAATGGAGGACTGGTGTCAGAAGCTGCATGTGGTCACCGACTCCACTCCCTCACACCAAAAACTGGGAGTCTACCGGGTGGTGCAGGAGTATGAAAGAGTCTTTAGCAAATACCCGCTAGACTTTAGGCAAGTAAAGGGGGTAGAACACCACATCCCCACGGGAGACCATCCACCCATAAAGGAAAGATACCGACCTGTACCCCATGCACACTATCAGAATGCCAAGGGAATGTTGCGAGAAATGAAGGAGGCTGGGGTAATCAGGGACAGCTGTAGCCCCTGGGCAGCTCCACTAGTTCTTGTGAAAAAGAAAGATGGCATCATGAGAATGTGTGTAGACTACAGGAAGGTCAACCGTATCACACACAAAGATGCTTAACCGTTACCTAGGATAGAGGAATCTTTAGCTGCATTAAAGTCTGCTAACTTCTTCTCCACTTTGGATCTTACTAGTAGAGATGAGCGGTGTTCGACTCGACCTGTTCGCCAATCTCAAATTCGAGCTGTTTTGGGCGGTGTTCGAGCCATTCGGCGAACACGAACGATTTGAAAAAAATCCGGCTGTTTGAGGTTATGTTCGATAACTGTTCGTGCACCAAAATCATAACTGGATATTTTTTCAGTAATGCTGAAAATTAATGTTAATACGCAGTTTGAGTGTGCAGCGGGGCGGGGGGAGGGGCAGGGGATGGATCTCTGCATAAATAATGAAGATCTCCATTTGTTTTTCTCTTTCCCACATTTACAGTGGGGAGGTGCAATCTGTCAGCCTATCAGCAGTGCACACACAGAGCGAACTGCTTTTTTTCACACAAGCAAGGGCATGTGTCATTGGCAGTGTATGTCACATGTCCTTGCCCTATAAGACCCAGTCATTTTCCACGTAGGCACCATTTTCTCACTGCTGCAGCTGCGTGTTAGACAGCACCGCTGTTGCTGTGTGCGCTATACTTTGAGTGTTAATTTCAAGCCAATTTTCGCACAAATCTACAGATAGCTTGGGAGTGGGGAATAGTTGTGATTGCAGTCCTTTTGAGGACTAGGTTACATCATTTCCTGCGACTTTTATAAGGAGGGTCTGTGCTCTTAAATAGATAGGTTGGGAGTAGGGACTAATTGTAATTGCAGTCTTTTGAGGGCTAGGTTACATCAGTTCCTATCACTTTTTGCCAGGGAGGTCTGTGCCAGTGCTGTGCAAGTTTTTTTCACAGCATTTGGCTAAATCTAGCTAATCAAATCCTTTTTAACCTCTTGCAGTTTGTGTTAGTCAGTGGAGTAGCCTATCTGTGTTGCAAGCTACACCACCTGTGTATAGAATACAATTTTTTTTACTGAACCTAGCCAAGTAAAACCTTTTGGGCATAGCATCATTCTATTAGTCCATCTATACTAATCTCCACCAGGTTGCAAATTAAAAATAATTTTTATCTGCATCTAGCTCTGAAAAAATATTTAGGCTTGTAGAAGTGTGTGGGACTTGTTCTATTAGTCCATCTATACTAACCTCCACCAGGTTGCAAATTAAAAATAATTTTTATCTGCATCTAGCTCTGAAAAAATATTTGGGTTTGTAGCAGTATGTGGGACTCGTTCTATTAGTCCATCTATACTAAACTCCACCAGGTTGCAAATTAAAAATAATTTTTATCTGCATCTAGCTCTGAAAAAATATTTGGGCTTGCAGCAATGTGTGGGACTTGTTCTATTAATCCATCTATACTAACCTCTACCAGGTTGCAAATTAAAAATAATTTTTATCTGCATCTAGCTCTGAAAAAATATTTGGGCTTGTAGCAATGTGTGGGACTTGTTTTATTAGTCCATCTATACTAACCTCCACCAGGTTGAAAATTAAAAATAATTTTTATCTGCATCTAGCTCTGAAAAAATATTTGGGCTTGAAGCATTGTGTGAGACTTGTTCTATTAGTCCATCTATACTAACCTCCACCAGGTTGCAAATTAAAAATAATTTTTATCTGCATCTAGCTCTGAAAAAATATTTGGGCTTGTAGCAGTGCGTGAGACTTGTTCTATTAGTCCATCTATACTAACCTCCACCAGGTTGCAAATTAAAAATTATTTTTATCTGCATCTAGCTCTGATAAAAAATTTGGGCTTGTAGCAGTGTATGGGATTTGTTCTATTAGTCCATCTATACTAACCTCCACCAGGTTGCAAATTAAAAATAATTTTTATCTGCATCTAGCTATGAAAAAATATTTGGGCTTGTAGCAGTGTGTGGGACTTGTTCTATTAGTCCGTCTATACTAACAACCACCAGGTTGCAAATTAAAAATAATTTTTATCTGCATCTAGTTCTGAAAAAATATTTGGGCTTGTAGCAGTGTGTGGGACTTGTTCTATTAGTCCATCTATACTAACCTCCACCAGGTTGCAAATTAAAAATAATTTTTATCTGCATCTTGCTCTGAAAAAATATTTGGGCTTTTAGCAGTGTGTGGGACTTGTTCTATTAGTCCATCTATACTAACCTCCACCAGGTTGCAAATTAAAAATAATTTTTATCTGCATCTATCTCTGAAAAAATATTTGGGCTTGTAGCAGTGTGTGGGACTTGTTCTATTAGTCCATCTATACTAACCTCCACCAATTTGCAAATTAAAAATAATTTTTATCTGCATCTAGCTCTGAAAAAATATTTGGGCTTGTAGCAGTGCGTGAGACTTGTTCTATTAGTCCATCTATACTAACCTCCACCAGGTTGCAAATTAAAAATTATTTTTATCTGCATCCAGCTCTGATAAAAAATTTGGGCTTGTAGCAGTGTATGGGATTTGTTCTATTAGTCCATCTATACTAACCTCCACCAGGTTGCAAATTAAAAATAATTTTTATCTGCATCTAGCTATGAAAAAATATTTGGGCTTGTAGCAGTGTGTGGGACTTGTTCTATTAGTCCGTCTATACTAACAACCACCAGGTTGCAAATTAAAAATAATTTTTATCTGCATCTAGTTCTGAAAAAATATTTGGGCTTGTAGCAGTGTGTGGGACTTGTTCTATTAGTCCATCTATACTAACCTCCACCAGGTTGCAAATTAAAAATAATTTTTATCTGCATCTTGCTCTGAAAAAATATTTGGGCTTTTAGCAGTGTGTGGGACTTGTTCTATTAGTCCATCTATACTAACCTCCACCAGGTTGCAAATTAAAAATAATTTTTATCTGCATCTATCTCTGAAAAAATATTTGGGCTTGTAGCAGTGTGTGGGACTTGTTCTATTAGCCCATCCATACTAACCTCCACCAGGTTGCAAATTAAAAATAATTTTTATCTGCATCTAGCTCTGAAAAAATATTTGGGCTTGTAGCAGTGTGTGGGACTTGTTCTATTAGTCCATCTATACTAACCTCCACCAATTTGCAAATTAAAAATAATTTTTATCTGCATATAGCTCTGAAAAAAATATTTGGGCTTGTAGCAGTGTGTGGGACTTGTTCTATTAGTCCATCTATACTAACCTCAGCCAGGTTGCAAATTAAAAATATTTTTTATCTGCATCTAGCTCTGAAAAAATATTTGATCTTGTAGCAGTGTGTGGGACTTGTTCTATTAGTCCATCTATACTAACCTCCACCAGGTTGCAAATTAAAAATATTTTTTATCTGCATCTAGCTCTGAAAAAATATTTAGGCTTGCAGCAGTGTGTGGGACTTGTTCTATTAGTCCATCTATACTAACCTCCACCAGGTTGCAAATTAACAATAATTTTTATCTGCATCTAGCTCTGAAAAAATATTTGGGCTTGTAGCAGTATGTGGGACTTGTTCTATTAGTCCATCTATACTAACCTCCACCAGGTTGCAAATTAAAAATAATTTTTATCTACATCTAGCTCTGAAAAAATATTTGGGCTTGTAGCAGTGTGTGGGACTTGTTCTATTAGTCCATCTATACTAACCTCCACCAGGTTGCAAATTAAAAATAATTTTTATCTGCATCTAGCTCTGAAAAATATTTGGGCTTGTAGCAGTGCGTGGGACTTGTTCTATTAGTCCATCTATACTAATCTCCACCAGGTTGCAAATGAAAAATATTTTTTATCTGCATCTAGCTCTGAAAAAAAATTTGGGCTTGTAGGAGTGTGTGGGACTTGTTCTATTAGTCCATCTATACTAGCCTCCCCCAGGTTGCAAATGAAAAATAATTTTTATCTGCATCTAGCTATGAAAAAATATTTGGGCTTGTAGCAGTGTGTGGGACTTATTCTGTTAGTCCATCTATACTAAGAACCACCAGGTTGCAACTTAAAAATATTTTTTATCTGCATCTAGCTCTGAAAAATATTTGGGCTTGTAGCAGTGTGTGGGACTTGTTTTATTAGTCTATCTATACTAACCTCCACCACCTGTGTATGTAATAAAATTGTTTTACTGCATCTAACCCAGCCAATACTTTTGGGCTAATACCACAGTTTGGCCACTCAGCTCTGCTCGGTTCCCATCCATTATTTTTTGTGCAAACAACTCCAGAGTTGTCAATTAGTTAACCACCAAAATGAGTTGAAAAAAAGCCTGCTGCTGGTGGAAAGTGCAATAGGCGTGTTGGGAAGGGAAAAAAAGGTTGTGTCCGTGGGTTAGGCGTTAAAGCAACAGTAACATCTGCAGAAGAAAGACCATCTTCCAGCCAAACTAAGATGTCTACTTCTTTTAGCGGACAATGTGATAAGATCCCTTTCTTACGGCCACGCCCATCGCTACAAATTCCAGATGAGGCACAAAAACAGCAGGTGCTTCAACGGATATCAAGTGCTCCTTTAAGTGGGCTCTCCTCCACCTCAAATTCAACATCACAAATACTCCAGTCCTCAGAGGTGTCACCCCAATCGCACTTGCTTCCTCACAGCTCCCAAGTCTCCAGCTGCCCGTCTGAGTATGGGGTAGAACAGATGGTTGAGTCTGCAGAGCTGTTTACTCATACTATAGCCTGGGAATCAGAGGTCGGCTCCAGAGCTTCTGTGAATCCAGACGAGGAAATGATCTGCACTGATGCCCAGAATCTTTATGAGTCGGATCCAGGACCAGACGCAGAAGGTTCTGACCATTATGTAGACTCTCGTTCCCAAACTGTAACTCCTGTTGGTGGAGACAATGAGGAAGACGATGATGAGACTTAAATACCTGATTGGAGCGACAACTTGAGTTTTTTGTCAGGGCAGGAAGAGGTTGGCTCTGAGGGCGATGGGTGTGATAACACATAGGGTGATGATGACGAGGTTGGAGATCCCACTTACTGTAAACCTACAGTCAGACAGTCGATGAGGTCAGCAGAGGAGGTGGAGGAGGATGCTAGTGACGACGAGGTCAAGTTGTGCCTTCCTGGAAAGAGACGTAGTACTGGAAGCATGCCAACAACAGCATCCTCAAACACAACTCTGCCTCTGACCACAAGTCGTGGTGGCTCTTCAGGTCGCATGGGTGCTAAGCCTTGCATAGCCTGGGCATTTTTTCAGATCGATAAGGATGACCCAACTCGTGTTATCTGTAACATTTGTCAGCAAAAGCTAAGTAGAGGCCAAAAAATACATAGTTTGAGTACTTCATGCATGAACCGGCACATGGATATGAAGCATAAGTTGCAGTGGGAAGCTCACTGTGCTACAATGCGGCCTAGCCGGCAGGGCCAACCACCGTCTGCCACATCTTGTGCATCCACGGCCTCTTCATCCTCTGTGACTGGGGGGACAGCAGTCACACCTGTTTTGTGACGCAGACCTGCCATCTCTTTACCCGCAACAGCCAGCGTGATTGGCAGGTCATCATTTTCTTTGGAGGTGGAAACACCAGCTGGTGTTCAGCGCTGTCCGACATCGATAGCACCACCTTTGGATCAAGGCAACCTAACATGTCCGCCTGCATCTTCCTCACAGACCGGCAGTTTGCCGGGGACACCCTTCTCAACCCCGTCTAAGCACAACAGCCAGCCCTCGGTCCCTCAGATGTGGACAAGTAAAAGATCATTTCCTCCTAGCCATGAGAAAGCTAAGAGGTTGAATTTCACCATCTGCAAGCTCTTGGCTACAGAAATGCTGCCTTTCCGCCTGGTGGACACAGAGGATTTTCGAGACCTTATGTCCGTCGCAGTGCCCCAGTACCAGATGCCCAGTCGGCCCTACTTCTCAAAGAAAGGTGTGCCTTCGATCCACCAGCATGTCGCACACAACATCACCGCTTCTTTGAGAAACTCTGTGTGTGACAGGGTGCATTTCACCACAGACACTTGGACGAGTAGGCATGGACAGGGGCGTTACATGTCGCTCACTGGGCACTGGGTAACTATGGTGACAGCAGGACAAGGGGCTGCTGCCCAAGTCTTGCCGTCCCCACGAGTTGTGCGTCAATCCTCTTTATCTCAAAGTTCCTCCACTGCTTCTGCCTCCTCAAGGTCCTCCACCTGCATCCAAAGCCTGTCTCGTCATGCCACAAGCTTTCTATCTGCGCAGAAGGTATCCTGCACACCTCCTTACTATGCTGGCAGCAGGGCTCAACGTCATCAGGCGGTTTTTACTTTGAAATGTCTGGGAAATGTGAGTCACACAGCTGAGGAGTTGTGGTCAGCTCTGAAGAACCAGTTTCATGAATGGTTGTCTTTACTGGACCTGAAACCAGGGAAGGCCGTGTGCGACAATGCTGCAAACCTCGGTGCTGCCCTTCGCCGGGGCAATGTCACACACGTGCCTTGTATGGCTCACGTGTTGAACCTGGTTGTCCAGCAATTTTTAGCCCACTATCCCGGACTAGATGGCCTTCTGCAGAAGGCACGGTCGCTGTTTGCTCACTTCCGCCGTTCACATCCCGCAGCTCAACGACTTACATCTCTACAGAAGTCGGTGGGCCTGCCACTTCACCGGCTAAAATGCGATGTGCCTACCCGGTGGAATTCAACTCTGCACATGTTGCAGCGACTGTGGCAGCACCGACAAGCCCTGGTGCAATATGTTCTGACGTATAGCCTGGGCCAATGAGATCCAGAGGTGGGGCAAATCACGCTGGAGGAGTGGTCTCAGATCAGTGACCTATGCACCCTTCTGCACAGTTTTGAAATGGCGATGAAGATTTTTAGTGCTGACGATGCCATTATCAGCATGACTATTTCGGTGATTTACATGCTGGAGCACATGTTAAACAGAATTCGGAGTCAGGTGGTGGCACAAGAGGAGGTGGAGGAAGTAGAGGAGGAGGAGTTGTATGCGGAAGGGCTAACATCTGCAAGGTCAAGACGGTTGGCAGCACCAAGGCGGCAGGCATGTGAGGGTGGGGGAGATGGTTTTACCAGGGCGCATGGTAGCAGCCAAACTAGTGAGGAAGGTGCAGGAGCCCAGGAAGAAGTGGAGGATGAACTGATGGAAGACTCATCAGATGAGGGAGACCTTGATCACATTTCTGATGTGCGAGGTTGGGGGGAGAGGGCAGAGGAAGGAAGCATGATTCTTACCTCGCCACCAACACAACAGGGACTTGATGCTCCTGGATGCGCAAGACACATGAGTGCCTTCTTGCTGCACTACCTGCAACATGACCCTCGAATTGTGAGAATTAGAAATAATCCTGACTACTGGGTTGCCACACTGTTAGATCCCCGGTACAAAAGTAAATTTACAGAAATTATTCCTGCCATAGAAAGGGATGCACGCATGCAGGAGTATCAGCAGAGACTGTTGCAGAATCTTACATGTGCTTTTCCACAAAACACCAGTGGTGCACGTAGTGAATCTCACAGTTCCAACTTGCCAACCGTGGGACCGTCGAGTGTTCAGCACTCAAAACGTAACAGAATCACAGTATCTGCTGGTAACATCAATTTTGCGGAATCATTTCACCACTTTTTTAGCCCATCCTTTGCAAGGCGACAGGAGACAAGAACTCTGACACATAGTCAACGCCTAGAGACGATGGTACAGGAGTATCGCCAAGTAAACATTGAAGCCATGACTGTGTCACTGGACCCTTGCTCTTTTTGGGCTTCCAATCTGGATAAATGGCCGGAGCTAGCCACTTATGCCTTGGAGATCTTGTCATGTCCCGTAGCCAGCGTTCTGTCTGAACGTGTGTTCAGCGCTGCTGGTGGTGTGCTGACAGATAAGCGCACGCGGCTCTCCACTGATAATGTAGACAGACTCACATTCATAAAGATGAACAAATCATGGATCCGAAAGGACTTTTCTACCCCTGTGTCATCCTGGGGAGAGTAAAAGCTTGATGATTTGTTAAAATCACCTCACCAACCGTTTTAAGCTTTCAAATTACTAATCATGTTTATCTGTATCTTGGCTGGAAAATAATTTGGGCCTTGTAGCAGTTTGCAGTACTGATTCTATTAGGCCATCTATACTAAATTCCACCAGATTTAAAATTACTAATCATGCTTATCTGTATCTTGGCTGGAAAATAATTTGGGCCTTGTAGCAGTTTGCAGTACTGATTCTATTAGGCCATCTATACTAAACTCCACCAGATTTAAAATTACTAATCATGTTTATCTGTATCTTGGCTGGAAAATAATTTGGGCCTTGTAGCAGTTTGCAGTACTGATTCTATTAGGCCATCTATACTAAGCTCCACTAGATTTAAAATTACACTGGTCAACGCAATTTTTCTGTAAAAAGGTTTTAAAACATATTTTAAGTCAATTTTGGCTGCTGATTACTAATACGAACTCCGTTTTTGGCTATCACATCAGGATTTCGAGATATTTTTGATGGAAATTACTCCTATCGAATGTATTTTGATAAAAACCTCATGATTTTCGTTACTACATTTTGTATATTTTTAATCAAGGAATAACAAAAATTACAAAGTCTGTGTACAGCAAATCAAATATACTTACAAAATTAATCTACAAAATATAAAAACACATATATATGGCACACAGATGAATGGCAAATGGCAGTTATTTGAACTTTGTTTTCTTGGCTGATCTGTGATGTACAGCTTCTGGGTTGTCTCTCATCAAGCTCCAGCAATAGTCAGCCATCATATGTGAGTCCCACCGGCCTTGATACCGTTCTTCCTTTGTTTTAATGTCCTGATGAAAACGTTCCACTTGTTCCACGCTCACAACCCCAAGGTTCTCTGGAAAAAAGTCCAAATGGCTGTGTAAATAGTGAATCTTGATATTCATTCTACATCCAAGATTTTGCAGACTCATTAGTAGCTCTTCCACAATCTCTTCATAGTTGTCTGCTTTCTTATTCCATAGAAAATTCTGCACCACATTACGAAATGCATTCCAAGCTCTTTCTTCTGTCTCATTCATTGATGTGATAAAGTTTGGGTCTCTCATAAGTGTTCTTATTTGAGGTACATCAAATATTCCAGCCTTTTTCTTCTCTTCACTAAGACCAGGAAAAGTTGAACATATATATTGTTAAAGCATTCTCCACTGTGATTGAGAGCTTTGACGAACTGCTTCATCAATCCAAGTTTTATGTGCAAGGGAGGAAAGACAATGTTCTTCCTATCCACTAGAGGATCATGGATGACATTCTTATCGCCAGATGCCAAACTCTGTCGCTGAGGCCATTCAGTTTTCACCCAATGCTCTGCTGTAGCTCTACTGTCCCAGTAGCACAGAAAACAAGGGTGTTTGAAAACTGTTTTTTTACTTTCTTATCATAACAAATGGGAATTATGCATGTTCAAAGAAAACAAAGATATTCTCACATTTATTGGGAGACTAAATGAAAACTAAATTTACCTTAGTGAACCGTATAAACCGGCACTTTTCATACACTACTTATATTTTTCTTGGAATTATTGAAAATGGGCTATATACCTATAGCGCAAAAACGTGATGTGATAGAGAAATTATAAGATCAGATTTGAATTCAGCTCCCTCAAATTAGTCTAAAACTGTTCTTAAAGTCCATGCCAGAAAAATTTTCTTTTTTTTGTACACCAGTGTTATTAATAAAAATCATGTTTATCTGTATCTTGCCTGTAAAATAATTTTGGCCTTGTAGCAGTTTGCAGTACTGATTCTATTAGGCCATCTATACTAAGCTCCACCAGCTTTCAAATGAATAATAATTTTTAGCTACATCTAGCCCGGAAAATAATTTTGGGGCTCCTAGATGCGCAAGACACATGAGTGCCTTCTTGCTGCACTACCTGCAACATGACCCTCAGATTGTCAGAATTCGAAATAATCCTGACTACTGGGTTGCCACACTCTTAGATCCCCCACACTCTTCGATCAACCTTTTCATTTTAATAAAGAACAAAAAAATGGTCATTTTTGAAATTATAAGCATTAGCAGGTTATTAGAAACTGAAATCAAACAGTTTTCAACTCAAAACTTTATTCTAGATGATGTTACATTTGCACATAGGACCCCTTGTTCGAAAGGAGCTTCTGAACTCTCTCATCCATTGAATTTGTCAGGTTTTGGATGGTTTCTGCTTCAATTGCTTTGCATGAGGACAGAATACCCTCCCAGAGCTGTTGCTTAGATGTGAACTGCCTCCCGCCATCATAGACACTCCTTTTGATGACACTCCAGAGGTTCTCAATGGGGTTGAGGTCAGGGGAGCATGGGGGTCACACCATAAGTTTGTCCCCTTTTATGCCCATATCAGCCAGAGATGCAGATGTGTTATGTGCAGCATGAGACGGTGCATTATCATGCATGAAAATGATCTTGCTGCGGAATACACGGTTCTTCTTCTTGAACCATGGCAGGAAGTGCTGTTTGAGAAACTCCACATACATTATGGAGTTCATCTTTACCCCTTCAGGGATCCTAAAGGGGCCGACAATCTCTCTCCCCATGATTGCAGCCCAAAACATTACTCCATCTCCTCCTTGTTGGCGCCATAGCCGTGTTTGCATGGGGTGTCCATCAACCAGCCATCCTCCACTCCATCCATCTGGACCATCGAGCGTTGCACGGCACTCATCGGTGAACAAAACAGTTTTGAAGTCAATCTTCATGTAATGTTTGGCCCACTGGAGCCGTTTCTGCTTGTGTACAGTGGATAGAGGAGGTCGACAGGATGGCTTACGCACAGCTGCAAACCTCTGAAGGACCCTGCATCTTGTTGTTCGGGGGGCGTTGTAGGCACCAGCAGCTTCAAAAACTTGTCTGCTGCTATGACAAGGCTTTTTTGCCGCTGCTCTTTTAACCTGACGTAATTGCCTGTAGGAAAGAGTCCTCAATTTTCCCTTATCAGCACGCACACGTGTGTACTGTGAATCAGCTACATACTTCTTGATTGTGCGATGATCAGGATGAAGTGTATTGGCAATGTTGATTGTAGTCATGCCTTGACCTAAACACTCCACAATTTGTTGCTTCTCAGCAGCCGACACATCCTTTTTCTTTCCCATTTTGGCAGAAAATGTAGGCTGCTTAATAATGTGGGTCAGCCTTCTTAAGTAGTCTTGCCTTTCATTGGAAACACCTGCCAAACTAATTAGCACAGGTGTCTGCAATTGCTTACAGTGATATAAAGAGCCCTAACACACATCACCATCAATGAGTTTAACTGACAAACAAAAAATTCTTACCTTATCACTCCTAAACACTTTTTGCATAATAATTTGGAACACAGTGTACATGTGCTTTTCCACAAAACACCAGTAGTTCACGTAGTGAATCTTACAGTTCTAACTTGCCAACCGTGGTCTGTATGGAGTTGTTCAATAAAGGGCCCAAAATTAAGATAACATAGATGGGAGAGGTCTCTATGAATACGAATTCCTAAGTATTTGATACCCTGTGAGGGCCAGGCAAAAGGAAAGTTGGACTGGATGGAATCCTGTATGGATTTGGGGAGGGAGACATCGAGGGCCTCAGACTTCGCTGCATTGATTTTAAAATTTGACCATGTAACAAAGTGATCTATTTCAGCCATAACAGCAGGGATGGATATATGTGATTGAGTGATATATACTAGGACATCATCAGCAAATGCAGAGCACTTGTACTCGGTGCCTCCCACCTCAATCCACCTAATATTGGGGTTATGGCAAATTGATGAGAGCAGGTGCTCCATCACTAGGATGTATAAGAGAGGGGACAGAGGACATCCCTGCCTTGTCCCATTGGTGATTATGAAAGGTGATGAAAATGTTCCATTTATCTTCAGTCTAGGTGACGTATTGCGATACAGGGCCATGATTTTGGCTATAAAAGGGTTCCCTAGACACCTACCCCAAGCTTTTTAAGAGAATAATATATGGCGTGCCATGAGACTCTATGAAATGCTTTCTCAGCATCCAACGAGAGTATCTAATTACAAATTTTTAATTGCATCTAGCCCAGAAAATACTTTGTGCCTAGTAGCAGTGTCTGCTAGTCAGCGGATTATCCCAGCTGTTTAGCAAGCTACACCACCTGTAGTTTGGACACTTAATTTTTTCAAAGGAAATGCTTCAGGCCCCCAGGACACTCAGTGAAGAGCATTGGGAGGCACCCCAAGGCACAGGGGCTGGGACTGGCGGTAGGACGCCTTGCGGTGGACCGCCAAGCTCGATCCTTATAAAAGCTTTTTAACTGCAGCAGTTTTAGTGGACGCTACTGGAGATGGAATTCCCGTGGCTGCTGGCATCAGACTTGCCCTCCAATAGATCCTTGTAAAAGGATTTAAAGTGTATTCATTCAAATTAGAGAGACAATTTAAATTAAAAAGCTTAGACCTGCCTCCACCGCAGGGGGGCTCGCTCGACCCACCAGCGGACAGGCACCAGTATTGGGAGAGGGGGGCTGGCCGTCTGGGTCCACCGCAGCTCTGGCACAAACCCGGCGACATGGAGGTCGCACGGACAGGAACGGACTGGCCATGTCGGCTTCTCACTTTTTTGGTTTTAGAAGGGCATGACATGCCTATATCTGTGTCTCCCCCTCCTTTTACTCCTCCACCTCTTTTCTTTTCGCATGACTATATGTACTTGTCACTTTTCCATGTGTTAGTTGTGTCTTCTGAGCAGTTTTTCAGCTTTTGGACACCTTTGAAGTGTTTTCTATGTGTTTTCTATGTGTTCCTATGTGTTTTTGTTTGCCTGCCATTGGTTTTAACGGTGTTCGAAGGTGTTCGACGAACCAAACCGAACTCGAACACTACGGGGGTGGCTCAACACTACTTACTAGCGGGTACTGGCAGGTTCCTGTAGCAGAGGCCGACAAGGAGAAGACCGCGTTCACCACCCCGATGGGTCTCAGCGAATTCAACTGTATGCCATTCGGGCTCTGCAACGCACCAGGAATCTACCAACGGTGATGGAGTGCTGCCTGGGGCACAGGAATTTCGAGACGGTCCTGCTATACCTGGATGATGTCATCATGTATTCCAAAACATATGAGGACTATCTGAAAAACCTGGCAGAGGTGTTTGACGCCCTGGCAGGCTACGGCCTAAAAGTGAAACCCTCCAAGTGTCATCTACTGAAACCAAAGGTACAGTACCTGGGACACGTGGTGAGTGCTGACGGAGTAGCTCCAGACCCTGATAAGATCACAGTCATTAAGGACTGGCCAAGACCCTCCAGCATAAAGAAAGTGCGGCAGTTCCTCGGGTTGGTAGGCTACTACCGAAGATTCATCTCCGGGTTCACCAAAATGGCAGCCCCTATGCAAGATCTCCTGTTGGGTCAGTCAAAGACCAAGAATCAGAAGCCGACCTACAGGTGGGACAAGCTGCAAGAGGAGTCTTTTTGCCAGCTGAAGATGGCCCTCACGGGTGATGAGGTCCTGGCTTACCCTGATTACGGCCAGCCTTTCATCCTCCACACAGACGCCAATAACGTGGGGCTGGGAGCCGTACTATCCCAGATCCAGCAGGGCAGAGAGCGGGTAATTGCTTACGCCAGCCGAAAACTACGGCCCGCAGAGAGAAACCCTGAGAAATATAGCTCCTTCAAGCTAGAGTTCCTGGCAGTGGTGTGGGCAGTGACGGAACGTTTCAAACATTACCTTGCCTCTGCCAAGTTCACTGTGTACACGGACAACAACCCGTTGACACACCTGGACACTGCAAGACTTGGTGCCCTGGAGCAAAGATGGATGGCCCGGCTGTCCAACTATGAGTTTACCATCAAATACCGGGCAGGACGCACAAATGCCAACGCAGACGCCCTGTCCAGGATGCCGAACTTCCCGGACGGAGGGGAAGATCCAGAAGAACTGGAAGAAATTGAACTCCCTGCATTCCACCGTCATGGGGCACTCTGCCACGTTCAATCCCTTACCCCACTACAGCTGGGCAGAGATGCAAGACAGTGACCCAGCCGTCCGCCTGGTAAAAGAGATGCTGACACAGGCTGATGCCCGCCTTGACCCAGACGCTCCGGAAGAGACCAAACAGCTGTGGAAGGAGAAGAGTAAACTGTTTCTCTACAAGGGGAAGCTGTGCCGGAGGATTGTCAACTCCCGGACACATGAGCTGACCTGGCAGGTATTGGTCCCGATACGAGACGCGGCTATGGTCCTGGAGGCATACCGTGACGGAGCAGGGCACTTTGGATGGAAGAAGTTGGAGTTCCTGTTGGTGAACGGTTCTTCTGGGTAGGCATGAGAGGGGCCATTGAGAGATGGTGCAGAGACTGTGGCCCGTGCAACCTGAGAAGGAAGGACCGTGCCAGCCAGAAGACTCCCCTGCAGCCCATCATCACCAAGCAGCCACTAGAACTGGTAGGCCTGGACCATGTGAAGCTGGCTCCAAGTAGGTCCGGGTACATCTACGCCCTCACCATCGTAGACCACTACTCCCGATTCCTGGTGGTGGTCCCTGTCAAGGACTTAACAGTTCAGACAGCAGTTAGAGCCTTCCAGCAGCACTTCTGCCGTCCACACGGGTATCCGGAGCAAGTGTTGACTGACCAAAGTCCAGCCTTCGAAGTGGATGTCTTCCAGGAGTTCAGCAACCTGTATGGCTGCAAGAAGATAAGGACAACGCCCTATCACCCCCAAACCAACGGATTGTGCGAGAAGATGAACCAGGTGGTGATAGACTTGCTGAAAACGTTGCCCCTGGAAGAATGCAGTCTGTGGCCTGAAAAACTGCCTGATCTGGTGGACTTGTATAACCACATCCCAGTAAATTCCACCAACTGCACCCCGGCTTACCTAATGAGAGCAAGACCTGGTAAGCTGCCTATTGACCTGGATATGGGAGTCCTGACACCCGAGGACACCTCACCAGAGGCAGACTGGGATACAGAACGGCAGCAGCAGTACCGGAAAGTGCAGGAGAGTGTTGAGAGAAGTCTGTCTCAAGCAAGGGAAAGGCAAGAGAGGACTTACAACCAGCATACTCCCGCTGTTCCCCTGGCACCTGGAGAGCAAGTCTTGAAGAGGAAGAGGCGGCTCCATAAGTTGGATGACCAGTGGGAAAAAGACCCGTACACAGTACTGCCCTCAAGTCATGAAAATCCGAAAGTGTGCATTATCAGTAAGGATGGAGGAGAGACCACAGCCACTGTCTCCAGAGACCATCTGAAGAAGTGTCCCGAGCAGCTGCAAAGCACTGATGAAGACCAAGATAGCCCTCAACCCGCAGAGGAAAGGGAAGAAATGGTCAGTACAGTACTCGGAGAATTTCCCCGGTCCTGGACACAAATTAACAACGCTATTGTGGTACCCGTCCTTACCTATCTCCAGCCAGCCCCTCAAGGGCCTACAGAAGAGCAAGTAGTGTTGGAAGAGCAACCGTCCCCGGAGGCAGAAGATTCCATACCAGCAGCCCAGGAGAATCAACCCTCTGCTAGTAGCGAGCCTGCCGTGCCTGTGGTAAGCCAAAGAGTACGCAGAAAGCTGCCCAACCTACCCGTAACATCTCCAAACACCTGTAGTGCAGACACTAGCGAGCCCACTACACAAGGGGTAGAAACAGGGGACCCAGAAAGAACACCACCAGATAGTGTGTTACGTAGGTCCACCAGGAGCACTAGAGGTCAGAAGCCCGCTCGCTGGAGAATTTAAATGTGATATATATACCTGTATATTGCCATTGTTGAAATGTTCAATGTTTGTTGCCTGAATAATAATTATGTTTCTCAAGTTACCCGACAGGGTTTATGGACTAACAGGTTATGGACAATGAATAACCGGAACTGTACCTTGTAAATAGTTGCACCTGTTAAGTGCCCCTTTTGTGCCAGACCACAGAACAAAAACCCGTGGAGGTGGCTGAAGACGTGGTCCAACGCCAGATCATCTATACCCTGTAGCTACCCCAGGGCCTACGTGGAGGGTTTGGGACGGGTCCCTCAAAATGCATCTTGGGTGACATGGACACCTGGTTACGGAAGCGCCGTGACCTATAAAAACTGAACTTCTTGTACATATGTTGGTGTGTTATTGCTTCTACCCTGTTATGTATGTTTTCTTAAAATGTGTTTAGTCCTGGAGTACTAAAATTTACTAGGGGGGAATGTGGCACCCCAGGGGATCTGGTTGCCACAGTGGTAGAAATACCATGTCTGAGAGCGAGCATGGGTTTTCCTGGTCAGGAGCACATTTGCATGCAACGCCTACTGCCCCAGTCCAGGGAGGGGAGGAATCTGCCCTTTATAAACTGGATCTGGGGCGGGGTTAGCAGTTAGTTCCAGAGGAAGGGACAGAGGAGCAGCAAGGAGCTCTGTAGGAGCCAGGAGCTGAAAGCCAGGGATTGGAGCTGATAGAGCTCATCCTGGCAGAAGACGCAGAGAACCAGACACCGGAGTCCGAGGCTGTGGGGATATCTACATCCAGCAGCAGAAACCACCTGGCAGGGGATTTCAGGTCCTCTGGCCATAGAAAGCCCGGAGGCTCAGTCACACGCAAGGGACCGGCACCGCCATCGAGGAGCAGAAGGTATCAAAGGCACCAAGTCACCAGCCATACGGGTGAGCACAACACGGTACACTCAGGGATGTGGGCTACTATACGACTACAGCAGGGTAGCCAGGAAGAGTGCAGTCAGACGGGAAGGCCTACACCTCCACCTGGCCAGGGGGACTCTTGTTCGCTCACAGACTGACCAGGCCTCTAATGTTAACCAGTACTCCCGGCAGGGCCTTCTTCATTACCAACAGTAAAGACCCTGAACTGCACTGCACGGACTCTGAGTCATTTCTGCTGCGCCCATGCACCACAACCCTCACCATCTGCACTCACTGCCCTGAGGTTATACTCTTCCCGTGGGGAGTTATGCTACCCTCTGCTGTGCACACAACATCAACCTCAGCGGTCTGCCCCGCAGCGGCGGTTCTCAGTGACCACAATCCACGGGTGGCGTAGTCGAACATTTAAACATTAAAAACAAAGTAAACAGATCCGCCACTGGTTTGACCACCCTGAGCCATGGGACCGGGTCGCCGCCAGAAGACTACAACCCTCGACATTACACAGAGACCCGGCTCCGGGTATTCCCCCACACGCGGCCCAGGGGGCGCGTCATATACTTACCTTCCGATGGCCCCCGCAGTCTTGCTTTGCTCCATCCAGGCTGCCGGCAGATCACGGTACACTATACTAGGACCTGCCGTCACATGACTGTGATGTCAGCGCAGGTCCTACAGTCCACCGCGAGTTGCTGGCAAGCACAGAGAAGGTGTCGGAAGGTGAGTATAATATTTATTTTTTTATTTTATTCTTTTTTTTAAAGTTTCTATGGAGTCTTCTCTCCTCCAGACCTGGGTACCATCCACACATTGAAACATTTGGATTCCGCTTGTGCACATGTAGTGAAGCGGAATACAAACATTCCAATGCAAGTCAATGGCGGCGATTACGCTGCGTGTCCGCAAAATTAATGGACATGCTGCGGATTTTTGAGCGCAGCATAAACGCTGCATGGGCATTGACATTGCGGTTTGTCATTGGGGACCATGGGGGGCGGATTACCAAGCGTTTCCCAAGCGTTTATGCTGCGGAAATTCCGCAGCATAAACGCTTGGAAAACGCATAGTGGGCACACAGCCTTAGGGTTACCTTTGGTCTCTGTGCTGCCTCTCTGATTATTGCCCTCCCTGTCCGGGCTGAGAGTTTTGGTGGGCGGCACCATGTTCTTTCCATTTGATGACAATGGATTTGATGGTGCTCCGGGGTTCATCATATGTTTTATAACCCAACCCTGACTTGTACTTCTCAACAACTTTGTTCCTGACTTGTTTGGCGATCTCCTTGGTCTTTATGGTGTTGTTTGGTTAGTGGTGCCTCTTGCTTAATGGTGTTGAAGCTTCTGAGGTCTTTCAAAAAAAAGTGTGTATATACTGACTTACCATGTGACACTTTGATTGCACACAGGTGGATTTCCTTGTATTAAGCATGTGACTTATGAAGGTAATTGCTTGCACCTGAAAAGGGGCATCATAGCAAAAGGGGTGATTACATATGCACATGCCAATTTTTAGTTATTTGACCCCATAAATTTAATTTATGCCTATATTTTTCTCACTTCACTAACTTAGACTATTTAGCCCTATGCATCACACACAAATTGGATTCCTAACATATTTAAACAAAGGTTGTAATGTAACAAAATAGGTAAATGGCCAAGGATGGGGGGAAATACTTTGGCAATCCACTGTATTCAGTAACATGCAAAAGTCTTAGACAGATGTGGAAAAAATGCTGCAAAGTGAGAATGCTATAAAAATTAGAAGTGCTAATAGTAGAGATAAGTGAATTGAATTCTCAAATTTTACAAAATTAGTATTCTCCAGAATACAATTTTTTTTGCAATTCACTGGCCATGTATTCAGCAAAATAGTGGCTAGCTGCAGTGGGTGTCATTCTGCTAAACCATATAGAGCCAGCAAATGGTTAAAAAAAATAAATAATAATAATAATAGTGCTCACCTCATCACCCCATCATCCTATCGCCCGGCTTTCTGCACCTCTTCTTTTTCACTTGCCCTGTCACACACATATTCTCTTCCATTCAGGCTATGGCTTCTACTTGTTTAGGCTTCTGACATCACTGGATGGCGTGCAGCCACTGGGCATTTCACGCCGTTATGTCACGAGTCGCCTTAGTGAAGGGACTGCACTCAGTGACATCAGAGGCCTAGTAAAGCAAAAGCCATGGCCTGAATTGAAGAAGCCAAAGAGGATTTGTGCAACTGGGGAAGGGACAAATTGAATTTCCCAGTAAAATTCACGAGATTTGGCAAATTCAAATTTTGGCAGATTCGATCATCTCCAGTTATTAGTTTGCTTTTATCAATTAACAAAATGCAAAGTGAATGAACAAAAGAAAAATCTAAATCAAATCAATATTTGGTGTGACCACCTTTTGCCTTCAAAACAGCATCAAAGCATCAATTTTTCTAGGTACACCTGCCCACATTTTTGAATTAACTCGTCAGGGAGGTTGTTCCAAACATCTTGGAGAACTAAATACAGATCTTCTGTTTCTTCATGTAATCACAGACCAGAGAGCTCTGTGTGAAGGGGACTCGCTGAATACTTATTTTATATGTAAGCGAGCCCTTTTCTTTTTTACAGTCAATGTCCAGACACACTGAGCTAGCTATTAAAATGAGCACTCAGCTTATTCCCTGTCACACGCAGCTCTGGTCATGTGCAGTCACAGGAAATGCTGTCCCATGTCGGACACAAACTAGAAGAGGAGCAGTCAGAACCCTGGGTAGAGCTTGCATTTAAAGATTTGGCCACCTTTCAAATGTGAACTACTGGATTTTCAGAACTTGCATGCCGTGGTGAAAAGTATGCCATTATGGAAGTCACTTTGGTTGTCACCAATTTTCTCAAAAGTCTGTAATTTCATAAAAGTAGACTCTGACAGTAAAGAATTTTTCAAAAATTTGGAAATGGAAATACTTCTCAGTGAAAACATTCCAAATCAATACTTGTTGAATTAGGGTGGTAAAATCTAGACTCTATGTATCTAAAAATATAGAACATATGTCAGTAATGGAGTGCTAGGAGGAGAAGTGCTATGCTGTAAAATGCCTGTCATACTATACACCCATACAACTTAGTTGGCTTGTTACACCCACATGCTTATCATACGACATGGATCGAGAATTTCACTAATGGGGAGAACATGCAAAGTTGTCATATTTCTGTAATGGATGAAGCCATCTGCTTATTTAATAAAGTAAGAACACTAAGGGGAAGTTTGTTTGATTGCAGTGAGATAACAAAACTAGAAAGAAATATACATTCAATAGATCCAACAGATCTGTATTTTTCAGCCCATAGATGTCAATATGTTGAATTTAAAAAATGTATGTTCTGCGTCTGCAAAATTATTACCATACAAAGCCAATGTGTGCTGGGCTAATTTTGAGTTTCTGGTTCTGGCTTATATCCTAAGTCATGTGATAAGGCTCGTTAAAGGGTCACTATTGACTTTTAGAATTGTTACTTCCTATAGGTGGCGCTAGAGTTCTGGTCCTCTTCCTCTCTGAAGAGACAATTTGCATATTTTCCAGAGGAGCATTGCAGCTTTAAAAGTCTCCTCACCGTGACATGCTTAACATGTCGCTCTCCGCAAGGAGAAATGTTACCCCTTAGATGCTAATTTCACAGAAACGCAAAAAAAAAAAGTCTGATTTCCATCCAGAAAAAAAGGAAGATTTTTCATCTGCATTGTTATTCGTATGCCACTGGTGACTGGTGGAAACATATGGAGGAGGGTCCCTCTGCAATAACAATATTTGGGCCCTTTGCAGTCCAATATTTCATCATAAGGCACAATTCCACCTGCTTTGGAGGTGGTAGTGGTGCCCTTACCTCATGGGCCCTTGTGCGGCTGCACAGGTTGAACCAATGATATTTCCACCCTTGATGTCTGCCATGTGTGTGTCATCTGTATGGCATCCATGTGGCATTCGTATTGCTACATCAGAAGGGAATCAAATTTGCAAAACCAAATACAGTTTTCTACGTAAATAGTTACGATGTCTCCAAAAAATTGGATGCATTACGAAGGATCCATATGGGATAAGAATTTTTTTGAGCACCCGTAGACTTGAATAGGCGAGTCTCATTGAAAATACAAAGATAGTACAAAAGAGACTAGCATATGCTGCAATTTTTTTTTGTGGACATTCGACCCATGTGAAGAAATGATCATCAGAACAACCAAAAATAAATAACATCGGTCCTAGTGCTGCCCGTGTGAGGTCAGTTTTTTCCACAGACAGCATTTGAGCCAAAAATACGTGTCACAGGAATACCGCGACAGAGTGAGGTCAAACGATCACAGCATCTGGTCACACATAGACCTGCGATAGTTAGAATGGCTTCACAGTCCTATTAGCAGTTGTGGCTTTCTTTGCTCTGGTGCTGCTAGGGTTAACCTGCTTAGTTGGTCTCCTGGATTTCTCTCTCTCTTGGGTTGTATCAGCTGTTCTGAGTTTGTTGCTCCGGTTGTGAGGACCCTCCTCCTTGCTTCTGACCTTGCCAGGGTTGAAGGAGAGAGTTCAGTGTTTGGAGTAGGCCGTTGGAGAGTTTTTCAGGAGATTGCTGCATGGAGTTGGTTTGCATGTTGATCCTTATTCTCTCCCATTTGGTTTCTTCCTTCCTATTTCTCCCCTGTTTCTCACTCTGTTGTTTTGTGAGTGTATTTGTATGATTGTAGTTTTGTTTTATATATCACTGACTGTAGCGGACCAACAATTTTAATTGTTGGTCCGCTACAGTCAGTGATATTTAATTTGATTTTTGTTGGTGAATTCTGTATTGTTAGTTTTAGGTCATCATATAGTGAATAGTTTTCTTTTATCCCAGTCTGTTTACCCCTGTCTGTTGGGTTAGTGTTTGCCTATACACTTTGGCTTCACACCTCCCTGGGTGGGGGAGGGAACAAATAAGGTTAAGAAAGGAGCATAGCAAGGTTCGGGGCCCTGGCATTTCCACCATCCGTGGTAATCTGGGATACAGGGATAGTCTAGGGCGCCCCTAGTTTGAGAGATCAGGTAGGTGCCCACAGTCCCTGGTCACTACGTGACAATACGGTC